>NC_092417.1:6908122-7534954 GCF_040894005.1 Engystomops pustulosus
ATATATATATATATATATACAGTGCACAGTACTACTTCTCCTGTATATATACAGTGCACAGTACTACTTCTCCTGTATATATATACAGTGCACAGTACTACTTCTCCTGTATATATATACAGTGCACAGTACTACTTCTCCTGTATATATATACAGTGCACAGTACTACTTCTCCTGTATATATATATACAGTGCACAGTACTACTTCTCCTGTATATATATACAGTGCACAGTACTACTTCTCCTGTATATACAGTGCACAGTACTACTTCTCCTGTATATATATACAGTGCACAGTACTACTTCTCCTGTATATATATACAGTGCACAGTACTACTTCTCCTGTATATATATACAGTGCACAGTACTACTTCTCCTGTATATATACAGTGCACAGTACTACTTCTCCTGTATATATACAGTGCACAGTACTACTTCTCCTGTATATATACAGTGCACAGTACTACTTCTCCTGTATATATATATACAGTGCACAGTACTACTTCTCCTGTATATATATACAGTGCACAGTACTACTTCTCCTGTATATACAGTGCACAGTACTACTTCTCCTGTATATATATATACAGTGCACAGTACTACTTCTCCTGTATATATATACAGTGCACAGTACTACTTCTCCTGTATATATATATACAGTGCACAGTACTACTTCTCCTGTATATATATATACAGTGCACAGTACTACTTCTCCTGTATATATACAGTGCACAGTACTACTTCTCCTGTATATATATACAGTGCACAGTACTACTTCTCCTGTATATATATACAGTGCACAGTACTACTTCTCCTGTATATATATATACAGTGCACAGTACTACTTCTCCTGTATATATACAGTGCACAGTACTACTTCTCCTGTATATATGTACAGTGCACAGTACTACTTCTCCTGTATATATGGGCAGTGCACAGTACTACTTCTCCTGTATATATATATACAGTACACAGTACTACTTCTCCTGTATATATATACAGTGCACAGTACTACTTCTCCTGTATATATATACAGTGCACAGTACTACTTCTCCTGTATATATACAGTGCACAGTACTACTTCTCCTGTATGTATATATACAGTGCACAGTACTACTTCTCCTGTATATATATACAGTGCACAGTACTACTTCTCCTGTATATATATACAGTGCACAATACTACTTCTCCTGTATATATATACAGTGCACAGTACTACTTCTCCTGTATATATATATACAGTGCACAGTACTACTTCTCCTGTATATATATACAGTGCACAGTACTACTTCTCCTGTATATATATACAGTGCACAGTACTACTTCTCCTGTATATATATACAGTGCACAGTACTACTTCTCCTGTATATATACAGTGCACAGTACTTCTCCTGTATATATACAGTGCACAGTACTACTTCTCCTGTATATATATACAGTGCACAGTACTACTTCTCCTGTATATATATATAGTGCACAGTACTACTTCTCCTGTATATATATACTGTGCACAGTACTACTTCTCCTGTATATATACAGTGCACAGTACTACTTCTCCTGTATATATATACAGTGCACAGTACTACTTCTCCTGTATATATACAGTGCACAGTACTTCTTCTCCTGTATATATACAGTGCACAGTACTACTTCTCCTGTATATATACAGTGCACAGTACTACTTCTCCTGTATATATACAATGCACAGTACTACTTCTCCTGTATATATATACAGTGCACAGTACTACTTCTCCTGTATATATACAGTGCACAGTACTACTTCTCCTATATATATATATACAGTGCACAGTACTACTTCTCCTGTATATATATACAGTGCACAGTACTACTTCTCCTGTATATATATATATACAGTGCACAGTACTACTTCTCCTGTATATATATACAGTGCACAGTACTACTTCTCCTGTATATATACAGTGCACAGTATACTTCTCCTGTATATATACAGTGCACAGTACTACTTCTCCTGTATATATATACAGTGCACAGTACTACTTCTCCTGTATATATACAGTGCACAGTATACTTCTCCTGTATATATACAGTGCACAGTACTACTTCTCCTGTATATATATACAGTGCACAGTACTACTTCTCCTGTATATATATACAGTGCACAGTACTACTTCCTGATGTCTGTATAGTTGTGTGTGATAGAATTCAGTGATTGGCGCCTCCTGGTGGTTGTTGTGGGGATGGCACATGATGAGGTTGTGATTCTGTGTGATGTAGTACATGGGGGGCCCCTGCCTGTAGGTGGCAGTATGGGGCTCCTGCACTGTATGTCAGGGCACATCTCAGGTAATGGGGGAGGGGGGTTTATATGCAACTCATAAACGTCAACACAAAAGCTCCCCACACAATCCTGGGGGATGTTATACGGGGGCTGCTCAGGGGGATGTTATACGGGGGCTGCTCAGGGGGATGTTATACGGGGGCTGCTCAGGGGGATGTTATACGGGGGCTGCTCAGGGGGATGTTATACGGGGGCTGCTCAGGGGGATGTTATACGGGGGCTGCTCAGGGTCCTTACAGTGACACATCCATAACAACCCACATTTCCAGGAACCTTCACCATTCCCGGAGATTATAGGGAAGAAGAATACAACAACCCCCCTCCCCCACCATCTAAGAGGCCACATCCTGCAATATATGGGCAATAACCCAGGACACCTCCCTGCCCCCAACCTACAAAACATACTGGGCTTGATTCTGGTGCTGTATTTATGTACAGGGCATGGTTCTGGTACTGTATTTACGTACAGGGCATGGTTCTGGTACTGTATTTACGTACAGGCCATGGTTCTGGTGCTGTAGTTACGTACAGGCCATGGTTCTGGTGCTGTAGTTACGTACAGGCCATGGTTCTGGTGCTGTAGTTACGTACAGGCCATGGTTCTGGTGCTGTAGTTACGCACAGGCCATGGTTCTGGTGCTGTAGTTACGCACAGGCCATGGTTCTGGTGCTGTAGTTACGCACAGGCCATGGTTCTGGTGCTGTAGTTACGCACAGGCCATGGTTCTGGTGCTGTAGTTACGCACAGGCCATGGTTCTGGTGCTGTAGTTACGCACAGGCCATGGTTCTGGTGCTGTAGTTACGCACAGGCCATGGTTCTGGTGCTGTAGTTACGCACAGGCCATGGTTCTGGTGCTGTAGTTACGCACAGGCCATGGTTCTGGTGCTGTAGTTACGTACAGGCCATGGTTCTGGTGCTGTAGTTACGTACAGGGCATGGTTCTGGTGCTGTAGTTACGTACAGGCCATGGTTCTGGTGCTGTAGTTACGTACAGGCCATGGTTCTGGTGCTGTAGTTACGTACAGGCCATGGTTCTGGTGCTGTAGTTACGTACAGGCCATGGTTCTGGTGCTGTAGTTACGTACAGGCCATGGTTCTGGTTCTGTATTTACGTACAGGGCATGGTTCTGGTGCTGTATTTACGTACAGGGCATGGTTCTGGTGCTGTATTTACGTACAGGGCATGGTTCTGGTGCTGTATTTACGTACAGGGCATGGTTCTGGTGCTGTATTTACGTACAGGGCATGGTTCTGGTGCTGTATTTACGTACAGGGCATGGTTCTGGTGCTGTAGTTACGTACAGGCCATGGTTCTGGTGCTGTAGTTACGTACAGGCCATGGTTCTGGTGCTGTAGTTACGTACAGGCCATGGTTCTGGTGCTGTAGTTACGTACAGGCCATGGTTCTGGTGCTGTAGTTACGTACAGGCCATGGTTCTGGTTCTGTATTTACGTACAGGGCATGGTTCTGGTGCTGTATTTACGTACAGGGCATGGTTTTGGTGCTGTATTTACGTACAGGGCATGGTTCTGGTGCTGTATTTACGTACAGGGCATGGTTCTGGTGCTGTATTTACGTACAGGGCATGGTTCTGGTGCTGTATTTACGTACAGGGCATGGTTCTGGTGCTGTATTTACGTACAGGGCATGGTTCTGGTGCTGTATTTACGTACAGGGCATGGTTCTGGTTCTGTATTTACGTACAGGGCATGGTTCTGGTTCTGTATTTACGTACAGGCCATGGTTCTGGTGCTGTATTTACGTACAGGCCATGGTTCTGGTGCTGTATTTACGTACAGGTAGAGCAGGGAGGGTACTTGTCTCAGTTCGGCGCACACAGATAGGTGACATACACAAGATGAATCCATAAAAGGGGGTATTTTATTTCGTATCTCTGGAACACAACGCGTTTCGGAGTCTACAATGACTCCTTTATCAAGTGGATAGATACTGGGGGAACATAAAAAAGGGTTTTGGGGAGGGGAGAGGTACATATATAGTACAGAAAGTAGGTAAAAATGAATTATTTGTGTTTTAAAAAGACTCGATGCAAACACAAAGACATAAAAACAGTCATATGAATGGGATGCATGAAACAAATTAAGAATACGTAAATTCATATAATATTACAAGATTGAATACATGATTGGGTACTAATTGTGCATGATTAAATAGATAAATGAATAATTCAATACACAGTTTAACCCCTTAACGCTCTGCGCCGTAGCTCTACGGCGCAGAGGTATAAGGGATGTATGAAGAGGGCTCACGGGTCCTCTTCATACAGAGGTGGGGGTTTTTGCATAATGCATAAAACCCCCACCGCTAATAACCGCGGTCGGTGCTTGCACCGATCGCGGCTATTAACCCCCTAAACGGGGTACAGAGCTTGGTTCTGGGGCTGTATTTATGTACAGAGCTTGGTTCTGGGGCTGTATTTATGTACAGAGCTTGGTTCTGGGGCTGTATTTATGTACAGAGCTTGGTTCTGGGGCTGTATTTATGTACAGAGCTTGGTTCTGGGGCTGTATTTATGTACAGAGCTTGGTTCTGGGGCTGTATTTATGTACAGGCCATGGTTCTGCTGCTGTATTTATGTACAGAGCTTGGTTCTGGGGCTGTATTTATGTACAGAGCTTGGTTCTGGGGCTGTATTTATGTACAGAGCTTGGTTCTGGGGCTGTATTTATGTACAGAGCTTGGTTCTGGGGCTGTATTTATGTACAGAGCTTGGTTCTGGGGCTGTATTTATGTACAGAGCTTGGTTCTGGGGCTGTATTTATGTACAGAGCTTGGTTCTGGGACTGTATTTATGTACAGAGCTTGGTTCTGGGGCTGTATTTATGTACAGAGCTTGGTTCTGGGGCTGTATTTATGTACAGAGCTTGGTTCTGGGGCTGTATTTATGTACAGAGCTTGGTTCTGGGGCTGTATTTATGTACAGAGCTTGGTTCTGGGGCTGTATTTATGTACAGAGCTTGGTTCTGGGGCTGTATTTATGTACAGAGCTTGGTTCTGGGGCTGTATTTATGTACAGAGCTTGGTTCTGGGGCTGTATTTATGTACAGAGCTTGGTTCTGGGGCTGTATTTATGTACAGAGCTTGGTTCTGGGGCTGTATTTATGTACAGAGCTTGGTTCTGGGGCTGTATTTATGTACAGAGCTTGGTTCTGGGGCTGTATTTATGTACAGAGCTTGGTTCTGGGGCTGTATTTATGTACAGAGCTTGGTTCTGGGGCTGTATTTATGTACAGAGCTTGGTTCTGGGGCTGTATTTATGTACAGAGCTCGGTTCTGGTGATGTATTTTTGTACAGGGCATGGTTCTGGGGCTGTATTTATGTACAGAGCTTGGTTCTGGGGCTGTATTTATGTACAGAGCTTGGTTCTGGGATTGTATTTATGTACAGAGCTTGGTTCTGGGATTGTATTTATGTACAGAGCTTGGTTCTGGGGCTGTATTTATGTACAGAGCTTGGTTCTGGGGCTGTATTTATGTAAAGAGCTTGGTTCTGGGGCTGTATTTATGTACAGGCCATGGTTCTGCTGCTGTATTTATGTACAGAGCTTGGTTCTGGGGCTGTATTTATGTACAGAGCTTGGTTCTGGGGCTGTATTTATGTACAGAGCTTGGTTCTGGGGCTGTATTTATGTACAGAGCTTGGTTCTGGGGCTGTATTTATGTACAGAGCTTGGTTCTGGGGCTGTATTTATGTACAGAGCTTGGTTCTGGGTCTGTATTTATGTACAGAGCTTGGTTCTGGGGCTGTATTTATGTACAGAGCTTGGTTCTGGGGCTGTATTTATGTACAGAGCTTGGTTCTGGGGCTGTATTTATGTACAGAGCTTGGTTCTGGGGCTGTATTTATGTACAGAGCTTGGTTCTGGGGCTGTATTTATGTACAGAGCTTGGTTCTGGGGCTGTATTTATGTACAGAGCTTGGTTCTGGGGCTGTATTTATGTACAGAGCTTGGTTCTGGGGCTGTATTTATGTACAGAGCTTGGTTCTGGGGCTGTATTTATGTACAGAGCTTGGTTCTGGGGCTGTATTTATGTACAGAGCTTGGTTCTGGGGCTGTATTTATGTACAGAGCTCGGTTCTGGTGATGTATTTTTGTACAGGGCATGGTTCTGGGGCTGTATTTATGTACAGAGCTTGGTTCTGGGGCTGTATTTATGTACAGAGCTTGGTTCTGGGATTGTATTTATGTACAGAGCTTGGTTCTGGGATTGTATTTATGTACAGAGCTTGGTTCTGGGGCTGTATTTATGTACAGAGCTTGGTTCTGGGGCTGTATTTATGTAAAGAGCTTGGTTCTGGGGCTGTATTTATGTACAGGCCATGGTTCTGCTGCTGTATTTATGTACAGAGCTTGGTTCTGGGGCTGTATTTATGTACAGAGCTTGGTTCTGGGGCTGTATTTATGTACAGAGCTTGGTTCTGGGGCTGTATTTATGTACAGAGCTTGGTTCTGGGGCTGTATTTATGTACAGAGCTTGGTTCTGGGGCTGTATTTATGTACAGAGCTTGGTTCTGGGGCTGTATTTATGTACAGAGCTTGGTTCTGGGGCTGTATTTATGTACAGAGCTTGGTTCTGGGGCTGTATTTATGTACAGAGCTTGGTTCTGGGGCTGTATTTATGTACAGAGCTTGGTTCTGGGGCTGTATTTATGTACAGAGCTTGGTTCTGGGGCTGTATTTATGTACAGAGCTTGGTTCTGGGGCTGTATTTATGTACAGAGCTTGGTTCTGGGGCTGTATTTATGTACAGAGCTCGGTTCTGGTGATGTATTTTTGTACAGGGCATGGTTCTGGGGCTGTATTTATGTACAGAGCTTGGTTCTGGGATTGTATTTATGTACAGAGCTTGGTTCTGGGATTGTATTTATGTACAGAGCTTGGTTCTGGGGCACCCAAGTGGGGCAGTGGCAGACGAGTGTTGTCAGAGCAGGTTCTGAGCACATTACCCCCCCCCCCCCCTCCGCCTGCTCCACAGGCTACTCCGCGGCAGGATCCAGCCAAGATGCCAGCTCCCAGAACCTACATGACCCTTCTGCCCATGGGAGCAGAACTATAACTACTTGGAAGCAGCACTGTAACTGCTGGGGGCATCAGTGTGACTACTGGGGGCATCACTGTGACTACTGGGGGCAGCTCTGTGACTACTGGGGGCAGCTCTGTGACTACTGGGGGCAGCTCTGTGACTACTGGGGGCAGCACTGTGACTACTGGGAGCAGCACTGTGACTACTGGGGGCAGCACTGTGACTACTGGGGGCAGCACTGTGACTACTGGGGGCAGCTCTGTGACTACTGGGGGCAGCTCTGTGACTACTGGGGGCAGCTCTGTGACTACTGGGGGCAGCACTGTGGCACAGACACAGCGCAGAGACGTGCATCTGCCTGCGCCGCTACTGTAACCAATTGTATGCGGGTCTGAAACGCATACAATTGATTCTACTTACATCTAGAAGATTCCGCTATAAGATGGGACGCGGCTATACATTACTTATTGTACGGCGCTCACAGAATTATATCTTTATATACGTAGCACCTATGGTTCCTGACCCCTTCACTAGGGTATATACTACTCCGGGTGCAGAGTGCAGAGGTTAGAGGTCAGATCCCGCACAGAAGACTGAGCATTATTCCTGCTGTGATTGATGGTCTGAGTCATGACGACCAATGACCTGTAAATATACGGAGGATTATATTACCACATCCTATGCCTGACCCCAGCCATGACCCCGACTATACCCCTCATCATATACACTGTGCATTGTGGGTAGAAAGAGTCCTGAGGCAGGTGATACTGACTGCTGAGTATCTAATCCTATCCTGTGTGATACTGTCTGCTGAGTATCTAATCCTCTCCTGTGTGATACTGACTGCTGAGTATCTAATCCTCTCCTGTGTGATACTGACTGCTGAGTATCTAATCCTATCCTGTGTGATACTGTCTGCTGAGTATCTAATCCTCTCCTGTGTGATACTGTCTGCTGAGTATCTAATCCTCTCCTGTGTGATACTGTCTGCTGAGTATCTAATCCTCTCCTGTGTGATACTGTCTGCTGAGTATCTAATCCTATCCTGTGTGATACTGACTGAGTATCTAATCCTCTCCTATGTGATACTGACTGCTGAGTATCTAATCCTATCCTGTGTGATACTGACTGCTGTGTATCTAATCCTCTCCTGTGTGATGCTTCCTACGTGATTAAGACCATCCTCAGACAGTATCACACTGGATAGGATTAGATACACAGATCAGCAGACTGTATCGCACAGTTGAGTATTAGATACACAGCTCAGCAGACAGTATCACACAGGAGAGGATTAGATACACAGCTCAGCAGTATCACACAGGAGGATTAGATACACAGCTCAGCAGTATCACACAGGAGAGGATTAGATACACAGCTCAGCAGTATCACACAGGATAGGATTAGATACACAGCTCAGCAGTCAATATCGCACAGGTGAGGATTAGATACACGGCTCAGCAGTATCACACAGGAGAGGATTAGATACACAACTCAGCAGGCAGTATCACACAGGATAGGATTAGATACACGGCTCAGCAGTATCACACAGGATAGGATTAGATACACAGCTCAGCAGTATCACACAGGAGAGGATTAGATACACAGCTCAGCAGACAGTATCACAGGATAAGATTAGATACACAGCTCAGCAGACAGTATCACACAGGATAGGATTAGATACACAGCTCAGCAGTATCACACAGGAGAGGATTAGATACACAGCTCAGCAGTATCACACAGGAGAGGATTAGATACACAGCTCAGCAGTATCACACAAGAGAGGATTAGATACACAGCTCAGCAGACAGTATCACACAGGAGAGGATTAGATACACAGCTCAGCAGACAGTATCACACAGGAGAGGATTAGATACACAGCTCAGCAGACAGTATGACACAGGATAGGATTAGATACACAGCTCAGCAGACAGTATCACACAGGATAGGATTAGATACACAGCTCAGCAGTATCACACAGGAGAGGATTAGATACACAGCTCAGCAGTATCACACAGGAGAGGATTAGATACACAGCTCAGCAGTATCACACAGGAGAGGATTAGATACACAGCTCAGCAGACAGTATCACACAGGAGAGGATTAGATACACAGCTCAGCAGACAGTATCACACAGGAGAGGATTAGATACACAGCTCAGCAGACAGTATCACACAGGATAGGATTAGATACACAGCTCAGCAGTATCACCCAGGAGAGGATTAGATACACAGCTCAGCAGTATCACACAGGAGAGGATTAGATACACAGCTCAGCAGTATCACACAGGGTAGGATTAGATACACAGCTCAGCAGTATCACACAGGAGAGGATTAGATACACAGCTCAGCAGTATCACACAGGATAGGATTAGATACACAGCTCAGCAGACAGTATCACACAGAAATGGCTTGGATACACAGCTCAACAGACAGTATCATTGTGTTACCTTGATTCCTTATAAACATCTATCAATCATTGACTCTGGTTGTGCGACAACGGATCAAGGAGAGGTCGGGTGATGGGATGGAGTCAATAACAATCATTACACAATCCTCTTCCTGTGTCACTTGTTTTCCGCCTCTTTCAATATTTTTTTTCTCCCAAAATGTTCTCTGAGTTGTAAAACTAATGTGTCCAGGGGACCGCATCACTGTCTATAGAAAAAGACAACCTGGAGATCCCCAGGTTATACCAGCTGTACCTATATCATTATATACAGGAGATCCCCAGGTTATACCGGCTGTACATATATCATTATATACAGGAGATCCCCAGGTTATACCAGCTGTACATATATCATTATATACAGGAGATCCCCAGGTTATACCGGCTGTACATATATCATTATATACAGGAGATCCCCAGGTTATACCAGCTGTACATATACCATTATATACAGGAGATCCCCAGGTTATACCGGCTGTACATATATCATTATATACAGGAGATCCCCAGGTTATACCAGCTGTACCTATATCATTATATACAGGAGATCCCCAGGTTATACCGGCTGTACATATATCATTATATACAGGAGATCCCCAGGTTATACCAGCTGTACATATATCATTATATACAGGAGATCCCCAGGTTATACCGGCTGTACATATATCATTATATACAGGAGATCCCCAGGATATACCGGCTGTACATATATCATTATATACAGGAGATCCCCAGGTTATACCGGCTGTACATATATCATTATATACAGGAGATCCCCAGGTTATACCAGCTGTACATATATCATTATATACAGGAGATCCCCAGGTTATACCAACTGTACATATATCATTATATACAGGAGATCCCCAGGTTATACCAGCTGTACATATATCATTATATACAGGAGATCTCCAGGTTATACCAGCTGTACATATACCATTATATACAGGAGATCCCCAGGTTATACCGGCTGTACATATATCACTATATACAGGAGATCCCCAGGTTATACCGGCTGTACATATATCATTATATACAGGAGATCCCCAGGTTATACCGGCTGTACATATATCATTATATACAGAAGATCCCCAGGTTATACCAGCTGTACATATATCATTATATACAGGAGATCCCCAGGTTATACCAGCTGTACATATATCATTATATACAGGAGATCCCCAGGTTATACCGGCTGTACCTATATCATTATATACAGGAGATCCCCAGGTTATACCGGCTGTACATATATCATTATATACAGGAGATCCCCAGGTTATACCGGCTGTACATATATCATTATATACAGGAGATCCCCAGGTTATACCAGCTGTACATATATCATTATATACAGGAGATCCCCAGGTTATACCAGCTGTACATATATCATTATATACAGGAGATCCCCAGGTTATACCGGCTGTACCTATATCATTATATACAGGAGATCCCCAGGTTATACCGGCTGTACCTATATCATTATATACAGGAGATCCCCAGGTTATACCGGCTGTACATATATCATTATATACAGGAGATCCCCAGGTTATACCGGCTGTACCTATATCATTATATACAGGAGATCCCCAGGTTATACCGGCTGTACATATATCATTATATACAGGAGATCCCCAGGTTATACCGGCTGTACATATATCACTATATACAGGAGATCCCCAGGTTATACCGGCTGTACATATATCACTATATACAGGAGATCCCCAGGTTATACCGGCTGTACATATATCACTGTATACAGGAGATCCCCAGGTTATACCAGCTGTACATATATCATTATATACAGGAGATCCCCAGGTTATACCAGCTGTACATATATCATTATATACAGGAGATCCCCAGGTTATACCGGCTGTACATATATCATTATATACAGGAGATCCCCAGGTTATACCAGCTGTACATATATCATTATATACAGGAGATCCCCAGGTTATACCGGCTATACATATATCATTATATACAGGAGATCCCCAGGTTATACCGGCTATACATATATCATTATATACAGGAGATCCCCAGGTTATACCGGCTGTACATATATCATTATATACAGGAGATCCCCAGGTTATACCGGCTGTACATATATCATTATATACAGAAGATCCCCAGGTTATACCGGCTGTACATATATCACTATATACAGGAGATCCCCAGGTTATACCGGCTGTACATATATCACTATATACAGGAGATCCCCAGGTTATACCGGCTGTACATATATCATTATATACAGGAGATCCCCAGGTTATACCGGCTGTACATATATCATTATATACAGGAGATCCCCAGGTTATACCGGCTGTACATATACCATTATATACAGGAGATCCCCAGGTTATACAGGCTGTACATATATCATTATATACAGGAGATCCCCAGGTTATACCAGCTGTACATATACCATTATATACAGGAGATCCCCAGGTTATACCAGCTGTACATATACCATTATATACAGGAGATCCCCAGGTTATACAGGCTGTACATATATCATTATATACAGGAGATCCCCAGGTTATACCGGCTGTACATATATCATTATATACAGGAGATCCCCAGGTTATACCGGCTGTACATATATCATTATATACAGGAGATCCCCAGGTTATACCGGCTGTACATATATCACTATATACAGGAGATCCCCAGGTTATACCGGCTGTACATATATCATTATATACAGGAGATCCCCAGGTTATACCAGCTGTACATATATCATTATATACAGGAGATCCCCAGGTTATACCAGCTATACATATATCATTATATACAGGAGATCCCCAGGTTATACCAGCTGGACATATATCATTATATACAGGAGATCCCCAGGTTATACCGGCTGTACATATATCATTATATACAGGAGATCCCCAGGTTATACCGGCTGTACATATATCATTATATACAGGAGATCCCCAGGTTATACCGGCTGTACATATATCATTATATACAGGAGATCCCCAGGTTATACCAGCTGTACATATATCATTATATACAGGAGATCCCCAGGTTATACCGGCTGTACATATATCACTATATACAGGAGATCCCCAGGTTATACCGGCTGTACATATATCATTATATACAGGAGATCCCCAGGTTATACCAGCTGTACATATATCATTATATACAGGAGATCCCCAGGTTATACCGGCTGTACATATATCATTATATACAGGAGATCCCCAGGTTATACCGGCTGTACATATATCATTATATACAGGAGATCCCCAGGTTATACCGGCTGTACATATATCATTATATACAGGAGATCCCCAGGTTATACCGGCTGTACATATGGTTATGTGTATGTTATAGCAGATTTTTCACATATAAGTAATGGCTGCTCATGCTGTAGTCTTAAAGGATTTTTCTCGGCCTCCATTGCTGTGTCACATGACCTTTGTGCGGTGTTTCGGGCGGCGGAGGACTTGGATGATAAGTCTTATCACACTATTCTGTCCTAGATAGTAAGAGGCAAAGAGCAGAGTGACACGAGGCGGCCGCGGAGCTGATAATCCGTTCTCCGTGTCCCCAGTCATCAGAGGTTTCCATAATTATGTATTCCACCAACTTTATATGGTTTCGTAATAAGACTATAATTCAGGCTTTACAGGAGACCAGGCCTCGTATCCAGAGCAACCAATCTCATGCTTCCACTTCTTCAAAAATAAGAGCTGCCCTGTGATCGGTTACTAGATGTTTTCCTTTATTTCCTGTGTATATAAATTTCAGGGGACCTCCGACATTTGTGGGACCCCTTTACCCCTCCTCATAGACTGTAAGCTCTTGGCCGCAGGGCCCTCAGTCCTGTTGTCTCATGTCACCTTGTTATTACACGGTAATGTCCTATCACTATCCCCCATGGTCTGTACAGCGCTGCGGACTACGATGGCGACATTCAAAGAAAGATTTTATATGATCATCTACGATTCTACCAGAAGGATAACAATTACATGCAAATGACAAAAACATCACAATATAAAAAATGTTATTGTAGAAGAATAGATTAAAGGACATCTACCACCAGGATGAAGGATTGTAAACCCAGCACTGACATACTGGTGTGCGCCCCCTCTGGAAGGATCTGCTCTTCTTTTAGCTTCTTATGCCCTGATTCTAACAAAAAAAAGGCTTTTAAAATTATGTAAATGAGACTCAGGGGCTCCAGGCTCAATAGGCGTTAATGGAGACTGGAGCCCCTCAGGCTGATTTGCATTATTTTAAAAGCCCTTTAAGCTTCTTATGCCCTTGTTTTTCAGATAAAGAAGAGCAGGGGCGCACACCATTATGTCAGTGCTTGGTTTACAATCCTTCATCCTGGTGGTTGATTTCCTTTAACTTTTTAAATTTAGTGTTTTATTATTTGCTGGGATCTAAGGATTTTCTAGAAGTTTCTTAGTTTTCATTTACAATTTAACCTTTACTTTTATATTTTTATTTCCATTTTTTTTACTTATTATTTGTGATTGAGAAGCTTTGTGGGTTTTTCATTTCATACATTTATTTTTTCACTTTTTTATTCTTTTTTTCAAAGTTATTTTGCTCATTTTCTTTAATTTGCCAGCTATTATCATTAAGTGACATTATTTGCATTTGACAACTTCTAGAAATTCTCTGTTGGGTATAAAAGTTTTTTTTTATTTTTTAGTTCAGGTATTTTACATTTTACTTGTAGTTTATTATTTTTAGATATTTGAAGCTTTTGCAGTAAAATGTTTAGTTCAGATATACAACTTTTTGGCATTTTTGTTTTATCTTATTATTATAGAAAATAATTTTTTTAGGAGTTTTTTTTTTTTTGGTACTAATTTATTCCACATGATTTGTGTTCACTTTAAAATCTTTCTAGGTGCAGGGTGAACACTTCGGATGGGAATGGGCAGGAATTTTCCAGAAATAATCCCCTAAAGTCCCTTTAAACAATTCCTTTAATTAGTTTTTTTCCTGGTAAAGCTTTTTTTGTTTTCTCAGAGCTGACATGAAGGTGAGACAACAAAAACTCAGCAGAAACTCAGGGAGATAAAATCAGCCAACACGGCGGGAACAGAGACCTTTGGAAGGTAACAACGATGTCAGCGGGAGGCAGCCAATAGGATGAGAGGGAGGCGGGGCCACAGGCCTTGACCTCTGTATATAAGGGAGCGGGCGAGGAGCCGAGCATCATCCCGACACTGAGGATTATCTCCCGATCCCTGAAGGTAGGTCACCCTCGCTCCCCGCACTGATCCACACAGGGACTACTCCACTTATTTCATATTTTTTTTTACAAATTCATTATAAAAATTTTTTAATTTTGAAAAATTTTTTACAAATATTTACTGAAAATTTCCTCTATTATCATTTTCCTATAAAAAAGCAAAAGTCACTTAGAAAAAGTTATTGACAGAGGAGGCAAAGGCTTCGCTTTTATAGGATTTATATACATTTGGAATTTTCATTCTAATTGTCTTTTGTTTTGCTTTTTTATATCTAAATCAGAAGGTTTTATTTTACTTATTATCTGTGACTTCTCTTTTTTAGATTTTCTATTTCAAACTTTGTTTTTTATACAATTATCCAAACTATTGATTGTTATCATTTATTTGTTTCATTGTATTTATTATGACTTCCCATATTATTTTCCACAGTTTACTTTTCTAGACTTTGTATTTTTTCATCATTTTTCTTCACCTTACACATAAAGTTTTAAGCTCCGATGTTCTGTATCAGTTTATACTTTTTATTATGACATTATTATTACTATTATTATTACAGTTTATATTTTTTATTATTATTGTAATTTTCATCAGTTTATTTTATTTTTTTACTTTGTAGAAAGGTTTTATGCCACGTAATATGTTTAGCGTAATATGTGATAGTAGATTTAACTAGATAATGAGATCCTGGCGCAGCAGACGGAACTTGTAACATATAGAAAGATACAAAGAGATAATAGTAACCCTATTATTGATATGTAACGATGTAACGTTTCTGATATTCCAGGAGCAGATAGATCCCATCCGCAGACATGAAAGTCCTGGCTCTGACCGTCCTCTTGCTCGCCATTGGCAGCCTTGAAGGTGAGATAACGAGGCGCTAATTACTTAGTGTCTATTTTATGGTTGCCTCGAAATAAAAAATTTAAATAAAAAAAAATTTGTTATAAAAAAAATTAGCTAAAGTTAAAAATCTACCTCTATGGGGGCGGCCATTGTAATCTATAGCATTACATAGCGCCATCTAGTGGTAGGTGTCAGTAACGCCGCTCTATAGGTTCTATAACGTTGCCTGCTTTGTGTTTTGCAGCCGGTATCATAAAGCGAGAAGCCCCAAACGCAGATCAGATCTCACAGATGTTCAAATCCTGGATCGACACCCTACAGACCGGCGCCCAGGAGCTGGCCAACAAATTCCAGAACGGAGAGATCCAGGCACAGGCAGGGTGAGTCCTATCTGTCACAGCGCCCCCTGGTGGTGGGTGTGGTTAGGTGCAGGAGCTGATGATGTCATATTCTCCTCCTACAGGAAATGGTTGGAACAAACCAATTCACAGACCGCACCAATCAAGGCCGAATTCGAGAAGATTTTCGAAAAGATCCTTGAAGCTGGAAGAAATTTTGCCCAATAAATGATCAGCCCCCCCCAAAGCCCCGCCCCCTCCCCACACCACTCCCTATGCCCCTCCCACTCATTGCTTTTATAACATGTGACTTTTATGATGTAATAAAACATTGTCTATTCCCAAAAGTCTGTATTCCTGATGGTTTATCTATTACTCTCTGTTATCAGCCATTACATCCCAGGGAGAGGAGACTGTACAGGAGGATACAATCTATTACTCTCTGTTATCAGCCATTACATCCCAGGGAGAGGAGACTGTACAGGGGGGATACAATCTATTACTCTCTGTTATCAGCCATTACATCCCAGGGAGAGGAGACTGTACAGGGGGATACAATCTATTACTCTCTGTTATCAGCCATTACATCCCAGGGAGAGGAGACTGTACAGGGGGGATACAATCTATTACTCTCTGTTATCAGCCATTACATCCCAGGGAGAGGAGACTGTACAGGGGGGGATACAATCTATTACTCTCTGTTATCAGCCATTACATCCCAGGGAGAGGAGACTGTACAGGGGGATACAATCTATTACTCTCTGTTATCAGCCATTACATCCCAGGGAGAGGAGACTGTACAGGGGGGATACAATCTATTACTCTCTGTTATCAGCCATTACATCCCGGGGAGAGGAGACTGTACAGGGGGGATACAATCTATTACTCTCTGTTATCAGCCATTACATCCCGGGGAGAGGAGACTGTACAGGAGGATACAATCTATTACTCTCTGTTATCAGCCATTACACCCCGGGGAGAGGAGACTGTACAGGGGGGATACAATCTATTACTCTCTGTTATCAGCCATTACATCCCGGGGAGAGGAGACTGTACAGGGGGGATACAATCTGTTACTCTCTGTTATCAGCCATTACATCCCGGGGAGAGGAGACTGTACAGGGGGGATACAATCTATTACTCTCTGTTATCAGCCATTACATCCCGGGGAGAGGAGACTGTACAGGGGGGGGGGGGGGATACAATCTATTACTCTCTGTTATCAGCCATTACATCCCAGGGAGAGGAGACTGTACAGGGGGGATACAATCTATTACTCTCTGTTATCAGCCATTACATCCCGGGGAGAGGAGACTGTACAGGGGGGATACAATCTATTACTCTCTGTTATCAGCCATTACATCCCGGGGAGAGGAGACTGTACAGGAGGATACAATCTATTACTCTCTGTTATCAGCCATTACACCCCGGGGAGAGGAGACTGTACAGGGGGGATACAATCTGTTACTCTCTGTTATCAGCCATTACATCCCGGGGAGAGGAGACTGTACAGGGGGGATACAATCTATTACTCTCTGTTATCAGCCATTACATCCCGGGGAGAGGAGACTGTACAGGGGGGGGGGGGATACAATCTATTACTCTCTGTTATCAGCCATTACATCCCAGGGAGAGGAGACTGTACAGGGGGGGATACAATCTATTACTCTCTGTTATCAGCCATTACATCCCAGGGAGAGGAGACTGTACAGGGGGGGATACAATCTATTACTCTCTGTTATCAGCCATTACATCCCGGGGAGAGGAGACTGTACAGGGGGGGATACAATCTATTACTCTCTGTTATCAGCCATTACATCCCAGGGAGAGGAGACTGTACAGGGGGGATACAATCTATTACTCTCTGTTATCAGCCATTACATCCCAGGGAGAGGAGACTGTACAGGGGGGGATACAATCTATTACTCTCTGTTATCAGCCATTACATCCCGGGGAGAGGAGACTGTACAGGGGGGGATACAATCTATTACTCTCTGTTATCAGCCATTACATCCTGGGGAGAGGAGACTGTACAGGGGGGGATACAATCTATTACTCTCTGTTATCAGCCATTACATCCCGGGGAGAGGAGACTGTACAGGGGGGGATACAATCTATTACTCTCTGTTATCAGCCATTACATCCCGGGGAGAGGAGACTGTACAGGGGGATACAATCTATTACTCTCTGTTATCAGCCATTACATCCCGGGGAGAGGAGACTGTACAGGGGGGATACAATCTATTACTCTCTGTTATCAGCCATTACATCCCAGGGAGAGGAGACTGTACAGGGGGGGATACAATCTATTACTCTCTGTTATCAGCCATTACATCCCGGGGAGAGGAGACTGTACAGGGGGGATACAATCTATTACTCTCTGTTATCAGCCATTACATCCAGGGGGGGGGGGCTGTACAGGAGGGATACAATCTATTACTCTCTGTTATCAGCCATTACATCCCGGGGAGAGAAGACTGTACAGGGGGGGATACAATCTATTACTCTCTGTAATCAGCCATTACATCCTGGGGAGAGGAGACTGTACACGGGGGATACAATCTATTACTCTCTGTTATCAGCCATTACATCCCGGGGAGAGGAGACTGTACAGGGGGGGGGGGGGATACAATCTATTACTCTCTGCTATCAGCCATTACATCCCGGGGAGAGGAGACTGTACAGGGGAGGGGGGGATACAATCTATTACTCTCTGTTATCAGCCATTACATCCCGGGGAGAGGAGACTGTACAGGGGGGTTACAATCTACTACTCTCTGTTATCAGCCATTACATCCAGGGAGAGGAGACTCTACAGAGGGGGGGGGGATACAATCTACTACTCTCTGTTATCAGCCATTACATACCGGGGAGAGGAGACCTCTACAGGGGGGGGGGGGGAATACAGTCTATTACTCTCTGTTATCAGCCATTACATCCCGGGGAGAGGAGACTGTACAGGGAGGGGGGATACAATCTATTACTCTCTGTTATCAGCCATTACCTCCCGGGGAGAGGAGAGGGATACAGGGGGGATACAATCTATTACTCTCTGTTATCAGCCATTACATCCCGGGGAGAGGAGACTGTACAGGTGGGGATACAATCTGTTACTCTCTGTTATCAGCCATTACATCCCGGGGAGAAGGAGACTGTACAGGGGGGGATACAATCTATTACTCTCTGTTATCAGCCATTACATCCCGGGGAGAGGAGACTGTACCGGGGGATACAATCTATTACTCTCTGTTATCAGCCATTACATCCCGGGAGAGGAGACTGTACAGGGGGGGGATACAATCTATTACTCTCTGTTATCAGCCATTCCATCTCGGGGAGAGGAGAATGTACAGGGGGGGGGGGGAATACAATCTATTACTCTCTGTTATCAGCCACTACATCCCGGGGAGAGGAGACTGTACAGGGGATACCATCTATCATTCTCTGTTATCAGCCATTTTATCCCGGCGAGAGATTATTGCGTACTGGGGCACTGTCTTCCATTATCTGGTGCCCCCTGCAATGCTCAGGAAGTGGCACCATTTTTTCGGTGCACCTTTACTGTATAGGGTGCGCCACATAATTCTGTGGAGTTACTGTAATAAATGTGTTGCAAACCTCAACTAAGCAGTAACAAACATTAGTGTGCATAAAATAGCTAAAAACACAATTCATATAGTTCGGTCAAACAGGAAAACCTGCAACTGCGGAAAACTCAGTTTAGCTTAGAGCAAGGTGACACAATTATTCATTTCCAGGAGTTATGGATTTACGGACTCTGAGTATTGGTGGACAAGGGGGCGCAACCGAAAATCTCCACAAACTAAATTAAAATATTATTCATCTCAAAAATAGTGCAAATTAAATTATATGGGCATATAATGCACTGTATTTGTGTATAATGTACTGTATGTGTGTATATGAGTGTATGATGTACTGTATGTGTGTATAATGTACTCTATGTGTGTATATGGGTGTATAATGTGTGTAATGCTGTGTATGTATGTGTATAATGTGATGTACTGTACATCTAAATATTAATACTTCATATAGTACCGTCATATTCCATCATAAAAACTAAAATTCACTTTCCGCCACCAGGAGAGCTGAGGGGAAAAAAAGGCGTTCTGCCAGTAAGCAAGATGGCCGCGCGGCATTGTGTGGGCATGACGATAGCTTCCGCTTCCGGGATTCCCTTCCTTTTCCAACATGGTGGACGAGGCAACTCGCCGGGTAGTATCGGAGATTCCTCTCCTAAAAACCAACGCCGCCAGTCCCCGGGACAAAGAATTGTGGGTGCAGCGGCTGAAGGAGGAATACCAGGCGCTGATTAAGGTGCGTGGTGTTACATCGTGCAGCGCCCCCGGGAACATGTGAGACGGAAGAAAGGTTCCGGCTGTCAAATCAGCTGACGGACTCCTGATGTGTGTAAACATGTCTGTAATGAAGCATCAACCGCCTGCTCTGCCCTGAGCTCCCTGTAGTCCCGCACACCCTAACAGTGCCCTAGCACCCTCCTGCACTGCCTCATGCTTTCCCCTTCTCCAGCCTTGCCACATTCACTTAATGTCACCATACTGTAGTGCAGTCTGTCTGCCCTTAGTGTGCTCTATAGGTATGGCGGTTGCCCCATCGATAGTGCGAGGGGTATGGGGGTTGCCCCAACTAGCATGCAATGGGTATTGTGTGGGGTTGCATCTCTGGGCGCAATGGGTATTGAGGGGGGTTGCCCCTCCGGCCCCGCAATGGGTATTGAGGGGGGTTGCCCCTCCGGCCCCGCAATGGGTATTGAGGGGGGTTGCCCCTCCGGCCCCGCAATGGGTATTGTGGGGGGTTGCCCCTCCGGCCCCGCAATGGGTATTGTGGGGGGTTGCCCCTCCGGCCCCGCAATGGGTATTGTGGGGGGGTTGTCCCTCCAGCCCCGCAATGGGTATTGTGGGGGGGTTGTCCCTCCGGCCCCGCAATGGGTATTGTGGGGGGGTTGTCCCTCCGGCCCCGCAATGGGTATTGTGGGGGGGTTGTCCCTCCGGCCCCGCAATGGGTATTGTGGGGGGGTTGTCCCTCCGGCCCCGCAATGGGTATTGTGGGGGGGTTGTCCCTCCGGCCCCGCAATGGGTATTGTGGGGGGGTTGTCCCTCCGGCCCCGCAATGGGTATTGTGGGGGGGTTGTCCCTCCGGCCCCGCAATGGGTATTGTGGGGGGGTTGTCCCTCCGGCCCCGCAATGGGTATTGTGGGGGGGTTGTCCCTCCGGCCCCGCAATGGGTATTGTGGGGGGGTTGTCCCTCCGGCCCCGCAATGGGTATTGTGGGGGGTTGCCCCTCTGAGCGTGTGATGAATATGTGGACGCCCACACAGTTCTGTAGAATAATGTCATCATATCTTGTGTGTTCTGTATGTGTAGATGTCTCACTGCCTCTTCTTCCCCAGTATGTAGAGAATAACAAGAAGGCCGACAACGACTGGTTCCGCCTGGAGTCCAACAAGGAGGGCACCAGGTAAGATGTGGGCTGTATCCCAGCGGCGCCCCCCCACACATGAAGTGCACGATATAATGGCTGCCCTGTGTCTGTTTCAGGTGGTTCGGGAAATGCTGGTACATCCACGAGTTCCTCAAGTACGAGTTTGATGTGGAGTTTGATGTAAGTCTTATGACATCTTTCTTTTTCTGTATTCCGGTATTGGAGACGTGCAATCCATTCGGTGTTTCCTATCTCACAGATCCCGGTCACCTATCCCTCCACAGCGCCAGAAATCGCCATTCCAGAGCTAGACGGGAAAACAGCAAAAATGTACAGGTACAGGAGCTCCGAGATATACACCAGGAGCAAGGCAGCTGAGTAGCTAAGCTATAGTAGCGTAGATACAGTTTGAGTGACAACATGGCGGCCGGTAACATCATGTGACCCCTTGGCTTGTCTGAATTACGGTGTGTTCACAAGTGTTGTTTAGATGTGTTTTTGAACGCATCCAAAACGCATACATGAAATGCCTGCGTTTTGGAATGTTTTGCATTTAAGTCATGCAAAACATGTATTGCTCATTTCAAAACGCATTTGTTTCGGTGGGATTGCGTATGCGTTTTGGCCAAGCTCCTCCCACTTGCGTTTTGGATGTGTTTAAAAATGCCATTTGTGAATGCACCCTACGGGTGCTGCCACATGTCGCATCCTTGGACCGGTTTTGGACCTTTTTTTTAAATGGAGCTGGTGACAGGACTGCAAGGTGTATCTATCCTGAGGCGTTCATGATGGCTGCCCCTCTTTTTGAGCTGCTTTGGCTGATATTATAGGACAGTGGTGGCGAACCTATGCCAGGGGTGCCAGAGGTGGCACTCGGAGCCCTTTCTGTGGGCACCCAGGCCATCGTCCTGCACAAAGGTCACCATTCAGGACTCCAAGTGACTTGAGTGCAGGAGGAGCAAGGAGTGGGCAGAGCTGGATTATCATTGAAGCCCCTTCTCAGGGCCTGCGATTCATCCTGTTAAAGGGACCTTAGAGGGAAGCTGCAATAAAAATCCAAATTTCTCCATTTTTCTACTGTATTGGTGTTTTCAGGATGCCCAATACATATGAATCTGTGACACAGCAGGGAGCAATAAGTTACTTTAAATTGGCATTTGGCACTTTGTAAAAAAAATTTGTGGCTTTCAATTGTAGTTTGGGCACTCAGTCTCTAAAAGGTTCGCCATCATTGTTATAGGAGTATTTTGGAATATTATGCTGATGTTGATGTTCTGACACACTGCACACTCACCAGGAGCGCTGCTTTGGAAAATGCTGCAGCCTCTTCACTGTGTACTAAAGACAGTGCCATACATGGCATAGTGGCTGTGCTTGGTATAGCATCTGAATAAGCCTGAGCTGCAGAAGGATCGCATGACCTATGAATGTGATGCTGGAAACAAAGACCATTAGCAAAGCTAGTAGGGTGCCACAAAGAACCGCAATCTCTTCTGTGCGGGTAACATAGGTTTTACTTATATGGGTGGCATCAGAAGATCGCAAACAATGGTCCATGACCAATAGAAAGCTGCGATTTGTGTTACGTGTGTTTGAGGCCTAATGTAATGGATTGTTTTCTTTCTTCAGAGGAGGCAAGATCTGTCTGACGGAACACTTCAAGCCGCTGTGGGCGCGGAACGTCCCTAAATTTGGACTGGCGCATCTCATTGCCCTGGGGGTGAGTACAGTCGCACTGCTGCTTGCCTATTATTATGTATACAGCCGCACTTTGTCACATAATTGATCTTTGTTCTCGTCTCTCGTAGCTGGGACCATGGCTGGCGGTGGAGATCCCCGACCTCATCAGTAAAGGACTGGTGAAACACAAAGATAACTGACTGGAGCACGAGGGATGGACACCTCCATAACTCCGCCCACCGCCTGGAATCCATTACTGAACTCTTCATACAACCAAATCCTTGTACATGATATCATTATTATAATAAATTTCTTGGACACCCGGTATCGTGGTCTCAGGTCTTATTTCATATGAGAGGTGTTTTTTTTAATAAGAGCAAGAAGGAGAAGGAATATGGCGGCTGCAGTTTACCTGTCATGAGATTAGAAAAAAACTAGATAGGAGAAAACTAAAGCTCTTGCAATGTAAAAGGGGTGTGCACAGGGGCAAACAGAGAGAGAGACAAGTGCTAAATACTACAAATGTCTGTTATGGGAGAACTTCCAGTAATAAAGATGGCGGCGCGCTTACTTCCGGCGATGGCGTCTACCGGAAGTCAGCCGTGTACATAAATAGCTGCGCGACGTTCTCCATAGCAACGTTTGCAAATAGCGGGCGCGGCCACGAGGCGACTGACGCATGCGCAGGAGGGAATGTGTGGAAGATGGCGCAGGATGCTGCGGTTGCTATGAAGTCCTGGAGGAGAAGGCCGTGATACTGGCACAACCCGACCACGACTACAGGTGAAGTGTATGCGGCATATACCGCCCGTACTGTATGTTATATATATACCCGACCCACTAATGTATCACATAGACCCCTCCTGTATATGACATATCCCCCTCCTCCTCCCCCTGTATATTACATATCCCCCTCCTCCTCCTCCTGTATATTACATATCCCCCTCCTCCTCCTGTATATTACATATCCTCCTCCTCCTCCTCCTCCTCCTCCTCCTCCTCCTCCTCCTCCTCCTGTATATTACATATCCTCCTCCTGTATATTACATATCCTCCTCCTGTATATTACATATCCTCCTCCTGTATATTACATACCCCCCTCCTCCTCCTCCTGTATATGACATATCCCCCTCCTCCCCCTGTATATGACATATCCCCCTCCTCCTCCCCCTGTATATGACATATCCCCCTCCTCCCCCTGTATATGACATATCCCCCTCCTCCCCCTGTATATTACATATCCTCCTCCTCCCCCTGTATATTACATATCCTCCTCCTCCCCCTGTATATTACATATCCCCCTCCTCCTCCTGTATATTACATATCCTCCTCCTGTATATTACATACCCCCCTCCTCCTCCTCCTGTATATGACATATCCCCCTCCTCCCCCTGTATATGACATATCCCCCTCCTCCTGTATATGACATATCCCCCTCCTCCTCCTGTATATTACATATCCCCCTCCTCCCCCTGTATATTACATATCCTCCTCCTCCCCCTGTATATTACATATCCTCCTCCTCCCCCTGTATATTACATATCCTCCTCCTCCCCCTGTATATTACATATCCTCCTCCTCCCCCTGTATATTACATATCCTCCTCCTCCCCCTGTATATTACATATCCTCCTCCTCCCCCTGTATATTACATATCCCCCTCCTCCCCCTGTATATTACATATCCCCCTCCTCCCCCTGTATATTACATATCCCCCTCCTCCCCCTGTATATTACATATCCCCCTCCTCCCCCTGTATATTACATATCCCCCTCCTCCCCCTGTATATTACATATCCCCCTCCTCCCCCTGTATATTACATATCCCCCTCCTCCCCCTGTATATTACATATCCCCTCCTCCCCCTGTATATTACATATCCCCCTCCTCCCCCTGTATATTACATATCCCCCTCCTCCCCCTGTATATTACATATCCCCCTCCTCCCCCTGTATATTACATATCCTCCTCCTCCCCCTGTATATTACATATCCCCCTCCTCCCCCTGTATATTACATATCCCCCTCCTCCCCCTGTATATTACATATCCCCCTCCTCCCCCTGTATATTACATATCCCCCTCCTCCTCCTGTATATTACATATCCTCCTCCCCCTCCTGTATATTACATATCCCCCTCCTCCCCCTGTATATTACATATCCCCCTCCTCCCCCTGTATATTACATATCCTCCTCCTCCCCCTGTATATTACATATCCTCCTCCTCCCCCTGTATATTACATATCCCCCTCCTCCCCCTGTATATTACATATCCCCCTCCTCCCCCTGTATATTACATATCCCCCTCCTCCCCCTGTATATTACATATCCCCCTCCTCCCCCTGTATATTACATATCCCCCTCCTCCCCCTGTATATTACATATCCCCCTCCTCCTCCTGTATATTACATATCCCCCTCCTCCTCCTGTATATTACATATCTCCCTCCTCCTCCTGTATATTACATATCCCCCTCCTCCTCCTGTATATTACATATCCTCCTCCCCCTCCTGTATATTACATATCCCCCTCCTCCTCCTGTATATTACATATCCCCCTCCTCCTCCTGTATATTACATATCCCCCTCCTCCTCCTGTATATTACATATCCCCCTCCTCCTCCTGTATATTACATATCCCCCTCCCTCCCCTGTATATTACATATCCCCCTCCTCCTCCTGTATATTACATATCCCCCTCCTCCTCCTGTATATTACATATCCCCCCTCCTCCTCCTGTATATTACATATCCCCCTCCTCCTCCTGTATATTACATATCCCCCTCCTCCCCCTGTATATTACATATCCCCCTCCTCCTCCTGTATATTACATATCCCCCTCCCCCTCCTGTATATTACATTTCCCCCTCTCTCTTATTACATATCCCCCTCCTCCCCCTGTATATTACATATCCCCCTCCTCCCCCTGTATATTACATATCCCCCTCCTCCCCCTGTATATTACATATCCCCCTCCTCCCCCTGTATATTACATATCCCCCTCCTCCTCCTGTATATTACATATCCCCCTCCCCCTCCTGTATATTACATATCCCCCTCCTCCTCCTGTATATTACATATCCCCCTCCTCCTCCTGTATATTACATATCCCCCTCCTCCCCCTGTATATTACATATCCCCCTCCTCCTCCTGTATATTACATATCCCCCTCCTCCTCCTGTATATTACATATCCCCCTCCTCCCCCTGTATATTACATATCCCCCTCCTCCTCCTGTATATTACATATCCTCCTCCTCCCCCTGTATATTACATATCCTCCTCCTCCTCCTGTATATTACAGATCCCCCTCCCTCCCCTGTATATTACATATCCCCCTCCTCCTCCCCCTGTATATTACATATCCCCCTCCCTCCCCCTGTATATTACATATCCCCCTCCTCCTCCTGTATATTACATATCCCCCTCCTCCTCCTGTATATTACATATCCCCCACCCCCTCCTCCTCCTGTATATTACATATACCCCTCCTCCTCCTCCTCCTGTATATTACATATTCCCCCCCCTCCTCCTGTATATTACACGTCCCCCTCCTCCTCCCTTATAGTGGCGGCGCTCTCTATAGGTTTCTATTATTAGTCGTCCCCTGAGATATAACCGGCGTTTTCTTTTCTCGTAGGCCGCAGAGATGTGAGGTGATAGCGGCGCCGGGATCTGCTGGTGACAATGAGGTACGCTCCGCCGTCCTGTGATCTGTACCTCCTGCCCGGTGCCCAGCGGCTCATGTACCCCCCTCTATCTCCCCGCAGGGCCCCCCTCTCCACAAGATCCGCCATGCCACAAGTCTGTGAGGCTCGGACTGGGCGGAGCCGTGACTCCCCCGCTGTGACGGGCAGGACGATCACCTCGCTGAGGACGGTCAGCCAGGAACGCTCCGCCTACTCCAGCACACTCTACACCAATGGCGGCAACAGCAGGCAGAAGTACCGCCCCCTCCCCCCGCCGCCTGCCCTGGAGGAGCGCGGGCGCAGCACCCAGAGGGGAGAATCCGTCAGTAAGAGGGGACCCATGAAAGCCAATCACATGATCAAAGTCACCGCTCCAACCACAACGACAAAGTCCATCACTCAGGCTCCTCCCACTGCTGGGCGTCTCGCTCGTTCTAAATCTGTCAGCCACATGGACCTGAGCTCCACCAAAGACAAGATGGAGGACGGAGGGGCGGAGCTTATCCCGGCTGCAGGCAGACAGCGGAGCGCGTCCTCCCACCGCAAACCGCCACTAGATAGCGCCGTCCTGAGGAGGAGCAGCTCGCTACGGAGACTAGGAGCACTGCCCAGCCTGGACCCGCCCCCGAAACTGGGCACTGCTCCTCGTAATGACCTCAGGAAACCCCCTCTAAGGAAACAGGACTCCTCCCAGCCCCGTCAAGGAAGCCCCCCACCAGCCAGCGAGCCCCCCAGTATCACTGTGGTCAAGGCCCCGGCGTCTCCTGTAAGTATCGCACGTGCCGCAGCGTTGTGAGCCCCATCCCCGCTGTACATGCGGTGCTCCTGCCGCCCCGGCTCCCTGGTGCCCTCCTGGTTGTGCCCGCTGTTACTATGTATGTTACTATCAGATGCCAAGGTCGCAGAGTCGTCCCTGTGTGCCGGGAGCGTGCGCCCCTCCCCCGCCAGCTAATTAATCCTCAGGAGATGAGCCGGCTGAGGCACCTTGACAATCCGCTGAGAGGACGAGGGCTGCAGAGCGCTCCTGAGAGCGGGCACACCAGGCGGGCACCTCACCATGCCCGGGCTGCAGGGAGAGGGGCTGGTGGAGCTGCAGCGCACCCTGGCCGACAGGAAGGACGGGAAGAGGGTGGATATAGCCGAGTCTGTGCTCCATAGCGCCATGATGGGGCTCCTGCTCATGACCAGCCAGGTAACGCCAGGGAGGGGGTGATGCCAGGGGGTCCGGGCACAGAGGACTTCCGCTGCTGCTAAACCCTGATGGCTTCTCTCTTCACAGCCCCCTCCGCCCCTCGGCTCCGGCCACGTGGGACTGCGCAATCTAGGCAACACGGTGAGTGCCAGCCATACCGCATACACACTGCACGGGTGCCCCCCGCCGCACCTCACACACACACACACACTGCACGGGTGCCCCCCGCCGCACCTCACACACACACACTGCACGGGTGCCCCCCGCCGCACCTCACACACACACACACACACACACTGCACGGGTGCCCCCCGCCGCACCTCACACACACACACACACACTGCACGGGTGACCCCCGCCGCGCCTCACACACATACACACACACTGCACGGGTGCCCCCCGCCACGCCTCACACACATACACACACACTGCACGGGTGACCCCCGCCGCGCCTCACACACATACACACACACTGCACGGGTGCCCCCCGCCGCACCTCACACACATACACACACACACACACACACACACACACTGCACGGGTGCCCCCCGCCACGCCTCACACACATACACACACACTGCACGGGTGCCCCCCGCCACGCCTCACACACATACACACACACTGCACGGGTGACCCCCGCCGCACCTCACACACATACACACACACACACTGCACGGGTGCCCCCCGCCACGCCTCACACACATACACACACACTGCACGGGTGCCCCCCGCCACGCCTCACACACATACACACACACTGCACGGGTGCCCCCCGCCGCACCTCACACACATACACACACACACACTGCACGGGTGCCCCCCGCCACGCCTCACACACATACACACACACTGCACGGGTGCCCCCCCCCCACCTCACACACACACACACACACACACACACACACACACTGCACGGGTGACCCCCGCCGCGCCTCACACACACACACATACACACACACTGCACGGGTGCCCCCCGCCACGCCTCACACACATACACACACACTGCACGGGTGCCCCCAGCCGCGCCTCACACACATACACACACACTGCACGGGTGCCCCCCGCCACGCCTCACACACACACATACACACACACTGCACGGGTGCCCCCCGCCGCACCTCACACACATACACACACACTGCACGGGTGACCCCCGCCGCGCCTCACACACATACACACACACTGCACGGGTGACCCCCGCCGCGCCTCACACACATACACACACACTGCACGGGTGACCCCCGCCGCGCCTCACACACATACACACACACTGCACGGGTGACCCCCGCCGCGCCTCACACACACACTGCCCCCTGCTGGTGGCTTCTCATCTCTTGTTGCGCTTCTCCCCCTGCAGTGTTTCCTGAACGCCGTCCTCCAGTGTCTGAGCAGTACACGACCTCTGCGGGATTATGTCCTGCGCCATGAATATCGCCAGGACCAACCGGCCAGCAGCAGGACCCCGCAGGAGCTCACCGAGGGTACGTCCCCGTATATACACCCCGGCAGAGCCATGACGTGATACACGTCCACACATATCCATATCAAATATCCCAAGTGTTTTACAAGAATACCCACCTAGGTGGCGCCGCTGAGCATCGTACATGATAATTACCTTATTTCTTCCTTTCAGCCTTTGCTGATGTTGTTGCCTCATTATGGAGCCCAGAGGCCCCGGACGCTGCCAACCCAACACGACTCAGAGCCGTCTTCCAAAAATACTTCCCTTCTTTTACAGGGTACAGGTGAGATCCCCATAATATGGTGTCACCGCTGCTCTCTAGTGATGGATAGGCTGTATTCTCAGTGATGGCACCGCTGCTCTCTAGTGATGGATAGGCTGTATTCTCAGTGGTGTCACCGCTGCTCTCTAGTGATGGATAGGCTGTATTCTCAGTGATGGCACCGCTGCTCTCTAGTGATATATAGGCTGTATTCTCAGTGATGGCACCGCTGCTCTCTAGTGATGGATAGGCTGTGCTCTCAGTGATGGCACCGCTGCTCTCTAGTGATGGATAGGCTGTATTCTCAGTGATGGCACCGCTGCTCTCTAGTGATGGATAGGCTGTATTCTCAGTGATGGCACCGCTGCTCTCTAGTAATGGATAGGCTGTGCTCTCAGTGATGGCACCGCTGCTCTCTAGTGATGGCTCCGCTGCTCTCTAGTGATGGATAGGCTGTATTCTCAGTGATGGCACCGCTGCTCTCTAGTGATGGATAGGCTGTATTCTCAGTGATGGCACCGCTGCTCTCTAGTGATGGATAGGCTGTATTCTCAGTGATGACACCGCTGCTCTCTAGTGAGGGATAGGCTGTATTCTCAGTGATGGCACCGCTGCTCTCTAGTGAGGGATAGGCTGTTTTCTCAGTGATGGCACCGCTGCTCTCTAGTGATGGATAGGCTGTATTCTCAGTGATGGCACTGCTGCTCTCTAGTGAGGGATAGGCTGTATTCTCAGTGATGGCACCGCTGCTCTCTAGTGATGGATAGGCTGTATTCTCAGTGATGGCACCGCTGCTCTCTAGTGATGGATAGGCTGTATTCTCAGTGATGACACCGCTGCTCTCTAGTGATGGATAGGCTGTATTCTCAGTGATGGCACCGCTGCTCTCTAGTGATGGATAGGCTGTATTCTCAGTGATGGCACCGCTGCTCTCTAGTGATGGATAGGCTGTATTCTCAGTGATGGCACGGCTGCTCTCTAGTGATGGATAGGCTGTATTCTCAGTGATGGCACCGCTGCTCTCTAGTGATGGATAGGCTGTATTCTCAGCGATGGCGCCGCTGCTCTCTAGTGATGGATAGGCTGTATTCTCAGTGATATTACCACTGCTCTCTAGTGATGGATAGGCTGTATTCTCAGTGATATTACCACTGCTCTCTAGTGATGGATAGGCTGTATTCTCAGTGATGGCACCGCTGCTCTCTAGTGATGGATAGGCTGTATTCTCAGTGATGGCACTGCTGCTCTCTAGTGATGGATAGGCTGTATTCTCAGTGATGGCACCGCTGCTCTCTAGTGATGGATAGGCTGTATTCTCAGTGATGACACCGCTGCTCTCTAGTGATGGATAGGCTGTATTCTCAGTGATGACACCGCTGCTCTCTAGTGATGGATAGGCTGTATTCTCAGTGATGGCACCGCTGCTCTCTAGTGATGGATAGGCTGTATTCTCAGTGATGGCACCGCTGCTCTCTAGTGAGGGATAGGCTGTATTCTCAGTGATGGCACCGCTGCTCTCTAGTGAGGGATAGGCTGTATTCTCAGTGATGGCACCGCTGCTCTCTAGTGATGTATAGGCTGTATTCTCAGTGATGGCTCCGCTGCTCTCTAGTGATGGATAGGCTGTATTCTCAGTGATGGCTCCGCTGCTCTCTAGTGATGGATAGGCTGTATTCTCAGTGATGGCACCGCTGCTCTCTAGTGATGGATAGGCTGTATTCTCAGTGATGGCACCGCTGCTCTCTAGTGAGGGATAGGCTGTATTCTCAGTGATGGCACCGCTGCTCTCTAGTGAGGGATAGGCTGTATTCTCAGTGATGGCACCGCTGCTCTCTAGTGAGGGATAGGCTGTATTCTCAGTGATGGCACCGCTGCTCTCTAGTGAGGGATAGGCTGTATTCTCAGTGATGGCACCGCTGCTCTCTAGTGAGGGATAGGCTGTATTCTCAGTGATGGCACCGCTGCTCTCTAGTGATGGATAGGCTGTATTCTCAGTGATGGCACCGCTGCTCTCTAGTGATGGATAGGCTGTATTCTCAGTGATGGCACCGCTGCTCTCTAGTGATGGATAGGCTGTATTCTCAGTGATGGCACGGCTGCTCTCTAGTGATGGATAGGCTGTATTCTCAGTGATGGCACCGCTGCTCTCTAGTGAGGGATAGGCTGTATTCTCAGTGATGTCAGGCTGTCTATCCTCTCAGCCAGCAGGATGCTCAGGAATTTCTCAAGTTCTTCATGGACAGAATTCACTCGGAGATTAACAGGAAGTGTCGGAAGACTCCCAGCATCCTTTCTGATAGGCGCCGCTCTGTGTGTGCGGAGCCGCAGGACTCTCTCAGGTAGGGGGTGTGGTTTATTTTGTAATCTCTGTAGTGATTGGCTCACAGTGGGGGAGGGTTAATCACGGATCTGTTTCCTCAGTGACGATGAAAGAGCCAATCAGATGTGGAAGAAATACCTGGAGCGGGAGGACAGTAAGGTGGTGGGTAAGTGTTCTACTCCAGTCACATCCAGAGCTGCAGCTGAGGTCCCTGTGAATTCACCCTTAGTGTGACACGAGATCGCAGCTCTGAGGGTGACCCAGGATTGTGTCTCCTCTCCTGCAGATCTCTTCGTGGGGCAAATGAAGAGCTGCCTGAGGTGCCAGTCCTGCGGATACCGCTCCCCAACATTCGAGGTGTTCTGTGACCTGTCCCTCCCCATCCCCAAGGTGAGCAGGAAGCCCAACTGTGGTGTTACATAGGACTGCAGGTCACATCTACTACATGATCTGTACTCAGAGATATCACTGTGTTATCTGTGGTGTTACATAGGACTGCAGGACACATCTACTACATGATCTATACTCAGAGATATCACTGTGTTATCTGTGGTGTTACATGGGACTGCAGGACACATCTACTACATGATCTGTACTCAGAGATATCACTGTGTTATCTGTGGTGTTACATAGGACTGCAGGACACATCTACTACATGATCTGTACTCAGAGATATCACTGTGTTATCTGTGGTGTTACATAGGACTGCAGGACACATCTACTACATGATCTGTACTCAGAGATATCACTGTGTTATCTGTGGTGTTACATAGGACTGCAGGGCACATCTACTACATGATCTGTACTCAGAGATATCACTGTGTTATCTGTGGTGTTACATAGGACTGCAGGACACATCTACTACATGATCTGTACATAGGACTGCAGTTCTGGTCACTTTGTACAGTATTAACCCCTTCTCCTCTTCTCTGTGCAGAAAGGCTTCAGTGGTGGTAAAGTTTCCCTTCTGGATTGCTTCAGTCTCTTCACGAAGGAGGAGGAGTTGAATTCTGAGAATGCCCCGGTAATTTGGATTTTGCTGCCCCCCTGTGTCTGTGTCGCCCCCTGTGTCTGTGCTGCCCCCCGGTGTGGCCCCCCGGTGTCAGCGTCCTGTAATAACCTATACTCATCTGTGATCGCTGCCCCATTGTCTCGCCCCCCTGTGTCTGTGTCCTGTAATAACCTATACTCCTCTATGACAGATCTGTGATCGCTGCCCCCCTGTGTCGCCCCCCGGTGTCTGTGTCCTGTAATAACCTATACTCCTCTATGACAGATCTGTGATCGCTGCCCCCCTGTGTCGCCCCCCAGTGTCTGTGTCCTGTAATAACCTATACTCCTCTATGACAGATCTGTGATCGCTGCCCCCCGGTGTCTGTGTCCTGTAATAACCTATACTCCTCTATGACAGATCTGTGATCGCTGCCCCCCTGTGTCGCCCCCCGGTGTCGGCGTCCTCTAATAACCTATACTCCTCTATGACAGATCTGTGATCGCTGCCCCCCTGTGTCGCCCCCGGTGTCAGCGTCCTGTAGTAACCTATACTCCTCTATGACAGATCTGTGATCGCTGCCCCCCGGTGTCTGTGTCCTGTAATAACCTATACTCCTCTATGACAGATCTGTGATCGCTGCCCCCCTGTGTCGCCCCCCGGTGTCAGTGTCCTGTAATAACCTATACTCCTCTATGACAGATCTGTGATCGCTGCCCCCCGGTGTCAGCGTCCTGTAATAACCTATACTCCTCTATGACAGATCTGTGATCGCTGCCCCCCTGTGTCGCCCCCCGGTGTCAGCGTCCTGTAATAACCTATACTCCTCTATGACAGATCTGTGATCGCTGCCCCCCGGTGTCGCCCCCCGGTGTCTGTGTCCTGTAGTAACCTATACTCCTCTATGACAGATCTGTGATCGCTGCCCCCCTGTGTCGCCCCCCGGTGTCTGTGTCCTGTAATAACCTATACTCCTCTATGACAGATCTGTGATCGCTGCCCCCCTGTGTCGCCCCCCAGTGTCTGTGTCCTGTAATAACCTATACTCCTCTATGACAGATCTGTGATCGCTGCCCCCCTGTGTCACCCCCCGGTGTCTGCGTCCTGTAATAACCTATACTCCTCTATGACAGATCTGTGATCGCTGCCCCCCTGTGTCACCCCCCGGTGTCTGCGTCCTGTAATAACCTATACTCCTCTATGACAGATCTGTGATCGCTGCCCCCCTGTGTCGCCCCCCGGTGTCTGCGTCCTGTAGTAACCTATACTCCTCTATGACAGATCTGTGATCGCTGCCCCCCTGTGTCGCCCCCGGTGTCAGCGTCCTGTAATAACCTATACTCCTCTATGACAGATCTGTGATCGCTGCCCCCCTGTGTCGCCCCCCTGTGTCTGTGTCCTGTAATAACCTATACTCCTCTATGACAGATCTGTGATCGCTGCCTCCCTGTGTCGCCCCCCGGTGTCAGCGTCCTGTAATAACCTATACTCCTCTATGACAGATCTGTGATCGCTGCCCCCCGGTGTCAGCGTCCTGTAGTAACCTATACTCCTCTATGACAGATCTGTGATCGCTGCCCCCCGGTGTCAGCGTCCTGTAGTAACCTATACTCCTCTATGACAGATCTGTGATCGCTGCCCCCCGGTGTCGCCCCCCGGTGTCAGCGTCCTGTAGTAACCTATACTCCTCTATGACAGATCTGTGATCGCTGCCCCCCTGTGTCGCCCCCCGGTGTCTGTGTCCTGTAATAACCTATACTCCTCTATGACAGATCTGTGATCGCTGCCCCCCTGTGTCGCCCCCCGGTGTCTGTGTCCTGTAATAACCTATACTCCTCTATGACAGATCTGTGATCGCTGCCCCCCTGTGTCGCCCCCCGGTGTCTGTGTCCTGTAATAACCTATACTCCTCTATGACAGATCTGTGATCGCTGCCCCCCTGTGTCGCCCCCCGGTGTCTGTGTCCTGTAATAACCTATACTCCTCTATGACAGATCTGTGATCGCTGCCCCCCTGTGTCGCCCCCCGGTGTCTGTGTCCTGTAATAACCTATACTCCTCTATGACAGATCTGTGATCGCTGCCGGCAGAGGACGCGGAGCAGTAAGAAGCTGAGCATCCAGCGCTTCCCCCGCATCCTGGTCCTACGTATCCTGTCAGCCCTGTAGGGGGCGCTGTCTAGGGACTAGATCCGCCTCCAGGTTTTGCTTTTCCTTAACCCTTTGCCTCCCAGACCTGAACAGGTTCTCCAGCACCCGCTTCTCCATTAAGAAGTGCTCGGTGCTCGTGGACTTCCCGCTGCACAGACTCAACCTCAAGGAATTTGCCAGCGAGAAAGCGGGTAAGTGGGCGGAGCCACTGCAGGGGTAGCTTTCACTTATGGGATATCCCATAATCCCCCTGCCTGCTGAGGATCCCCGGCTATTAGTGTCAAGGTCTCACCAGTCAAGATTAAGAAAATGCGGATTACTCCAGGAACAGCTAATTATAGGCCCTGGGGAGGAAGGGGTTAACTGCTTATATAATATACAGTAGGCGGATCATGTGACCGTGACATTATCATGTAGCCGGGGTAGTGAATGGGTTAATGTCTTCTTCCCTGGTTGTCAGGGGGTAGTAAATGGGTTGATGCCCAGTGGTCGGGGGGGGGGGGGGAATGGGTTGGTACCATGTGGTGAATGGGTGGAGGCCGGGTGGTCAGGGGGGGGGGAAGGCGAATGGGTCGATGTCGGGTGGTCAGGGGGGGGGAGGGGGAGAGGAGAATTGGTTCGATGCCTTCTTCCCTGGTGGTCCGGGGGTAGTTACAGGGCAGTGAAATGGCAGATGCTTTCTCAGCGTTGAGGGGTAAACTACTTCTCCTAAAAGGAAGTAACTGAACCTGAGCGCTCACACAGGGAGCGGTTAGAGACAGATTTGGTCAGTGAGCTTACACTCTAATCTGTTGTGTTGCAGGGAGCCCGGTCTACAACCTCTACGCCCTGTGCAATCACTCGGGCAGCGTGCATTATGGACACTACACGGCCTACTGTAAGGACCAATCAGGATGGTTCTCATACAATGACTCCCGGTAAGTGCCCTCCCCCTAATTTCCGTCCTTGTAGTTGCCCTCCCCATACCTGCCCCCCAGGGTAACTCCTCCTTCCCTCCCGCAGGGTCAGCGCCATCAGCGAGGGTCAGGTACAGTCCAGCGAGGCCTACGTCCTGTTCTACGAGCTTGAGGAGGCCGGCCTGAAGAAGTGAGGCTCCTCAGGGGTGGAGCTTCTGTTACATATCAGCCAATCGGCTTGTCCGCTGCTCTCCAGGAGGATCCTATGATGGAAGCAATAGACTGCGCTGTGCACTGGTCTAAATATTTCAGACAGACTGATTGACGTCATGAGTCCGGAGGATGCTGACGGACGGAGGACTACAACTCCCAGCCGCCTCACTAATAGAGAATTTCTGCTCAGTGCTTACTGCAGCTTTAATCCAATATGGCCGACTCTTTAGTCCATATGGGGCGTGCTCCCCAAACCTTCATAGTCTTTATAGTCCAGTCTGGGAGTGGGATCCAGGCCAATATGGCCGCCATTACAGCGGTAGTCACCCAGCTTTTCTAGGTCTCTGAATGGTAACCTGTCCTGATGAAGCTGTAATAGAGGAGGTCACCCAGCTCTCCCAGGAATAGATGCAAGAATGGACTATCCTGAAGAGGATGAGAGGGACCCCCAGCAATAATCCAGCCCCTGCTCCCATCACTGTGTAACCCCTTACATGCTGCAGCCTCTTTGTTACGTGTTTTTATGGAATATTTTTGGTACAGAGACATTTCTATACGAGATCCCGGCAGACGATTTCCAGGACGTCTCCGAGGACAGAAGAGGAGCTACGAGTAAATTCTTATAAAACCCTAGAACCGCGTCCATGTGTTCTTACCGTGAGTGTCCCCAGGGGGCAGTGCAGGGGTATAGAGTGTCCTGGATGCTGTAAGTAGCTCTGGGGTATCCTGTAGTGTAGCTTCCCAGGGTGTAGTTACAGCTGTGTCCAGCAGAGGGCGCTCTGTTATCATGTAGTACACAGGTCACATGACTTACCTCCTGCTGCACAGTAAGTGATCCCCCGCCAGGCTCCTCCGGGAGACGTGAAAGCTTTTCTGTACAGTTTATCTACATTTCACATAGAAACCGCTCCCCGTTGGCTGCGATTACAGCTCTGAGAGATCCGCGGCTATCAGATAAAATACTCCGCGCTGTCGTCTCCAAGCAGGAACCCGATGGCTTCAAAGTTCTCGGGGTTATAATGGAAAACAATCGCGTTAAACCTCTTAACCGGATAACGGGTACAGACCTATTACAGAAGACCCCCGGACCCCCAAGAGCGGGCCGGGACCTCTGAGGCTCGTCTATGATCTCTGCCCGCACACACTGTGCCACTGTGGTGTCGCAGCCACGTGACATCATGGTGTGTGCACGGGAAGAGAGCATAGACCTGACTCGTAGCGCTGTGCCAGGAAGAGAAGATGGAGGTAAGTATATTGTTTTATTCTTATAAATGGCTCCTCTCTGGACATGTCACAAATGGGGGAGCTCTGCTGGACGTTATTAGTGAGAGGAGGCTGCTGCTGCTGGGACATGTTACTAGTGAGGGGAGGCCGCTGCTGCTGGGACTTGTTACTAGTGAGGGGAAGCCTCTGCTGTTGGACATGTTATTATTGAGGGGAGGCTGCTGCTGATGGACATGTTACTAGTGAGGAGAGGCCGTAGCTGCTGGACATATTATTAGCAAGGGGAGGGGGCTGCTGGCACATGTTATTGGTGAGGGGAGGTCGCTGCTGCTGGGACATGTTATTGGTGAGGGGAGGTCGCTGCTGCTGGGACATGTTATTAGTGAGGGGAGGCCGTTGCTGGGGACATGTTATTAGTGAGGGGAGGCCGTTGCTACTGGACATGTTATTAGTGAGGGGAGGCCGTTGCTACTGGACATGTTATTAGTGAGGGGAGGCCGGTGCTACTGGACATGTTATTAGTGAGGTGTGGCTGCTGCTGGGACATGTTATTAGTGAGGGGAGGAGGCTGCTGCTGGGGACATGTTATTAGCGAGGGGAGGAGGCTGCTGCTGGGGACATGTTATTAGCGAGGGGAGGAGGCTGCTGCTGGGGACATGTTATTAGCGAGGGGAGGCTGCTGCTGGGGACATGTTATTAGCGAGGGGAGGCTGCTGCTGGGGACATGTTACTAGCGAGGGGAGGCTGCTGCTGGGGACATGTTACTAGCGAGGGGAGGCTGCTGCTGGGGACATGTTACTAGCGAGGGGAGGCTGCTGCTTCTGAACATGTGATTAGCGAGGGGAGGCTGCTGCTGCTGAACATGTTATTAGTGAGAGGAGGCTGCTGCTGCTGGGACATGTTACTAGTGAGGGGAGGCCGCTGCTGCTGGGACTTGTTACTAGTGAGGGGAAGCCTCTGCTGTTGGACATGTTATTATTGAGGGGAGGCTGCTGCTGATGGACATGTTACTAGTGAGGAGAGGCCGTAGCTGCTGGACATATTATTAGCAAGGGGAGGGGGCTGCTGGCACATGTTATTGGTGAGGGGAGGTCGCTGCTGCTGGGACATGTTATTGGTGAGGGGAGGTCGCTGCTGCTGGGACATGTTATTAGTGAGGGGAGGCCGTTGCTGGGGACATGTTATTAGTGAGGGGAGGCCGTTGCTACTGGACATGTTATTAGTGAGGGGAGGCCGGTGCTACTGGACATGTTATTAGTGAGGTGTGGCTGCTGCTGGGACATGTTATTAGTGAGGGGAGGAGGCTGCTGCTGGGGACATGTTATTAGCGAGGGGAGGAGGCTGCTGCTGGGGACATGTTATTAGCGAGGGGAGGAGGCTGCTGCTGGGGACATGTTATTAGCGAGGGGAGGCTGCTGCTGGGGACATGTTACTAGCGAGGGGAGGCTGCTGCTGGGGACATGTTACTAGCGAGGGGAGGCTGCTGCTGGGGACATGTTACTAGCGAGGGGAGGCTGCTGCTGGGGACATGTTACTAGCGAGGGGAGGCTGCTGCTGCTGAACATGTGATTAGCGAGGGGAGGCTGCTGCTGCTGAACATGTGATTAGCGAGGGGAGCAGGCTGCTGCTGAACATGTGATTAGCGAGGGGAGCAGGCTGCTGCTGGGACATGTGATTAGCGAGGGGAGGCTGCTGCAGCTGGACATGTTATTAGCGAGGGGAGCAGGCTGCTGCTGGGACATGTTATTAGCGAGGGGAGCAGGCTGCTGCTGGGACATATTAGCGAGGGGAGCAGGCTGCTGCTGGGACATTATATTACACAGTAGCGGCTGCGTTTTTCTTCCTAGGCTTATATTCAAGTCAATAAGTTTCCCTTTTTTGGGGTGAAATCAGGTTCCTTTGCTTACACCGGGTTCGGCTTATACTTGAGTATATACAGTATATTTATGTATATACTTTCCTCATCGTGAAAAGGTCAAAGACGAGGGGACATTATCGCTGTGTGGGGGCTTACGCCACAACGACCTTCACATATCTTGGAAGATTGTCCCCACAAATAAATATTGGGAAAACCCTGAAGCGCGACCTATTGAGGAGATACTGAGGTCAGGCAGTGATTACGGCTCATTGGACACAAAGTCATCAAATTCTAAAACTATTGGAATTTATGGCTCGAGTCCATTTACAGCAAAATGACCTCCACTTTATAACTGGTGTCTGTAATCTCATTCTATGACTTGGTGTAACATACGTTTCTCTTCGTTGCCAAGTTTACTGTTACGGGTTAAGTGTTTTTTTCCCCACTCTCCATTTTTATTTTTTTTATTTCCTTTTGCTCCTCTTTTTCCCTCTATAATGTATACAAAGAGCAGGCGCCATTCGGATATTTAACCCCTTAAGGACGGAGGGTTTTTCGGCTAATTTCTCGCTCTCCAACTTCAAAAATCCATAACTTTTTCATTTTTCCGTGTACAGACCTGTGTGAGGGCTTATTTTGTGCGTAACAAATTTTACTTTCCCGTAATGTTATTTATTTTAACATGCCGTGTACTGCGAAGCTGAAAAAAATTCCAAATGTGGAAAAATTGAAAAAAAAACGCACGTGCGTCACGTTCTTGTGGGCTCAGTTTTTACGACTTTCACTCTTCGCTCCAAATAACACGCCTACTCTATTCTTTGGTTCGGTGCGATCGCGGTGATACCGGATTTATAGGTTTTATTGTGTTTTAATACATTTTCAAAAATTAAACGAATGTGTACAAAAAAGAAAACATTTTTTTTGCCATCTTCTGACGCTAATAACTTTTTCATACTTTGGCGCACGGAGATTTGTGAGGTGTCATTTTTTGCGAAATGAGGCGACGTTTTCATTGCTACCATTTTGAGGTCTGTGCGACATTTTGATCATTTTTTATTCCATTTTTTATGTTATGTAAAAAGGTGTAAAAGTCGCATTTCGGACATTTGGGCGCCATTTCCCGCCTCGGAGGTCACCGCCGGCCGTAACCGTTTTTATATTTTGATAGATCGGGCATTTTGGGACGTGGCGATACCTAATATGTTTGTGATTTTTACTGTTTGTTATGTTTTATATCCGTTCTAGGGAAAGGGGGATGATTTGAACTTTTAATATTTTATTCATTTTTTTTATTTTTTAAACTTTTTTTTTTCTTTTTTTTTTCACTATTTTTTAGACCATCTAGGGTACAATAACCCTAGATGGTCAGATCGCTCCTACCATATACTGCAATACTACAGTATTGCAATATATGGCGTTTTTGCAGGGTCAAGAGAAGACCCCAGGCTACCATGGTAACCGATCGCCGCCCCTGATGACGTTCGGGGGCGTGGCGATCGAAAAAAAGATGGCGGTGCCCGCGCGCCTCCGTCTTTTAAACGCCGCCCGCGACTTTGCGGGCGGCGTTTAGAGGGTTAATAGCCGCGATCGGTGCAAGCACCGACCGCGGTTATTAGCGGTGGGGGCAGGGCCGCATCTGCCATGAGGCGAGATGAAAATCTCGCCTCAGGCGGCAGAATGCGGGTCCCTGTAAAGGGCGGCGAAATTTGCCGCTCTAAAGTGGGCGATTCGGGCGTCCATTAACGCCCGAATCGCCCACCAGCTAAATAAACCGCGCCTGTCTCTTTAAGACACAGGCGCGATTTATATGCGGAGCGACGCAGCGCCTTTCCGGCAGCTGCGTCGCTCCGTCCTAAGCAGTGACACAGGCGTCATGACGTCATGCGCCTGTGTCACTGTGCGGAGCCGCGGCACACAGGAAGACCGGAGTGAAGGCCGCGTGAAGACGGGACCGCGCGCCGAGGGAGCAGCTGCCTGCAGGTGAGTATGATTTTATTATTTTTCATGTACTTTAATTAAATGTGGGGAGATTTTATGTTATACTGGGAGGGGGGGTACTATACAGGGCTAGAAAACGTTTAATACTGGGGGAGGGGGGGACGCTATAGATATCATATGGGGCCATAATTATTTTATACTAAGGGGGGGTGCTATATGTATTATTTGGGGCCATAATTATTTTATACTGGGGGGGGTGCTATATATATTATTTGGGGCCATAATTATTTTATACTAAGGGGGGGTGCTATATGTATTATTTGGGGCCATACTTATCTTATACTAGGGGGGGGGATGCTATATGTATTATTTGGGGCCATACTTATCTTATACTAGGGGGGGGGGATGCTATATGTATTATTTGGGGCCATACTTATCTTAAACTAGGGGGGGGGGTGCTATATGTATTATTTGGGGCCATACTTATCTTATACTGGGGGGGGGGATGCTATATGTATTATTTGGGGCCATAATTATTTTATACTAGGGGGGGTGCTATATGTATTATTTGGGGCCATAATTATTTTATACTAGGGGGGGATGCTATATTTTATTTGGGGATTTGGGGCTATAATTATTTTATACTGGGGGGATGCTATATATTATATATTACTAAGCTGGGGCTGTATATGGAGTACAGTATATCACTAAGCTGGGGGCTGTATATGGGGTACAGTATATTACTAAGCTGGGGGGATGTATATGGGGTACAGTATATTACTAAGCTGGGGGGGACTGTATATGGGATACAGTATATTACTAAGCTGGGGGGGATGTATATGGGATACAGTATATTACTAAGCTGGGGCTGTATATGGGGTACAGTATATTACTAAGCTGGGGGGGCTGTATATGGGATACAGTATATTACTAAGCTGGGGGGCTGTATATGGGATACAGTATATTACTAAGCTGGGGGGATGTATATGGGGTACAGTATATTACTAAGCTGGGGGGATGTATATGGGATACAGTATATTACTAAGCTGGGGGGCTGTATATGGAGTACAGTATATCACTAAGCTGGGGGGATGTATATGGGATACAGTATATTACTAAGCTGGAGGCTGTATATTGGATACAGTATATTACTAAGCTGGGGGGATGTATATGGGATACAGTATATCACTAAGCTGGGGGGATGTATATGGGATACAGTATATTACTAAGCTGGGGGATGTATATGGGATACAGTATATTACTAAGCTGGGGGATGTATATGGGATACAGTATATTACTAAGCTGGGGGATGTATATGGGATACAGTATATTACTAAGCTGGGGGATGTATATGGGATACAGTATATTACTAAGCTGGGGGATGTATATGGGATACAGTATATTACTAAGCTGGGGGATGTATATGGGGTACAGTATATTACTAAGCTGGGGGATGTATATGGGATACAGTATATTACTAAGCTGGGGGATGTATATGGGATACAGTATATTACTAAGCTGGGGGGATGTATATGGGATACAGTATATTACTAAGCTGGGGGGCTGTATATGGGATACAGTATATTACTAAGCTGGGGGGCTGTATATGGGATACAGTATATTACTAAGCTGGGGGGATGTATATGGGATACAGTATATTACTAAGCTGGGGGGATGTATATGGGGTACAGTATATTACTAAGCTGGGGGGATGTATATGGGATACAGTATATTACTAAGCTGGGGGGATGTATATGGGATACAGTATATTACTAAGCTGGGGGATGTATATGGGATACAGTATATTACTAAGCTGGGGGATGTATATGGGATACAGTATATTACTAAGCTGGGGGGCTGTATATGGGATACAGTATATTACTAAGCTGGGAGGGCTGTATATGGGATACAGTATATTACTAAGCTGGGGGGGGCTGTATATGGGATACAGTATATTACTAAGCTGGGAGGGGACTGTATATGGGGTACAGTATATTACTAAGCTGGGGGATGTATATGGGATACAGTATATTACTAAGCTAGGGGATGTATATGGGATACAGTATATTACTAAGCTGGGGGGCTGTATATGGGATACAGTATATTACTAAGCTGGGGGGATGTATATGGGATACAGTATATTACTAAGCTGGGAGGGCTGTATATGGGATACAGTATATTACTAAGCGGGGGGATGTATATGGGATACAGTATATTACTAAGCTGGGGGCTGTATATGGGGTACAGTATATTACTAAGCTGGAGGCTGTATATTGGATACAGTATATTACTAAGCTGGAGGCTGTATATGGGATACAGTATATTACTAAGCTGGGGGGATGTATATGGGATACAGTATATTACTAAGCTGGGGGATGTATATGGGATACAGTATATTACTAAGCTGGGAGGGGGCTGTATATGGGATACAGTATATTACTAAGCTGGGGGGATGTATATGGGATACAGTATATTACTGAGCTGGGAGGGGGCTGTATATGGGATACAGTATATTACTAAGCTGGGGGGATGTATATGGGATACAGTATATTACTAAGCTGGGGGGATGTATATGGGATACAGTATATTACTAAGCTGGGGGGATGTATATGGGATACAGTTTTTTTACTAAGCTGGGGGGCTGTATATGGGATACAGTATATTACTAAGCTGGGGCTGTATATGGGGTACAGTATATTACTAAGCTGGGGGGCTGTATATGGGATACAGTATATTACTAAGCTGGGGGATGTATATGGGATACAGTATATTACTAAGCTGGGGGATGTATATGGGATACAGTATATTACTAAGCTGGGGGATGTATATGGGGTACAGTATATTACTAAGCTGGGGGGCTGTGTATGGGATACAGTATATTACTAAGCTGGGGGGATGTATATGGGATACAGTATATTACTAAGCTGGAGGGCTGTATATGGGGTACAGTATATTACTAAGCTGGGAGGCTGTATATGGGATACAGTATATTACTAAGCTGGTGGGGCTGTATATGGGATACAGTATATTACTAAGCTGGGGGCTGTATATGGGATACAGTATATTACTAAGCTGGGGGCTGTATATGGGGTACAGTATATTACTGAGCTGGGAGGGCTGTATATGGGATACAGTATATTACTAAGCTGGGGGGATGTATATGGGGTACAGTATATTACTAAGCTGGGGGATGTATATGGGATACAGTATATTACTAAGCTGGGGGTATGTATATGGGATACAGTATATTACTAAGCTGGGGGGATGTATATGGGATACAGTATATTACTAAGCTGGGGGCTGTATATGGGATACAGTATATTACTAAGCTGGGGGGGATGTATATGGGATACAGTATATTACTAAGCTGGGGGGATGTATATGGGATACAGTATATTACTAAGCTGGTGGGGCTGTATATGGGATACAGTATATTACTAAGCTGGGGGCTGTATATGGGATACAGTATATTACTGAGCTGGGAGGGCTGTATATGGGATACAGTATATTACTAAGCTGGAGGCTGTATATGGGGTACAGTATATTACTAAGCTGGGGGGATGTATATGGGATACAGTATATTACTGAGCTGGGAGGGGGCTGTATATGGGATACAGTATATTACTAAGCTGGAGGCTGTATATGGGGTACAGTATATTACTAAGCTGGGGGGATGTATATGGGATACAGTATATTACTAAGCTGGGGGGATGTATATGGGGTACAGTATATTACTAAGCTGGGGGATGTATATGGGATACAGTATATTACTAAGCTGGGGGTATGTATATGGGATACAGTATATTACTAAGCTGGGGGCTGTATATGGGATACAGTATATTACTAAGCTGGGGGGCTGTATATGGGATACAGTATATTACTAAGCTGGGGCTGTATATGGGGTACAGTATATTACTAAGCTGGGGGGCTGTATATGGGATACAGTATATTACTAAGCTGGGGGGCTGTATATGGGATACAGTATATTACTAAGCTGGGGGCTGTATATGGGATACAGTATATTACTAAGCTGGGGGGATGTATATGGGATACAGTATATTACTAAGCTGGGGGATGTATATGGGATACAGTATATTACTAAGCTGGGGGGATGTATATGGGATACAGTATATTACTAAGCTGGGGGGATGTATATGGGGTACAGTATATTACTAAGCTGTGGGGATGTATATGGGATACAGTATATTACTAAGCTAGGGGATGTATATGGGATACAGTATATTACTAAGCTGGGGGGCTGTATATGGGATACAGTATATTACTAAGCTGGGGGCTGTATATGGGATACAGTATATTACTAAGCTGGGGGGGCTGTATATGGGATACAGTATATTACTAAGCTGTGAGGGCTGTATATGGGGTACAGTATATTACTAAGCTGGGGGGATGTATATGGGATACAGTATATTACTGAGCTGGGAGGGCTGTATATGGGATACAGTATATTACTAAGCTGGGGGGATGTATATGGGATACAGTATATTACTAAGCTGGGGGGCTGTATATGGGATACAGTATATTACTAAGCTGGGGCTGTATATGGGATACAGTATATTACTAAGCTGGGAGGGGGCTGTATATGGGATACAGTATATTACTGAGCTGGGAGGGGGCTGTATATGGGATACAGTATATTACTAAGCTGGGGGGCTGTATATGGGATACAGTATATTACTAAGCTGGGGGGATGTATATGGGGTACAGTATATTACTAAGCTGGGGGGCTGTATATGGGATACAGTATATTACTAAGCTGGGGGGATGTATATGGGATACAGTATATTACTAAGCTTGGGGGCTGTATATGGGATACAGTATATTACTAAGCTGGGGGCTGTATATGGGATACAGTATATTACTAAGCTGGGGGGCTGTATATGGGATACAGTATATTACTGAGCTGGGAGGGCTGTATATGGGATACAGTATATTACTAAGCTGGGGGGCTGTATATGGGATACAGTATATTACTAAGCTGGGGGCTGTATATGGGGTACAGTATATTACTAAGCTGGGGGGATGTATATGGGATACAGTATATTACTAAGCTGGCGGGCTGTATATGGGATACAGTATATTACTAAGCTGGGGGATGTATATGGGATACAGTATATTACTAAGCTGGGGGGATGTATATGGGATACAGTATATTACTAAGCTGGGGGGCTGTATATGGGATACAGTATATTACTAAGCTGGGGGGGCTGTATATGGGGTACAGTATATTACTAAGCTGGGGGCTGTATATGGGATACAGTATATTACTAAGCTGGGAGGATGTATATGGGATACAGTATATTACTAAGCTGGGGGCTGTATATGGGATACAGTATATTACTAAGCTGGGGGGATGTATATGGGATACAGTATATTACTAAGCTGGGGGGCTGTATATGGGATACAGTATATTACTAAGCTGGGGGATGTATATGGGATACAGTATATTACTAAGCTGGGAGGCTGTATATGGGATACAGTATATTACTAAGCTGGGGGGCTGTATATGGGATACAGTATATTACTAAGCTGGGGGACTGTATATGGGGTACAGTATATTACTAAGCTGGGGGGCTGTGTATGGGATACAGTATATTACTAAGCTGGGGGCTGTATATGGGATACAGTATATTACTAAGCTGGGGGGATGTATATGGGATACAGTATATTACTAAGCTGGGGGATGTATATGGGATACAGTATATTACTAAGCTGGGGGATGTATATGGGATACAGTATATTACTAAGCTGGGGGGCTGTATATGGGATACAGTATATTACTAAGCTGGGGGGCTGTATATGGGATACAGTATATTACTAAGCTGGGGCTGTATATGGGGTACAGTATATTACTAAGCTGGGGGGATGTATATGGGATACAGTATATTACTGAGCTGGGAGGGGGCTGTATATGGGATACAGTATATTACTAAGCTGGAGGCTGTATATGGGATACAGTATATTACTAAGCTGGCGGGCTGTATATGGGATACAGTATATTACTAAGCTGGCGGGCTGTATATGGGGTACAGTATATTACTAAGCTGGGGGGATGTATATGGGGTACAGTATATTACTAAGCTGGGGGGATGTATATGGGGTACAGTATATTACTAAGCTGGGAGCAGTATATGGGATACAGTATATTACTAAGCTGGGGGGATGTATATGGGATACAGTATATTACTAAGCTGGGGGGCTGTATATGGGATACAGTATATTACTAAGCTGGGGTCTGTATATGGGATACAGTATATTACTAAGCTGGGGGGATGTATATGGGATACAGTATATTACTAAGCTGGGGGGCTGTATATGGGATACAGTATATTACTAAGCTGGGGTCTGTATATGGGATACAGTATATTACTAAGCTGGGGGATGTATATGGGATACAGTATATTACTAAGCTGGGGGGCTGTATATGGGATACAGTATATTACTAAGCTGGGGGGGATGTATATGGGATACAGTATATTACTGAGCTGGGGGGCTGTATATGGGATACAGTATATTACTAAGCTGGGGGGCTGTATATGGGATACAGTATATTACTAAGCTGGGAGGATGTATATGGGATACAGTATATTACTAAGCTGGGGGGATGTATATGGGATACAGTATATTACTAAGCTGGGGGTATGTATATGGGATACAGTATATTACTAAGCTGGGGGATGTATATGGGATACAGTATATTACTAAGCTTGGGGGCTGTATATGGGATACAGCATATTACTAAGCTGGGGGGCTGTATATGGGATACAGTATATTACTAAGCTGGGGGGATGTATATGGGATACAGTATATTACTAAGCTTGGGGGCTGTATATGGGATACAGTATATTACTAAGCTGGGGGCTGTATATGGGATACAGTATATTACTAAGCTGGGGGGCTGTATATGGGATACAGTATATTACTGAGCTGGGAGGGCTGTATATGGGATACAGTATATTACTAAGCTGGGGGGATGTATATGGGATACAGTATATTACTGAGCTGGGGGGATGTATATGGGATACAGTATATTACTAAGCTGGGGGGCTGTATATGGGATACAGTATATTACTAAGCTGGGGCTGTATATGGGATACAGTATATTACTGAGCTGGGAGGGGGCTGTATATGGGATACAGTATATTACTGAGCTGGGAGGGGGCTGTATATGGGATACAGTATATTACTAAGCTGGGGGGATGTATATGGGATACAGTATATTACTGAGCTGGGGGGATGTATATGGGATACAGTATATTACTAAGCTGGGGGGCTGTATATGGGATACAGTATATTACTAAGCTGGGGCTGTATATGGGATACAGTATATTACTGAGCTGGGAGGGGGCTGTATATGGGATACAGTATATTACTGAGCTGGGAGGGGGATGTATATGGGGTACAGTATATTACTAAGCTGGGGGGCTGTATATGGGATACAGTATATTACTAAGCTGGGGGGCTGTATATGGGATACAGTATATTACTAAGCTGGGGGGATGTATATGGGATACAGTATATTACTAAGCTGAGGGGCTGTATATGGGATATAGTATATTACTAAGCTGGGGGTATGTATATGGGATACAGTATATTACTAAGCTGGGGGATGTATATGGGATACAGTATATTACTAAGCTTGGGGGCTGTATATGGGATACAGTATATTACTAAGCTGGGGGGCTGTATATGGGATACAGTATATTACTAAGCTGGGGGGCTGTATATGGGATACAGTATATTACTAAGCTGGGGGCTGTATATGGGATACAGTATATTACTAAGCTGGGGGGCTGTATATGGGATACAGTATATTACTAAGCTGGGGGATGTATATGGGGTACAGTATATTACTAAGCTGGGGGGCTGTATATGGGATACAGTATATTACTAAGCTGGGGGGCTGTATATGGGATACAGTATATTACTGAGCTGGGAGGGCTGTATATGGGATACAGTATATTACTAAGCTGGGGGGGCTGTATATGGGGTACAGTATATTACTAAGCTGGGGGCTGTATATGGGATACAGTATATTACTAAGCTGGGAGGATGTATATGGGATACAGTATATTACTAAGCTGGGGGGCTGTATATGGGATATAGTATATTACTAAGCTGGGGGGATGTATATGGGATACAGTATATTACTAAGCTGGGAGGATGTATATGGGATACAGTATATTACTAAGCTGGGAGGGGGCTGTATATGGGATACAGTATATTACTAAGCTGGGGGGATGTATATGGGGTACAGTATATTACTAAGCTGGGGGGATGTATATGGGATACAGTATATTACTAAGCTGGGAGGGGGCTGTATATGGGATACAGTATATTACTAAGCTGGGGGGCTGTATATAGGATACAGTATATTACTAAGCTGGAGAGCTGTATATGGGGTACAGTATATTACTAAGCTGGGGGGCTGTATATGGGATACAGTATATTACTAAGCTGGGGGATGTATATGGGATACAGTATATTACTAAGCTGGGGGGATGTATATGGGATACAGTATATTACTAAGCTGGGAGGAGGTATATGGGATACAGTATATTACTAAGCTGGGGGCTGTATATCGGGTACAGTATATTACTAAGCTGGGGGGCTGTATATGGGATACAGTATATTACTAAGCTGGGGGCTGTATATGGGATACAGTATATTACTAAGCTGGGAGGCTGTATATGGGGTACAGTATATTACTAAGCTGGGAGGCTGGATATGGGATACAGTATATTACTAAGCTGGGGGGCTGTATATGGGATACAGTATATTACTAAGCTGGGGGGCTGTATATGGGATACAGTATATTACTAAGCTGGGGGGCTGTATATGGGATACAGTATATTACTAAGCTGGGGGCTGTATATGGGGTACAGTATATTACTAAGCTGGGGGCTGTATATGGGATACAGTATATTACTAAGCTGGGGGGCTGTATATGTGATACAGTATATTACTAAGCTGGGGGGATGTATATGGGGTACAGTATATTACTAAGCTGGGGGGATGTATATGGGATACAGTATATCACTAAGCTGGGGGGCTGTATATATGATATAGTATATTACTAAGCTGGGGGATGTATATGGCATACAGTATATTACTAAGCTGGGGGGCAGTATATGGGATACAGTATATCACTAAGCTGGGGGCTGTATATGGGATACAGTATATTACTAAGCTGGGGGGATGTATATGGGATACAGTATATTACTGAGCTGGGGGGCTGTATATGGGATACAGTATATTACTAAGCTGGGGGGCTGTATATGGGATACAGTATATTACTAAGCTGGGGCTGTATATGGGGTACAGTATATTACTAAGCTGGGGGATGTATATGGGATACAGTATATTACTAAGCTGGGGGGCTGTATATGGGATACAGTATATTACTAAGCTGGGGCTGTATATGGGGTACAGTATATTACTAAGCTGGGGGGCTGTATATGGGATACAGTATATTACTAAGCTGGGGGATGTATATGGGATACAGTATATTACTAAGCTGGGGGGCTGTATATGGGATACAGTATATTACTAAGCTGGGGGGCTGTATATGGGATACAGTATATTACTAAGCTGGGGGATGTATATGGGGTACAGTATATTACTAAGCTGGGGGATGTATATGGGATACAGTATATTACTAAGCTGGGGGGGATGTATATGGGATACAGTATATTACTAAGCTGGGGGATGTATATGGGATACAGTATATTACTAAGCTGGGGGGCTGTATATGGGATACAGTATATTACTAAGCTGGGGCTGTATATGGGGTACAATATATTACTAAGCTGGGGGGCTGTATATGGGGTACAGTATATTACTAAGCTGGGGGGGCTATATATGGGATACAGTATATTACTGAGCTGGGAGGGGGCTGTATATGGGATACAGTATATTACTAAGCTGGAGGCTGTATATGGGATACAGTATATTACTAAGCTGGCGGGCTGTATATGGGATACAGTATATTACTAAGCTGGCGGGCTGTATATGGGGTACAGTATATTACTAAGCTGGGGGGATGTATATGGGATACAGTATATTACTAAGCTGGGGGGCTGTATATGGGATACAGTATATTACTAAGCTGGGGTCTGTATATGGGATACAGTATATTACTAAGCTGGGGGGATGTATATGGGATACAGTATATTACTAAGCTGGGGGGATGTATATGGGATACAGTATATTACTAAGCTGGGGGCTGTATATGGGATACAGTATATTACTAAGCTGGGGGATGTATATGGGATACAGTATATTACTAAGCTGGGGGGATGTATATGGGATACAGTATATTACTAAGCTGGGGGGATGTATATGGAATACAGTATATTACTAAGCAGGGAGGCTGGATATGGGATACAGTATATTACTAAGCTGGGGGGATGTATATGGGATACAGTATATTACTAAGCTGGGGGGATGTATATGGGATACAGTATATTACTAAGCTGGGGGATGTATATGGGATACAGTATATTACTAAGCTGGGGGGATGTATATGGGATACAGTATATTACTAAGCTGGGGGATGTATATGGGATACAGTATATTACTAAGCTGGGGGATGTATATGGGATACAGTATATTACTAAGCTGGGGGATGTATATGGGATACAGTATATTACTAAGCTGGAGGGCTGTATATGGGATACAGTATATTACTAAGCTGGGGGGCTGTATATGGGATACAGTATATTACTAAGCTGGGGGATGTATATGGGATACAGTATATTACTAAGCTGGGGAGCTGTATATGGGATACAGTATATTACTAAGCTGGGGGGATGTATATGGGATACAGTATATTACTAAGCTGGGGGATGTATATGGGATACAGTATATTACTAAGCTGGGGGGATGTATATGGGATACAGTATATTACTAAGCTGGGGGATGTATATGGGATACAGTATATTACTAAGCTGGGGGATGTATATGGGATACAGTATATTACTAAGCTGGGGGGATGTATATGGGATACAGTATATTACTAAGCTGGAGGGCTGTATATGGGATACAGTATATTACTAAGCTGGGGGGATGTATATGGAATACAGTATATTACTAAGCTGGGGGCTGTATATGGGATACAGTATATTACTAAGCTGGGGGGATGTATATGGAATACAGTATATTACTAAGCTGGGGGGGATGTATATGGGATACAGTATATTACTAAGCTGGGGGATGTATATGGGATACAGTATATTACTAAGCTGGGGGGGATGTATATGGGATACAGTATATTACTAAGCTGGGGGCTGTATATGGGATACAGTATATTACTAAGCTGGGGGATGTATATGGGATACAGTATATTACTAAGCTGGGGGGATGTATATGGAGTACAGTATATTACTAAGCTGGGAGGGGGCTGTATATGGGATACAGTATATTACTAAGCTGGGGGGCTGTATATGGGATACAGTATATTACTAAGCTGGGGCTGTATATGGGGTACAGTATATTACTAAGCTGGGGGGCTGTATATGGGATACAGTATATTACTAAGCTGGGGGGCTGTATATGGGATACAGTATATTACTAAGCTGGGGATGTATATGGGGTACAGTATATTACTAAGCTGGGGGGATGTATATGGGATACAGTATATTACTAAGCTGGGGGGATGTATATGGGATACAGTATATTACTAAGCTGGGGGGATGTATATGGGATACAGTATATTACTAAGCTGGGGGATGTATATGGGATACAGTATATTACTAAGCTGGGGGATGTATATGGGATACAGTATATTACTAAGCTGGGGGATGTATATGGGATACAGTATATTACTAAGCTGGGGGATGTATATGGGATACAGTATATTACTAAGCTGGGGGGATGTATATGGAGTACAGTATATTACTAAGCTGGGAGGGGGCTGTATATGGGATACAGTATATTACTAAGCTGGCGGGCTGTATATGGGATACAGTATATTACTAAGCTGGCGGGCTGTATATGGGGTACAGTATATTACTAAGCTGGGGGGATGTATATGGGATACAGTATATTACTAAGCTGGAGGGCTGTATATGGGATACAGTATATTACTAAGCTGGGGGTATGTATATGGGATACAGTATATTACTAAGCTGGGGGCTGTATATGGGATACAGTATATTACTAAGCTGGGGGGATGTATATGGAATACAGTATATTACTAAGCTGGGGGATGTATATGGGATACAGTATATTACTAAGCTGGGGGATGTATATGGGATACAGTATATTACTAAGCTGGGGGGCTGTATATGGGATACAGTATATTACTAAGCTGGGGGGATGTATATGGAATACAGTATATTACTAAGCTGGGGGATGTATATGGGATACAGTATATTACTAAGCTGGGGGGCTGTATATGGGATACAGTATATTACTAAGCTGGGGGCTGTATATGGGATACAGTATATTACTAAGCTGGGGGCCTGTATATGGGGTACAGTATATTACTAAGCTGGGGGTATGTATATGGGGTACAGTATATTACTAAGCTGGGGGGATGTATATGGGATACAGTATATTACTAAGCTGGGGGGATGTATATGGGATACAGTATATTACTAAGCTGGGGGGCTGTATATGGGATACAGTATATTACTAAGCTGGGGGGGGCTGTATATGGGGTACAGTATATTACTAAGCTGGGGGATGTATATGGGATACAGTATATTACTAAGCTGGGGGGCCTGTATATGGGGTACAGTATATTACTAAGCTGGGGGTATGTATATGGGGTACAGTATATTACTAAGCTGGGGGGATGTATATGGGATACAGTATATTACTAAGCTGGGGGGATGTATATGGGATACAGTATATTACTAAGCTGGGGGGATGTATATGGGATACAGTATATTACTAAGCTGGGGGGATGTATATGGGATACAGTATATTACTAAGCTGGGGGGCTGTATATGGGATACAGTATATTACTAAGCTGGGGGGATGTATATGGGGTACAGTATATTACTAAGCTGGGAGATGTATATGGGATACAGTATATTACTAAGCTGGGGGGATGTATATGGGATACAGTATATTACTAAGCTGGGGGGATGTATATGGAATACAGTATATTACTAAGCTGGGGGGCTGTATATGGGATACAGTATATTACTAAGCTGGGGTCTGTATATGGGATACAGTATATTACTAAGCTGGGGGGATGTATATGGGATACAGTATATTACTAAGCTGGGGGATGTATATGGGATACAGTATATTACTAAGCTGGGGTCTGTATATGGGGTACAGTATATTACTAAGCTGGGGGGCTGTATATGGGATACAGTATATTACTAAGCTGGGGTCTGTATATGGGGTACAGTATATTACTAAGCTGGGGGGATGTATATGGGATACAGTATATTACTAAGCTGGGGGATGTATATGGGATACAGTATATTACTAAGCTGGGGGGATGTATATGGAGTACAGTATATTACTAAGCTGGGGGGCTGTATATGGGATACAGTATATTACTAAGCTGGGGGGCTGTATATGGGATACAGTATATTACTAAGCTGGGGGATGTATATGGGATACAGTATATTACTAAGCTGGGGGGCTGTATATGGGATACAGTATATTACTAAGCTGGGGGATGTATATGGGGTACAGTATATTACTAAGCTGGGGTCTGTATATGGGATACAGTATATTACTAAGCTGGGGGGATGTATATGGGATACAGTATATTACTAAGCTGGGAGGGGGCTGTATATGGGATACAGTATATTACTAAGCTGGGGGGCTGTATATGGGATACAGTATATTACTAAGCTGGGGGGATGTATATGGGATACAGTATATTACTAAGCTGGGGGGCTGTATATGGGATACAGTATATTACTAAGCTGGGGGGATGTATATGGGATACAGTATATTACTAAGCTGGGGGATGTATATGGGATACAGTATATTACTAAGCTGGGGGCTGTATATGGGGTACAGTATATTACTAAGCTGGGGGGATGTATATGGGGTACAGTATATTACTAAGCTGGGGCTGTATATGGGGTACAGTATATTACTAAGCTTGGGGATGTATATGGGGTACAGTATATTACTAAGCTGGGAGGGGACTGTATATGTGGGGCAAGATTTTATTTAAGCTGTAGGGGATCTGTATATGGGAGCTGTATATAATTTAATTGGGTGGTGAATAACGAGGCCTTTAAATATATGAGAGCGGGGATAATGAAGGGATGTGTTATATGTGGGGAGAGTGCGGTCAGTTGTGTTGTGAGGGGTATATATTATTTAGGAGCGCAGTGTTGTTATCCAGGAGACTTTATACTGTAAGTGACTGTGGTATTTTTAGGGACGCCGGGTGGAGATGCTGCACGGAGCTGAAGTTATCTGGCCGTGAATTCACCTTTGATACTTTATGGATTGGAGAACCCGGAATAAAGTCCTCCTGATGGAAGAGATTGTCATCTATAAGGTACTAGATGCCACTAATGCCTCTCAGATCCTGTAGTCAGTCACACAGTGTCAGGGAGCTGCCTGTAGGGTTGTTAGTAAAGTTTAAGGATTTACTTAACAGGGAGCGGGGGGGGGGGGGCAGCATTTTAATATTCGCCTCAGGCAGCAAATATGCTAGAATCGGCCCTGGGTGGGGGTTTTGTGCAAAATGCAAAAACCCCCACCTCTGTATGAAGAGGACACAGCCCGTGAGCCCTCTTCATACATCCCTTATACCTCTGCGCCGTAGAGCTACGGCGCAGAGCGTTAAGGGGTTAATATGCGACCTTTATTTGACATCTACTTGTCCACGTGATCTCTTTTTTTTTTTTTTTTTAAATCCAATAAAAATAAAGGTTCAAAAAAGTAAAAAAAAGAAAATTGCTGCTGATTGGGTGATGAGCACAAGGGAGGAGCCATATGGTGTAGAAGAAGGTTCTGACACTTGTATTCCCTCTGCCATGTATCTGTATGAGAAGTCCTGCTACCGGAACATTTCCCAAACCCTGACACTTCCTCCTCCGCCTCTCACTGGCTGCTTTGCACACTTTGGCTTCAGTTTGTTGATGAATATGTTGTTTCCCATCAGACACACATTAATTTAACTTGCTTTTTGCCACTTAAATGAAGCGTAGAAAACTTCTCCTCTGTCCATACAACCGGCTCCTCGGCAAAGGTCTAACCTTGTGATTCTGCTAATGAGAGGTTTGGTCACTTTCAGTCCAGATATTTGTAAAAGTTGTGACCCTGTATGACGAGACAGATCCTTACCCTGTTCTGGACGTCCCACCACATTCAACTTATATCGTACCGCACCGATCTCCCCGGCATGAGCCCCGACTCATCCCCATGGACTATAGATCTTATTCTTTTTAGTCAAGTAGCCGAGATTTTTGCCAATATTTAATAATCGGTGTTGAGCAGGAGATCGGCACGGGGTCTTTACCCTCCTTTAATATCGATACAATGATTGCTCCTCTCATTGGTGCTGCTGGAAGCCCACACACCCAAGGGAACCTGTCAGGGAAAGGACCTCAGCACTGACAACTACAGATTCAGGAGGAAGACCCTCAGTCCTGTCACCTTCCCCCCCCCCCCCCTGGGGAGTTCCCTTAATACTTGTATAACCTCTACTTGGTCAAGGCCACAGTCCAAAAACTCTACTTTGGAAGATGAAAGACTGGACGTCTCAATCAGGGATAACGCAGTCTTTATCTCGTGAGCCTCCACTTTCAGTTCTCCCTCCTAAATCCCTCTCTAATTTCTTCTCACTGTACAAGAAGTCTCCCATTAATGGATATTATCGCCTCCCTCTTCTGACCCGCCCTAATAATCCTAGCCCTATGGTCTACCAGAGGAATAACAACCCTCATCCTCCTTTGTGCATTGAGTTGCCATATAGAACTTTTTCACAGGGTCCTGTTGCTGCTGCCCTGCTTGTTTGTTAATCTGTGTAGGGTCCTTGAGATACTTATCCTCCAACTCAACCACCTTATCCTTTAGAGATTGGGGCAGATTTACTTACCCGGTCCATTCGCGATCCAGCGGCGCGTTCTCTGCGGTGGATTTGGGTCTTCCGGCGATTCACTAAGGCAGTTCCTCCGACGTCCACCACGTGTCGCTGCTGCGCTGAAGTCCGCCTTTGCCGGGTGCAAGATCCATTGCCGGGTGAAGGTAAGTGCGTGTCCAGCGACACTTTATTTTTTTTTTGCAGCGGTTTCTCCGAATCTGGCGGGCTTTCGTCGTGTGCATGCCGGCGCCGATGCGCCACAATCCAATCACGTGCGCCAAAAACCCGGGGCGATTCAGGGAAAATCAGTGCAAAACAGAAAAATTCGGTTAACCTGTTGCAAAAACGCGAATCGGGCCCTTAGTAAATGACCCCCATTGACTTTCTAAACATTTACTCCTCCTATAATTTTAATTTATTTAAACTCAACTTTTTTTTTTTTAATTTAAACTCCATCAGAATTTAAGCCGCGCTGCCCCCGGCTTAGACCACGCCTCTATTCAGTAAGGTCTACCTATACCTTTTTCCCATCTACTTACCCGTGCCGATTTGGATCATAAAATGCAACTCACTTCATCTTAGGACGACTTACTCCCTAACAGGAGGTACATGTCCCAACATCAGGACAACAGACACCCGGAGTGGCTCTGGTCACCTTGTTACTACTGTTACTATGTGTGTTCTTGTATAAAGGTCAGTGTGAACAGCGCATCTATAGTCATTAGTTATAATTGAGAAACCTATAACCAGTTAGGGTTTTTCTATTATAGGCCATTCAGGGGCACGGGAAAGCCGGGTGATATGATCTGTCTGCTGCTCTCCTGTCAGACAGATTCAGTGTCATCCCTCTCCAAACACACAAATCAGCGACATCCCAGAGAGTTCTATGTAAATGGCGTATGCAAATATTACTGCAGACCGAGGGAAAGGATCCGGATGTGAGAAGTACAAAGTACACAGCGCAGAGCTGTACAGCAACCTACACATGGCACCGCTGCTCTCTAGTGATGGATAGGCTGTATTCTCAGTGATGGCACCACTGCTCTCTAGTGATGGATAGGCTGTATTCTCAGTGATGGCACCGCTGCTCTCTAGTGATGGATAGGCTGTATTCTCAGTGATGGCACCGCTGCTCTCTAGTGATGGATAGGCTGTATTCTCAGTGATGGCACCGCTGCTCTCTAGTGATGGATAGGCTGTATTCTCAGTGATGGCTCCGCTGCTCTCTAGTGATGGATAGGCTGTATTCTCAGTGATGGATAGGCTGTATTCTCAGTGATGGCACCGCTGCTCTCTAGTGATGGATAGGCTGTATTCTCAGTGATGGCACCGCTGCTCTCTAGTGATGGATAGGCTGTATTCTCAGTGATGGCACCGCTGCTCTCTAGTGATGGATAGGCTGTATTCTCAGTGATGGCACCGCTGCTCTCTAGTGATGGATAGGCTGTATTCTCAGTGATGGCGCCGCTGCTCTCTAGTGATGGATAGGCTGTATTCTCAGTGATGGCGCCGCTGCTCTCTAGTGATGGATAGGCTGTATTCTCAGTGATGGCACCGCTGCTCTCTAGTGATGGATAGGCTGTATTCTCAGTGATGGCACCGCTGCTCTCTAGTGATGGATAGGCTGTATTCTCAGTGATGGCGCCGCTGCTCTCTAGTGATGGATAGGCTGTATTCTCAGTGATGGCACCGCTGCTCTCTAGTGATGGATAGGCTGTATTCTCAGTGATGGCACCGCTGCTCTCTAGTGATGGATAGGCTGTATTCTCAGTGATGGCGCCGCTGCTCTCTAGTGATGGATAGGCTGTATTCTCAGTGATGGCACCACTGCTCTCTAGTGATGGATAGGCTGTATTCTCAGTGATGTCACTTCTGCTCTCTAGTGATGGATAGGCTGTGCTCTCAGTGATGGCACCGCTGCTCTCTAGTGATGGATAGGCTGTATTCTCAGTGATGGCATCGCTGCTCTCTAGTGATGGATAGGCTGTATTCTCAGTGATGGCACCGCTGCTCTCTAGTGATGGATAGGCTGTATTCTCAGTGATGTATCCGCTGCTCTCTAGTGATGGATAGGCTGTATTCTCAGTGATGTCACCTCTGCTCTCTAGTGATGGATAGGCTGTATTCTCAGTGATGGCACCGCTGCTCTCTAGTGATGGATAGGCTGTATTCTCAGTGATGTATCCGCTGCTCTCTAGTGATGGATAGGCTGTATTCTCAGTGATGACACCGCTGCTCTCTAGTGATGGATAGGCTGTATTCTCAGTGATGGCACCGCTGCTCTCTAGTGATGGATAGGCTGTATTCTCAGTGATGGCACCGCTGCTCTCTAGTGATGGATAGGCTGTATTCTCAGTGATGTCACCTCTGCTCTCTAGTGATGGATAGGCTGTATTCTCAGTGATGTCACCTCTGCTCTCTAGTGATGGATAGGCTGTATTCTCAGTGATGGCACCGCTGCTCTCTAGTGATGGATAGGCTGTATTCTCAGTGATGTCACCTCTGCTCTCTAGTGATGGATAGGCTGTATTCTCAGTGATGGCACCGCTGCTCTCTAGTGATGGATAGGCTGTATGCTCAGTGATGACACCGCTGCTCTCTAGTGATGGATAGGCTGTATTCTCAGTGATGGCACCGCTGCTCTCTAGTGATGGATAGGCTGTATTCTCAGTGATGGCACCGCTGCTCTCTAGTGATGGATAGGCTGTATTCTCAGTGATGGTGATGCTGCTCTCTAGTGAGGGATAGGCTGTATTCTCAGTGATGGATAGGCTGCTCTCTAGTGATGGATAGGCTGTATTCTCAGTGATGGCACCGCTGCTCTCTAGTGATGGATAGGCTGTATTCTCAGTGATGGATTGGCTGCTCTCTAGTGATGGATAGGCTAAGGCACTATTAGTACACTGCTCGCTCCTCTCTTCGCCAGTTTGGGTGCGCCTTCTTCTCTGACCTCACATTAGTTGACTTGTGATCTTCGTGTAGTTGTAAATAATTACAGGACAGAAATTGACATTTTCCACTGAAGAAAACCTGAGAGTTTCTTGGTGCAGCATGTAGTATGGGATGTTCCTCTTTGGGTGTCTTGGGGGATGGGAAGAGGTAAGTCAGGTGGTGCGCACATGTTCTCACGGAAATCTCATTGGAAGTGGTTTAGATTTCGGTTACTTGTAGTGGGACGTTAGCACCTACCTCTGTGGGTATGTCTGGGTCATGTGACCACTGGGCAGCCTATCGGTGATGGTTATACGTGACCTGCTATATGACATCCAGGGTCTGTCCTGGGGGGCCCCACAATATCCTCCTACAGGGGGTCTCTATATACTTTCTATTGTATACAAAGTGTTACATGTAACTATGGTCACGTGAATGAGCAGTTGCCATGGAAACATTCATGGCGCCTCATTTGCATGCAGGGCTCATTCTCCCTCCATCTTTCCTCCTATCCAAATTATAAGAGCGCGGGCGCCCAAGAGATCTGCTTTACGCTTTGCATTTTACCTTGCCTTCCATTCACTGCGATAGAACAGCGCCCCCTGCAGTCACATTATCGTGAAGATTCTTTACTCCGCGCTGATTGGATCCTGTCCAGACATTGGTAGAACAGCTGACCATTCAAGCTCCTCCCCTCTGTGAGCTTCCCAGCCAATCAGCAGAGCAGGGGAAGTCACATGACATGATACTCCCCTGCAGCCCTGACTCCATAGAAAAGGTCTGGAGGGCGGGGCTTTCTGTGGCCTCCTTACTGGAGCCCCCAAGGTCAGTTTTTAGAGGATCTGTAACCACTGATGTCATATAAAGAATATTTATAGGAGAATATGAATATGTAGCAAAGAGCGATTTCCCAAAAAAGTTATAAACGTTTTATCGGGCACAGGCTCCGCCCACATCACATGCTTCTATAAAGTAATGATGGAACTTCCTCAGACAGATGCAGAAGCCCTGATAATAGGGAGTAGAGCTGAGAGAAGACTCAATGGAGAAGCCGCCCCATACACTGCCTGCTGGAGCGATCCCATCCAGACGCACAGAGCTGGGGCGACGGAGATGGCACGTGCTGCAGGGAGCCGAGCGATGCAGGAAGCCAGGTGATGCAGGGAGCCAGGCGGTGCAGGGTGGAAGGTGTTGCAGGAAGCTGGGCAATGCAGGGTGACAGACGATACTGGGAGCCAAACCATGCAGGGAGCCGAGCGTTGTAGGGAGCGAGACAATGCAGGGTGGGAGTCGTTGCAGGGAGCTGGGCGATGCAGGGTGGCAGGCAATGCAGGGATTGGGGTGATGTATAGAGTAGGGCGATGCAGGGTGGCAGGCAATGCAGGGATTGGGGTGATGTATAGAGTAGGGCGATGCAGGGAGCCAGGTGATGCAGGGAAAACATAATCTCATCCTAAAAAAGAATGCTCCCCATGATCACACCGACACAAAGAATAAAGGAGGAGCACAGTGAAAGCCATCAAAACCGAGGCCACAGGATAATGGCACAAATGTGTTTTTTCACAAATTTCACTGTATATGACATTTTTTCCCAGTACACTGTATGGAAAACTTCTGAATCCAAAGTCATCTCCTCCTCCCCAGATGATTACAGCGACACCGACCGAACAAGATCTTCGGGCTAAAAGGACCTTCTCTACAGAACAATCACTGGAAGGACCTGACACATGGAACATCATCACTACAAGAAGCCAGAGACACACTCCCGGGATGTATCTAATGAAGGTAGAGAATAAACGAATCTCCACGTTACATACGGGAATTCCGAGAGGTTTCCGATGGAATGTTATTCTATAGGACATCAGACAGGATGTGATGCAGTAAAACAGGTTTTAGAATGATATAGAGACCACAGAGGGAAGAATTTATAAAAAAATTGTTTGTTCTTCGTCACAAATATCTTATTTTTGATGCCCGACCCCTTCCACCTTCCCCTTAACATCAACAGAATCCCGGAGGGAGAGTTCTAAAAGGGAACCAGGGACCTCATTGTCACTAAAGGAGAGGTTGCTGAAGCCCCTCACACCTGCAGTGCACATCGGCCTCTCTGCCTTCTCTAAGCATTTGCAATATAATTGTGTGTTATAACTTACCTTGCAGCCTGACAGATACCTCTGTGTAGTCCCAGGGGTTGGGCTTTGGTTTAAATGTATTTCATAAAACAACATGTGACTTGTCTGTGCTGCTCACTCCTCAGCTCTCATCCCCCACCTCTGTGCTCCTGCTCAGTATATAGTAGTATATATCCTGAGTGTTCTTTCTTTGAATACTTTTTTTTCTTGTACGTTGCAACATTTGAGGTTTTATTATTTTGAAATGCTCAGGTCCCGAATGATTGGGCATATGATGATTTTTCTTCTTTTACACTTTTTGCCACTTTGCATGGCCGTATCTCACTTATTTTGTCATATTTGATAACCTTATTTTTGCACTTATTTATTTTTATTTTTTGTGCACTTGATTCATTTTTTACATTTCTTTTTTTGTTGCACTTGATTATTTTTTGTTGTTGCACTGTACATATTTCTGCACTTATCTTTGTATTTTATTTTGCACTTTACATATTTTTTTTTTCATTTGTTTTGCACATGGTCACTTTAGCAATATTTATTGTGTCCTTATTATATATCATTGTATGATGTATGAAATTCTTCTTCTAGTATTTTGAATATATTTATAGGGGTTACGGTAAAACACATTTTGTGTATTTGTATGGGGGTTTTTTTTTTCAGTGTACTAATGTGATTAACCGAGCATATTCATAACTTTAATTTCAAAATGGAGTCACAAAAGAGCGATAAATTGTACGTTCCTTCAGATACCACTAGCAGTATGCTGACTGAACACCTTCCTTCCAGATGATGTTTCTTTTATGGCCTATGGTTGCGGCTTCATCCAGAATATCAACTTTGACGTGACTTTAAATTGGTCGTATAAAGTCAGGGAGGCGGAGAGTTTAACACTGAAGTCAAGCTTTCCCAGTCTCAGTAAGCCCCTTCACTGTAATTGATGGTCCTGCACCCAGAGAAATCACTAACCAGATCTCCTAAAGTCTGGTGCATGACGTAAGTCACAGGAGGAGGAGTTCAAAGTAAGAGAGAGCTTGACTTCAGTGTTAAACTCTCCGCCTCCTTGACTTTATACTACCAGTTTACATTTCACTTCAAAGTTGATTTTCTGGGTGATGGAACTATATTGGGCTATGAAAGAAACATGATCTGTAAGGTGTAAAGCTCCTGCTAGTAGGTTTTTTTTAGGCTAGTTTCTGATGACAGGTTCCCTTTAAGTAAAATAGCAATGTGTGATCCATGGTGCAGTGGGCTAGCCGTTAATGTGAACCCGCATTACTGATGTGGTTGTGTGTTGATATATTGTGAATAAAGAATTAGGAATCTTTAGGGTATTTATTTTCGGACAGAAGATTATATATATTCTATACATCCTCACTGAAGATTGATTAATCAGATATAAAGGATATTATTTTGTAGCTATTATAAGAGCGGCCGCCTCCGCCTGCCAGGGACCAGGGAGTGAGAAACCCCGGGCCCCCGCTCTTATATACAGGTCACTTTCACCTCTACACATCCAGATTTCTGACTGACGTTTACAAAGAATTTTTATAGGTCCGACTCCTCTTTATGTGTTTACATAACGTATGTTTTACAGTGTAATATAGTATGTGGTGTGTGTACTCTGTAGTATGTGACTCTGGATAGTATGTAATGCTGGGACTCCGTGTACTGTATTATACAAGCAGACCCCAAGTTACATGCAAGATAGGGTCAATAGGTTTGTTCTTAAGTTGAATTTGTATGTAAGTCGAAACTGTATATTTTAGAATTGTAGCTCCAGACAAAAAAAATTTTAGCACCAGTGACGGAGTTTCAAAAATTTTTTGCTGTAATTGGACCAAGGATTATCAATAAAGCTTCATTACAGACACCTTACAGCTGATCAGTGCAGTCTGGGACTATAGTAACATCCAGAGAGGTCACAGGTCACAGGGGTCGTCTGTAAGTCGGGTGTCCTTAAGTAGGGGACCGGCTGTATAATGTTGGCGCTTTGTGTGGAAAGTGGATTCTTTACTCCGCGCTGATTGGATCCTGCCCAGACATTGGTAGAACAGCTGACCATTCAAGCTCCTCCCCTCTGTGAGCTTCCCAGCCAATCAGCAGAGCAGAGGAAGTCAAATGACATGATACTCCCCTGCCGCCCTGACTCCATAGAAAAGGTCTGGAGGGCGGGGCTTTCTGTGGCCTCCTTACTGGAGCCCAATAGGTCAGTTTTGAGAGGATCTGTAACCACTGATGTACAATCAAAAAAAAACCCCAGTTGACGACATCTTTATTGTAATGTACTTTTTTCCACAAACGTAATAAACATTTTTTTTTGGACACAGGCTCCGCCCACATCACATGCTACTATAAAGTAATGATGGAACGTCCTCAGACAGATGCAGAAGCCCTGATAGGGAGTAGAGCTGAGAGAAGACTCAATGGAGAAGCCGCCCCATACACTGCCTGCTGGAACAATCACATCTACATGCATGGAGCTGGGGCAACAGCATGGAGCAGGAGATGCAGGGGGCCAGGGCGACGGCAGGGAGCAGGAGATGCAGGGAGCCGGGCGATGGAGGGGGCTGGGGCAACTGCAGGGAGCAAGAGATGCAGGGGGCCAGGGCGACGGCAGGGAGCAGAAGATGCAGGGAGCCGGGCGATGGAGGGGGCTGGGGCGACAGCAGGGAGCAAGAGATGCAGGGAGCCGGGCGATGGAGGGGGCTGGGGCGACAGCAGGGAGCAGAAGATGCAGGGAGCCGGACGATGGAGGGGGCTGGGGCGACAGCAGGGAGCAGGAGATGCAGGGAGTCTGGTGATGGAGAGGGCTGGGGCGACAGCAGGGAGCAGGAGATGCAGGGAGTCTGGTGATGGAGAGGGCTGGGGCGACAGCAGGGAGCAGGAGATGCAGAGAGCCGGGCGATGCAGGGGGCTGGGGCGACAGCAGGGAGCAGGAGATGCAGGGAGTCTGGTGATGGAGAGGGCTGGGGCGACAGCAGGGAGCAGGAGATGCAGGGAGTCTGGTGATGGAGAGGGCTGGGGCGACGGCAGGGAGCAGGAGATGCAGGGAGTCTGGTGATGGAGAGGGCTGGGGCGACGGCAGGGAGCAGGAGATGCAGAGAGCCGGGCGATGCAGGGGGCTGGGGCGACAGCAGGGAGCAGGAGATGCAGGGAGTCTGGTGATGGAGAGGGCTGGGGCGACAGCAGGGAGCAGGAGATGCAGGGAGTCTGGTGATGGAGAGGGCTGGGGCGACGGCAGGGAGCAGGAGATGCAGAGAGCCGGGCGATGCAGGGGGCCAGGGCGACGGCAGGGAGCAGGAGATGCAGAGAGCCGGGCGATGCAGGGGGTCGGGCGATGCAGGGAGCAGGAGATGCAGAGAGCCGGGCGATGCAGGGGGCTGGGGCGACAGCAGGGAGCAGGAGATGCAGGGAGTCTGGCTATGCAGGGGGTCGGGCGATGCAGGGAGCAGGAGATGCAGGGAGTCTGGCTATGCAGGGGGTCGGGCGATGCAGGGAGCAGGAGATGCAGGGAGCCAGGTCCGGAGCTTAGAGGGGTGTGCCACCATAATAAGAGTGGTCGCCTCTACATGCCAGGAACCAGGGAGTGAGCAACCCTGGGGACCCCGTTCATACATACAGGTCACTTTCACCTCTACACATCCAGATTTCTGACTGATGTTTACAAAGAATTTTTATAGGTCCGACTCCTCTTTATGTGTTTACATAACGTATGTTTTACAGTCTGTTGGGACATAATATAGTGTTAGCCCTCCGTGTACTGTATTATGTAATGGCAGCACTGTGTGTAGTATAGTATCTAATATTGGCACTGCATGTAGTACATGTTGTCGTACTATAACATGTGTCACGGGTGCTCCTGCAACCAACATCCCGGCTCTCAGGCGCACCTGTGCCTCTCTGTGTGGCACCCGCTTCACCTGGCATCACTCACCTCTCCACCACCTGCTTGCCCTCATGCGTGGCCCGGTCTCCTAGGGCGCTCTCACGCTGGCACTCGTAAATTTAAAGGGCCACTGCACCTCTGATTGCGCTGGTCATTTCCCTGATTTAGATGAATGCCGGCCTCTCCCAAAATTCCCCTCCGGATCTTCGTGCTCATGCTATTGAGAAAGCTTTTGTCCCTGCCGCCTGTCTTGACATCCTGCCTGTCCCCGATCACAAACTTGCTTTCCAACTCTGTACCTCGTCTTGGCTGCCACTGCGGACAAAGTAGCACCAGTAGAACGACCTGGTGCAGCAGCAAGTCCAACCCCCTTTGCGGAAGCTCTGGTGAAGACCAGGTGCCACTTAGACTCCGGTCCCAGGTGTCAGCGTGTGTCATTCTCTGCGGTGGTCCAGTGGGTCCACTACCCCTGGAGCCTTGACAGTAAGATCCGGCCATGGACCCCACCAAGTTTCCACTACCTAAACTGGCTGATCTTACCACCGTAGTGCTCCAGCAGTCCCAGCAGGTTGCTATGCAAGGTGAACAGCTTGGACAAGTCACCGCCATGCTCCAGCAACAGCATCAGATCCCTGCGGCCTCTCCTGCTACTCCGGTTTGTCTGCCTGACGCTGAACCTAGGCTGTGACTCTCCATGCCTACTAAGTATGATGGGGACCCCAAGTTGTGCAGGGGCTTTATCACTCAGGGCTCCCTACACATTGAACTTATGCCGTCTCAATTTGTCACAGAACGGTCTAAGGTGGCATTTATCATCAGCCTCCTCTCCTGGAAGGTCCTGACCTGGGCTACTCCTCTCCGGGACAGAGACTATCGAGTCATCGCTACCCTCAAGGAATTCAGGTCCATTTTTGAGGAACCTGCATGGACGTCTTCACTGCACTGCTGAACCTGCCTCATGGGGGCTCGTCCGTTGGTGACTATGCAAGTCAATTCCGTACCCCAGCCTCTGAACTCATCTGGAATGATGCTGCCCTGACTGTGACCTTTAAAAACTGATTTTCGGGTCAAGTTAAAGACGCAGTGGCTGCACGAGACCCGCTGCCTACTCTGAGGGAACTCATCTCGCTGGCCACTCGGATTGATATTCAGTTCAAGGAGCACGCTGAAGAGTTACGTCTCGAGCATCTGCAAGCCCAGGTTCGACGTTTGCCTCGCTTGGCACCTGCCTTCCAAAGGCTGCTTTAGCCTCCGGTCGTGCCTTCTGCAGAGGACCCAATGCAGGTGGACAGAGCCCGACTTTCTCTCCAGGAACACTCCAAACAACGTGAGGAGGACGTATGTCTGTATTGTGCCAGTCAGGAACGTTTCACTGGGACTTGTCCCGTTTGTTCCTAGTGTCCGGGAAACTCCAGCACCTGGGGTTCTTAGGAGAAGCGTCCCTAGGGGAGAGCAAAGCTTCTCCACAGCTTCTCCATTCCTGTGTTCCTCAGCTTCGAGATTCAGGTCTCTGCTTTTTTGGACTCTGGTTCTGCGGTGAACTTCATGGATGCTGCTCTGGTCTCCCAGCCTCACGTCCCTGTGGTCCGTCTCGAGAAGCCTCTTATCATCTCCTAAGTCAGTGGTCAAATTCTCTTCTATCCGGTACCGCACTAAGCCTAATTCCTTGGAAGTCAGAGCTCTACTTAAATAGAGACTGTCCTTCTATGCGCTGCCATGTTCCACCTCGTCCCTCCTGCTGGGCCTTCCGTGGTTGCATCAGTCCTTAACTGGAAAACGGGGGAGATTCTTTGTTCCTCATCCAGTACCTGTCTTGGTCTCCTCTGTAGCTCCCAAGTCTCTAAGGGGCCTCCCAGTTTGCTATCAGGACTTTGCTGATGTGTTTTCAGAGAAAAAGCATAGACTTTGGCACCGCACCGCCCCGACAACTACCTGGTTGATCTGCTACTGGGTGCTTCTCCTCCCCAGGGTCGGGTGTACCCTCTCTCTGTACCCAAGACTGCAGCAATGTCGGACTATATCAAAGAGAATCTGGATTATACATAAATCCTCTTCCCCGGCTGGTGCAGGCTTCTTCTTTGTGACCAAGAAGGATGGGTCACTACATGCATGCATGGATTGTCTTAATAAGGTCACACTTAAAGGGAACCTACCACCACGGATCTACCTATAAAAGGTAGATCAGGTGGTAGGTGGATCTATAGGACGTGAGGATAGCCCTTTTAAGGGCTAATCCTCACCGCCCCCCATTTTTTAAATAACTTTTATTTGCCTAATATGTAAATTTTCTAAAGAGGCTACTGGGGCATGGAGTAGCTGTAGCTGAGGCTACACGGAGCGGCTACTCCACGCCCCAATAGCCACTTCAATCCTCATACCAGAAATCTCCTCGTAGCTGCGCGCCCTCGTCTGCTTTGGAGCAGTGACTGCACAGCCGCGTTTCTGTGTCTTTTGGGATAAATTGTATGTATTTATTTGCACAGGCTCTTGCATGTTTATGGCTGTGTTATCCACTTTTTCCAATTTACATTCTTCCAAAGCAAGTTTAATAGCCAGAAGCTCCCGATCACCAATAGAATAGTTCCGTTCTGCGGCTGAAAAGGTCTTGGAGAAGAACCCACAGGTGAAAGTTCGGCCACTGAAGTACTGGAGAAACCTTGGCAGGATCCATCTGTAGTCTCTTGTCTGAAATAATATATCCTAGGAATGGGAGACTCTGGACTTCTCAAGCTTGGCATATAGGCGATTGGCCCTTAGGCGCTTCAATGTCGGCAGAGAACACCAGGATGTCGTCCAGGTAGACCACGACACAGACATAAAGTAAATCTCTGAATATGTTGTTGACAAAGTCCGGGAACACCACCGGTGCATTACAGAGACCAAAGGGCATAACAAGATTTTCAAAGTGCCGAGCACGAGTATTGAAGGGAGCCTTCCATTCATCACCTTCACATATTGCGGATGAGGTTATAACAGATAGGGGGTACACTCGACCCCGTGGAGGAGATGCACCCGGCACCAAGTCTATGGGACGGTCATAGAGTCGGTGTGGCGGCAGAGACTCTGCTGGGTCTCCCTGCTCCATATGCGGACTTTACAGATTTTTTTTTTTTTTCAGAAAAGCAAGTAGAGGCTTGGAGGACTCTGGAAGTGAAATGGCTGAGATGCAACAAGGTGGTTTAAGACAACATGACTGAGAAGAGAGCCTTTTCTGAAAGGTTGCGGACAGGGCTGCATCATTCCAGGGGAGCTCCGAGGCCAGGGTCCGGAACAGCATATTCTCCGACGGAAGAGTTACCCTGACGAAGCTTCAGCAGCACATTTGCAGACCGGAATTCCGGCAGAAATGCCATATGAGTAGCTGTAACCGGATTGTCTTTGTCACAAGGAGGAGTAGCCCAGGCCAGGGCCTTCTCTGAGAGAAGACTGATGATAAATGCCACCTTGGATTACTCCATGACAAATTGAGAAGGCATGAGTTCAATGTGCAGGGAGCACTGGGTAATAAAACCCCTGCACAGCTTGGGGTTCCCATCATATTTGTCGAGCATAGACAGTCGTAGCCTGGGTTCAGTGACTGGAATACAAGCCGGGGTAGCCGGAGTCACAGGAATAGCCTCAGGAACCGGTAGCTAGCAGCTGCTACAGCATGACGGAGACTTGCTCCAGCTGTTTGCGCTGTGCAGCAATCTGCCGGTATTGGTGGACCACGATGGTGGCAAGATCGGGTCGATCGGGGAGCGGAACCTCGGCGGGATCCATGGCTTACTGTCAGGTTTGCGTGGATCCACTGGACCACCGCTGGAGCGGGTACTAGCCAACACCTGGGACCGGAGTCTAAGTGGTACCTGGTCTTCCCCAGAGCCTGCCAGAAAGCGGGTTGGACTTGCTGCGGCAGGATACCACCAGGTCGTTCCACAAGTGCGACTAGCCCGTGGTGGCAGCCAAGGTCGAGGTACCTTAGCAGGAGACAGTCTCGTGGTCAGGTCCAGGCACAAGGTCAGGGCAGGCGGCAGAGATGCAACGTCAAGTCCAATCTGGGGTCAGCAATGGGAGATCCAGGCACATGGGAACGGGAACACAGTCACACGGGAAATCAGGAGCAGGAACACACAGGAACGCTGGAGACACAGGAATTCAGGAAAATCGTTAGGGAGCTTTTCCTAAGGCTGTGAAGCACTAAGATCCAGCAGGGGCTGGAATTTAACAGATAAGGCAGCTGGCCAGAGCCGGTGCGCATGTGCCCTAGGAGCCGGGAGGGCGCACGGGCATCGCAAGGACCGCTGCGGGAGCCGGGACAGGTAAGTTAGTCCACGGAGTCATGAGTAAGAGCACATAATAGTGCTGGAAACGCTTTGACCGTTTAATACTGTACACCTGTTATATACCTGTGGACGCCATGAATTGATTAAATAAATTGATCCATGATTGTTTTGTTTAAGATGTGTGCCCTTCAGCAGGAAAGATCCGTGCGCCAGATAATTGGGTGAGCTGGAGTATTCCGTTTTCTTTTTGAGCCCCCGGAGCCTGCCTGCCAAGTAAGGCACACGGGTGCGGCTGCGACCCGGGATATGGGTCGCAGGGGCACCTGTGGCCGTCACAGGAGCCTTCCTTTCCTCGGCTATATTATCTCCGGCAGAGGCCTCCAGATGGATCCTGCCAAGTTGTCCGCTGTTCTTCATTGGCCACATCTCAAAGGACTACGCGCAATACAGAGATTCTTGGGCTTTGCTAACCATTACCAGCAGTTTATCCCCCACTTCTCCACTCTTGTATCTCCTATTGTGGCGCTCACCAAGAAGGGTGCCAATCTTGGTCTTTGGCGGCTGAAGAAGCTTTCTTAAGATTAAAATCCGCCTTTGCCTCAGCCCCTGTTCTCACTCGACCTGATAAGCAGAAGCCCTTTCATCTGGAAGTCGACACCTCCTTAGTATGAACAGGGGTGGTACTCACTCAGAAAGGGTCTAAAGACTCTTACTTGCGGCTTTTCTCTAAGACTTTTTCCTCCGCAGAGAGCAATTACACCATAGGATATAGAGAACTACTGGCCTTCAAACCTGCCCTGAAAGAGTGGCGTTATCTTCTGGAAGGAGTTCACCATCTGGACTGCGTATATACAGATCATAAGAATCTCCTGTATCTCCAGACAGCTCAACTTCTCAACCCTAGGCAAGCCCGTTGGTCACTCTTCTTTTCACGTTTCAACCTCCTGATCCACTTCCGTCCTGCTGAGAAGAGTGTCAAGGCTGATGCCCTTTCACGTGCCATATTATTGGAGAGGAGCCGGCTCCTTGGCATATAATTTCTCCTGAACAGCTGATTGTTACTACTCCATAGGGTCTTCGGCAGCTCCCTGCTGGCAAGCCTGAGGTCCGACCTGCACTTCGAAAGAGCATATTGACTTAGGGACATTGCTTTCCCGTTTCTATTGGTGGCCTGGCCAGGTCAAAGATGTTCGGGATTTTGTGGGTTCCTGCACTTCCTGTACCCGTAATAAGCCATCTCGCCTTAAACCAACTGGTCTGCTACTGTCGTTACCAATACCCAGCGACCCGTGGTCGCACATGGCGATATCACGGACCTTCCGTCTTCCTTTGGCAATACCATCATTTGGATGGTGACTGACCGGTTTTCCAAAATGTCGCATTTTGTTCCTCTTTCATATCTTCCGTCTGCTCCTCACCTTGCCAGTCGAATGGTCAAGTGGAAAGGGTGACCCAAACGTTGGGCTGCTATCGCCACTATTTTGCACCCACCTCTTCCTCTTTCTGTTCCGTTGGATGTTCCTGCAGTAGAAGAGTTGGTGCAAGACCTCAAATCAGTCTGGGAACAGACTTGTCAATCTCTACATTGGGCCTCCGCCTGCAACAAATCCAAGACGCAGATCTCCTCCAGTCTTCTCTCCGGGTGACAAGGTGTGGCCATCAACCTCGAACCACGTTTTCTGGGGCCTTTCGTGGTGAAGTGCATAAACCCTGTGGCGTATAAACTCCGTCTCCCTCCCACTATGCGCATCCCTAACTCCATCCATGTCTCTCTACTGAAACCTGTCATCTTGAACCGCTTCTCTCGGCAACCTCCTCCTCTGATGTCTTTGTGGTAAAGGAGACATGAAGACAGTGAGAGGTGGGCGGTTCTCGCTTGTTGACATGAAGGGGTTTAGGTCTAAGGAGAGATCTTGGGAGCCTGAGGATAACATTCTGGACCGTAGCCTCCTGCAAAGGTTTCTCCAGACTAACCCCGGCATCACTCACCTCCCCACGCTCTCCTGCTCCTGTCTCTGATTTAAAGGGCCAGTGCTCATGCTGTTGAGAAAACTTTTATCCCTGCCTTGCGCTAGTGTTTGGATTTCCTGTTGTGACACCGGTTCTGCATTTGACCTTCTGCTCCGCCTCCGAGCCTGAACCTCTGTCGCCTATCATGACCTCCTGCCTGTCCCTGACCACTAACTTGCCTTCCGACTCTGTACCTCACCTCGGCTGCCACTGCGGTCAAAGTTGCACCTGTGGAACGACCTGGTGGTACCATGCGGCAGCAAGTCCAACCCACTTTGCCACTTAGACTCCGATCCCAGGTGTCGGCTTGTGTCATCATCTGCGGTGGACCAGTGGGTCCACTACCCCTAGAGCTTGACAATTCTGTCACTGTGTGCAGCATGTGGTGTTGGACCTCTGTGTACTGCATGTAGTAGATGGTGTCACCGCCCCATGTCCTGTATGTAGTGGTGGCACTGCGCGTCGTATGTGGTGTCACCGCTCCGTGTACATCACTACCTGATATATGATGTAGGTACATAGGTCCGGTCACGCGCTGCTGCTCTCTTATAATTCCTTTCTATGTACAGAGCAACAGCCTGACACAGTGAGTGATGACACAAGCTGCGTCCACTGTATATACACTAAACATACTCACTGTATACTGTGTGTTGTGGAGCCGTTACTCTTTACATAGAGAAAAATCATTAGTGATACCTGACAGAACCTGACAGACCCGTTATGCACCTCTAGCCCACCGGCCGCCACGTTCGCTGTCACGTCTGTGTCTCCTGTCACACTTCGCCACATTCCTGCACTTTTTGTTACCCGAGGGCTTGTTTGGGACATGTAAATGGGCAGACACATTACCCAGCAGGATTTATAGCCTGACACCGCGTGCAGGAGCTCGGGACGTCACACCCAGATCCATGACACAAGTCGCGTGTGAACGCTCCCTAAGGCCAATGTCACAGAAGGGACATTCTCATCCCCATGTATTGTACAAATTCCCGGCCTGGGGGACGTGGACACTTACTGACCTGTATTACTGACCCTAGCCCAAGGCAGATAAGAAGACAGGGCGAGTCTGTAATAACAACACCATTACTAATGTGCTACGTCGTGTGTCCTTACCTATAGGCCCATTATAGACGACTGCGTTTGAAGCGTGTCAGACGGTTCTACCGGCCCAAACCCGACTCCGCTGACATGAACTCTGTTTGATCTGGATTTGGGAAGTCAATCGTGAAAACAAATGGACTCTATGTCAGGTATCGGACTCCGATGTGTAATACGCTCCAGAGATTACAATTTCTAGGCTGAAGTCATCAAGATTCGGCTTCGGGTCAGTGAATCCGGACCACACGTGGACTGAGTGTCACACATTGGACTCTGCTCTGTTATACAGCTAAGATCACTATATCAGGACTGAAATCATCACTAAATGGGTTCGGGACAGAACATCCACTCCACATAAGTACTGAAAGTCACACAATGGCTGAAATCATGACGAGTCGGGTTTGGGTCTGTAGAACCGGACCACACAGGGACTGAACGTCGAGCTTTACCAGAATCAAGTTCTCCTGTAAATTCTTGCCGCCTGTTTCCTCCCTTTGTTCTGTTACCTCCTCAGAGTCTGTAAACCGATATGAAAGCCAAACAATCCCATCCCAAAAACCTGACCGTCCAGTGTAAACCAGGCAGGGGCGGCCTCCCCAGTGTTTGCCAACACAAGTGAACCTGCCCCGAGACCCCGGGGGTTACCCTGCCTGCAGAAGTCTGCAAAAACATCAAAATAAACCCCTCTAAGGACGTGAACTGTCAGGTGTGACCCTAGTGTGAGTGCACGCTGCAGTCAGGTGGGATGTGTGAGTGCACACTCGCTGTGTGTTTGTGGAAGCAGGGGGAGGTGGAGTGAGGATAGTGGAGGAGGAGGAGGAGCACATCAGGAATCAGAGAGGAAGGGAGGGGAGACGCTGGGGCCATGACAGAGGCGTTCTGCTGCTCCCAGCCCTCTAATCCCACATCCTAGAGACAACATCTGCACACACTCAGGTGAGTGACACTCAGGTGCAACGCTCTGTGCACTGCCCCCCACCCCCATAAACCACCTGTGCCAGCCCTGAGCCTCACTGCATGGAGTGCAAGCTCTTCTGGGCAGCAATGAGCAGGGCAATGGGGCTATACATCGCTGCGGTGTATGGCAGAGATATAGAGGCGAGGAGGAAAACCACCAGAAATACTAAAAATTACAGTAATGTGATGGCAGCAGCAGTGGTTGTGATGATGGGGGTTGTGTGTACAATAATAGGGGGAGTAGTAGCTGCAATCACTAGCAGGTGGTGCTGCACTACACGGTATATAGTATATAGTGCATGATACATGGTCCATTGTGAATGGTTTACGGTGTATATGATACATTATATACAGTACATGCTATACAGTGTATATATGGTGCACGATATACCATACACAGTACATGATGTATAGTGTATGGTATACAGTACATGGTATATAATATATATTATATGGTGCATGCAGTACAGGGTATATGGTACCAATACTATACGGTGCATGATGTACCGTTCACAGTATATGGTGTATAGGGTATGGTATACAGCACATGGCGCATGTTATACTGTGTATATTATGAGTTGCATGATATACAGTACATGCTGCACAATATGTAGTACACAGTATATGGTGTATAGGGTATAGTATACAGCACATGGTGCATGTTATACTGTGTATATTATGAGTTGTATGATATACAGTACATGCTGCAAAATATGTAGTACACAGTATGCGGTACGTGGTGTATTGTACACGGTACGGTATGTGGTACGTAGTGTATTGTATACGGTACAGTATGTGGTACGTGGTGTATTGTATACGGTACAGTATGTGGTACGTGGTGTATTGTATACGGTACAGTATGTGGTACGTGGTGTATTGTATACGGTACAGTATGTGGTACGTGGTGTATTGTATACGGTACAGTATGTGGTACGTGGTGTATTGTATACGGTACAGTATGTGGTACGTGATGTATTGTATTTGGTACACGGTACAGTATGTGGTACGTGATGTATTGTATTTGGTACACGGTACAGTATGTGGTACGTGGTGTATTGTATACGGTACGGTATGTGGTACGTGGTGTATGGTATACGGTACACGGTACAGTATGTGGTACGTGGTGTATGGTATACGGTACACGGTACAGTATGTGGTACGTGGTGTATGGTATACGTTACACGGTACAGTATGTGGTACGTGGTGTATGGTATACGGTACAGTATGTGGTACATGGTGTATGGTATACGGTACATGGTACAGTATGTGGTACGCGGTGTATGGTATACGGTACATGGTACAGTATGTGGTACATGGTGTATTGTATACGGTACATGGTACAGTATGTGGTACATGGTGTATGGTATACGGTACATGGTACAGTATGTGGTACGTGGTGTATGGTATACAGTACATGGTACACAGTATGTGGTGTATGGTATACGGTACAGTATGTGGTACGTGGTGTATTAAGAACACCCGATTTACAGACGACCCCTAGTTACAAACGGACCTCTGGATGTTGTTACTGTACTTTAGCCCCAGGCTACAATAATCAGCTGTAACAGTTATCCCAGGCGTCTTTAATGAAGCTTTATTGTTAATCATGGTTCTTGGACAATCCAACATTTTTAAAATCCAATTGTCACAGAGACCCAAAAAATTTTGGCTGGGGTTAGAATTATAAAGTATATGGTTCCGACTTACATACAAATTTATTTTAAGACCAAACCTACAGAACCGACCTTGGACATTAACCCGGGGACTGCCTGTATAAGGGAGGCGCTCTGGATTAGAGACAGGTATATGGGGGCGCTCTGGATTAGAAACAGGTATAAGGGAGGCGCTCTGGATTAGAGACAGGTATATGGGGGCGCTCTGGATTAGAGACAGGTATATGGGGGCGCTCTGGATTAGAGACAGGTATATGGGGGGCGCTCTGGATTAGAGACAGGTATATGGGGGGCGCTCTGGATTAGAGACAGGTATATGGGGGGCGCTCTGGATTAGAGACAGGTATGGGGGGGCGCTCTGGATTAGAGACAGGTATAGGGGGGGCGCTCTGGATTAGAGACAGGTATAGGGGGGGGCGCTCTGGATTAGAGACAGGTATAGGGGGGGCGCTCTGGATTAGAGACAGGTATAGGGGGGGCGCTCTGGATTAGAGACAGGTATATGGGGGCGCTCTGGATTAGAGACAGGTATATGGGGGGCGCTCTGGATTAGAGACAGGTATATGGGGGCGCTCTGGATTAGAGACAGGTATATGGGGGGCGCTCTGGATTAGAGACAGGTATATGGGGGCGCTCTGGATTAGAGACAGGTAAATGGGGGCGGTCTGGATTAGAGACAGGTATATGGGGGGCGCTCTGGATTAGAGACAGGTATATGGGGGCGCTCTGGATTAGAGACAGGTATATGGGGGGGGGCGCTTTGGATGACACACAGGTATTTGGGGGTGCATTGAATTAGAGACAGGTATTTGGGGGGCCCACAGATTTTTTTTTTCTTAAACCCCCCACATTTTTGGAAATATTTTCTTCTATTTTTCTTTGGACATCACTGAAGATCTGCCCGTGTGATACAATTGATTGTAGTAAGTGTATAACACACAGACATTAATGTGTAACCCGCAGGCTACAAAGTAACTGCATCCTACGTGACAATGGCCAGATTGTCCCAGAGTGACAATACCTTGTGTGACTGCATTATTCCCAGCGCTTATCTCTTCCTCCTCCATGAATGATAGTGACCTCGTGCTGCACCTCCTTCTCCTGTCCCACAGGTGCCCCACAGGGTCTAGGTCTGGAGATGCTCGGCTTCTCCGCTCACACACAATGTCACCTGTGCTCCTACCTGCAGTCACTCACCTGGCCTGGAACCTGGGGGTCCTCCAACATGACATGGGACACCCAGCACCCACAGGCTCCTCATACTGGTGGTAGGAGCATCTCCTGAGGGATTGTGGTCATCACCTGACAAAACACATGGACCTGTACACATAACAAAGAGTCATGTGCTGAACTACAACTCCCAGCATGCCCTCCCAGTCATTAGTGTCCCCTCATCTCCCCCTGTGTCACAGTCATTAGTGTCCCCTCATCTCCCCCCTGTGTCACAGTCATTAGTGTCCCCTCATCTCCCCCTGTGCCACAGTCATTAGTGTCCCCTCATCTCCCCCTGTGTCACAGTCATTAGTGTCCCCTCATCTCCCCCTGTGTCACAGTCATTAGTGTCCCCTCATCTCCCCCCGTGTCACAGTCATTAGTGTCTCCTCATCTCCCCCTGTGTCACAGTCATTAGTGTCCCCTCATCTCCCCGTGTCACAGTCATTAGTGTCCCCTCATCTCCCCCTGTGTCACAGTCATTAGTGTCCCCTCATCTCCCCCTGTGTCACAGTCATTAGTGTCCCCTCATCTCCCCCCTGTGTCACAGTCATTAGTGTCCCCTCATCTCCCCCTGTGTCACAGTCATTAGTGTCCCCTCATCTCCCCCCTGTGTCACAGTCATTAGTGTCTCCTCATCTCCCCCTGTGTCACAGTCATTAGTATCCCCTCATCTCCCCCTGTGTCACAGTCATTAGTGTCCCCTCATCTCCCCCCTGTGTCACAGTCATTAGTGTCTCCTCATCTCCCCCTGTGTCACAGTCATTAGTGTCCCCTCATCTCCTCCTGTGTCACAGTCATTAGTGTCCCCTCATCTCCCCCCGTGTCACAGTCATTAGTGTCCCCTCATCTCCCCCCGTGTCACAGTCATTAGTGTCCCCTCATCTCCCCCCCGTGTCACAGTCATTAGTGTCGCCTCATCTCCCCCTGTGTCACAGTCACTAGTGTCCTCTCATCTCCCCCTGTGTCACATTCATTAGTGTCCCCTCATCTCCCCCCCGTGTCACAGTCATTAGTGTCTCCTCATCTCCCCCTGTGTCACAGTCATTAGTGTCCCTCATCTCATCCTGTGTCACAGTCATTAGTGTCCCCTCATCTCCCCGTGTCACAGTCATTAGTGTCCCCTCATTTCCCCCCGTGTCACAGTCATTAGTGTCCCCTCATCTCCTCCCTGTGTCACAGTCATTAGTGTCCCCTCATCTCCCCCCTGTGTCACAGTCAATAGTGTCCCCTCATCTCCCCCTGTGTCACATTCATTAGTGTCCCCTCATCTCCCCCCGTGTCACAGTCATTAGTGTCCCCTCATCTCATCCTGTGTCACAGTCATTAGTGTCCCTCATCTCCCCTGTGTCACGTCATTAGTGTCCCTCATCTCATCCTGTGTCACAGTCATTAGTGTCCCCTCATCTCCCCCTGTGTCACAGTCATTAGTGTCCCCTCATCTTCTCCTGTGTCACAGTCATTAGTGTCCCCTCATCTCCTCCTGTGTCACAGTCATTAGTGTCCCCTCATCTCCTCCTGTGTCAGTCATTAGTGTCCCCTCATCTCCCCCTGTGTCACAGTCATTAGTGTCCCCTCATCTTCTCCTGTGTCACAGTCATTAGTGTCCCTCATCTCATCCTGTGTCACAGTCATTAGTGTCCCCTCATCTCCTCCTGTGTCAGTCATTAGTGTCCCCTCATCTCCCCCCGTGTCACAGTCATTAGTGTCCCCTCATGTCCCCCTGTGTCACAGTCATTAGTGTCCCCTCATGTCCCCCTGTGTCACAGTCATTAGTGTCCCCTCATGTCCCCCTGTGTCACAGTCATTAGTGTCCCCTCATGTCCCCCTGTGCCACAGTCATTAGTGTCCCCTCATGTCCCCCTGTGTCACAGTCATTAGTGTCCCCTCATCTCCCCCGTGTCAGTCATTAGTGTCCCCTCATCTTCCCCTGTGTCAGTCATTAGTGTCCCCTCCTCTCCCCCTGTGCCACAGTCATTAGTGTCCCCTCATGTCCCCCTGTGTCACAGTCATTAGTGTCCCCTCATCTCCCCCCTGTGTCAGTCATTAGTGTCCCCTCATCTTCCCCTGTGTCACAGTCATTAGTGTCCCCTCATCTTCCCCTGTGTCACAGTCATTAGTGTCCCCTCATCTCCTCCTGTGTCACAGTCATTAGTGTCCCCTCATCTCCTCCTGTGTCACAGTCATTAGTGTCCCCTCATCTCCCCGTGTCACAGTCATTAGTGTCCCCTCATCTCCCCCTGTGTCACAGTCATTAGAGTCCCCTCATGCCCCCCTGTGTCACAGTCATTAGTGTCCCCTCATCTCCCCGTGTCACAGTCATTAATGTCCCATCTCCCCATGTGTCACAGTCATTAATGTCCCCTCATCTCCCCGTGTCACAGTCATTAGTGTCCCCTCATCTCCCCGTGTCACAGTCATTAGTGTCCCCTCATCTCCCCCTGTGTCACAGTCATTAGTGTCCCCTCATCTCCCCCTGTGTCACAGTCATTAGTGTCCCCTCATCTCCCCCTGTGTCACAGTCATTAGTGTCCCCTCATGTCCCCCTGTGTCACAGTCATTAGTGTCCCCTCATGTCCCCCTGTGCCACAGTCATTAGTGTCCCCTCATGTCCCCCTGTGTCACAGTCATTAGTGTCCCCTCATCTCCCCCGTGTCAGTCATTAGTGTCCCCTCATCTTCCCCTGTGTCAGTCATTAGTGTCCCCTCCTCTCCCCCTGTGCCACAGTCATTAGTGTCCCCTCATGTCCCCCTGTGTCACAGTCATTAGTGTCCCCTCATCTCCCCCCTGTGTCAGTCATTAGTGTCCCCTCATCTTCCCCTGTGTCACAGTCATTAGTGTCCCCTCATCTTCCCCTGTGTCACAGTCATTAGTGTCCCCTCATCTCCTCCTGTGTCACAGTCATTAGTGTCCCCTCATCTCCCCGTGTCACAGTCATTAGTGTCCCCTCATCTCCCCCTGTGTCACAGTCATTAGTGTCCCCTCATCTCCCCCTGTGTCACAGTCATTAGTGTCCCCTCATGTCCCCCTGTGTCACAGTCATTAGTGTCCCCTCATGTCCCCCTGTGCCACAGTCATTAGTGTCCCCTCATCTCTCCCTGTGTCACAGTCATTAATGTCCCCTCATGTCCCCCTGTGTCCCAGTTATTAGTGTCCCCTCATCTCCCCCTGTGTCATAGTCATTAGTGTCCCCTCATGTCCCCCTGTGTCACAGTCATTAGTGTCCCCTCATCTCCCCTTCCCCCCGTCACAGACATTAGTGTCGCCTCATCTCCCCCTGTGTCACAGTCATTAATGTCCCCTCATCTCCCTGTGTCACAGTCATTAGTGTCCCCTCATCTCCCCCTGTGTCACAGTCATTAGTGTCCCTTCATCTACCCCTGTGTCACAGTCATTAGTGTCCCCTCATCTCCCCCTGTGTCACAGTCACTAGTCTCCCCTCATCTCCCCGTGTCACAGTCACTAGTGTCCCCTCATCTCCCCCCTGTGTCACAGTCATTAGTGTCCCCTTATCTCCCCCTGTGTCACAGTTATTAGTGTCCCCTCATTTCTCCTAATCTTCTCGGTTGTTATGGTTATATCACCACAGTAGTAGCTGTTACGGCGGTCATATTGGTTGTCACTCATCTTTCTATTATAGTGATATATCTCAGGTTTCAGTATAAGAGGCTTTGTCACATTGCACCATGTTGTCAGGTAACATGAGGGACGCTGGGAACCCCCGTCCCGGGTCCTGTCCCCCGCTGACTGATCACCACATTCCTGCTATTTTCGTTTCTCCTTATTGTTAGCCGAAGGATTGTTCAGCGTCGACACATAACACAAACTCAGTTATAGCAACACCTGTAACGCCCACCTACCTCTGCTATACCTACCCTTACCATCGCCATAAGTCGCACACAGGTGTACAGGAGCACAGCGGCCTCAACACAACCCAAACACTGGGTAATACAGGAGGAGACAGAACCAGAACCTCAGCACATCACAGTAATCTGGTGAGCAATCCACGTACCACACCAGCAGGGGACAGTATCACACATGCCAGGATTAGATACCCAGCTCAGCAGACAGTATCACACAGGATAGGATTAGATACCCAGCTCAGCAGACAGTATCACACATGAAAGCATTAGATACCCAGCTCAGCAGACAGTATCACACAGGATAGGATTAGATACACAACTCAGCAGTATCACACAGGAGAGGATTAGATACACAGCTCAGCAGTATCACACAGGGTAGGATTAGATATACAGTTTGGCAGACTGTATCACACAGGATAGGATTAGATACACAGCTCAGCAGACAGTATCACACAGGATAGGATTAGATACACAGCTCAGCAGACAGTATCAAACAGGATAGGATTAGATACACAGCTCAGCAGACAGTATCACACAGGATAGGATTAGATACACAGCTCAGCAGACAGTATCACACAGGATAGGATTAGATACACAGCTCAGCAGACAGTATCACACAGGATAGGATTAGATACACAGCTCAGCAGACAGTATCAGATAGGATAGGATTAGATACTCAGCTCAGCAGTCAGTATCACACAGGATAGGATTAGATACACAGCTCAGCAGACAGTATCACACAGGATAGGATTAGATACACAGATCAGCAGGCAGTATCACATAGGATAGGATTAGATACACAGCTCAGCAGGCAGTATCACTTAGGATAGGATTAGATACACAGCTCAGCAGGCAGTATCACATAGGATAGGATTAGATACACAGCTCAGCAGTCAGTATCACACAGGATAGGATTAGATACACAGCTCAGCAGACAGTATCACACAGGATAGGATTAGATACACAGCTCAGCAGGCAGTATCACATAGGATAGGATTAGATACACAGCTCAGCAGACAGTATCACACAGGATAGGATTAGATACACAGCTCAGCAGGCAGTATCACACAGGATAGGATTAGATACACCGCTATTCCTGGCAGGGTTCCCTCTGGTCACACTTGCTTGGGTTCTTTATGCTTTGGTGGCTTTGGGGACATTCCAGTCTTATCGTACCTGTCGGTCATAGATTTCCGGCATACCTGAGCCTCACCTGTAGAGCGCCCCCTGCCTGGAGCACTGAAGAACAGTCTGCAGGGAATGGTTATTACCAGGAGGTTTAGGGGAGGCTGGGGGTCTCTTAGACACCCCTCTCCTCACATTATAATCCCTAGTGGTCACACAGCATTCCTAGCAACAGTAACTAGGAGAAGCCGATGGCTCCAGAGGTGCAGCGAGGGCTGATGGTTGCTATGTAATTTTACAATGTGATTTGTATGCAGGAAATCTAGAATTACTGTGTCTGCACTTCTCATAATACACACCTCATCTACTGTAAAACCTCCTAATATACACCCCAGCTGCTGCAGAACCTCATAATACTCACCCCAGCTGCTGCAGAACCTCATCATGCACACCTAATCTGCTGCAAAACCTCATAACATACACCCCAGCTGCTGCAGAACCTCATAATACACACCCAGCTGCAGCAGAACCTCATAATACACACCCAGCTGCTGCAGAACCTCATAGTACACACCCAGCTGCTGTAGAACCTCCTTATGCACACCCCAGCTGCTGCAGAATCTCATCATGCACACCCCAGCTGCTGCGGAACCTCATCATGCACACCTCAGCTCCTGCAAATCATTATTATACGTCATGCTCCACTTCAAATACCAGACAGAAAGTCCTCCCTCTCTCACATAATGGAAGGTAAATAGCACCGCGCCTTAAGAGTCTTAGAGAAAGACAAGAAGTGAGAAGACATCAGTTCTGCTCCCGCTGGACCGGTAACAGGGTGTCTGTGTCTTACAGAGCGGGAAGATGATCCGCCGTGTCCTGGAGCGGCCGTGCACGCTGGCCATGCTCATCGGCTTCCAGTTTGCCTTCATGGTGTATTTTTCGTTTGGTGGCCTGCGGAGCCTAGCCTCCATCTTCGGTCGTTCTTCAGAGCCAAACTTTGACTACACCCGAACCCATGATGTGTACACCAACCTCACCCGCCTACAAGCAACACTGCACCCCAGACTGCAAGCCGGGGAATTACTACCATGGTGCCCAGAAAAATCCCCATACTTGTGTAAGTAATGGAATACTGCCCCCTATGTACAAGAATATAGCTGCTATAATACTGCCCCCTATGTACAAGAATATAACTGCTATAATACTGCCCCCTATGTACAAGAATATAACTGCTATAATACTGCCCCCTATGTACAAGAATATAACTACTATAATACTGCCCCCTATGTACAAGAATATAACTACTATAATACTGCCCCCTATGGACAAGAATATAACTACTATAATACTGCCCCCTATGGACAAGAATATAACTACTATAATACTGCCCCCTATGGACAAGAATATAACTACTATAATACTGCCCCCTATGGACAAGAATATAACTACTATAATACTGCCCCCTATGGACAAGAATATAACTACTATAATACTGCCCCCTATGTACAGGAATATAACTACTATAATACTGCCCCCTATGTACAGGAATATAACTACTATAATACTGCCCCCTATGTACAAGAATATAACTACTATAATACCGCCCCCTATGTACAGGAATATAACTACAATAATACTGCCCCCTATGTACAAGAATATAACTACTATAATACTGCCCCCTATGTACAAGAATATAACTACTATAATACTGCCCCCTATGTACAAGAATATAACTACTATAATACTGCCCCCTATGTACAAGAATATAACTACTATAATACTGCCCCCTATGTACAAGATTATAACTACTATAATACTGCCCCCATGTACAGGAATATAACTACTATAATACTGTCCCTATGTACAGGAATATAACTACTATAATACTTCCCCCTATGTACAAGAATATAACTACTATAATACTGCCCCCCTATGTACAGGGATATAACTACTATAATACTGCCCCCTATGTACAAGAATATAACTACTATAATACTGCCCCCTATGTACAAGAATATAACTACTATAATACTGCCCCTATGTACAGGAATATAACTACTATAATACTGCCCCCTATGTACAGGAATATAACTACTATAATACTGCCCCCTATGTACAGGAATATAACTACTATAATACTGCCCCCTATGTACAAGAATATAACTACTATAATACTGCCCCCTATGTACAAGAATATAACTACTATAATACTGCCCCCTATGTACAAGAATATAACTACTATAATACTGCCCCCTATGTACAAGAATATAACTACTATAATACTGCCCCCTATGTACAAGAATATAACTACTATAATACTGCCCCCTATGTACAGGGATATAACTACTATAATACTGCCCCCTATGTACAAGAATATAACTACTATAATACTGCCCCCTATGTACAAGAATATAACTACTATAATACTGCCCCCTATGTACAAGAATATAACTACTATAATACTGCCCCCTATGTACAAGAATATAACTACTATAATACTGCCCCCTATGTACAAGATTATAACTACTATAATACTGCCCCCATGTACAGGAATATAACTACTATAATACTGTCCCTATGTACAGGAATATAACTACTATAATACTTCCCCCTATGTACAAGAATATAACTACTATAATACTGCCCCCTATGTACAAGAATATAACTACTATAATACTGCCCCCTATGTACAGGAATATAACTACTATAATACTGCCCCCTATGTACAAGAATATAACTACTATAATACTGCCCCCTATGTACAAGAATATAACTACTATAATACTGCCCCCTATGTACAGGAATATAACTACTATAATACTGCCCCCTATGTACAGGAATATAACTACTATAATACTGCCCCCTATGTACAAGAATATAACTACTATAATACTGCCCCCTATGTACAAGAATATAACTACTATAATACTGCCCCCTATGTACAGGAATATAACTACTATAATACTGCCCCCTATGTACAGGAATATAACTACTATAATACTGCCCCCTATGTACAAGAATATAACTACTATAATACTGCCCCCTATGTACAAGAATATAACTACTATAATACTGCCCCCTATGTACAAGAATATAACTACTATAATACTGCCCCTATGTACAGGAATATAACTACTATAATACTGCCCCCTATGTACAGGAATATAACTACTATAATACTGCCCCCTATGTACAAGAATATAACTACTATAATACTGCCCCCTATGTACAAGAATATAACTACTATAATACTGCCCCCTATGTACAAGAATATAACTACTATAATACTGCCCCCTATGTACAGGAATATAACTACTATAATACTGCCCCCTATGTACAGGAATATAACTACTATAATACTGCCCCCTATGTACAAGAATATAACTACTATAATACTGCCCCCTATGTACAAGAATATAACTACTATAATACTGCCCCCTATGTACAGGAATATAACTACTATAATACTGCCCCCTATGTACAGGAATATAACTACTATAATACTGCCCCCTATGTACAGGAATATAACTACTATAATACTGCCCCCTATGTACAAGAATATAACTACTATAATACTGCCCCCTATGTACAACAATATAACTACTATAATACTGCCCCCTATGTACAGGAATATAACTACTATAATACTGCCCCTATGTACAGGAATATAACTACTATAATACTGCCCCCTATGTACAGGAATATAACTACTATAATACTGCCCCCCTATGTACAGGAATATAACTACTATAATACATGCGGTGTACTCTGTATATTGGGGCAGTAGTATTTCGTCTGTATAGTACAGTGTGATGTAGTCTGGGTTCTCCTTCTCTCTTGCAGTGGGTCCTATCAGTGTCACCTTTAGTCGGGTGCCCACCCTGCGCCGCATACAGGAGAAGAATCCTTTGGTGAGTGCGGGGGGTAGGTACAAGCCTCCTAACTGTGAGTCGCGCCATAAGACGGCGGTGATCATCCCTCACCGGAACCGGGAGACTCACCTGCGGCACCTGCTCTACTACCTGCACCCCTTCCTCCAGCGCCAGCAGCTCCAGTACGGCATCTACATCATACACCAGGTGAGGAACCAGACCCCAACATACTGGGCCCTATACTGCCCTCCCCATATACTGCGCTGCCTCGCGCCTCGTACCTCCCTCTATACACATTATCTGTCACAGTCAGGTAACTCCACCTTTAATCGGGCGAAGCTGCTGAATGTTGGGGTGAAGGAGGCGATGAGGGACGAGGACTGGGACTGCCTCTTCCTGCACGACGTTGACCTCATCCCGGAGAACGACCACAACCTGTACGTGTGCGACCCCTGGAGCCCCAAGCACGCCTCGGTGGCCATGAACAAGTTCAGCTACAGGTAAGGTCTACACCTAGGGGGAGTCTGTATACACTAAGCGCCCCCCGGTGGAGGCTGCAGGTAGAGATATTATCACGTGGCCCCCAATGCTGGATTATGGGGCCCCCCAGCTGTCATTGTGGGCGGAGTCTGCTGCCTCATCCCTACATTATCAGCACGGTAGTGCAGCAAGGGTTAATGTGTTCCTCCGCACCATCTGCTCCATCTTCCTGGATCTCATCTCCATAATGTCTCTGCTTCCTCCGCAGTCTCCCCTATCCACAGTATTTTGGGGGGGTGTCAGCCGTGACCCCCGAACAGTACATGAAGATGAACGGCTTCCCCAATGAGTACTGGGGCTGGGGGGGAGAGGACGACGACATCGCCACCAGGTGAGGAGCCCTCCCAGGGTATCTAAGCCTGCCAAGTGTGATACTGCCGGCTGAGCTGTGTATCTAATACTATCCTGTGTGATACTGTCTGCTGAGCTGTGTATCTAATCCTATCCTGTGTGATACTGTTTTCTGAGTTGTGTATCTAATCCCATCCTGTGTGATACTGTCTGCTGAGCTGTGTATCTAATCCCCTCCTGTGTGATACTGTCTCCTGAGCTGTGTATCTAATCCCCTCCTGTGTGATACTGTCTGCTGAGCTGTGTATCTAATCCTATCCTGTGTGATACTGCTGCGCTGTGTATCTAATCCTATCCTGTGTGATACTGCTGCGCTGTGTATCTAATCCTATCCTGTGTGATACTGTCTGCTGAGCTGTGTATCTAATCCCATCCTGTGTGATACTGCTGAGCTGTGTATCTAATCCTATCCTGTGTGATACTGCTGAGCTGTACATCTAATCCTATCCTGTGTGATACTGCTGGGCTGTGTATCTAATCCTCTCCTGTGTGATACTTTCTTCTGAGCTGTGTATCTAATATTATCCTGTGTGATACTCTGCAGAGCTGTACATCTAATCCTCTCCTGTGTGATACTGCTGAGCTGTACATCTAATCCTATCCTGTGTGATACTGCTGGGCTGTGTATCTAATCCTCTCCTGTGTGATACAGTCTGCTGAGCTGTGTATCTAATCCTATCCTGTGTGATACTGAGCTGTGTATCTAATCCTATCCTGTGTAATACTGCCTGCTGGGCTATGTATCTAATCCTCTCCTGTGTGATACTGCTGAGCTGTGTATCTAATCCTATCCTGTGTGATACTAACTGCTGACCTGTGTATATAATCCTGTCCTGTGTGATACGGTCTGCTGAGCTGTGTATCTAATCCTATCATGTGACACAGTCTGCTGAGCTGTGTATCTAATCCTATCCTGTGTGATACTGTCTGCTGAGCTGTGTATCTAATCCTATCCTGTGTGATACTGACTGCTGACCTGTGTATATAATCCTGTCCTGTGTGATACTGTCTGCTGAGCTGTGTATCTAATCCTATCCTGTGTGATACTGTCTGCTGAGCTGTGTATCTAATCCTATCCTGTGTGATACTGACTGCTGAGATGTGTATCTAATCCCGCCCTGTGTGATACTCTCTGCTGAGCTGTGTATCTAATCCTATCCTGTGTGATACTAACTGCTGACCTGTGTATATAATCCTGTCCTGTGTGATACTGTCTGCTGAGCTGTGTATCTAATCCCGCCCTGTGTGATACAGTCTGCTCTCTGTGTGCAGGGTTCGGCTGGCTGGGATGAAGATCGCTCGGCCTCCTGTGTCTGTGGGTCACTACAAGATGGTGAAGCACAAGGGGGACCGGGGTAACGAGGAGAACCCGCACAGGTGAGGACTGACAGCAAGCAGAGGTGTAGTAATGCTGAGGTGGGATCAGTGTGGGGATCGGTGGGGATTACGCGGCTCAGCCGGGAGCTGTAATGAGATTACAGAGTGAAAGGTAAGAAGGTGAGAGCAGCGGATTACACAGGAGCCGGCTCTGTGGATGCAGCTCTGGATGTAACTAGTGTACGGAGGGGTGTGGGGGGCCCCAGTCATTGCCCTCTCTTGTCTCCCGCAGGTTTGATCTCCTGATCCGCACACAGAGGATGTGGACACAGGACGGGATGAACTCCCTGACCTACACCCTGCTGTCCCGGGAGCTGGAGGGTCTCTACACCAACATCACTGCCGACATAGGAGTGGACCCCCGATCCCAGAAACCCCTGAGAACACGGGGTCCCACCCCCCCACCGGTGAAGCCCCCCAGCAATAGCAGTAACAGCGCCACCCGGGGGAAGCTGACAGTATCCGTCCAGTCATCCATCAACCAGTCCGCAGCAGTGGCCCCCGCCCAGGGCACGGCCCCCGCTAAGAAGAGTCAGGACAAGGAGCGTAAGACCACCGCCGCCCCCCGGGGACAAGACGCCCCAGGTACAGAGCCCCCCAAGAAGAGGCGCTGGAAAAACATCACTAAGACTGCGGTGAACGAGCAGGAGCCCGTCCCACGGAGGGCGTATAACCAGATGGCCCGCAGCCGCCCCGGGGCCACACGTCTCTGAGCTGCACCCTACAGGGACTATAGGAGATCTATAGGGCCTATAAGGGGGGGCCCCCAGGATACATTGTGTCCAGGCATTTCAGGTCAATTCACAGGGGGACGAAATACAATGTGACGACCCCGATGCTCTGGTAAAGCTCATACAGAATGTCACCACCTGCCCCAACCGGTGGGGTGGCCAGCGATCCCCCAACCCCACACACATCGAGTGCCTCATTGCACAAGGAAAATCAGGATTCACTGTGACTACGGCCATGGACGTGGCTGCGCTGCCTTGTAGACGTGGCCCCCGGGGGCCCTGTACATATATATCTATATATTTTGAAAAGGATGTTACCGCTCCGTGCTGTGCGCTGGGTCGTCCTCCGAGGAACCTTCAGGCTGCGGACCCTCCGCCATCGCTGTGACTCAGACAGTATTTCTTCTAAGTGTTCGTGGTGGCCGCCGCCACAGGGGGGCGCCACCACCACTGCTGCTTCTATAGGATGTCTTGGGTTTCGTTGCCTCGTGTGATCGTCCACCGCAAATATTTTAATATTATTATTATTATTATGCTATTATTTATGGACTCGAAGACGATGGACGAGGCCCGAGGGCAGCGACATGTGACGCCCCATCCCCCCACCCCCTCAGGGTAGTCAGACACTGGATTGTTGTGTGTGTGCAGAGTCATTAAATTATTGTGTGAAAGTTATTTACTGGGGTCCTGATTATACCACCACCAGGGGGAGCTCTTTACAGAGAGGGCTCTACTTCAAGGGGGTGCTCTAGTAACCAGCACCAAATATCACCTGGACACACTGCAGCCAGACTATAACCAACAGACCCCAAGCCACACAATGAATAATAATGAAGCCCCCCACACCAGAGATTTATAATAACGGAGGCCCCAAAAGAGATAATTAACACCTTAACCACATGTTAACCATCTCACACAGCACAAACTATACACAGCATGTAACCGTTTCACTGCTGGTTTCTACTACTTATTCCATGCTCAGCATTTCATATTCCACACCAGAGAATTTATAATAATGGAGGCCCCAAAAGAGATAATTAACACCTTAACCACATGTTAGCCATCTCACACAGCACAGACTATACACAGCATGTGACCGTTTCACTGCTGGTTTCTACTACTTATTCCATGCTCGTCACTTCAAATTGAACTTACTTCATGAGAAACACACAGTATCATGGGCCATCAGGGCAGAATATTATTAATGATGACACCTGTCTTTGTCCTAAATCAAAGTGCAATTATTTTCACATATCAATAGCTCTGTGCTGCTTATGTCTGGGAGACCAAAGAGTATTTACACAATTAACTGGACGGACTCCAACTGCTGGAGGGGGAGGTCACATGACTGTGTGCTGCCAGCATGAAAGCTAAGTGTCTGATCTGTGGATACAGACATTGCCTACATAGACCGGTTTACAATTAGTCCCCCCCCCCCCCCCCCATCCCAGTCTGTGATTTTGCTGAACTTTTTCTGTATCTCTCTCTGCACCGCAAACAATATGTGATGTATTGTCTGGAGTAGTAATAAGTCTTTTATTTCCGCTCTCTTCTGAACTGGTCATGGCTCAGTAAATCATTACTCTACAGTCTGTGGCTCACAGGGCATGCTGGGAGTTGTAGTCCCACCACGGCCGGCTGCAGATGTGGTCAGTTATTGGGCGCAGCCTGTACCCCCTATGACCCGGTGAGTCGCTGGACGGCCTTCTTAGCGTTATAGATGCAGTCATTGACTGATACGCCCTGATAGGAGGCGCCGATGAGGCTGAGGGGCAGAGAGTGCTGGTGGATGTAGGAGAACAGGTGGTCTGGGGGAGAGAGAAGAAACCTCCTGAGTGTGCTGCTCCCAGGACCCCTCCCCATCCCTCCTCATTAGCATAAGCATGCTCGATCATTTGCATTTTACACTCCGCCTCTTACCGATCCGTTTCCAGTGTCCCAGCGTGTACTGAGGGATGCAGCTCTGCGGAGAGACCAGGACATAGAGTTTAGAAGAGTGCTGCCCCCTAGTGGTCACATCAGCACCAGGGGGCAGTAATGATGTCACAGGGACTTCCTACCTTGTTCAGGGTGACAATGGCGCGGCGCGGCTTCTCCTTCACTCCCAGCTGGGTGGCGGCAGCCTCAGACGCCAGGCTTAGCAGCGTCTCCTTAGATACGGCGTCGGGGTCACCCACGCTGCTCTCAAACCAGGCACCTCCGAGCATCACCTGCAGGGGATCAGGACTGTGACACACTGCAACAAACACTCTGCTGTGCAGCCAGCTGGCCGCTGCTTACCGTCAGACGGGTGGAGCTGCTGCTGCGTCTGTTGTGTTCTGGGAAGGCGAGAGAATCGTATACAATCCCCAACATGGCGCGATCCTCAAAGGAGGGGATGAGGTGTCCGAAACCCTGGAGGTAGAAGGAGAAAGTAAGTGCCCCCCACAAGTCAAACTGCAAGAGTGGGGAGGGACCACAACCCCCCGGCACCCAGGACCAGGGCGGGAACGCAACCCCCCCGGCCCCCAGGACCAGGGCGGGAACGACACCCCCCCGGCCCCCAGGACCAGGGCGGGACCGTGACCCCCCGGCCCCCAGGACCAGGGCGGGACCGTGACCCCCCGGCCCCCAGGACCAGGGCGGGACCGTGACCCCCCGGCACCCAGGACCAGGGCGAGACCGCGACCCGCTGAAGAGAAATCATGGCATCCCTGCAGTTGGGTTTGCACTCACTGATACAGGCAGCACTTCCCCGTCATACTCCAAGTTGACCACAGCCACGGTGGAGGCGCTCATCTCACGCAGGGTACTAGCCATGGGCTTGGCGATGGGGGTCAGCAGTCTGCTCATTTCTGGTGACACAAGAGACGATGATAAGTGACATTTGGGACCCCCGGCTCCATGTGCAGTGACCGGGGGAGGGGTTGGGGGGGTGCGCTACCTGCTGCCGGGACCGCACTGATCATGTGATCTGCCGTCACGCTGCCATCCGGAAGCTTGATCTAAAAGAAGACATAAGAGATGACATGGGGGGCAGAGAGAACCCCCTCCCCCCGAGACAGATCTATATGTGACCCCCTATACCTGCCAGCGACCATCCGCTCTCCTCTCTAGCGCCTCCACTGGGGTGTCCTTGTGTATCTCCACCCCTTTGTCCTTAATGTAACTTTCCAGGGCTTCGGAGAGGGTCTGCATCCCCCCGCGCAGCGACCACTGGCTCCACTTCTCCTTCTTGGACCTCTGGATGAGCGGAGAGTCCGGGTGAGGAGTCTTATCTGTGCCAATGAGAGGGAAGCCATGAGCAATGGGCAGAGCTGAGGGTGGCCGTGTGCCCGCTGCCAGAGCACCCACCTCCTCCGGCGACCATCCCCAGGACCACCGATCGCTTACTACATTCAGCATCGTACAGGAACGGGAAGCAGGAGCGCAGGCTGAGCCGCCGGCAGTCCCCGGCAAACACCCCCCGGCACAGGCTGTCAATAACAATGTCCGCCAGCTGCGGGGAGAGGAGAGACGTCAGACCCTGAGAGTAGCAACAGCCCGGAGAGGGCAGAGGGGCCCACAGCAGCACAGAGGGATTCAGCATAATATTTCATCTATAAATAATTGCTGCATATCGGGTCAGGTGCTACACAAGGACAACGCTCATCACCAGTAATACTGACTACACCGCGGTATATTTATCTCCAGTGCAATGATCAGCGGGATTCACATCAGGGTGGACGTCCCTGCAGAGATATCAACCCCACACCAGGCAGGGCTGGAGACTGAGATAAGGACCTGCTGCCTGCAGAACATCGCACACAGCTATATGTTATCAACGGAACATGGAAAATGGCAAGTATACTATAATACTGCCCCCTATGTACAAGAATATAACTACTATAATACTGCCCCCTATGTACAAGAATATAACTACTATAATACTGCCCCCTATGTACAAGAATATAACTACTATAATACTGCCCCCTATGTACAGGAATATAACTACTATAATACTGCCCCCTATGTACAAGAATATAACTACTATAATACTGCCCCTATGTACAGGAATATAACTACTATAATACTGCCCCCTATGTACAGGAATATAACTACTATAATACTGCCCCCTATGTACAAGAATATAACTACTATAATACTGCCCCCTATGTACAGGAATATAACTACTATAATACCGCCCCCTATGTACAAGAATATAACTACTATAATACCGCCCCCTATGTACAAGAATATAACTACTATAATACTGCCCCCTATGTACAGGAATATAACTACTATAATTATATAGCACATGAAAAGATATTTTAAAAATCAGCTCACCCCTCTAGTAATCCTCATGTGGTCGAGGAACGACAGGTTGCACGGAAGCCTGGGTCCAGTCCGGACTTTGGACCGCCACTCGGGCACAATGGAGGTTGAAGAAAACGAAGTAGGTGGGCTCCAGCAACATAAGTAGGACTCCGTGGAAGGAATAAAATCCAAAAGGTTTATTTCAACAATGTAAAAAGCTTGCACAATGCAAGGGAGACAGGCATGGATACACCGTGAACGTGACACATGAACAGAGCTTGCGGTAACGCGTTTCGGACTGTAGCCAACTAGTCCTTACTCATACCTAGCTCAGGTAATCTGTGACAGGTTTAAATAACACCATGTGGTGGACCTGGGACAGGTTTCCGGTGATGTCACGGCCAACGCCCCTAACACAAACACGGGATAGACCTGTAAGGTAAGCAGGGGGAGGAGAAGAAAGGGGAGGAAAAGGAGGGGAGGAGGGAAGAGGACGGGGGAGGAAAAGGGAAAGAGATGAAGCAGGGAAAAGAGGGGAGGAAAGGAGGGGAAGGAAGAGGGGGGAGGAGGGAGGAGAAATGATGTAATGATCCCCGTATAGTGTGTAATAAGGTGTACATTAGTAAAAATACATAAGATCCTGTTTAGAGTTCAGACCTTTGGGAATACGGGTATCTAGATTCAGAATCCAAAAAGCTTCTCTAAGGAACAACGCCTTTTTCCAATCACCTCCTCTTCTTGGTTTTGAAACTTGTTCTATGGCCGTTACCCGCATGCCATGCATAGAACCAGAGTGAACATCCTTGTAATGTTTCGATATGCCTGACAGGTTGCGTGTACTGGCTATGGTGCGGGGGTTTGCTCCTGTAATATGTTCACTTATACGGTCTTTAAGTTTTCTGGCAGTACAGCCAACATACTGCAAGGAGCATAGTGGACAATGTATAAGATAAATGACAATGGTAGTTTCGCAATTCATGTGCGATTGTATGTTGTAGTGGCGGCCCGTGCTAGCTGAAGTAAAAGAAGTGGTTTTGTGTATATATTACCTAAACTGTAACTCTCTCAACCTGCAGTTTACTTTCTCACACCATTCTGTCCATATGCCCTTTTTGGACATTATGCTTACTGGTGACAGCCATAATAATACAGTACAAACTAAACTCTTTCGCAAACTCACTGCGGGCAATACTCTATTGCATGCCACCAGCTGTCACCCTAGCCACACGGTCAAGAACCTCCCAATTGGGGAATTCCTGAGGGCTAAACGATCCTGTACACTCGATCCAGACTATGTCCGGGAGAGCCGTACAGTAGAACAAAGACTTACACAAAGAGGCTATACCCGCAGATCATGTAAAAGAGCCCGCAGGATAGTAGAAGGTAAAACACGTAACTTCTATCTTACACCCAAACAGAAGAATAACACTCATACCAAATCTACAGTTACCTTTAGTACCAAATACAATAACCAGTTTCACAAAATTACGGACATTATAAAAAAACACCTTCCCATTTTGGAACACGAGCCTACTTTGAGAAGCATTTTGCAGAATGGTGTTTCTTTTGTATCCACCAGAGCCCAAACTCTGGGCAATCTCTTATCTCCCAATACCTTCTCTGACAAACCTCTTCAACAACATTGGCTCCAAACCAAAGGTAGCTATTGTTGCGGGGGCACCCGATGCAACCTATGTAAATATATACACAAAACCACTTCTTTTACCTCAGCTAGTACAGGCCGCCACTACAACATACAATCGCACATGAATTGCGAAACTACCAATGTCATTTATCTTATACATTGTCCACTATGCTCCTTGCAGTATGTTGGCTGTACTGCCAGAAAACTTAAAGACCGTATAAGTGAACATATTACAGGAGCAAACCCCCGCACCATAGCCAGTACACGCAACCTGTCAGGCATATCGAAACATTACAAGGATGTTCACTCTGGTTCTATGCATGGCATGCGGGTAACGGCCATAGAACAAGTTTCAAAACCAAGAAGAGGAGGTGATTGGAAAAAGGCGTTGTTCCTTAGAGAAGCTTTTTGGATTCTGAATCTAGATACCCGTATTCCCAAAGGTCTGAACTCTAAACAGGATCTTATGTATTTTTACTAATGTACACCTTATTACACACTATACGGGGATCATTACATCATTTCTCCTCCCTCCTCCCCCCTCTTCCTTCCCCTCCTTTCCTCCCCTCTTTTCCCTGCTTCATCTCTTTCCCTTTTCCTCCCCCGTCCTCTTCCCTCCTCCCCTCCTTTTCCTCCCCTTTCTTCTCCTCCCCCTGCTTACCTTACAGGTCTATCCCGTGTTTGTGTTAGGGGCGTTGGCCGTGACATCACCGGAAACCTGTCCCAGGTCCACCACATGGTGTTATTTAAACCTGTCACAGATTACCTGAGCTAGGTATGAGTAAGGACTAGTTGGCTACAGTCCGAAACGCGTTACCGCAAGCTCTGTTCATGTGTCACGTTCACGGTGTATCCATGCCTGTCTCCCTTGCATTGTGCAAGCTTTTTACATTGTTGAAATAAACCTTTTGGATTTTATTCCTTCCACGGAGTCCTACTTATGTTGCTGGAGCCCACCTACTTCGTTTTCTTCAACCTCCATAACTACTATAATACTGCCTCCTATGTACAAGAATATAACTACTATAATACTGCCCCCTATGTACAAGAATATAACTACTATAATACTGCCCCCTATGTACAAGAATATAACTACTATAATACCGCCCCCTATGTACAAGAATATAACTACTATAATACTGCCCCCTATGTACAAGAATATAACTACTATAATACCGCCCCCTATGTACAAGAATATAACTACTATAATACTGCCCCCTATGTACAGGAATATAACTACTATAATACTGCCCCCTATGTACAGGAATATAACTACTATAATACTGCCTCCTATGTACAAGAATATAACTACTATAATACTGCCTCCTATGTACAAGAATATAACTACTATAATACTGCCCCCTATGTACAGGAATATAACTACTATAATACTGCCCCCTATGTACAGGAATATAACTGCTATAATACTGCCCCCTATGTACAGGAATATAACTACTATAATACTGCCCTCTATGTACAGGAATATAACTAATATAATACTGCCCTCTATGTACAGGAATATAACTACTATAATACTGCCCCCTATGTACAGGAATATAACTACTATAATACTGCCCCATATGTACAAGAATATAACTACTATAATACTGCCCCCTATGTACAAGAATATAACTACTATAATACTGCCCCCTATGTACAAGAATATAACTACTATAATACTGCCACCTATGTACAGGAATATAACTACTATAATACTGCCCCATATGTACAAGAATATAACTACTATAATACTGCCCCTATGTACAGGAATATAACTACTATAATACTGCCCCCTATGTACAAGAATATAACTACTATAATACTGCCCCCTATGTACAGGAATATAACTACTATAATACTGCCCCCTATGGACAGGAATATAACTACTACAATACTGCCCCCTATGTACAAGAATATAACTACTATAATACTGCCCCCTATATACAGGAATATAACTACTATAATACTGCTCCCTATGTACAAGAATATAACTACTATAATACTGCTCCCTATGTACAAGAATATAACTACTATAATACTGCCCCCTATATACAGGAATATAACTACTATAATACTGCCCCTATGTACAGGAATATAACTACTATAATACTGCTCCTATGTACAAGAATATAACTACTATAATACTGTCCCCTATGTACAAGAATATAACTACTATAATACTGCTCCCTATGTACAGGAATATAACTACTATAATACTGCCCCCTATGTACAAGAATATAACTACTATAATACTGCCCCCTATGTACAAGAATATAACTACTATAATACTGCCCCCTATATACAAGAATATAACTACTATAATACTGCCCCCTATGTACAAGAATATAACTACTATAATACTGTCCCCAATGTACAAGAATATAACTACTATAATACTGCTCCTATGTACAAGAATATAACTACTATAATACTGCCCCCTATGTACAAGAATATAACTACTATAATACTGCCCCCTATGTACAGGAATATAACTACTATAATACTGCCCCCTATGTACAAGAATATAACTACTATAATACTGCCCCCTATGTACAAGAATATAACTACTATAATACTGCCCCCTATGTACAAGAATATAACTACTATAATACTGCCCCCTATGTACAGGAATATAACTACTATAATACTGCCCCCTATGTACAAGAATATAACTACTATAATACTGCCCCCTATGTACAAGAATATAACTACTATAATACTGTCCCCAATGTACAAGAATATAACTACTATAATACTGCTCCTATGTACAAGAATATAACTACTATAATACTGCCCCCTATGTACAAGAATATAACTACTATAATACTGCCCCCTATGTACAGGAATATAACTACTATAATACTGCCCCCTATGTACAAGAATATAACTACTATAATACTGCCCCCTATGTACAAGAATATAACTACTATAATACTGCCCCCTATGTACAAGAATATAACTACTATAATACTGCCCCCTATGTACAGGAATATAACTACTATAATACTGCCCCCTATGTACAAGAATATAACTACTATAATACTGCCCCCTATGTACAGGAATATAACTACTATAATACTGCCCCCTATGTACAAGAATATAACTACTATAATACTGCCCCCTATGTACAGGAATATAACTACTATAATACTGTCCCCAATGTACAAGAATATAACTACTATAATACTGCTCCTATGTACAAGAATATAACTACTATAATACTGCCCCCTATGTACAAGAATATAACTACTATAATACTGCCCCCTATGTACAAGAATATAACTACTATAATACTGCCCCCTATGTACAAGAATATAACTACTATAATACTGCCCCCTATGTACAAGAATATAACTACTATAATACTGCCCCCTATGTACAAGAATATAACTGCTATAATACTGCCCCCTATGTACAGGAATATAACTACTATAATACTGCCCTTATGTACAAGAATATAACTAGTATAATACTGCCCCCTATGTACAGGAATATAACTACTATAATACTGCCCCCTATGTACAGGAATATAACTACTATAATACTGCCCCCTATGTACAGGAATATAACTACTATAATACTGCCCACTATGTACAAGAATATAACTACTATAATACTGCCCCCATTGTACAAGAATATAACTACTATAATACTGCCCCCTATGTACAGGAATATAACTACTATAATACTGCCCCCTATGTACAGGAATATAACTACTATAATACTGCCCCCTATGTACAAGAATATAACTACTATAATACTGCCCCCTATGTACAGGAATATAACTACTATAATACTGTCCCCAATGTACAAGAATATAACTACTATAATACTGCTCCTATGTACAAGAATATAACTACTATAATACTGCCCTCTATGTACAGGAATATAACTACTATAATACTGTCCCCTATGTACAGGAATATAACTACTATAATACTGCCCCCTATGCAGGATGTTGTTACCTCCTTTCCGAAGCGTCGTGAGAAGAAGTCATGGACGGTCTCGTCCTCTGCGGTCCCCCGTGGAGCGGTCAGGTCACGGAGGCCACATAGGAATAGGGGTCTTGTGAAGGGGGGGATGGTGCGGAGGACGCCCCTGTAATGAGCGGATAGTAGACATGATGTCATGTGATGTAGTTACACGCTCTCACTGTCACCTCCCGGGGGCGCTCACCCTATACTGGACGGCAGCTTGTGCAGTGACTTGTTGACATAGAGGTAGCGGTTCTTGGCGGCCGGATGACTCCGGGGTACGGGGAGGAGGTCGCCTTCTAGTCCCAGCTCGGAGATCTGCAGGGTGAAGAATGGCGGCCGGGTGAAGACACTGGGGGCGGCCATACTGGATACCTCCCAGCGCAGTGACCACTCACCATACACAGCGTGTTCTTCCCAACCAATCCAGCCGGACGCATCCCTCGGGGGCCGTGCTCAAACACAGCGCCATCCTCAGTCCTGGTGGAGCGCATCCACCCGCCCAGCCGGCTGCTGCCCTCCAGTAATATCACCTGCAACACACAGACCGCTCACAGGGGGGCAGCGCGACACGCAGACCGCTCACAGGGGGGCAGCGCGACACGCAGACCGCTCACAGGGGGGCAGCGCGACACGCAGACCGCTCACAGGGGGGCAGCGCGACACGCAGACCGCTCACAGGGGGGCAGCGCGACACGCAGACCGCTCACAGGGGGGCAGCGCGACACGCAGACCGCTCACAGGGGGGCAGCGCGACACGCAGACCGCTCACAGGGGGGCAGCGCGACACGCAGAACGCTCACAGGGGGGCAGCGCGACACGCAGAACGCTCACAGGGGGGCAGCGCGACACGCAGAACGCTCACAGGGGGGCAGCGCGACACGCAGACCGCTCGCAGGGGGGCAGCGCGACACGCAGACCGCTCGCAGGGGGGCAGCGCGACACGCAGACCGCTCGCAGGGGGGCAGCGCGACACGCAGACCGCTCGCAGGGGGGCAGCGCGACACGCAGACCGCTCGCAGGGGGGCAGCGCGACACGCAGACCGCTCGCAGGGGGGCAGCGCGACACGCAGACCGCTCACAGGGGGGCAGCGCGACACGCAGACCGCTCACAGGGGGGCAGCGCGACACGCAGATCGCTCACAGGGGGGCAGCGCGACACGCAGACCGCTCACAGGGGGGCAGCGCGACACGCAGAACGCTCACAGGGGGGCAGCGCGACACGCAGAACGGTCACAGGGGGGCAGCGCGACACGCAGAACGGTCACAGGGGGGCAGCGCGACACGCAGAACGGTCACAGGGGGGCAGCGCGACACGCAGAACGCTCACAGGGGGGCAGCGCGACACGCAGAACGCTCACAGGGGGGCAGCGCGACACGCAGAACGGTCACAGGGGGGCAGCACAGTGACATGTAGTCAGAAAGGGGGGGGGGGGGCACACCTACCTTACACACTCCCCCATCTCTAACCAGGTTGTAGCAGGCGGCCAGCCCACTGATCCCGCCCCCCGCGACCACCACCGACCGCTGCATCCGACACTACAGGAAGAAGAGACACAGGAGATATCACTAGGTATCAGAAGAACTGTCTGCTCTGGAGGTCTCTCTCAGGTCCGGGGTCACACCCGCTGTCCTGCTCTGGTGGTAATTCTCAGTTCAGGGGTCACTCTCAGGTCTGGGGTCTCACCCACTGTCCTGTTTTGAGGGTCACTCTCAGTTCGGGGGTCTCTCAGGTCCGGGGTCGCAGTCCTGCTCTGGGGATCACTCTCAGGTCGGGGGTCTCACCCACTGTCCCGCTCTAGGGGTCACTCTTAGTTCGAGGGTCTCACCCGCTGTCCTATTCTGGGGGTCACTCTCAGTTTGGGGGTCTCTCTCAGGTCTGCGGTCGCTGTCCTGCTCTGGGGGGGGGGGGGGGGGGAGGGGGAGGTCTCTCTTAGGTCCGGGGTCGCTGTCCTGCTCTGGGGGTCACTGTCAGGTCCGGGGTCGCTGTCCTGCTCTGGGGTCACTCTCAGGTCCGGGGTCTCTCCCGCTATCCTGCTCTGGGGGGTCTCTCTCAGGTCTGGGGTCTCACCCGCTATCCTGCTCTGGGGGGGTCTCTCTCAGGTCCGGGGTCTCACCCGCTATCCTGCTCTGGGGGGGTCTCTCTCAGGTCCGGGGTCTCACCCGCTATCCTGCTCTGGGGGTCTCTCTCAGGTCCGGGGTCTCACCCGCTATCCTGCTCTGGGGTCACTCTCAGGTCCGGGGACTCTCCCGCTATCCTGCTCTGGGGGTCACTCTCAGGTCCGGGGTCGCTGTCCTGCTCTGGGGGTCTCTCTCAGGTCCGGGGTCGCTGTCCTGCTCTGGGGGTCTCTCTCAGGTCCAGGGTCGCTGTCCTGCTCTGGGGGGGGTCTCTCTCAGGTCCGGGGTCGCTGTCCTGCTCTGGGGGGGGGGGGTCTCTCTCAGGTCCGGGGTCGCTGTCCTGCTCTGGGGGTCACTCTCAGGTCCGGGGTCTCTCCCGCTATCCTGCTCTGGGGGTCACTCTCAGGTCCGGGGTCGCTATCCTGCTCTGGGGGGTCTCTCTCAGGTCCGGGGTCTCTCCCGCTATCCTGCTCTGGGGGGTCTCTCTCAGGTCCGGGGTCTCTCCCGCTATCCTGCTCTGGGGGGTCTCTCTCAGGTCCGGGGTCGCTGTCCTGCTCTGGGGGTCACTGTCAGGTCCGGGGTCGCTGTCCTGCTCTGGGGTCACTCTCAGGTCCGGGGTCTCACCCGCTATCCTGATCTGGGGGTCACTCCCAGGTCCGGGGTCGCTGTTCTGCTCTGGGGGGTCTCTCTCAGGTCCGGGGTCGCTGTTCTGCTCTGGGGGGTCTCTCTCAGGTCCGAGGTCGCTGTCCTGCTCTGGGGGGTCTCTCTCAGGTTCGGGGTCTCACCCGCTATCCTGATCTGGGGGTCACTCTCAGGTCCGGGGTCGCTGTCCTGCTCTGGGGGGTCACTCTCAGGTCCGGGGTCGCTGTCCTGCTCTGGGGTCACTCTCAGGTCCGGGGTCTCTCCCGCTATCCTGCTCTGGGGGTCACTCTCGGGTCCGGGGTCGCTGTCCTGCTCTGGGGGTCTCTCTCAGGTTCGGGGTCTCACCCGCTATCCTGATCTGGGGGTCACTCTCAGGTCCGGGGTCTCTCCCGCTATCCTGATCTGGGGGTCACTCTCAGGTCCGGGGTCGCTGTCCTGCTCTGGGGTCACTCTCAGGTCCGGGGTCTCTCCCGCTATCCTGATCTGGGGGTCACTCTCAGGTCCGGGGTCGCTGTCCTGCTCTGGGGGGTCACTCTCAGGTCCGGGGTCTCTCCCGCTATCCTGCTCTGGGGGTCACTCTCAGGTCCGGGGTCGCTGTCCTGCTCTGGGGGGTCACTCTCAGGTCCGGGGTCACTCTCAGGTCCGGGGTCTCTCCCGCTATCCTGCTCTGGGGGTCACTCTCAGGTCCGGGGTCGCTGTCCTGCTCTGGGGGTCTCTCTCAGGTTCGGGGTCTCACCCGCTATCCTGATCTGGGGGTCACTCTCAGGTCCGGGGTCGCTGTCCTGCTCTGGGGTCACTCTCAGGTCCGGGGTCTCTCCCGCTATCCTGCTCTGGGGGTCACTCTCAGGTCCGGGGTCGCTGTCCTGCTCTGGGGGGTCACTCTCAGGTCCGGGGTCTCTCCCGCTATCCTGCTCTGGGGGTCACTCTCAGGTCCGGGGTCGCTGTCCTGCTCTGGGGGGTCACTCTCAGGTCCGGGGTCGCTGTCCTGCTCTGGGGTCACTCTCAGGTCCGGGGTCTCTCCCGCTATCCTGCTCTGGGGGTCACTCTCAGGTCCGGGGTCGCTGTCCTGCTCTGGGGGTCTCTCTCAGGTTCGGGGTCTCACCCGCTATCCTGATCTGGGGGTCACTCTCAGGTCCGGGGTCGCTGTCCTGCTCTGGGGTCACTCTCAGGTCCGGGGTCTCTCCCGCTATCCTGCTCTGGGGGTCACTCTCAGGTCCGGGGTCGCTGTCCTGCTCTGGGGGGTCACTCTCAGGTCCGGGGTCTCTCCCGCTATCCTGCTCTGGGGGGTCTCTCTCAGGTCCGGGGTCGCTGTCCTGCTCTGGGGGGGTCTCTCTCAGGTCCGGGGTCGCTGTCCTGCTCTGGGGGGTCTCTCTCAGGTCCGGGGTCACTCTCAGGTCGGTGGTCTCACCCGCTGCCCGGGTCTCGGCTCCGGCACCTGCAGTCACACTATGGACCCTCCCACCACATGGTCAGGAGGCGTGGTCATGGTTGGCAGGCTTATTTCGTACAGCCAATCACAGAGCTGGACGTGAGTGAGTGACAGGAGGAAGCCGGAAGCGTCTGGGATAATCTGATAGGAGGAGCCGCTGCCCGGGCGGTCACATGATCAGTAGGTGTAACGATGCCCTAGTACTACAAGTCCCAGCATGCCTTGTAACCCCTTCCCGCTAGTCCCGTGTCCTGAAGTGATACCTGAGGCGCTGAGCTCTGTGTCTGTGTCTGTAGGAGAAGCAGCGACTAATGTGACAGAAAGGAGAGGAGGAAGACTGCGCCCTGCTACTGCTACACACCGCTACTACCCTACCAGAACCCCACAGCCCCCCCATACTACCCCACACTATATACTACCCCCCATACTGCCCTACACTATATACTACCACCCATACTGCCCTACACTATATACTACCCCCCATACTGCCCTACACTATATACTACCCCACACTATATACTACCCCCATACTATATACTACCCTACACCATATACTAACCCCCATACTGCCCTACACTATATACTACCACCCATACTGCCCTACACTATATACTACCCCCCATACTGCCCTACACTATATACTACCCCCTCATACTGCCCTACACAATATACTACCCCCCATACTGCCCTACATTATATACTACCCCCCATACTACCCTACACCATATACTACCCCCCCATACTGCCCTACACTATATACTACCCCCATACTGCCCTACACTATATACTACCACCCATACTGCCCTACACTATATACTACCCCCCATACTGCCCTACACTATATACTACCCTACACTATATACTACCCCCATACTGCCCTACACTATATACTACCACCCATACGGCCCTACACTATATACTACCCCCCATACTGCCCTACACTATATACTACCCTACACCATATACTAACCCCCATACTACCCAACACTATATACTACCCCCATACTATATACTACCCAACACTATATACTACCCCCATACTGCCCTACACTATATACTACCCCCTCATACTGCCCTACACAATATACTACCCCCCATACTGCCCTACATTATATACTACCCCCCATACTGCCCTACATTATATACTACCCCCCATACTGCCCTACACTATATACTACCCCCATACTGCCCTACATTATATACTACCCCCCATACTGCCCTACATTATATACTACCCCCCATACTGCCCTACATTATATACTACCCCCCATACTGCCCTACACTATATACTACCCCCATACTGCCCTACACTATATACTACCCCCATACTGCCCTACACTATATACTACCCCCATACTGCCCTACACTATATACTACCCCCCATACTGCCCTACACTATATACTACCCTACACCATATACTAACCCCCATACTACCCAACATTATATACTACCCCCATACTATATACTACCCAACACTATATACTACCCCCATACTGCCCTACACTATATACTACCCCCTCATACTGCCCTACACAATATACTACCCCCCATACTGCCCTACACTATATACTACCCCCATACTGCCCTACACTATATACTACCCCCATACTGCCCTACACTATATACTACCACCCATACTGCCCTACACTATATACTACCCCACACTATATACTACCCAACACTATATACTACCCCCCATACTACCCTACACCATATACTACCCATACTGCCCTACACTATATACTACCCCCATACTGCCCTACACTATATACTACCCCCATACTGCCCTACACTATATACTACCCCCATACTGCCCTACACTATATACTACCCCCATACTGCCCTACACTATATACTACCACCCATACTGCCCTACACTATATACTACCCCCATACTGCCCTACACTATATACTACCCCACACTATATACTACCCAACACTATATACTACCCCCCATACTACCCTACACCATATACTACCCATACTGCCCTACACTATATACTACCACCCATACTGCCCTACACTATATACTACCCCCTCATACTGCCCTACACTATATACTACCCCCCATACTGCCCTACACTATATACTACCCCACACTATATACTACCCAACACTATATACTACCCCCCATACTACCCTACACCATATACTACCCATACTGCCCTACACTATATACTACCACCCATACTGCCCTACACTATATACTACCCCCTCATACTGCCCTACACTATATACTACCCCCCATACTGCCCTACACTATATACTACCCCCTCATACTGCTCTACACAATATACTACCCCCCATACTGCCCTACATTATATACTACCCCCCATACTACCCTACACCATATACTACCCCCCATACTGCCCTACACTATATACTACCCCCATACTGCCCTACACAATATACTACCCCCATACTGCCCTACACTATATACTACACCCCATACTGCCCTACACTATATACTACCCCCCATACTGCCCTACACTATATACTACCAAACATACTGCCCTACACTATATACTACCCCCCATACTGCCCTACACTATATACTACCCCCCATACTGCCCTACACTATATACTACCCCCCATACTGCCCTACACTATATACTACCCCCATACTGCCCTACACTATATACTACCCCCCATACTGCCCTACACTATATACTACCCCCCATACTACCCTACACCATATACTAACCCCCATACTACCCAACACTATATACTACCCCCATACTATATACTACCCAACACTATATACTACCCCCATACTGCCCTACACTATATACTACCCCCTCATACTGCCCTACACAATATACTACCCCCCATACTGCCCTACATTATATACTACCCCCCCATACTGCCCTACACTATATACTACCCCCATACTGCCCTACACTATATACTACCCCCATACTGCCCTACACTATATACTACCCCCATACTGCCCTACACTATATACTACCACCCATACTGCCCTACACTATATACTACCCCCCATACTGCCCTACACTATATACTACCCCACACTATATACTACCCAACACTATATACTACCCCCCATACTACCCTACACCATATACTACCCATACTGCCCTACACTATATACTACCCCCATACTGCCCTACACTATATACTACCCCCATACTGCCCTACACTATATACTACCCCCATACTGCCCTACACTATATACTACCCCCATACTGCCCTACACTATATACTACCACCCATACTGCCCTACACTATATACTACCCCCCATACTGCCCTACACTATATACTACCCCACACTATATACTACCCAACACTATATACTACCCCCCATACTACCCTACACCATATACTACCCATACTGCCCTACACTATATACTACCACCCATACTGCCCTACACTATATACTAACCCCTCATACTGCCCTACACTATATACTACCCCCCATACTGCCCTACACTATATACTACCCAACACTATATACTACCCCCCATACTACCCTACACCATATACTACCCATACTGCCCTACACTATATACTACCACTTATACTGCCCTACACTATATACTACCCCCTCATACTGCCCTACACTATATACTACCCCCCATACTGCCCTACACTATATACTACCCCCTCATACTGCTCTACACAATATACTACCCCCCATACTGCCCTACATTATATACTACCCCCCATACTACCCTACACCATATACTACCCCCCCATACTGCCCTACACTATATACTACCCCCATACTGCCCTACACTATATACTACCCCCATACTGCCCTACACTATATACTACACCCCATACTGCCCTACACTATATACTACCCCCATACTGCCCTACACTATATACTACCACCCATACTGCCCTACACTATATACTACCCCCCATACTGCCCTACACTATATACTACCAAACATACTGCCCTACACTATATACTACCCCCCATACTGCCCTACACTATATACTACCCCCATACTGCCCTACACTATATACTACCCCCCATACTTCCCTACACCATATACTAAACCCCATACTGTCCCACACTATATACTACCCCCCATACTGCCCTACACTATATACTACCCCCCATACTGCCCTACACTATATACTACCCCCCATACTGCCCTACACTATATACTACCCCCATATTGCCCTACACTATATACTACCCCCATACTGCTCCACACTATATACTACCCCCCATACTTCCCTACACCATATACTAAACCCCATACTGTCCCACACTATATACTACCCCCCATACTGCCCTACACTATATACTACCCCCCATACTGCCCTACACTATATACTACCCCCCATACTGCCCTACACTATATACTACCCCCATATTGCCCTACACTATATACTACCCCATACTGCTCCACACTATATACTACCCCCCAAACTGCCCTACACTATATACTACCCCCATACTGCCCTACACTATATACTACCCCCATACTGCTCCACACTATATAATACCCCCATACTGCCCTACACTATATACTACCCCCATACTGCCCTACACTATATACTACCCCCCCATACTGCCCTACACTATATACTACCCCCCATACTACCCTACACCATATACTACCCCCCATACTGCCCTACACTTTATACTACCCCCCATACTGCCCTACACTATATACTACCCCCCATACTGCCCTACACTATATACTACCCCCATATTGCCCTACACTATATACTACCCCCATACTGCCCTACACTATATACTACCCCCCATACTGCCCTACACTATATACTACCCCCATACTGCCCTACACTATATACTACCCCCATACTGCTCCACACTATATAATACCCCCATACTGCCCTACACTATATACTACCCCCATACTGCCCTACACTATATACTACCCCCCCATACTGCCCTACACTATATACTACCCCCCATACTACCCTACACCATATACTACCCCCCATACTGCCCTACACTATATACTACCCCCATACTGCCCTACACTATATACTACCCCCATACTGCCCTACACTATATACTACACCCCATACTGCCCTACACAATATACTACCCCCCATACTGCCCTACACTATATACTACCCCCCATACTGCCCTACACTATATACTACCCCCATATTGCCCTACACTATATACTACCCCCATACTGCTCCACACTATATACTACCCCCCAAACTGCCCTACACTATATACTACCCCCATACTGCCCTACACTATTTACTACCCCCATACTGCCCTACACTATATACTACACACCATACTGCCCTACACTATATACTACCCCCCCATACTGCCCTACACTATATACTACCAAACATACTGCCCTACACTATATACTACCCCCCATACTGCCCTACACTATATACTACCACCCATACTGCCCTACACTATATACTACCCCCCATACTGCCCTACACTATATACTACCCCCATACTGCCATACACTATATACTACCACCCATACTGCCCTACACTATATTCTACCCCCCATACTGCCCTACACTATATACTACCAAACATACTGCCCTACACTATATACTACCCCCCATACTGCCCTACACTATATACTACCCCCATACTGCCCTACACTATATACTACCCCCCATACTTCCCTACACCATAGACTAAACCCCATACTGTCCCACACTATATACTACCCCCCAGACTGCCCTACACTATATACTACCCCCCATACTGCCCTACACTATATACTACCCCCCATACTGCCCTACACTATATACTACCCCCATATGGCCCTACTCTATATACTACCCCCATACTGCTCCACACTATATACTACCCCCCAAACTGCCCTACACTATATACTACCCCCATACTGCCCTACACTATATACTACCCCCATACTGCCCTACACTATATACTACCCCCCCATACTGCCCTACACTATTACTACCCTCCCATACTGCCATACACTATATACTACCCCCTCATACTGCCCTACACAATATACTACCCCCTCATACTACCCTACATTATATACTACCCCCATACTGCCCTACACTATATACTACCCCCCATACTACCCTACATTATATACTACCCCCCATACTGCCCTACACTATATACTACCCCCATACTACCCTACATTATATACTACTCCCTCATACTTCCCTACATTATATACTACCCCAGACTATCCCACACTATATACTACCCCCATACTGCCCTACACTATATACTACCCCTCATACTACCCTACACTATATACTACCCCCATACTACCCTACATTATATACTACCCCAGACTATCCCACACTATATACTACCCCCATACTGCCCTACACTATATACTACCCCATACTGCTCCACACTATATAATACCCCCATACTGCCCTACACTATATACTACCCCCTCATACTGCCCTACACAATATACTACCCCCATACTACCCTACATTATATACTACCCCAGACTATCCCACACTATATACTACCCCCATACTGCCCTACACTATATACTACCCCCATACTACCCTACATTATATACTACCCCCATACTGCCCTACACTATATACTACCCTACATTATATACTACCCCCATACTGCCCTACACTATATACTACCCCCTCATACTACCCTACATTGGTATACTACCCCCATACTGCCCTACACTATATACTACCCCCCATACTACCCTACATTATATACTACCCCCCATACTGCCCTACACTATATACTACCCCCCATACTACCCTACATTATATACTACCCCCATACTGCCCTACACTATATACTACCCCCCATACTACCCTACATTATATACTACCCCAGACTATCCCACACTATTATACTACCCCCATGCTGCCCTACACTATATACTACCCCATACTGCTCCACACTATATAATCCCCCATACTGCCCTACACTATATACTACCCCCTCATACTGCCCTACACTATATACTACCCCCTCATACTGCCCTACACAATATACTACCCCTCATACTACCCTACACTATATACTACCCCATACTACCCTACACTATATACTACCCCCATACTGCCCTACACAATATACTACCCCCTCATACTACCCTACACTATATACTACCCCATACTACCCTACACTATATACTACCCCCATACTGCCCTACACAATATACTACTCCCTCATACTACCCTACATTATATACTACCCCCTCATACTGCCCTACACAATATACAACCCCCATACTACCCTACATTATATACTACCCCCATACTCCCTACACTATATACTACCCCCCATACTGCCCCTACACTATTATACTACCCCCTCATACTGCCCTACACTATATACTACCCCCATACTACCCTACATTATATACTACCCCCATACTGCCCTACACTATATACTACACCCCATACTACCCTACACTATATACTACCCCCATACTGCCCTACACTATATACTACCCCATACTGCCCTACACTATATACTACCCCCTCATACTACCCTACATTATATACTACCCCCTCATACTGCCCTACACTATATACTACCCCCCATACTACCCTACATTATATACTACCCCCATACTGCCCTACACTATATACTACCCCCCATACTACCCTACATTAAATACTACCCCCCATACTGCCCTACACTATATACTACCCCCCACACTACCCTACATTATATACTACCCCCATACTGCCCTACACTATATACTACCCCATACTGCCCTACACTATATACTACCCCCATACTACCCTACATTATATACTACTCCCTCATACTTCCCTACATTATATACTACCCCAGACTATCCCACACTATATACTACCCCCATACTGCCCTACACTATATACTACCCCTCATACTACCCTACACTAGATACTACCCCCCATACTACCCTACATTATATACTACCCCAGACTATCCCACACTATATACTACCCCCATACTGCCCTACACTATATACTACCCCATACTGCTCCACACTATATAATACCCCCATACTGCCCTACACTATATACTACCCCCTCATACTGCCCTACACAATATACTACCCCCTCATACTACCCTACACTATATACTACCCCATACTACCCTACACTATATACTACCCCCATACTGCCCTACATTATATACTACCCCCCATACTGCCCTACACTATATACTACCCCCATACTGCCCTACACTATATACTACCCCCATACTGCCCTACACTATATACTACCCCCCATACTGCCCTACACTATATACTACCCTACACCATATACTAACCCCCATACTACCCAACATTTATACTACCCCCATACTATATACTACCCAACACTATATACTACCCCCATACTGCCCTACACTATATACTACCCCCTCATACTGCCCTACACAATATACTACCCCCCATACTGCCCTACACTATATACTACCCCCATACTGCCCTACACTATATACTACCCCCATACTGCCCTACACTATATACTACCACCCATACTGCCCTACACTATATACTACCCCACACTATATACTACCCAACACTATATACTACCCCCCATACTACCCTACACCATATACTACCCATACTGCCCTACACTATATACTACCCCCATACTGCCCTACACTATATACTACCCCCATACTGCCCTACACTATATACTACCCCCATACTGCCCTACACTATATACTACCCCCATACTGCCCTACACTATATACTACCACCCATACTGCCCTACACTATATACTACCCCCATACTGCCCTACACTATATACTACCCCACACTATATACTACCCAACACTATATACTACCCCCCATACTACCCTACACCATATACTACCCATACTGCCCTACACTATATACTACCACCCATACTGCCCTACACTATATACTACCCCCTCATACTGCCCTACACTATATACTACCCCCCATACTGCCCTACACTATATACTACCCCACACTATATACTACCCAACACTATATACTACCCCCCATACTACCCTACACCATATACTACCCATACTGCCCTACACTATATACTACCACCCATACTGCCCTACACTATATACTACCCCCTCATACTGCCCTACACTATATACTACCCCCCATACTGCCCTACACTATATACTACCCCCTCATACTGCTCTACACAATATACTACCCCCCATACTGCCCTACATTATATACTACCCCCCATACTACCCTACACCATATACTACCCCCCATACTGCCCTACACTATATACTACCCCCATACTGCCCTACACAATATACTACCCCCATACTGCCCTACACTATATACTACACCCCATACTGCCCTACACTATATACTACCCCCCATACTGCCCTACACTATATACTACCAAACATACTGCCCTACACTATATACTACCCCCCATACTGCCCTACACTATATACTACCCCCCATACTGCCCTACACTATATACTACCCCCCATACTGCCCTACACTATATACTACCCCCATACTGCCCTACACTATATACTACCCCCCATACTGCCCTACACTATATACTACCCCCCATACTACCCTACACCATATACTAACCCCCATACTACCCAACACTATATACTACCCCCATACTATATACTACCCAACACTATATACTACCCCCATACTGCCCTACACTATATACTACCCCCTCATACTGCCCTACACAATATACTACCCCCATACTGCCCTACATTATATACTACCCCCCCATACTGCCCTACACTATATACTACCCCCATACTGCCCTACACTATATACTACCCCCATACTGCCCTACACTATATACTACCCCCATACTGCCCTACACTATATACTACCACCCATACTGCCCTACACTATATACTACCCCCCATACTGCCCTACACTATATACTACCCCACACTATATACTACCCAACACTATATACTACCCCCCATACTACCCTACACCATATACTACCCATACTGCCCTACACTATATACTACCCCCATACTGCCCTACACTATATACTACCCCCATACTGCCCTACACTATATACTACCCCCATACTGCCCTACACTATATACTACCCCCATACTGCCCTACACTATATACTACCACCCATACTGCCCTACACTATATACTACCCCCCATACTGCCCTACACTATATACTACCCCACACTATATACTACCCAACACTATATACTACCCCCCATACTACCCTACACCATATACTACCCATACTGCCCTACACTATATACTACCACCCATACTGCCCTACACTATATACTAACCCCTCATACTGCCCTACACTATATACTACCCCCCATACTGCCCTACACTATATACTACCCAACACTATATACTACCCCCCATACTACCCTACACCATATACTACCCATACTGCCCTACACTATATACTACCACTTATACTGCCCTACACTATATACTACCCCCTCATACTGCCCTACACTATATACTACCCCCCATACTGCCCTACACTATATACTACCCCCTCATACTGCTCTACACAATATACTACCCCCCATACTGCCCTACATTATATACTACCCCCCATACTACCCTACACCATATACTACCCCCCCATACTGCCCTACACTATATACTACCCCCATACTGCCCTACACTATATACTACCCCCATACTGCCCTACACTATATACTACACCCCATACTGCCCTACACTATATACTACCCCCATACTGCCCTACACTATATACTACCACCCATACTGCCCTACACTATATACTACCCCCCATACTGCCCTACACTATATACTACCAAACATACTGCCCTACACTATATACTACCCCCCATACTGCCCTACACTATATACTACCCCCATACTGCCCTACACTATATACTACCCCCCATACTTCCCTACACCATATACTAAACCCCATACTGTCCCACACTATATACTACCCCCCATACTGCCCTACACTATATACTACCCCCCATACTGCCCTACACTATATACTACCCCCCATACTGCCCTACACTATATACTACCCCCATATTGCCCTACACTATATACTACCCCCATACTGCTCCACACTATATACTACCCCCCATACTTCCCTACACCATATACTAAACCCCATACTGTCCCACACTATATACTACCCCCCATACTGCCCTACACTATATACTACCCCCCATACTGCCCTACACTATATACTACCCCCCATACTGCCCTACACTATATACTACCCCCATATTGCCCTACACTATATACTACCCCATACTGCTCCACACTATATACTACCCCCCAAACTGCCCTACACTATATACTACCCCCATACTGCCCTACACTATATACTACCCCCATACTGCTCCACACTATATAATACCCCCATACTGCCCTACACTATATACTACCCCCATACTGCCCTACACTATATACTACCCCCCCATACTGCCCTACACTATATACTACCCCCCATACTACCCTACACCATATACTACCCCCCATACTGCCCTACACTTTATACTACCCCCCATACTGCCCTACACTATATACTACCCCCCATACTGCCCTACACTATATACTACCCCCATATTGCCCTACACTATATACTACCCCCATACTGCCCTACACTATATACTACCCCCCATACTGCCCTACACTATATACTACCCCCATACTGCCCTACACTATATACTACCCCCATACTGCTCCACACTATATAATACCCCCATACTGCCCTACACTATATACTACCCCCATACTGCCCTACACTATATACTACCCCCCCATACTGCCCTACACTATATACTACCCCCCATACTACCCTACACCATATACTACCCCCCATACTGCCCTACACTATATACTACCCCCATACTGCCCTACACTATATACTACCCCCATACTGCCCTACACTATATACTACACCCCATACTGCCCTACACAATATACTACCCCCCATACTGCCCTACACTATATACTACCCCCCATACTGCCCTACACTATATACTACCCCCATATTGCCCTACACTATATACTACCCCCATACTGCTCCACACTATATACTACCCCCCAAACTGCCCTACACTATATACTACCCCCATACTGCCCTACACTATTTACTACCCCCATACTGCCCTACACTATATACTACACACCATACTGCCCTACACTATATACTACCCCCCCATACTGCCCTACACTATATACTACCAAACATACTGCCCTACACTATATACTACCCCCCATACTGCCCTACACTATATACTACCACCCATACTGCCCTACACTATATACTACCCCCCATACTGCCCTACACTATATACTACCCCCATACTGCCATACACTATATACTACCACCCATACTGCCCTACACTATATTCTACCCCCCATACTGCCCTACACTATATACTACCAAACATACTGCCCTACACTATATACTACCCCCCATACTGCCCTACACTATATACTACCCCCATACTGCCCTACACTATATACTACCCCCCATACTTCCCTACACCATATACTAAACCCCATACTGTCCCACACTATATACTACCCCCCATACTGCCCTACACTATATACTACCCCCCATACTGCCCTACACTATATACTACCCCCCATACTGCCCTACACTATATACTACCCCCATATTGCCCTACACTATATACTACCCCCATACTGCTCCACACTATATACTACCCCCCAAACTGCCCTACACTATATACTACCCCCATACTGCCCTACACTATATACTACCCCCATACTGCCCTACACTATATACTACCCCCCCATACTGCCCTACACTATATACTACCCTCCCATACTGCCATACACTATATACTACCCCCTCATACTGCCCTACACAATATACTACCCCCTCATACTACCCTACATTATATACTACCCCCATACTGCCCTACACTATATACTACCCCCCATACTACCCTACATTATATACTACCCCCCATACTGCCCTACACTATATACTACCCCCATACTACCCTACATTATATACTACTCCCTCATACTTCCCTACATTATATACTACCCCAGACTATCCCACACTATATACTACCCCCATACTGCCCTACACTATATACTACCCCTCATACTACCCTACACTATATACTACCCCCATACTACCCTACATTATATACTACCCCAGACTATCCCACACTATATACTACCCCCATACTGCCCTACACTATATACTACCCCATACTGCTCCACACTATATAATACCCCCATACTGCCCTACACTATATACTACCCCCTCATACTGCCCTACACAATATACTACCCCCATACTACCCTACATTATATACTACCCCAGACTATCCCACACTATATACTACCCCCATACTGCCCTACACTATATACTACCCCCATACTACCCTACATTATATACTACCCCCATACTGCCCTACACTATATACTACCCTACATTATATACTACCCCCATACTGCCCTACACTATATACTACCCCCTCATACTACCCTACATTGTATACTACCCCCATACTGCCCTACACTATATACTACCCCCCATACTACCCTACATTATATACTACCCCCCATACTGCCCTACACTATATACTACCCCCCATACTACCCTACATTATATACTACCCCCATACTGCCCTACACTATATACTACCCCCCATACTACCCTACATTATATACTACCCCAGACTATCCCACACTATATACTACCCCCATGCTGCCCTACACTATATACTACCCCATACTGCTCCACACTATATAATGCCCCCATACTGCCCTACACTATATACTACCCCCTCATACTGCCCTACACTATATACTACCCCCTCATACTGCCCTACACAATATACTACCCCCTCATACTACCCTACACTATATACTACCCCATACTACCCTACACTATATACTACCCCCATACTGCCCTACACAATATACTACCCCCTCATACTACCCTACACTATATACTACCCCATACTACCCTACACTATATACTACCCCCATACTGCCCTACACAATATACTACTCCCTCATACTACCCTACATTATATACTACCCCCTCATACTGCCCTACACAATATACAACCCCCATACTACCCTACATTATATACTACCCCCATACTGCCCTACACTATATACTACCCCCCATACTGCCCTACACTATATACTACCCCCTCATACTGCCCTACACTATATACTACCCCCCATACTACCCTACATTATATACTACCCCCATACTGCCCTACACTATATACTACACCCCATACTACCCTACACTATATACTACCCCCATACTGCCCTACACTATATACTACCCCATACTGCCCTACACTATATACTACCCCCTCATACTACCCTACATTATATACTACCCCCTCATACTGCCCTACACTATATACTACCCCCCATACTACCCTACATTATATACTACCCCCATACTGCCCTACACTATATACTACCCCCCATACTACCCTACATTAAATACTACCCCCCATACTGCCCTACACTATATACTACCCCCCACACTACCCTACATTATATACTACCCCCATACTGCCCTACACTATATACTACCCCATACTGCCCTACACTATATACTACCCCCATACTACCCTACATTATATACTACTCCCTCATACTTCCCTACATTATATACTACCCCAGACTATCCCACACTATATACTACCCCCATACTGCCCTACACTATATACTACCCCTCATACTACCCTACACTATATACTACCCCCCATACTACCCTACATTATATACTACCCCAGACTATCCCACACTATATACTACCCCCATACTGCCCTACACTATATACTACCCCATACTGCTCCACACTATATAATACCCCCATACTGCCCTACACTATATACTACCCCCTCATACTGCCCTACACAATATACTACCCCCTCATACTACCCTACACTATATACTACCCCATACTACCCTACACTATATACTACCCCCATACTGCCCTACACAATATACTACCCCCTCATACTACCCTACACTATATACTACCCCATACTACCCTACACTATATACTACCCCCATACTGCCCTACACAATATACTACCCCCTCATACTACCCTACATTATATACTACCCCCCCATACTACCCTACATTATATACTACCCCCATACTGCCCTACACTATATACTACCCCATACTGCCCTACACTATATACTACCCCCTCATACTACCCTACATTATATACTACCCCCTCATACTTCCCTACATTATATACTACCCCAGACTATCCCACACTATATACTACCCCCATACTGCCTTACACTATATACTACCCCCCATACTACCCTACATTATATACTACCCCCCATACTGCCCTACAATATATACTACCCCCATACTACCCTACATTATATACTACCCCAGACTATCCCACACTATATACTACCCCCATACTGCCCTACATTATATACTACCCCCATACTGCCCTACACTATATACTACCCCCTCATACTACCCTACATTATATACTACCCCCATACTACCCTACATTATATACTACCCCAGACTATCCCACACTATATACTACCCCCATACTGCCCTACACTATATACTACCCCCATACTACCCTACATTATATACTACCCCCATACTGCCCTACACTATATACTACCCTACATTATATACTACCCCCATACTGCCCTACACTATATACTACCCCCTCATACTACCCTACATTGTATACTACCCCCATACTGCCCTACGATATATACTACCCCCATACTGCCCTACAATATATACTTCCCCCATACTACCCTACATTATATACTACCCCCATACTACCCTACATTATATACTACCCCAGACTATCCCACACTATATACTACCCCCATACTGCCCTACACTATATACTACCCCCATACTACCCTACATTATATACTACCCCCATACTGCCCTACACTATATACTACCCTACATTATATACTACCCCCATACTACCCTACATTATATACTACCCCCCATACTGCCCTACACTATATACTACCCCCATACTGCCCTACACTATATACTACCCCCTCATACTACCCTACATTATATACTACCCCCATACTGCCCTACACTATATACTACCCCCATACTACCCTACATTATATACTACCCCCATACTGCCCTACAATATATACTACCCCCATACTACCCTACATTATATACTACCCCAGACTATCCCACACTATATACTACCCCCATACTGCCCTACACTATATACTACCCCCATACTACCCTACATTATATACTACCCCCATACTGCCCTACACTATATACTACCCCCCATACTACCCTACATTATATACTACCCCAGACTACCCCACACTATATACTACCCCCATACTACCCTACATTATATACTACCCCCATACTACCCTACATTATATACTACCCCCATACTGCCCTACAATATATACTACCCCCATACTACCCTACATTATATACTACCCCAGACTATCCCACACTATATACTACCCCCATACTGCCCTACACTATATACTACCCCCATACTACCCTACATTATATACTACCCCCATACTGCCCTACACTATATACTACCCTACATTATATACTACCCCAGACTACCCCACACTATATACTACCCCCATACTACCCTACATTATATACTACCCCCATACTACCCTACATTATATACTACCCCCATACTACCCTACACTATATACTACCCCCTCATACACATACAAATTATGCAAATGAGCCCATGGGGCTCCAGGCTTCATCAAAACCTATGAAGCCTTGGGCTCCTCAGGCTTATTTGCATCATTTTAAAATACTTTTTTGGTAAAATTTAGTGAATAAGAAGCAAAAAGAAGAGCAGATCCTGACAGAGGGGGCGCACACCAGTACGTCAGTGTACTTGGTTTACAATCTTTCATCCTGGTGTTAGATTTCCTTTAAGTCTTCAAGGGGTTAAAGGAAGACTCATAACAAGAGAATGGCTGCTGTGGTTCTAGAACTACTGTACAGCAATCTGGACTTCACTTTGGCGAGGACACATGACTGCTACCTCTTGAAGTAGTCCCAGTGTAGGAAAACAGCTGGACCGTGTGTGTCTGAGGAAGCTTGGACCAAGCTCAAGGGGGCAGGCGAGGCTTAGTTAGAGACAGTCCAATGGGGGGGAAGGTGTCTTTTTTGTTCAATAAACATAGTTGTGAGTAATTACAACAATTCTCAAAAGTAGAGGTAATTCCAATTACACATATACCACCCAAATAATAAAAGTAGAAATAAACCGGCCGGTCGTTAACCAAACTGTAGATTGGGGGGGGGGGGGGTACCTCTACATTTTGTAAGTCATAGGATCAAACACAGGTGTGAGGCTACATCCCACTATGAGTAATTAAAACAGAAATATCTGAGTCTATGCCATTTGAGTCACATATAATTAACCACATTAGACATGAGGAGAAAGGGGAGACATAAGGTAACACGAATAGGAAAGGTCGGGGCTGGAGGGAAGGGGTCGGAACACATAGGGCAGAACATATAGGGAAAGAGGGGGTAAGTCCTGCCCAGGTCGGCAGGGAACGGGAGGGATCATCAACCCATCACCCAGGAGGAAAACTCTGTAGAGTTACGGGAGCCAATCCAGGGGGGCCCAAATCTTGGTGATTCTGGAAATCTGAGAGTCTGCCAAATCCTCTGTAGCTCTCTATATCTCTTCCATCTTCATTATATGGTTCAGATCTTCTACCCACTGACCTCTAGTGGGGCATACAGAGAGTCTGGCGGATAGCAGAGAGGCAGTGCCTCAGCTGAAATCGAGCCACAAAGCATAGACACCAGACCAATCTCTGGGGCTGGTACCTTACCGTCTGACCATAATCTATTATAAAGTGTAAAGACCGCTCCCTACAGGTCTCTAACCCCAGGGCAGGACCTCCAGATATGTAACATGGAACCATATTCCTGATTGCATCTCCAGCAGATGTCCGATATCGATCCAAACATCTTGTGTAGTTTCGCTGGGGGTTCGGTACCAACTGGACATTATTTTGAAATTCGTCTCTCGAGTTTGTGTTGAGACGGAGAGGTTATGGGTCAGGACAGCAGGATTATTCCCACTGTTCCGCGGAGAATGTTCTATTCAATGCACTTTCCCATGCCTGTTGTTACGGGACCAACACCTTCTTAGCAGCCACCCATAGATAGCAGAGGTGATGTCCCTAGGAGCACAGGAGCCTATGAATATCTCTTCTATGTATGTGAGTTCCTGTGTGGGGCCTAATGATTGTATGAAACTTCTCAGTGCGTTGGCCGTAAACCAACTGCTACTTGGGGGAACCAACCTTCCAGGGGGTGTAGATCACGTCCCTCTAATGCATGGCGTACCTGTATCACTGAGGCATTCCAAAAAGCTCGGGGCTCAGATCCCTCAGAGGACATTTAGGATCCAACGTTATTGGTCACAGCGGGCCAGGTATAGAAGTTAGGATGTACCATCTTCTAATTCTGTCCCAGCCCGAGAGAAGTGTTTTGTATAAGGGCGAATGAAGGGGTGTTGCGTCGCGAGTTGTTGCGGGCAGCCAGAGAAATGCCAATAAAGGTGCAGGGTTTAGTGATGCCACCAGCATCACCCAGAGTCTAGAGGACGAACTCAGAACTGCATCTACCAGGCACGCTAAGAATGAGTCCTTGTAATACAAGCCAAAATCAGATAGACCCCCCCCCCCTTCCTTCTAGTTCCTTAGGTCTGGTAAGGAGGTTGTACAACATACAGGGTCTAGTTGAGGCCCAAACAAAGCCCAAGATCATGCGTTTAAGTCTGACAAGGAAAGAGGACGCCAGGCGTATAGGGATTGTTTAGAAGAAATAAAGTATCTTTGGCAATATGTCCATTTTGATCACATTAATCCTTCCAAACCATGAGAGCGGCAGGTGCTTCCAGGCGAGAAGGTCCTTCTCCATTGAGGCTAAAAGAGTAATTGGCTTGGAAAAGGAAGGTGCCTTTTATCACCTGTGGTCTGTACTTATTCAGAGTGGACACAATTTATGGTCCTTCAAATGTCCGGAACTGAAGCACACATGCACCTTAGGACCAAGGACCCATCGGCCAAGAGCAAGATGATACGAGGAAACCCAGCATGGAGGAAAGCGTTGGGACAATGGCTAAAGCAGGAGACACAGTAGTGTGCATAGATTTCTGGGTGGCACAAATAAAATAAGAGACTAGGTATCTATAAACATCAAAACCATGATTGGTCACAGACTGCTCTGATGTCGGGATGGCTTCTCCTCACATCCATCAAAATAGGAAGACCGTTCTCTAGACTACTGGAATCCGTGGGATCTTCATTCAGGTCCTACTAGTAACTGCTTTGTACCACAGTAGGTACTTGTCTACTCCATGTCTGACAGTAGACTGACTCTTACTTTCTGCCATGATTGCAAAATCTCTGCTTAACTGGAGCTATTTTTGTGACTTCTCTGTGGCTTTTTGTACGTTGCACAAACGATGGCCACTGTTCAATGTGTTTCCTGCAAATCCAGAGGAATCAGTGATCTTTACCTTACATTGAACATTGTGAAATCGCCAACACCATTTCTCGTGGACTGGGTGACTATTTCCTTGACTAAGCCTTGTGCGGAGGCAGAAGATGATTACTACTCCTCGAGAAAGGATCATCGTGTTACTGGTCTTGTTTTTGAAGGTTGGGAGTAGACGCAATGTCGGAGCAGATGGAAAACACTTCTCTGTCGATGACCACCTTCCCAACTGAGGTCTATGATGAAGAACTTATTATCATTTGCCAAAGAACAAACAGCAGCAATTTTGCAGCAGTGGTGGTGCCTTTCTTCTTCTACTTTGTCTTCACTCTTAGTCTTCTGGGCAACAGCCTCATCTTATTCCTTCTTCTAAAGTTTGAGAACATCAAGACGGTGACCAACTTCTTCATCCTCAACCTGGTGGTGTCAGACTTGTTGTTCACCCTTCCCCTGCCTTTCTGGGGTTACTACCATGGCCATGAGTGGATATTCGGGAACTCATCTTGCAAGATCTTGGCCTCTATGTTCTACTTTGGGTTCTACAGCACTATCTTATTCCTGACTATGATGACGGTGGACCGGTACATGGCGGTTGTCCATGCCATCTATGCCAACCGGACCCGGAAGATGCTCTATGTCTATGTGGTGAGTGGCACTGTTTGGATCATCAGCTTCTTCTCGGCTCTCCCCAAATTTGTTTTGTTTGGGACAAGAAATAATGTTATTTTTGGGATGTTGTGCGAGGAGACGGGGTACCTTGCTGATAAGATCGATAGCTGGAAGCTGGTGGGCTACTACCAGCAGGTGGTCATGTTCTTCATACTGCCGCTTCTCATCATCTTGTACTGTTACACCCTGATCGTCATCAAGCTGCACTATGCCAAGATGCACAACAAGGACAAGGCCATCAAGCTGATCTTCCTCATCATTCTGGCGTTCTTCATCTGCTGGACCCCGTACAACATCATCATCTTTATCCGGGCCAGGCAGATCTCCAAGGGTTCTTCAGAGGACGACTGTGATGAGAGCATTGACTACGCTTTCCTAGTTTGCCGTAACATCGCCTACTTCCACTGCTGCATCAACCCCTTCTTCTACACTTTTGTCGGAACCAAGTTTCGTAGACACCTGGCGCGGGTTATGGGCAATTGGATCATGTGGGGGTCCAGGTACAGACAGTCCAGCTTCAGCAGCAAGACCAGCGAACACTCCCCACAGACGGTCTACGAGTGAGGTGGACATCAGATATCAAGGCTCTACGATGACTTGAATGAGTTGGACAAGACATAAGACAAGGGGACAATTTTTACACTTATAATTACCAGGTCTTTGTTAGATTCCTCTTTCTCTGCAGCTCTGAATGTGGACGAATACGGGTTACGATGACAACATCTCCATAGAGGGAACATGTACCGTATGTCAGTTTTACTAATGGAGATTATACATTTTTATATATTCAAGATTCTTCACTAACATCACAACCCCCAACCAATAAATCCACTAAACTAAGACGCCTCTGTGCTGCTTCTTGCCTCATGGTGTATCTAAGCCCATCAGGAGACGTATATCTGTAGCATTGGGGAGTATAGTTGTGGGGAGATGTTGTAGTGCTACTTCTACGCTGCTCACCGGATTAACTCCTTCTTCATAGTCATACTTTACACATTTATTATACATTGCTGCTCCCACCAGTCCAAGCCTTTAAAATACTGTAACAATTAGAGTAACAAAATAAAAAAATACTACAAAATTGACTTCATAAATGCAGACCAAAAGGGAAAGATGCAAACACATTGCAGGAAACTACTCCCCGAACAAATGTGTTTTTAAAAAAAAAAACATTTGGTGACCATGAGTAGCACCAGGCAGGTCATTTAGCTTTAGTCTAGGACTTTGTGTCTGTCTATTCTTTTTCTTTGTTTTGGGCTTTGTTACATTTATCTTAGAGGGTGATATATTTTGCATTGGAGTTTTTGTTTTTTCTGGGAGGGTGAGGACTCACACAATGGGGCACATTTACTTACCCGGTCCTGCGCGTTCCCTGATCCGGACTGTCCGACGAGATTGAACACTGCCACGATTCACATAGCTCGTGTGCCCGATATCCTGCATGTGTCGCTTCCCCGCTCAGGTCCCCGGAGTTCACCTTCTTCCCGATGTATGTGAATGCTTGATCTCGCGACACAAATTTAAAGTTTAATCCTGCGTCCGACGGCCTGACCACCGATTTTGTGTCACATGAAAGCCGTTGCGCCAAAATCCGATCACGTTCGACACAATGCCCTTTTAAATCCCTGTCCTGGGGGCGTGATCCCCGAAAAAGTCGGGAAACCCGATGGAAATGCGGCCGCGGGACTCTTAGTGCATAAGCCCCAATCTTCTTTAACTCCTTATACCATTGCCTACATCTACTTGTTAATGGAGACTTTTTTACCTGGATTTTAAAGATTTTTGAGGTGCAACACTGGATAACAACTTAGCAAACTTCTCTTGGGGGGGTTAAAGTTACAAATTTCTAGGCCAATATTTACATGGCAGGCACTGGCTATATACTGGGGGGCAGGCACTGGTTATATACTGGGGGCAGGCACTGGTTATATACTGGGGGACAGGCACTGGCTATATACTGGGGGGCAGGCACTGGTTATATACTGGGGGCAGGCACTGGTTATATACTGGGGGGCAGGCACTGGTTATATACTGGGGGGCAGGCACTGGTTATATACTGGGGACAGGTACTGGTTGTATACTGGGGGGGCAGGCACTGGTTATATACTGGGGACAGGCACTGGTTATATACTAGGGACAGGCACTGGTTATATACTGGGGAAAGGTACTGGTTATATACTAGGGACAGGCACTGGTTATATACTGGGGAAAGGTACTGGTTATATACTGGGGACAGGCACTGGTTATATACTGGGGACAGGCACTGGCTATATACTGGGGGCAGGCACTGGTTATATACTGGGGGGCAGGCACTGGCTATATACTGGGGACAGGCACTGGTTATATACTGGGGGGCAGGCACTGGTTATATACTGGGGACAGGCACTGGTTATATACTGGGGACAGGCACTGGTTATATACTGGGGGGCAGGCACTGGTTATATACTGGGGACAGGTACTGGTTATATACTGGGGGGGCAGGCACTGGTTATATAGTGGGGGCAGGCACTGGTTATATACTGGGGGGCAGGCACTGGTTATATACTGGGGACAGGCACTGGTTATATACTGGGGACAGGCACTGGTTATATACTGGGGACAGGTACTGGTTATATACTGGGGGGCAGGCACTGGTTATATACTGGGAACAGGCACTGGTTATATACTGGGGACAGGCACTGGTTATATACTGGGGGACAGGCACTGGTTATATACTGGGGGGCAGGCACTGGTTATATACTGGGGACAGGCACTGGTTATATACTGGGGGACAGGCACTGGTTATATACTGGGGGCAGAGACTGGCTATATACTGGGGGGCAGGCACTGGTTATATACTGGGGACAGGCACTGGTTATATACTGGGGGGCAGGCACTGGTTATATACTGGGGCAGGCACTGGTTATATATACAGAGGAGTGCAGGCACTGGCTATATACTGGGGGGCAGGCACTGGCTATATACTGGGGGGCAGGCACTGGTTATATACTGGGGGCAGGCACTGGTTATATATACAGAGGAGTGCAGGCACTGGCTATATACTGGGGGGCAGGCACTGGCTATATACTGGGGGGCAGGCACTGGCTATATACTGGGGGCAGGCACTGGTTATATATACAGAGGAGTGCAGGCACTGGCTATATACTGGGGGGCAGGCACTGGCTATATACTGGGGGCAGGCACTGGTTATATATACAGAGGAGTGCAGGCACTGGCTATATACTGGGGGGCAGGCACTGGCTATATACTGGGGGGCAGGCACTGGCTATATACTGGGGGCATGCACTGGTTATATATACAGAGGAGTGCAGGCACTGGCTATATACTGGGGGGCAGGCACTGGCTATATACTGGGGGGCAGGCACTGGCTATATACTGGGGGGCAGGCACTGGCTATATACTGGGGGGCAGGCACTGGCTATATACTGGGGGGCAGGCACTGGCTATATACTGGGGGGCAGGCACTGGCTATATACTGGGGGGCAGGCACTGGTTATATACTGGGGGGCAGGCACTGGCTATATACTGGGGGGCAGGCACTGGTTATATACTGGGGGCAGGCACTGGTTATATATACAGAGGAGTGCAGGCACTGGTTATAGATACAGAGGAGTGCAGGCACTGGCTATATACTGGGGGGCAGGCACTGGCTATATACTGGGGGGCAGGCACTGGCTATATACTGGGGGGCAGGCACTGGCTATATACTGGGGGGCAGGCACTGGCTATATACTGGGGGGCAGGCACTGGCTATATACTGGGTGCAGGCACTGGCTATATATTTAAGGGACCTATTTACTGGGGCAGGGGGATACTGGTTTCATACTAGGGGGCAGTGGCTGGCTCTATACTGGGGAGACATTTCCCACCCTAGGCTTATACTCAAGTCAATAGGTTTTCCCAGTTTTTTGTGTTAAAATTAGGTGCCTGGGCTTATACTTGAGTATATATGATATGTATTCTACACAGATTACGCAGCGCTGCACAGAACTCGCCAAATCAGTCCCTGTCCCCATGGGGCTCACAATCTAATCAAGAACATACAAACTCCTTGCAGATGGTGACCGGGATGGGACTTGAACCCCGGACCCCAGCGATGTGTTACATCTATCAAAATGGGGACATTTAAAGATGTAGAGCTGATGTGGAGACGTCTCTTCCGCTGTAGATTTATGAAGCCACTGGTTTATTCTGAGGTTGTTTGCAGGTTTCTTATCTGATCTCTGGTGGGTGAGAGGTGTGAACACACGGAGCAGGTTTCTTAGAGAGATTCGGCTGATTATGCAGAAATCTCATTATGGCATTTTTCCCCTTAAAACACACAGACCAATTTTTTTTATTTTTTTTTTAATAGAGATTTTATCCACATTTTTTTTTTGTCAATCTTTGATTTAAAAATTCTTTATATTAAAAATTATTTATAGTAAAAAAAATTTTGTAACTTTTTTTTTTTCTCCAACGCTCTACTTCTGTGTTGGAGCTAGGACTCATCTCCCCACTATAACCTTCCTGCTGTCCGAGGCAAAAAATAAAATGGTATCCCCCCCCCCCCCCATCCATCAGAAATCTCCCATCACCTCCACTACCCCCCCCAAAAAAAACTAAATGTACTTGGTCATGCAGTTTCTCAATGTCTTAGGCCTGTAAAGAGTACTTTTATTTGGCCCCTCTTCCGAGGTCAAGGAGGTGGTGGAGATCAAGCACGGTCAAGCAACCCCACGCTGTGCACATATAACTATATACCTCCAGTAGCTTGGGAGAAGCGAGGCCTTCAGCCAGTTCCCTTCTGGACCATAGAGCACAGGAGCCTGTGGTTACTATATTGGCTACTGTGGGGTCTTGTTTTTATACTGTGAAACCCCGTTACTATCGTGGTTACTGAGGAGGCAATTTTACTTTATTGGCTACTGTGGAGACACGGTCACTGTAACTGGGATACTTTGACTTGGCTTCTGCAGGGCATTATGACTATTGGCTATTGTGGGGACACTGTTACTATATTGGCTGCTGTGGGGTCACTGTTACTATATTGGATGCTGTGGAGGCACTGTTACTATATTGGCTGCTGTGGGGTCACTGTTACTATATTGGATGCTGTGGGGGCACTGTTACTATATAGGCTGCTGTGGGGGCACTGTCACTATATAGGCTGCTGTGGGGGCACTGTCACTATATTGACTGCTGTGGGGGCACTGTTACTATATTGGCTGCTGTGGGGGCACTGTTACTATATTGGCTGCTGTGGGGGCACTGTCACTATATTGGCTGCTGTGGAGGCACTGTTACTATATTGGCTGCTGTGGGGGCACTGTTACTATATAGGCTGCTGTGGGGGCACTGTTACTATATTGGCTGCTGTGGGGGCACTGTTACTATATAGGCTGCTGTGGGGGCACTGTTACTATATAGGCTGCTGTGGGGGCACTGTCACTATATTGGCTGCTGTGGGGGCACTGTTACTATATTGGCTGCTGTGGGGGCACTGTCACTATATTGGCTGCTGTGGGGTCACTGTTACTATATTGGCTGCTGTGGAGGCACTGTTACTATATTGGCTGCTGTGGGGGCACTGTCACTATATTGGCTGCTGTGGAGGCACTGTCACTATATTGGCTGCTGTGGGGCACTGTTACTATATTGGCTGCTGTGGGGGCACTGTTACTGTATTGGCTGCTGTGGGCCACTGTTACTATATTGGCCATTGTGGGGGCACTGTTACTGTATTGGCTGCTGTGGGCCACTGTTACTATATTGGCTACTGTGGGGCACTGTTACTGTATTGGCCATTGTGGGGGCACTGTTACTGTATTGGCTGCTGTGGGGGCACTGTTACTATATTGGCTGCTGTGGGGCACTGTTACTATATTGGCTGCTGTGGGGGCACTGTTACTATATTGACTGCTGTGGGGGCACTGTTACTATATTGGCTACTGTGGGGGCACTGTTACTGTATTGGCTGCTGTGGGGGCACTGTTACTGTATTGGCCATTATGGGGGCACTGTTACTATGTTGGAGAGGAGTTGTGGCTAGAATTAGCTGACACAGCGTTCTAGGTCATAGAAGAAGATGTAACAGAACTTCTCCAATCAGACACGTCATCCGTGTTTCACCAGATTTACAGTAAGTGTTATTATTACCCATGAACTCACATCTCCCCTGCGCTGTGTGTACTTTGTCATTTTCTTATGAGGGGAAGCTACACAAAAGCTTTTTATAATTCATTGCTCTTAGTTCTGGTGCTGTATTAATGCCCTGGGCTTGGATCTGGTGCTGTATTTATGTGCAGAACTTGGCTCTGGTGCTGTATTAATGCCCTGGGCTTGGCTCTGGTGCTGTATTAATGCCCTGGGCTTGGATCTGGTGCTATATTAATGCCCTGGGCTTGGCTCTGGTGCTGTATTAATGCCCTGGGCTTGGCTCTGGTGCTGTATTAATGCCCTGGGCTTGGCTCTGCTGCTGTATTAATGCCCTGGGCTTGGCTCTGGTGCTGTATTAATGCCCTGGGCTTGGCTCTGGTGCTGTATTAATGCCCTGGGCTTGGCTCTGGTGCTGTATTAATGCCCTGGGCTTGGCTCTGGTGCTGTATTAATGCCCTGGGCTTGGCTCTGATGCTGTATTAATGCCATGGGCTTGGCTCTGCTGCTGTATTAATGCCCTGGGCTTGGCTCTGGTGCTGTATTAATGACCTGGGCTTGGCTCTGGTGCTGTATTAATGCACTGGGCTTGGATCTGGTGCTATATTAATGCCCTGGGCTTGGATCTGGTGCTATATTAATGCCCTGGGCTTGGCTCTGGTGCTGTATTAATGCCCTGGGCTTGGATCTGGTGCTGTATTAATGCCCTGGGCTTGGATCTGGTGCTGTATTAATGCACTGGGCTTGGATCTGGTGCTGTATTAATGCCCTGGGCTTGGATCTGGTGCTGTATTAATGCCCTGGGCTTGGCTCTGCTGCTGTATTAATGCCCTGGGCTTGGTTCTGGTGCTGTATTAATGCCCTGGGCTTGGCTCTGCTGCTGTATTAATGCACTGGGCTTGGTTCTGGTGCTGTATTAATGCCCTGGGCTTGGCTCTGCTGCTGTATTAATGCCCTGGGCTTGGCTCTAGTGCTGTATTAATGCCCTGGGCTTGGCTCTGGTGCTGTATTAATGCCCTGGGCTTGGCTCTGGTGCTGTATTAATGCCCTGGGCTTGGATCTGGTGCTGTATTAATGCCCTGGGCTTGGATCTGGTGCTGTATTAATGCCCTGGGCTTGGCTCTGGTGCTGTAGTAATGCCCTGGGCTTGGCTCTGGTGCTGTATTAATGCCCTGGGCTTGGCTCTGGTGCTGTATTAATGCCCTGGGCTTGGCTCTGGTGCTGTATTAATGCCCTGGGCTTGGCTCTGGTGCTGTATTAATGCCCTGGGCTTGGCTCTGGTGCTGTATTAATGCCCTGGGCTTGGCTCTGGTGCTGTATTAATGCCCTGGGCTTGGCTCTGGTGCTGTATTAATGCCCTGGGCTTGGCTCTGGTGCTGTATTAATGCCCTGGGCTTGGCTCTGGTGCTGTATTAATGCCCTGGGCTTGGCTCTGGTGCTGTATTAATGCCCAAATATCCCAAATGAGATTTCAATAACCAATCTTAGACAAGAGTAACATATGTGCGACACTTACATCAGACCTAGGTACACCAATGATATAGACAGGGGTCCTGAAAGGGCTATACCGTTGAAGAACAAAAACTACATTAAAAGTTACCGTATATACTGGAGTATAACCTATTGGGGCAGATTTACTTACCCGATCCATTCACGATCCAGCGGAGCGTTCTCTGCAGTGGATTCGGATCTTCCGGCGATTCACTAAGGCAGTTCCTCCGATGTCCATCAGGTGTCGCTGCTGCGCTGAAGTTCCTCTGAATGCACTGATCTTCACCAAGCCGCACTGAGTGAAGGTAAGTGCGAGTCCCGCGACACTTTTTTTTTTAAATGCGGCGTTTTTTCCGAATCCGTCGGGTTTTTGTTCGGCCACGCCCCCCGATTTCCGTCGCGTGCATGCCAGCGCCGATGCGCCACAATCCGATCGCGTGCGCCAAAATCCCAGGGCAATTCAGGGAAAATTCGGTTAACCCATCGCAAAAAGGCGAATCGGGCTCTAAGTAAATGACCCCCATTGACTCAAGTATAAGCCGAGGGTGGGAAATTCATTGGTCACAGCCTCCCCAGTATACAGCCAGCCAATCCCCAATAGTATATAGCCAGCCAGCCCCCAGTGGTTTATAGCTACCCCTCTGTAGTATACAGCCAGCCTCCAGTAGTATATAGCCATCCAGCCCCCTTTAGTATATAGCCTGCCAGCCCCCAGTGGTTTATAGCTACCCCCCTGTAGTATACAGCCAGCCTCCAGTAGTATATAGCCATCCAGCCCCCTTTAGTATATAGCCTGCCAGCCCCCAGTATGGCCAGCCTGTAAAAAAAATAAACGGAGTAATCACCATTCCAAGTTTTTTATATATCCCTGAGTATAAGCCGAGTGGGTGGTTTTCAGCACAAAAACTCGGCTTGTAATCAAGTATATACAGTAATTCAAATATATTAATATAAAAGATCATTTACAAATTTGTGGCATTTGCCCCTGCAAACAACAGACTTCTCACTCCCATGTGGGGAGTATAAAACCGACCTCTGTATATACCAGATATGAATATATAATACACATAAATATATGCCAGCTATGAATATATAATACACACAAATATATACCAGCTATGAATATATAATACACACAAATATATACCAGCTATGAATATATACACACAAATATATACCAGCTATGAATATATACACACAAATATATGCCAGCTATGAATATATAATACACACAAATATATGCCAGCTATGAATATATAATACACACAAATATATGCCAGCTATGAATATATAATACACATAAATATATACCAGCTATGAATATATAATACACACAAATATATGACAGCTATGAATATATAATACACACAAATATATGCCAGCTATGAATATATAATACACACAAATATATGCCAGCTATGAATATATAATACACATAAATATATACCAGCTATGAATATATAATACACACAAATATATACCATCTATGAATATATAATACACATAAATATATACCAGCTATGAATATACTATACAAAGCAGCAGCAGCAGTGACTATACCACACACACGTAATTGAATATCAGCAATTACTATACCGCACATAAATGTATAGCAGCAATAACTATATCAAAAACATAAACTGACAAACAAAAGGGTAAGAATGTTTAGAAATCTACTTTCAGCCTCCATATCTCATCAGACAAGTTCTAAACATGAGACCTTCTGTTTTACAGACAATCATCTTGACTGTCTCATGTATAAACTATTTAGCATATTCTTAGTTCTGCAGATTCTGGTCATGGATTTGCATTGTTACTGTTTTGGGCCTGGTAATGAAACAAATGTTTTCTTTTTGGATACTAATTAACAAAGTGCATCATGTGAGAGCCGGGGCAACTACAAGGATATATAATTAAAGAGAGGCCATGACAACCCCCACAAACCAGATGGAATACTTTTACAATGTGTTTATACATGTTCCACTGATGCCTCTATCCATGGGACTCTGTCCCCTGTTCCTGTAGGTGATAGAGCTGCAGTATACAGTCAGTGATGCTGACCCTGCTTACCTGAAGAGAAATCCTGGGGGAGGAGTGAGGAGCGCGGCTGATTCCTCTGTATATATCCAGCTTCTCTCACTCCCATCTTCCTGGGGGAGTCGTTAATGATGCAGGAGAGCCGAGTCACACAGAGCCACTGTTTCTCTCTCACCCCATCCTCGGGAATTCTCTTCACAGAGGTGAGCTGGGGAAAGAAAAGGAAGTTCCAGCAGCCCAAGACCCAAAGTATATGTAGAGATGTGACCAGCAAGGGATTTGTTTCTTCTCCCCTGGCCCCGAATTATTTTATTTTCAAAAAGCAAATCTTTAAAGATGAAGCCTCGTTCTCAAAGTCATCTGCAAAAGATCACATGTTCTCCTTGGCCGGGACATGATATGGTAGGAGTTTGCCTTCCCTCCACCCTAGAGGGTCACATTTGGTTTGGACGTATGTTCAAAGGACTTGCTATGGATTCTGAATTTAGGACTTTTGTTGGTAAGTTAGCTGACATGGCTTCTTCTTGCATATCTCATTATGTAAAGTTCGAGACCCTTCGGCTCAAGCGCTGAGACCTCCTGTATTCTGCTATCACCACTAGGGGTGTGCTAAGTGCTCCCAAACAGAACTCTGTTCTAAAAGATAATAGGGGCGATACTTCTACAAGGTCCATATACCCTAAAACAGTGATGGGGAACCTTTTGGAGACCGAGTGCCCAAACTACAACCAAAATCCACTTCTTTACTGTGAAGTGCCAACATGGCATTTTAGGCAGTAACTTATTGCTACCTGTTCTTCCACATCTTTCAATCGTATGAGGCCTCCTGAGGGCACCAGTACAGTTGAAAGAAGAAAGGCAAATTCAGACTCTCGTTGTAGCTTCTTTCTAGGGTCTCTCTGTAGGGGAAGAATGGTGGCTCCAGTGGATGTGCTCCAAAGATAATGCAGTTTTGTCAACACCTTCTCACTTTTCCAAACAGCTGATGAAGTGTCGCTTAAGTTGCCTGGTACTGCAGGAAGATTTGGTGAACTCTGTGCTGGAGCAATGGCCTGAGTGCCCACAGAAATGGCTCTGAGTGCCACCTCTGGCACACGTGCCATAGGTTCGCCACCACTGCCCAAAAACATTATACGGGCACAGGATGGCCTACGTTTGGAGCCCACTGAGACAGATCTCCTCCCCTGTAGTCCTGCACTGTGGATTCTCGCTTCTTCATCCGTTAACCAGCTGATCGGTAACATCTCACCGCATGGGTGTCAAGATTAGCAAATATCTGTTTAGCTGGAACAATTTTTGTGATTCTGTTCAACGTGTTTCCTGCAGCTCCAGAATAATCGGCGTCCTGCACCTTCCACTGAACATTGCGACATCCCCATCATCAACACCATCTCTTATGGACTGGGTGACTGTATTTCCTGAAACAAGCTGAAGTGTCGAAGCAGAAGACACTAAATACATCTCCGGGAGAGATCTTCGTGATACAGGTCCTGTCTCTGGTGCTTGAGCATGACTACAATGTCGGACCAGGAGCAGATGGACAACTCTTCTGCGGTGATGACCACTTTCCCTACTGAGGTCTATGATGAAGATATTTTAACCATTTGCCAAAGAACAAACAGCAGCAATTTTGCAGCAGTGGTGGTGCCTTTCTTCTTCTACGTTGTCTTCACTCTTAGTCTTCTGGGCAACAGCCTCATCTTATTCCTTCTTCTAAAGTTTGAGAACATCAAGACGGTGACCAACTTCTTCATCCTCAACCTGGTGGTGTCAGACTTGTTGTTCACCCTTCCGCTGCCTTTCTGGGGTTACTACCATGGTCATGAGTGGATATTTGGAGAAATGCCTTGCAAGATCTTGGCCTCTATGTTCTACTTTGGGTTCTACAGCACTATCTTATTCCTGACCATGATGACGGTGGACCGGTACATTGCGGTTGTCCATGCCATCTATGCCAACCGGACCCGGAAGATGCTCTATGTCTATGTGGTGAGTGGCACTGTTTGGATCATCAGCTTCTTCTCGGCTCTCCCCAAATTTGTTTTGTTTGGGACAAGAAATAATGTTATTTTTGGGATGTTGTGCGAGGAGACGGGGTACCTTGCTGATAAGATCGATAGCTGGAAGCTGGTGGGCTACTACCAGCAGGTGGTCATGTTCTTCATACTGCCGCTTCTCATCATCTTGTACTGTTACACCCTGATCGTCATCAAGCTGCACTATGCCAAGATGCACAACAAGGACAAGGCCATCAAGCTGATCTTCCTCATCATTCTGGCGTTCTTCATCTGCTGGACCCCGTACAACATCATCATCTTTATCCGGGCCAGGCAGATCTCCAAGGGTTCTTCAGAGGACGACTGCGATGAGAGCATTGACTACGCTTTCCTAGTTTGCCGTAACATCGCCTACTTCCACTGCTGCATCAACCCCTTCTTCTACACTTTTGTCGGAACCAAGTTTCGTAGACACCTGGCACGGGTGGTGGGGAGATGGATCATGTGGGGGTCCAGGTACAGACAGTCCAGCTTCAGCAGCAAGACCAGCGAACACTCCCCACAGACGGTCTACGAGTGAGGTGGACATCAGGTATCAAGGCTCTACCCATAACTGAATGTGTGGGGACTATAAAAGGAACGGTTTTATTCACGCCTGAGAGAAAGGACACAAAAGAGAAGATCCGAATCCATGGGACACAAATGACTTCTTCCAGGACTAGGACCTTAGATGATTGATTACATTTTGGAGGTGCGAACATGAACCTCACTGATTGTACGGAGACTCCCTGTAACCTTGCGTTTCATTAAGGACTGAGCGCCGCACTGATTTCTTATCTCCGGGCTCTGACCATTTTTATTTCTATCTTATTCATTTTTTTTTCTTCTCTCAAAACTCTCCTTCACTTATAATAAAAAGTTCATCCCCCCGAGACCGTGTCCTGAGATTCTGTGCCTGCTGTCCGGGGTAAAAAGAGATGAAGGAACAGCTGTGTATCTAATCCTATCCTGTGTGATACTGTCTGCTGAGTGTGTATCTAATCCCATCCTGTGTGATACTGTCTGCTGAGCTGTGTATCTCATCCTATCCTGTGTCATACTGCTGAGCTGTGTATCTAATCCTATCCTGTGTGATACTGCTGAGCTGTGTATCTAATCCTATCCTGTGTCATACTGCTGAGCTGTGTATCTAATCCCGTCCTGTGTGATACTGACTGCTGAGCTGTGTATCTAATCCCGTCCTGTGTGATACTGTCTGCTGAGCTGTGTATCTAATCCTCTCCTGTGTGATACTGTCTGCTGAGCTGTGTGTCTTATCCTCTCCTGTGTGATACTGTCTGCTGAGCTGTGTATCTAATCCTCTCCTGTGTGATACTGTCTGCTGAGCTGTGTGTCTTATCCTCTCCTGTGTGATCCTGACTGCTGAGCTGTGTATCTAATCCCATCCTGTGTGATACTGTCTGCTGAGCTGTGTATCTAATCCTATCCTGTGTGATACAGTCTGCTGAGCTGTGTATCTAATCCTATCCTGTGTGATACTGCCTGCTGAGCTGTGTATCTAATCCTCTCCTGTGTGATACTGCTGAGCTGTGTAACTAATCCTCTCCTGTGTGATACTGCTGAGCTGTGTATCTAATCCTCTCCTGTGTGATACTGCTGAGCTGTGTAACTAATCCTCTCCTGTGTGATACTGCTGAGCTGTGTATCTAATCCTCTCCTGTGTGATACTGCTGAGCTGTGTATCTAATCCTCTCCTGTGTGATACTAGTGAGCTGTGTATCTAATCCTCTCCTGTGTGATACTGACTGCTGAGCTGTGTATCTAATCCTCTCCTGTGTGATACTGCTGAGCTGTGTATCTAATCCTCTCCTGTGTGATACTGACTGCTGAGCTGTGTATCTAATCCTCTCCTGTGTGATACTGCTGAGCTGTGTATCTAATCCTACCTGTGCAGTATAAGACTTGTGTACAGGGTGTAGGTCTCGGCAGGTAGGTTATTGGTAGGTACGTGTGGGGTAATACTCGGAGGTGTGGGCCTCGGGCGTTGTCCCCCTGCAGCTGTGTCTATAGGGAACTCGCCTTGGTGAATGGTTCCCCTTTAATGAAATTATTTGTGGTTTCAGAAGAAGGAACCAGTACAGGACACTACAATAGACGACCCCATGTAATGATATTTCCCAGCAGGCTGTGCAGCCGCGACAGGTCCTCAGCGCTGACTTATAAGGTCTTGTATCCTGGGAGCTGCAGCAGGACTGGGAATGTACAGGACCCCATAGAGTAGACACATGACATCAGCAGAATCATCTCCGGGTCAGGGGAGGCCACACTGGGCACTTGCCTAGGGCCTCCGTTCTCCTATTGTACATATTACTCAATGTGATCACAAAGGAAGTGCTCACACCGACCTCCAGGACACAGGCAGCGGGGTGACATCATCGCGCCACCTGTGACATCACAGCAAAGAATGCAAATTCTCATGATCGGAAACATATCGATAGGGGGCGCCAGCAATGTGCGGATTAACACCGAGCACCGATCACAGGTGTGATATGCAGCAAAGACTTACCGGCTATGGAGAGGGCTCAGTCCGTGAGCCCTCTCCATGCACCCGCAGCCGACCCATTGCGTGCTATTACGTCACTGGTCGTTAAGGGGTTAAATCCCCCTGAAGCTCCCATATGCCCTTTTTTTTGTTGTAATTTTAATATGTAATATTTTATTGTGGTGCTTTTATTTCCATTGTACTGCAAGTGACTGTGGTATCTTTAGTTGCACAGTGCGGTCAGTTGTGTTTTGAGGGGTATATATATTATTTAGGAGCGCAGTGTTGTTCTTCAGGTCATTATACTGAAAGCGCAGTGTGGTTAGTTGTATTGTGAGGGGTAAATATATTATTTAGGAGCGCAGTGTTGTTCTCCAGGTCATTATACTGTAAGCGCAGTGTGGTTAGTTGTATTGTGAGGGGTAAATATATTATTTAGGAGCGCAGTGTTGTTCTCCAGGTCATTATACTGTAAGCGCAGTGTGGTTAGTTGTGTTGTGAGGAGTATATAGTGTTATTCTGCTGTTAGCCAGGTCATTTACTAAGTGACAGGGATAGTTTTTAGGTAGTTGTGCAGTTCTGTAACTAATGGAGAAGACGTCACCTGTAAGTCAGAGGACACTTCTTGTATCTTATCAGAAGTACAGTCAGCACCAGTGACAACTCAGATTGTGCAGTTAGTTTTGTGTGCAGTTTATGTATATAAATATTTTGTGTGCGAAGAAGATGACACGCCTTGGGGCTGGAGCTGCGCATGACCTGCACGGTGTTTGTAAAGCTGATAATTTATGCTGACGATTTACCCAACACTAGTTACTATGGGAACACTGTATATCCGGTGTGAGAGGTGGTCACAGCCCCGCCCCCTGCCTGTATATCCGGTGTGAGAGGTGGTCACAGCCCCTCCCCCTGCCTGTATATCCTGTGTGAGAGGTAGTCACAGCCCCTCCCCCTGCCTGTACATCCTGTGTGAGAGGTGGTCACAGCCCCTCCCCCTGCCTGTACATCCTGTGTGAGAGGTAGTCACAGCCCCGCCCCCTGCCTGTACATCCTGTGTGAGAGGTAGTCACAGCCCCGCCCCCTGCCTGTATATCCTGTGAGAGGTGGTCACAGCCCCGCCCCCTGCCTGTATATCCTGTGTGAGAGGTAGCCACAGCCCCGCCCCCTACCTGTATATCCTGTGTGAGAGGTAGCCACAGCCCCGCCCCCTGCCTGTACATCCTGTGTGAGAGGTAGTCACAGCCCCGCCCCCTGCCTGTATATCCTGTGTGAGAGGTGGTCACAGCCCCGCCCCCTGCCTGTATATCCTGTGTGAGAGGTAGTCACAGCCCCGCCCCCTACCTGTATATCCTGTGTGAGAGGTAGTCACAGCCCCGCCCCCTACCTGTATATCCTGTGTATGAGGTAGTCACAGCCCCGCCCCCTGCCTGTATATCCTGTGTGAGAGGTAGTCACAGCCCCGCCCCCTGCCTGTATATCCCGTGTGAGAGGTAATCACAGCCCCGCCCCCTGCCTGTATATCCCGTGTGAGAGGTGGTCACAGCCCCGCCCCCTGCCTGTACATCCCGTGCGAGAGGTGGTCACAGCCCCGCCCCCTGCCTGTATATCCTGTGTGTGAGGTGGTCCCAGCCCCGCCCCCTGCCTGTATATCCTGTGTGAGAGGTAGCCACAGCCCCGCCCCCTGCCTGTATATCCTGTGTGAGAGGTGGTCACAGCCCCGCCCCCTGCCTGTATATCCTGTGTGAGAGGTGGTCACAGCCCCTCCCCCTGTCTGTATATCCTGTGTGTGAGGTGGTCACAGCCCCGCCCCCTGCCTGTATATCCTGTGTGTGAGGTGGTCACAGCCCCGCCCCCTGCCTGTATATCCTGTGTGAGAGGTAGTCACAGCCCCGCCCCCTGCCTGTATATCCTGTGTGAGAAGTAGTCACAGCCCCGCCCCCTGCCTGTATATCCTGTGTGAGAGGTGGTCACAGCCCCTCCCCCTGTCTGTATATCCTGTGTGTGAGGTGGTCACAGCCCCGCCCCCTGCCTGTATATCCTGTGTGTGAGGTGGTCACAGCCCCGCCCCCTGCCTGTATATCCTGTGTGAGAGGTAGTCACAGCCCCGCCCCCTGCCTGTACATCCTGTGTGAGAGGTGGTCACAGCCCCGCCCCCTGCCTGTATATCCTGTGTGAGAGGCAGTCACAGCCCCGCCCCCTGCCTGTATATCCCGTGTGAGAGGTAGTCACAGCCCGGCCCCCTGCCTGTACATCCCGTGTGAGAGGTAGAGGTAGTCACAGCCCCGCCCCCTGCCTGTACATCCCGTGTGAGAGGTAGAGGTAGTCACAGCCCCGCCCCTGTACATCCCGTGTGAGAGGTAGTCACAGCCCCGCCCCCTGCCTGTATATCCTGTGTGAGAGGTAGTCACAGCCCCTCCCCCTGCCTGTATATCCTGTGTGAGAGGTAGTCACAGCCCCGCCCCCTGCCTGTATATCCTGTGTGAGAGGTGGTCACAGCCCCGCCCCTTGGTGATGACATCACATACACTGATCACACGTTACACATCAGTTAGGGTCCGTTCCTCGTGGATATGATACTATAACCCCCTGGGGTATGCGCGGCGCTGGTCCAGGATGACTCCATATAATGTGAAATTCTTTTATTTCACAAAAATAGGGGAAAAGAACAAAGTCCAGACATTGTGTATAATCCTCATATTACACTGTAACACTCTGTACACGCTGGTGGCGTCCGGCCTGTAGGGGGCAGTGTGGGCATCACAGGTTCAGCAGCTTCTCATTGAGAGCAATCTGGGACTGGGTGAGGTTAGCCAGGTAAGTGACCATCAGCAGATCCTGGGGAGAGAACATGTCATCAGCCACAAGGTGACAGTCAGCAGCACACAGCCATTACCTGCCGGGCCGGGGGCCGCACTCACATTGATGTTACTGTTCAGCATGGCCTCAAAGTCTTCAGGGGAGATTTTGGGAACTTGGTTAACCAGATCCATGAGGAAGCGGCCCACGTTATTGTCTGCAGAGACCTTCCCTGACTGAGAGAAGAGACACAGAGTCAGAGGAGGAGGAGGAGGGGGGACGAGGAGCCACAGAGTCGGAGGAGGAGGAGGAGGGGGGACGAGGAGCCACAGAGTCAGAGGAGGAGGAGGAGGGGGGACGAGGAGCCACAGAGTCAGAGGAGGAGGAGGAGGGGGGACGAGGAGCCACAGAGTCAGAGGAGGAGGAGGAGGGGGGACGAGGAGCCACAGAGTCAGAGGAGGAGGAGGAGGGGGGACGAGGAGCCACAGAGTCAGAGGAGGAGGAGGAGGGGGGACGAGGAGCCACAGAGTCAGAGGAGGAGGAGGAGGGGGGACGAGGAGCCACAGAGTCAGAGGAGGAGGAGGAGGGGGGACGAGGAGCCACAGAGTCAGAGGAGGAGGAGGAGGGGGGACGAGGAGCCACAGAGTCAGAGGAGGAGGAGGAGGGGGGACGAGGAGCCACAGAGTCAGAGGAGGAGGAGGAGGGGGGACGAGGAGCCACAGAGTCAGAGGAGGAGGAGGAGGGGGGACGAGGAGCCACAGAGTCAGAGGAGGAGGAGGAGGGGGGACGAGGAGCCACAGAGTCAGAGGAGGAGGAGGAGGGGGGACGAGGAGCCACAGAGTCAGAGGAGGAGGAGGAGGGGGGACGAGGAGCCACAGAGTCAGAGGAGGAGGAGGAGGGGGGACGAGGAGCCACAGAGTCAGAGGAGGAGGAGGAGGGGGGACGAGGAGCCACAGAGTCAGAGGAGGAGGAGGAGGGGGGACGAGGAGCCACAGAGTCAGAGGAGGAGGAGGAGGGGGGACGAGGAGCCACAGAGTCAGAGGAGGAGGAGGAGGGGGGACGAGGAGCCACAGAGTCAGAGGAGGAGGAGGAGGGGGGACGAGGAGCCACAGAGTCAGAGGAGGAGGAGGAGGGGGGGACGAGGAGCCACAGAGTCAGAGGAGGAGGAGGAGGGGGGACGAGGAGCCACAGAGTCAGAGGAGGAGGAGGAGGGGGGACGAGGAGCCACAGAGTCAGAGGAGGAGGAGGAGGGGGGACGAGGAGCCACAGAGGAGGAGGAGGGGGGACGAGGAGCCACAGAGGAGGAGGAGGGGGGACGAGGAGCCACAGAGGAGGAGGAGGGGGGACGAGGAGCCACAGAGGAGGAGGAGTGGGGACGAGGAGCCACAGAGGAGGAGGAGGGGGGACGAGGAGCCACAGAGGAGGAGGAGGGGGGACGAGGAGCCACAGAGGAGGAGGAGGGGGGACGAGGAGCCACAGAGGAGGAGGAGGGGGGACGAGGAGCCACAGAGGAGGAGGAGGGGGGACGAGGAGCCACAGAGGAGGAGGAGGGGGGACGAGGAGCCACAGAGGAGGAGGAGGGGGACGAGGAGCCCCAGGCCCAAGAGTCAGAGAGGAGGAGGGGGACGAGGAGCCGCAGGCCCAAGAGTCACAGAGGAGGAGGGGGACGAGGAGCCGCAGGCCCAAGAGTCACAGAGGAGGAGGGGGACGAGGAGCCGCAGGCCCAAGAGTCACAGAGGAGGAGGGGGACGAGGAGCCGCAGGCCCAAGAGTCACAGAGGAGGAGGGGGACGAGGAGCCGCAGGCCCAAGAGTCACAGAGGAGGAGGGGGACGAGGAGCCGCAGGCCCAAGAGTCACAGAGGAGGAGGGGGACGAGGAGCCCCGGGCCCAAGATTCACAGAGGAGGAGGGGGACGAGGAGACACAGACCCAAGAGTCACAGAGGAGGAGGGGGACGAGGAGACACAGACCCAAGAGTCACAGAGGAGGAGGGGGACGAGGAGACACAGACCCAAGAGTCACAGAGGAGGAGGGGGACGAGGAGCCGCAGGCCCAAGAGTCACAGAGGAGGAGGGGGACGAGGAGACACAGACCCAAGAGTCACAGAGGAGGAGGGGAACGAGGAGACACAGACCCAAGAGTCACAGAGGAGAAGGAGGAGCCACAGGCACAAGAGTCACAGAGGAGGGGGACGAGGAGACAAGCACAGGAGTCACAGAGGAAAAGACAGGTGCAAGGGTCAAAGAGGAGAAGGAGACACAGGGGTGGTCATACCAGCACGTCCTCGGCATACTGCAGCACAGTGCCCAGGGAGTCCAGGAGGCGGGTGGCGGCGGAGCCCACCTGCTGCAGGTCACTGGTCAGGCTGATGGAGCGGTTGGGGTTGAAGCAGGTTTTAGATACGAGGTCGACTGAAAGAAATGAATGAGATCAGTGAGTAATACCAGCCACCAGGTGGCGCTGTGATACCACAATACACAGAGGAGCCACTGATGGTGTAATACAACAGAGCGCCCCCTGCAGGAGACACCACTCACCTCCAATCCTCTCCGTGTCATAATACACAAACTGCACCGTCAGCGGAGTGAACATCACACCCATCGTCTTACCAGGAACACCCATCGGAGAGCTGCAGGAGGAGAGACATGATGGGGATCAGAGGTAGGGAGGGCTCAGGGGGAATCATCTGCAGGATATATCATCAGACAGTGGAGCCATGTTCTGCAGAGAGGTCCTAGGAGCGATGCTCTGCAGGAGTCAGTACCTGATGTAGGCCTTGATGCCCATGCGCGCCCCCTGCAGGCTGGTGTCCACGGTGAGGTGGATGGGGTTGGTGGCCTCGCGGCTGTAATACTCGTGGATCAGCACCGAATGTTCTGTGATGTCGTTCCCGGTGGCGTACCTGCAGGACAAGACAGGGTCACACACGGGCCGACCCCATGACCCGGGGTCACACAAGGCCCGACCCCACCCCCGGGGGTCACATGTCACCCCATTAACCCCCTGGGTGACACTCACCAGCCCAGGATCTGCTCGGTGGAGGACACCTTCTTGTGCAGCTCATACATGTTCTTGGCAAATTCCATGTCCACAGCCACCTGGAAAACAGGGAATGTTAGAGGCCGGAGCGGGAGACGACCCCCCAATACCAGAGCAGCGGGTACCTCGTCCTCAGACTCATTGTGCGGCACGGAGAAGCAGTTGGTGACCTCTATGGAGTGCTTGTCCACCGAACCTGCGGGAGACCAGACGTCACATATACACAACATACAGGGGGGAGATAGTGCGAGACAGCGCCACCTCCTGGTGTACACAGCAACCAACCAACCCCCCACCCCCAGTGTACACAGCACTGCCCCCCGCCCACTCCTGGTGTACACCGCATGCAACCAACCCCAGTGTACACAGCACTGCCCCCCGCCCACTCCTGGTGTACACCGCATGCAACCAACCCCAGTGTACACAGCACTGCCCCCCGCCCACTCCTGGTGTACACCGCATGCAACCAACCCCAGTGTACACAGCACTGCCCCCCGCCCACTCCTGGTGTACACAGCAACCAACCCCTCACCCCCGGTGTACACAGCACTGCCCCCCGCCCCCTCCTGGTGTACACAGCACTGCCCCCCGCCCCCTCCTGGTGTACACAGCACTGCCCCCCGTCCCCTCCTGGTGTACACAGCAACCCACCCCCAATGTACACAGCACTGCCCCCGCCCCCTCCTGGTGTACACAGCACTGCCCCCGCCCCCTCCTGGTGTACACAGCACTGCCCCCGCCCCCTCCTGGTGTACACAGCACTGCCCCCCGCCCCCTCCTGGTGTACACAGCACTGCCCCCCGCCCCCTCCTGGTGTACACAGCACTGCCCCCCGCCCCCTCCTGGTGTACACAGCACTGCCCCCCGCCCCCTCTTGGTGTACACAGCACTGCCCCCCGCCCCCTCCTGGTGTACACAGCAACCAACCCCCCACCCCCACCCCCAGTGTACACAGCACTGCCCCCCGCCCACTCCTGGTGTACACAGCAACCACCCCCCACCCCCACCCCCAGTGTACACAGCACTGCCCCCGCCCACTCCTGGTGTACACAGCACTGCCCCCCGCCCCCTCCTGGTGTACACAGCAACCAACCCCCCCCCCTGGTGTACACAGCACTGCCCCCCACCCCCTCCTGGTGTACACAGCACTGCCCCCGCCCCCAGTGTACACAGCACTGCCCCCCGCCCCCTCCTGGTGTACACAGCACTGCCCCCCGCCCCCTCCTTGTGTACACAGCACTGCCCCCCGCCCCCTCCTTGTGTACACAGCACTGCCCCCCGCCCCCTCCTTGTGTACACAGCACTGCCCCCCGCCCCCTCCTTGTGTACACAGCACTGCCCCCCGCCCCCTCCTTGTGTACACAGCACTGCCCCCCGCCCCCTCCTGGTGTACACAGCACTGCCCCCGCCCCCTCCTGGTGTACACAGCACTGCCCCCGCCCCCTCCTGGTGTACACAGCACTGCCCCCGCCCCCTCCTGGTGTACACAGCACTGCCCCCGCCCCCTCCTGGTGTACACAGCACTGCCCCCGCCCCCTCCTGGTGTACACAGCAACCAACCCCCCCCACCCCCACCCCCAGTGTACACAGCACTGCCCCCCGCCCCCTCCTGGTGTACACAGCACTGCCCCCGCCCCCAGTGTACACAGCACTGCCCCCCGCCCCCTCCTGGTGTACACAGCACTGCCCCCGCCCCCGCCCCCTCCTGGTGTACACAGCAACCAACCCCCCACCCCCAGTGTACACAGCACTGCCCCCACCCACTCCCGGTGTACACAGCAACCAACCCCCCCCCCCACCCCCAGTGTACACAGCACTGCCCCCCGCCCCCTCCTTGTGTATACAGCAACCAACCCCCCACCCCCAGTGTACACAGCACTGCCCCCCGCCCACTCCTGGTGTACACAGCAACCAAACCCCCCCCCCCCCCCCCCACCCCCAGTGTACACAGCACTGCCCCCCGCCCACTCCTGGTGTACACAGCAACCAACCCCCCACCCCCCCCACCCCCAGTGTACACAGCACTGCCCCCCGCCCACTCCTGGTGTACACAGCAACCAACCCCCCCCGCCCCCACCCCCAGTGTACACAGCACTGCCCCCCGCCCACTCCTGGTGTACACAGCAACCAACCCCCCCCCGCCCCCACCCCCAGTGTACACAGCACTGCCCCCCGCCCACTCCTGGTGTACACAGCAACCAACCCCCCACCCCCACCCCCAGTGTACACAGCACTGCCCCCCGCCCACTCCTGGTGTACACAGCAACCAACCCCCCCCCCCCCACCCCCAGTGTACACAGCACTGCCCCCCGCCCACTCCTGGTGTACACAGCAACCAACCACCCCCAGTGTACACAGCACTGCCCCCCGCCCACTCCTGGTGTACACAGTAACCAACCCCCCACCCCCAGTGTACACAGCACTGCACCCCGCCCCCTCCTGGTGTACACAGCAACCAACCCCCACCCCCTCCTGGTGTACACCGCTTGCAACCAACCCCCCACCCCCAGTGTACACAGCACTGCCCCCCGCCGACTCCTGGTGTACACAGCAACCAACCCCCCACCCCCCGATGTACGCAGCACTGCCCCCACCCCCTCCTACTAAATTACAACTTCATACGAACGTATGGTATGCGTAATGGTATCCCGTAACACGGCGCATCGCCCATACATACGGCCGAAGTTCAAACTACACAAAGCCGCACAGTGTAAATGACCCCCTATACAGCCCCCTGAGGCTCCCACACGTAACCCCTCCAGAGCTGTGCCCGGGGCCCCTGTACAGCGCCCGGCCCGGGGCCCCCTGCGCCCCCGCTCTCCTCACCCAGCAGAGTCCCGATCACCCGGGCGGCGCCCTCGTTCCTCCGCTCGTAGCTGTCCACGATGGACGCCAGGACCACGGGATGTACCCGCACCACGGGGCCGTGCAGAGCCGCCGGCATCACCGTCACCACCGGAGCCGCCATGCTGATAGTAGAGAAAGAGCGAGAGGGGCGGAGCCAAGAAGCCGCAACGGAACTCCAACTCTGATTGGACGCCGAACAACGCGCGCCCTGATTGGTGCAGGCGCGCGGCACGTGACCTGGTTATGGGTGACGCGAAGTCAGGTCCCAGCATTCTCCGGAGCCGGTCACACGAGCATGCTGGGAGTTGTAGTCAGGACAAATAATGCCACAGTCACGTGACCTCCTCAGCCAATTAGCTTTATCTAAGGGGCCGCGGGACTGAGAAGCTTTGGGTGTCACGTCCCGTCCCCTGGTAACGGTTGCTATGATACAGTAGTAAACAATCTGGAGAGAAAGAGAGAGAAGGGCAACAATAACACGAGCAATGGCCACTTACTACTCAGCAAGCCAGGTACATCCCAGGAGAAGGGCCAGAGGTCACGACTCAGGTATCGGGGTCACAGGGCTCAGATATAGGGGGCTTCAGGGGGTCACGGCTCATATAGTGGGGCTTCAGGGGTCATGGCTCAGGTATAGAGGGCTTCAGGGGTCACAGCGCAGGTAGCAGGGGCATCAGGGGGTCAGGGCTCAGGTATAGGGGGCTTCAGGGGGTCAGGGCTCAGGTATAGGGGGCTTCAGGGGGTCAGGGCTCAGGTATATGGGGCTTCAGGGGGTCACGGCTCAGGTATAGTGAGCTTCAGGGGTCACGGCTCTGGTAGCAAGGGTTAGGGCTCAGGTAGTGGGGGCTGCAGGGGTCAGGTAGTGGGGGCTGCAGGGGTCATGGCTCTGGTAGCGGGGGCTTCAGGGGGTCACACTCCAGTAGTGAGGCCTTCAAGGGTCACAGCTCAGGTATAGAGGGCTTCAGGGGTCACGACTCTGGTAGTGGGGGCTTTCAGGGGTCAGGGCTCTAGTAGCGAGGCCTTCAGGGGTCAGGTATAAGGGGCCCAGGGGTCACGACTCAGGTAGCGGGGGCCCAGGGGTCACGGTTCAGGTAGCGGGGGGTTGCAGGGGTCACGGTTCAGGTAGCGGGGGGTTGCAGGGGTCACGGCTCAGGTGTAGAGGGCTTCAGGGGTCACGGCTCAGGTACAGGGGGCTTCAGGGGGTCAGGGTTTAGGTAGCAGAGCTCCCGTGGTGCCATTCACAGTATTAGGATACACTGCAGAACCCTTGCAGAAGGGGGCGCTATATCTTGCTATATATGACTTGGAGGACTTGGCCTTCACTGGTGTCTTCTCTCTCCAGTATGACGGAGCTTTCACCTCCAGCAAACTGCAGAACTGGAACATTCCCCGACCCTACAAGGAGGTAACATGTGCCCTGTGTCTGCAAGAAGAGCCGTCAGCAGGGGGCGCTATCGTCACAAGCTGTACTTTATATATTCCAGAGACCTTCCACTCATGATGGCTTCACACAGTTCATTACTGACAACAGAGGTCACCTGCTTCCTGGGGTCCCAAGGTCAAAGGTAAGTTCACACACCCCATCTGCTAGTATGAGGGAGCGTATTACTTACATGATACCTAATATAACAGAGAGGTCAGAGCGCCCATGCTGACCCCTGACCACTGCTGGCTATGATAGAAAGGTGTCAGGACACACAGGATATGGCAGCTCGCTGTGTATGGGGGTGTAGTCACAGAGGGGTCAGAGCACCCATGCTGACCCCTGACCACTGCTGGATATGATAGAAAGGTGTCAGGACACAGGACATGGCAGCTCGCTGTGTATGGGGGTATAGTCACAGAGGGGTCAGAGCACCCATGCTGACCCCTGCTGGCTATGATAGAAAGGTGTCAGGACACACAGGACATGGCAGCTCGCTGTGTATGGGGGGTGTAGTCACAGAGGGGTCAGAGCGCCCATGCTGACCACTGCTGGCTATGATAGAAAGGTGTCAGGACACACAGGACATGGCAGCTCGCTGTGTATGGGGGGTGTAGTCACAGAGGGGTCAGAGCACCCATGCTGACCCCTGCTGGCTATGATAGAAAGGTGTCAGGACACACAGGACATGGCAGCTCGCTGTGTATGGGGGGTGTAGTCACAGAGGGGTCAGAGCGCCCATGCTGACCACTGCTGGCTATGATAGAAAGGTGTCAGGACACACAGGACATGGCAGCTCGCTGTGTATGGGGGATGTAGTCACAGAGGGGTGAGAGCACCCATGCTGACCCCTGACCACTGCTGGATATGATAGAAAGGTGTCAGGACACAGGACATGGCAGCTCGCTGTGTATGGGGAGTGTAGTCACAGAGAGGTCAGAGCTCCCATGCTGACCCCTGACCACTGCTGGCTATGATAGAAAGGTGTCAGGACACAGGACATGGCAGCTTGCTGTGTATGGGGGGTGTAGTCACAGAGGGGTCAGAGCACCCATGCTGACCCCTGCTGGCTATGATAGAAAGGTGTCAGGACACACAGGACATGGCAGCTCGCTGTGTATGGGGGGTGTAGTCACAGAGGGGTCAGAGTCCCCATGCTGACCCCTGTCCACTGCTGGCTATGATAGAAAGGTGTCAGGACACACAGGACATGGCAGCTCGCTGTGTATGGGGGGTGTAGTCACAGAGGGGCCAGAGCGCCCATGCTGACCCCTGACCACTGCTGGCTATGATAGAAAGGTGTCAGGACACACAGGACATGGCAGCTCGCTGTGTATGGGGGGTGTAGTCACAGAGGGGTCAGAGCATCCATGCTGACCCCTGACCACTGCTGGCTATGATAGAAAGGTGTCAGGACACAGGACATGGCAGCTCGCTGTGTATGGGGGGTGTAGTCACAGAGGGGTCAGAGTCCCCATGCTGACCCCTGTCCACTGCTGGCTATGATAGAAAGGTGTCAGGACACACAGGACATGGCAGCTCGCTGTGTATGGGGGGTGTAGTCACAGAGGGGCCAGAGCGCCCATGCTGACCCCTGACCACTGCTGGCTATGATAGAAAGGTGTCAGGACACACAGGACATGGCAGCTCGCTGTGTATGGGGGGTGTAGTCACAGAGGGGTCAGAGCGCCCATGCTCACCCCTGACCACTGCTGGCTATGATAGAAAGGTGTCAGGACACACAGGACATGGCAGCTCGCTGTGTATGGGGGGTGTAGTCACAGAGGGGTCAGAGCATCCATGCTGACCCCTGACCACTGCTGGCTATGATAGAAAGGTGTCAGGACACAGGACATGGCAGCTCGCTGTGTATGGGGGGTGTAGTCACAGAGGGGTCAGAGCACCCATGCTGACCCCTGACCACTGCTGGCTATGATAGAAAGGTGTCAGTACACACAGGACATGGCAGCTCGCTGTGTATGGGGGGTGTAGTCACAGAGGGGTCGGAGCGCCCATGCTGACCCCTGCTGGCTATGATAGAAAGGTGTCAGGATACACAGGACATGGCAGATCGCTGTGTATGGGGGTGTAGTCACAGAGGGGTCAGAGCGCCCATGCTGACCCCTGCTGGCTATGATATAAAGGTGTCAGGACACACAGGACATGGCAGCTCCCTGTGTATGGGGGGTGTAGTCACAGAGGGGTCAGAGCGCCCATGCTGACCCCTGACCACTGCTGGCTATGATAGAAAGGTGTCAGGACACACAGGACATGGCAGCTCGCTGTGTATGGGGGGTGTAGTCACAGAGGGGTCAGAGCGCCCATGCTGACCCCTGACCACTGCTGGCTATGATAGAAAGGTGTCAGGACACACAGGACATGGCAGCTCGCTGTGTATGGGGGGTGTAGTCACAGAGGGGCCAGAGCGCCCATGCTGACCCCTGACCACTGCTGGCTATGATAGAAAGATGTCAGGACACACAGGATATGGCAGCTAGCTGTGTATAGGGGGTGTAGTCACAGAGGGGTCAGAGCGCCCATGCTGACCCCTGACCACTGCTGGCTATGATAGAAAGGTGTCAGGACACACAGGACATTGCAGCTCGCTGTGTATGCTGACCCCTGTTGCTTGTCTTGTTCCCCTCCAGGTCAGCCCCTGGGGCACATACATTGGCACCTGGGATATGCCCTCTAGGATCCCCCCCTGTAGGGTGAGCCTGACATCGCGCTCAGCGGGCGCCTCCAGGCGTCTTACTGAATGGATCGAGACATCCGAGTCCCTCCTGAACGCTTGCAATGGACTGCGCCCGGACATCACTGGGAAGGTCTGTGACACACCGCAGGGCATGCTGGGACATGTAGTGCCACCTTCTTATAAGACATTGTCTTTCCAGGTTCCTCTGAAGAGCAAAGACAAGGATCCCCAGCGGGAGAGCCGGACCCCCAGTCAGAGGAGTGTCCGCCCCTCGCGCAGCCCCCAGAAGTCTGCCAGTCCTCCAGGCTCTCGTATAGGAAGCTGCAGCAGCCGCCATGACAGGCAGAGAGACGCGGACCCCGGCAGTGCTAGAGGGTCTCATCAGAAGGAGCCAGTGATGGAGGCCTGAGAACGGGGGCTTCACATTACAACTGATTAAACGTTAGTCACTGAGAATGAAGCTGTAACCCTCCTCACTGCACCAGGGGGCGCTGCACCACACTGCCTCCTGGTGGCCTGCGCTGTGGGAGTCCTCCCGCCCCCCGCCACATTCCCGGGGGATACAATCATTCCTCCACACAAAGGCACAAGTGTCAGCGGCCGGGGAGGAGGGGGGCACAAACTTTCTATACAATATTCTTTATTGAGTGGTCAGTACAATCCGGGGCCTGTTCAGGTAACACAAGAGTCAGGAGAAGAAAGAGAAATCATCATCTCGCCCCAAAGAAGTGTGTGAGGAGCAAGGGGAGGGGGGGGGGGGGGGGGGGGGCAGGAGGTTCCCTTCTTTATATGTATGGGGGGGGGGGGCCTCTGGAAGACCCCAGAATTATAGTATAGAGACCAGAAAGGACAGACATCCCCTTCCAAGGGAACCGTCAGCAGTAATGTGTAATCAGACCTCACACTGCTGTGCTCTGAGCAGCCCTGGAGAGATGTGTAAACAGACCTAGGTGTGTTACTAGCAGCAGGACTGTGATATATGTATTTATAGTCCAGGATTGAACTATGGGCGTGTCCTCACACCGCTGTGCCCTTGGATCGGTGCATTTAACTACTCCACAACCCCTGCATGGAAGAAGTGCAATTCAGAAAGCAAAGAGCACAGCAGTGTGAGGAGACACTCTTGGTACAATGCCATTTTTCACAGTCCTGCTGCTACTAACAACATACAGAACGGTTTGATTAGACATCCCTACAAGGATAATGCAGGGAGCACAGAGCACAGCAGTGTTCAGACATGGCCCAGTGCACAGGGGGGTAAGATGCTGGTGTGTGAGGGGGGAGGTGATGGGGCTGTAGTTTGGAGCCCCTCTGTCTCTCTCCTCAGTTACTTTTGCCCTTTCCTTATTTCCCACACAAATTGTGGAATTTCCATTCCCTTCCCACAATCCCCGGGGACAATGGGATGTATTATGTGTGTGGATGTTGTGCGGCTGCACCGGGGATGACTTGAGGTCCTGCACGATATAGGAGAGGACTTACACTGCAGCGACACTTTCCCTTTAATAGTCTGAATGTAAAGCAATGAGCGGGGGAGGGGGAGATGCCCAGGTAAGTGGTCACCTGGTAGCCTAAAGGCACTGGCCAGGGATCTTTGGCAGTCAGGGGATGATGGTGGTGGTATGATCACAGGGCAGCGATGCCCGCAGCAGACAGCAGGGTGAGGCCCAGCACTATGAAGCCCGTCTGGTAAACTTCAGGGATCTTAAAGCCTTTCCCGAGGTCCCAGGCCTAAAAGAGAGGAGAGAGTCACATCCTGTACTCCAGTTACATCCAAAGCTGTAGCATCACTTCTGCATTAGCCCAAGTCTCCCCAGTGCCCCCTGCTACATCATGTCCTAATCTCCAGTTACTTCCAAAGCTGCATCCTCATTCCTGCCGCTCACTTACTGTATGACCTCACGCCTCCCTAGCGCCCCATGTCACCTATTACTCCAGTTACTTCCAAAGCTGCATCCTCATTTCTGCCGCTCACTGACTGTATAACCTCACGCCTTCCTAGCGCCCCATGTCACCTATTACTCCAGTTACTTCCAAAGCTGCATCCTCATTTCTGCCGCTCACTGACTGTATAACCTCACGCCTTCCTAGCGCCCCATGTCACCTATTACTCCAGTTACTTCCAAAGCTGCATCCTCATTCCTGCTGCTCACTGACTGTATAACCTCACGCCTTCCTAGCGCCCCATGTCACCTTTTACTCCAGTTACTTCCAAAGCTGCATCCTCATTCCTGCTGCTCACTGACTGTATAACCTCACGCCTTCCTAGTGCCTCATGTCACCTATTACTCCAGTTACTTCCAAAGCTGCATCCTCATTCCTGCTGCTCACTGACTGTATAACCTCACGCCTTCCTAGCGCCCCATGTCACCTTTTACTCCAGTTACTTCCAAAGCTGCATCCTCATTCCTGCTGCTCACTGACTGTATAACCTCACGCCTTCCTAGTGCCTCATGTCACCTATTACTCCAGTTACTTCCAAAGCTGCATCCTCATTCCTTTTGTGTTACTGGCTGCACGCTCTCTGGCTCCTCTGGTGCCCCACGTTTCATATTTAATGGGGTGTAGTTGGAGTAGGTTGAGTCTGCACTCACCAAGTGGCGGATGCCGTTCCATGTGTGGAACATGAAGGGGAAGGCGATAGCGAATTTGGCGGAGTAGATGAGTGCGGGGCCCAGGCTGAGGGACTTCACCAGCTCCAGGTATGAGGCGTAGTCACCGGGGAGGACCAGGGCGGACAGGCCGAACAGAGAGACCCCTGAGGAGAAGCACAAGAGGTCATTCAGCGGCCCCTGCGTACACACAAACATGGCCGCCACAGGGGGCACACTCACCAGCGCTCAGGGCAATGCCAGTCCCTCTGTGTGTGATGGACATCATCATCGGCAACGACCATCTGTCAGGAGAGAAGCAAAGTGGGGGCTCAGCATCATCATCACCCTCTCCCTGGGTGCCCCCTTATGTCCTGTGACACGAGACAAGCCAATCCCGCATCCACCATCATCACTCCCTCCATGGGGGCCCGGAATGCTACACAGGTGTCGCATCCTACACTCCAGTCACATCCAGAGCTGCATCTACTGTACTGATCACATCCTACACTCCAGTCACATCCAGAGCTGCAGATACAGAACCAGCTGACCATCCTCATTCTGTACCTATCACACCCAGAGCTGCAGGTTGGAAGATGCATTATCTACTCCAGTCACACATAGAGCTGCAGAGTTGGGTGATGGTGACCCGTGTGCTGTAATATTGGTAGATACATTACTCACACCAATACCCTGATGCATTGTGGGTAACATTGCACTACACCCTGCCAGAGCTGCGTCTCACTGTGCTACATCCATGGGGCTGCTGTGTGCTTCGTCCTGTGGAGGGGGCAGGGATTTATTTTGGGGTCCTGGATCCACATTTGTCCTGTGCAGCGCTGGCACATAGCGGGGGTCCGGTGCCAGGAATGTGTTGTGGGGGCTCAGCACACAGCGGGGCTATTCATGGCCGGGGGGCGCTGGTATGTGCGGGGGCGGAGGAACAATGCAGACGCCAGCCCGAAACAACGCTGATCCAACAACTTACTCCTGGCACCGGGCGCCGTCGGACCCACCCAGCGCCTGCCAGAACTCACTGATCTAATCTCACCCTGTACAGGGGTCCCGACACACATCACATGCAGGAGTCTGGGAAAGCTGGGTGACACAGGGGGTCTTACCCGTAGATGGAGATGTGGGGGGACAGCGGGCGGTTCAGCCGAGAGTTCTTATCCCAGAATCGCTCCATCTCCTGCTTGGCCGTCGTCCCCATGGGTAGCGCACTGGTAACAGGCAGAACGTCAGGTGTCAATAAAGATCAGACATTCAACATGTGTGACAACACAGGTCAGAGGTCACTTACCTCCGGAGGCAGAGCGAGGGCCGGAGCAGGAGGCATTGCCGGGCCGAGTGTCTGCAAAGAGAACAGAGGCTTAAAGGGCAACTCTATTACCGCTCACACCTACCTGCAAATCACAGAGGACACAGGAGAGGTCATGTGACAAAAGCTCCGCCCCCCTCAGACACAGGGGAGATGGTGGAGTGCCCCTTTAAATACATCATCAACCACATCACCCTAAAGAACTACCACATCACAGAGGAGGGGGTTACACCCACATATAGCACTTACTACACCCCTAAAATCTCTAACCCTTCACATGACCTTTAACCCCGGCGCTGACCTGTGACTGCCAGATGACCTCTCACAAGTCCCTAACACTTGTCCTTCCCGCAATAACTGTCCCATTCCCGTCATACACTGCACTGACCCCCCATGAAGTGAGAGACCCAAACCCCACAAGAAAAAATCAACACAGAACCCCGCGATCTCCCTCGGAAGTCACCTCAATAACAGCGCCGCCATCTTGTCCTGACTGACGTGACGTCACAGACTCCTGACACCGCGCGCCGCTAATTACACCCGCCTCCAGCGCGCTGATTGGTCGAGCTCTGAAGGAGGAGTGGTTAACGATAAAACGCGGAACTAGGAGTCATGTGATCAGGCAGGGACTGGTGGGAAGTGTGAAACCATGGCAACCGCCTGCTCAGATACTGGAGTGCATGTCACGTGGTAAAATCCGACTGTACCACAACTGCTAGGATTAGATACACAGCTCAGCAGTCAGTATCACACAGGAGAGGATTAGATACACAGCTCAGCAGTCAGTAACACACAGGAGAGGATTAGATACACAGCTCACAGGATCACACAGGATAGGATTAGATACACGGCTCAGCAGTCAGTATCACACAGGATAGGATTAGATACACAGCTCAGCAGTATCACACAGGATAGGATTAGATACACAGCTCACAGGATCACACAGGATAGGATTAGATACACGGCTCAGCAGTCAGTATCACACAGGAGAGGATTAGATACACAGCTCAGCAGTATCACACAGGAGAGGATTAGATACACAGCTCAGCAGACAGTATCACACAGGAGAGGATTAGATACACAGCTCAGCAGTATCACACAGGATAAGATTAGATACACAGCTCAGCAGTATCACACAGGATAGGATTAGATACACAGCTCAGCAGTATCACACAGGAGAGGATTAGATACACAGCTCAGCAGACAGTATCACACAGGAGAGGATTAGATACACAGCTCAGCAGTATCACACAGGATAAGATTAGATACACAGCTCAGCAGTATCACACAGGAGAGGATTAGATACACAGCTCAGCAGTCAGTAACACACAGGAGAGGATTAGATACACAGCTCAGCAGTATCACACAGGATAGGATTAGATACACGGCTCAGCAGTATCACACAGGATAGGATTAGATACACAGCTCAGCAGTATCACACAGGATAGGATTAGATACACAGCTCAGCAGACTTTATCACACAGGATAGGATTAGATACACAGCTCAGCAGTATCACACAGGAGAGGATTAGATACACAGCTCAGCAGACAGTATCACACAGGAGGGGATTAGATACACAGCTCAGCAGTATCACACAGGAGAGGATTAGATACACAGCTAAGCAGACAGTATCAGACAGGAGAGGATTAGATACACAGCTCAGCAGTCAGTATCACACAGGAGAGGATTAGATACACAGCTCAGCAGTATCACACAGGAGAGGATTAGATACACAGCTCAGTAGTATCACACAGTATAGGATTAGATACACAGCTCAGCAGTATCACACAGGAGAGGATTAGATACACAGCTCAGCAGACTGTATCACACAGGATAGGATTAGATACATATCTCAGCAGTATCACACAGGATAGGATTAGATACACAGCTCAGTAGTATCACACAGGAGAGGATTAGATACACAGCTCAGCAGTATCACACAGGAGAGGATTAGATACACAGCTCAGTAGTATCACACAGGATATGATTAGATACACAGCTCAGCAGGCAGTATCACACAGGAGAGGATTAGATACACAGCTCAGCAGTATCACACAGGATAGGATTAGATACACAGCCCAGCAGACTGTATCACACAGGATAGGATTAGATACACAGCTCAGCAGACAGTATCACACAGGATAGGATTAGATACACAGCTCAGCAGTATCGCACAGGAGAGGTTTAGATACACAGCTCAGTAGTATCACACCGGATAGGATTAGGTACACAGCTCAGCAGACAGTATCTCACAGGACAGGGTTAGATACACAGCTCAGCAGTATCACACAGGAGAGGATCAGATACACAGCTCAGCAGACAGTATCACACAGGATAGGATTAGATACACAGCTCAGCAGTATCACACAGGAGAGGATTAGATACACCTCTCAGCAGACAGTATCACACAGGATAGGATTAGATACACAGCTCAGCAGTCAGTATCACACAGGATAGGATTAGATACACAGCTCAGCTATATCACACAGGAGAGGATTAGATACACAGCTCAGCAGTATCACACAGGATTGGATTAGATACACAGCTCAGCAGTATCACACAGGATAGGATTAGATACACAGCTCAGCAGACAGTATCACACAGGACAGGGTTAGATACACAGCTCAGCAGTATCACACAGGAGAGGATTAGATACACAGCTCAGCAGACAGTATCACACAGGATAGGATTAGATACACAGCTCAGCAGTCAGTATCACACAGGATAGGATTAGATACACAGCTCAGCAGTAAGTATCACACAGGATAGGATTAGATACACAGCTCAGCAGTTAGTATCACACAGGATAGGATTAGATACACAGCTCAGCAGCATCACACAGGATATGATTAGATACACAGCTCAGCAGTATCACACAGGAGAGGATTAGATACACAGCTCAGCAGTATCACACAGGAGAGGATTAGATACACAGCTCAGCAGTATCACACAGGAAAGGATTAGATACACAGCTCAGCAGCATCACACAGGATGGGATTAGATACAAAGCTCAGCAGACAGTATCACACAGGATAGGATTAGATACACAGCTCAGCAGACAGTATCACACAGGATAGGATTAGATACACAGCTCAGCAGTCAGTATCACTCAGGATAGGATTAGATACACAGCTCAGCAGTATCACACAGGAGGGGATTAGATACACAGCTCAGCAGACAGTATAACACAGGACTGGATTAGATACACAGCTCAGCAGTATCACACAGGATAGGATTAGATACACAGCTCAGCAGACAGTATCACACAGGAGAGGATTAGATATACAGCTCAGCAGACAGCATCACACAGGATAGGATTAGATACACAGCTCAGCAGTCAGTATCACTCAGGATAGGATTAGATACACAGCTCAGCAGTCAGTATCACTCAGGATAGGACTAGATACACAGCTCAGCAGTATCACACAGGATAGGATTAGATACACAGCTCAGCAGACTGTATCACACAGGATGGGATTAGATACACAGCTCAGCAGTCAGTATCACACAGGATAGGATTAGATACACAGCTCAGCAGACAGTATCACACAGGATAGGATTAGATACACAGCTCAGCAGACAGTATCACACAGGATGGGATTAGATACACAGCTCAGCAGACAGTATCACACAGGAGAGGATTAGATACACAGCTCAGCAGTATCACACAGGAGAGGATTAGATACACAGCTCAGCAGTATCACACAGGATAGGATTAGATACACAGCTCAGCAGACTGTATCACACAGGATGGGATTAGATACACAGCTCAGCAGTCAGTATCACACAGGATAGGATTAGATACACAGCTCAGCAGACAGTATCACACAGGATAGGATTAGATACACAGCTCAGCAGACAGTATCACACAGGATGGGATTAGATACACAGCTCAGCAGACAGTATCACACAGGAGAGGATTAGATACACAGCTCAGCAGTATCACACAGGAGAGGATTAGATACACAGCTCAGCAGTATCACACAGGAGAGGATTAGATACACAGCTCAGCAGTATCACACATGATGGGATTAGATACACAGCTCAGCAGTATCACACAGGAGAGGATTAGATACACAGCTCAGCAGTATCACACAGGAGAGGATTAGATACACAGCTCACAGTATCACACATCATAGGATTAGATACACAGCTCAGCAGTATCACACAGGATAGGATTAGATACACAGCTCAGCAGACCGTATCACACAGGAGAGGATTAGATACACAGCTCAGCAGTATCACACATGATGGGATTAGATACAGTGTGTCCCTCCCCTTATAATAGATGCAGTAGCCCCCGCGCCCCCTCTGCCCGGGCTCTGCTCCCCTCTCCTGTGATTGGCCGGCCTCCTCCCACCCTCAGGGGTATATACGGTGCCTCTGTGTCTCCCTCCTGACTCCACAGCTGAGGGTTTCTGGGGTTCTGGTCGGCCAATGGAATCGCTTCGCTTCCCCCGGACACCATGCTGCCTGCTGGGCCTTGTAGTGCTCTCAGCTCTCTGTAAGTCTCTCTGTGATTGGTCGGGAGGTCGGGGCATCTCTGTGGCTGCTGCTTGTTTTTCCCATGTATTTCTTGTTATGTGACTCCAGCTGTGCCTGTCAGGTGAAGCTGGTGTATGCTCACACTGCTGTGCTCTGTGCAGCCAGTATTATGTATTGTCACCGTACAGATGTGTAATCAGACCTTTACCTTGTTGGTAGCAGCAGGACTGTGATATAAGGATTTGTATTCCTGGACTGTACATTGGGACCTATCCTCACACTGCTGCGTTCTGTGCTCCCTACAGCCAGTGTTATGTATTGTCCCTGGAGAGATGTGTAATCAGACCTTTGTGTATGTTGTTAGTAGCAGCAGGACTGTGATGTATAGATTTATATTCCAGTACTGTACATTGTATCCTCACACTGCTGTGCTCTGTTCTTTCTGTTTCTCCGCCCCTTTCCCCTGCCCTTAGTCACTGCTGTAGTATTCGGCCTGAAACCTGTTATCAGTTACAGCAGAGCAGAGGGGACGCACAGCAGTGAAATGCAGAGACTAAGGGCGCAGCAGTGTGAGGACACATAGAAGTCGTCCTGCTGGTGGTTTTTGTGCATATGATGAGTTTTTAAGTTTTTTACAAAATCACAAATTTTTTTTGTGGGAAAATTTGTTTTATGAATCAGAAATATTATATAAGAGGATCCTCCTGTGACATAACTGTGTGTCCCCGCAGCCTTCTCCCCCTCCCTGGCCATAGAGGTCTACACTGACCGGGAGGTACACGGCACCATAGGCTCCCGGATCCATCTGTCCTGCACCTTCTGGTCCAGCGAGTGGATCTCAGACGACATCTCCGTCACCTGGCACTACCAGCCCGACAACAGCAGGAGCACCTACTCGGTAAGAGGAACCTCAGCCTGATAACAGAGAGTAATAGATTGTATCCCCCTGTACAGTCTCCTCCCCCGGGATGTAATGGCTGATAACAGAGAGTAATAGATTGTATCCCCCCCTGTACAGTCTCCTCTCCCCAGGATGTAATAGCTGATAACAGAGAGTAATAGATTGTATCCCCCCTGTACAGTCTCCTCTCCCCGGGATGTAATGGCTGATAGCAGAGAGTAATAGACTGTATCCCCCTGTACAGTCTCCTCTCCCCGGGATGTAATAGCTGATAACAGAGAGTAATAGATTGTATCCCCCCTGTACAGTCTCCTCTCCCCGGGGTGTAATGGCTGATAACAGAGAGTAATATATTGTATCCCACCTGTACAGTCTCCTCTCCCCAGGATGTAATGGCTGATAACAGAGAGTAATAGATTGTATCCCCCCTGTACAGTCTCCTCTCCCCGGGATGTAATGGCTGATAACAGAGAGTAATAGATTGTATCCCCCTGTACAGTCTCCTCTCCCCGGGATGTAATGGCTGATAACAGAGAGTAATAGATTGTATCCCCCCCCCTGTACAGTCTCCTCTCCCGGGGATGTAATGGCTGATAACAGAGAGTAATAGATTGTATCCCCCCCCCCTGTACAGTCTCCTCTCCCCGGGATGTAATGGCTGATAACAGAGAGTAATAGATTGTATCCCCCTGTACAGTCTCCTCTCCCCGGGGTGTAATGGCTGATAACAGAGAGTAATAGATTGTATCCCCCTGTACAGTCTCCTCTCCCCAGGATGTAATGGCTGATAACAGAGAGTAATAGATTGTATCCCCCCCTGTACAGTCTCCTCTCCCCGGGATGTAATGGCTGATAACAGAGAGTAATAGATTGTACCCCCCTCCTGTACAGTCTCCTCTCCCCGGGATGTAATGGCTGATAACAGAGAGTAATAGATTGTATCCCCCCCTGTACAGTCTCCTCTCCCCGGGATGTAATGGCTGATAACAGAGAGTAATAGATTGTATCCCCCCTGTACAGTCTCCTCTCCCCGGGGTGTAATGGCTGATAACAGAGAGTAATAGATTCTACCCCCCCCCCCCTGTACAGTCTCCTCTCCCCGGGATGTAATGGCTGATAACAGAGAGTAATAGATTGTATCCCCCCTGTACAGTCTCCTCTCCCCGGGATGTAATGGCTGATAACAGAGAGTAATAGATTGTATCCCCCCCCCTGTACAGTCTCCTCTCCCCGGGATGTAATGGCTGATAACAGAGAGTAATAGATTGTATCCCCCCTGTACAGTCTCCTCTCCCCGGGGTGTAATGGCTGATAACAGAGAGTAATAGATTGTATCCCCCCTGTACAGTCTCCTCTCCCCGGGATGTAATGGCTGATAACAGAGAGTAATAGATTGTATCCCCCTGTACCGTCTCCTCTCCCCGGGATGTAATGGCTGATAACAGAGAGTAATAGATTGTATCCCTCCTGTACAGTCTTCTCTCCCCGGGATGTAATGGCTGATAACAGAGAGTAATAGATTGTATCCCCCCCAGTACAGTCTCCTCTCCCCGGGATGTAATGGCTGATAACAGAGAGTAATAGATTGTATCCCCCTGTACAGTCTCCTCTCCCCGGGATGTAATGGCTGATAACAGAGAGTAATAGATTGTATCCCCCTGTACAGTCTCCTCTCCCCGGGATGTAATGGCTGATAGCAGAGAGTAATAGATTGTATCCCCCCCTTTACAGTCTCCTCTCCCCGGGGTGTAATGGCTGATAACAGAGAGTAATAGATTGTATCCCCCCCTGTACAGTCTCCTCTCCCCGGGATGTAATGGCTGATAACAGAGAGTAATAGATTGTATCCCCCCTGTACAGTCTCCTCTCCCCGGGGTGTAATGGCTGATAACAGAGAGTAATAGATTGTATCCCCCAGTACAGTCTCCTCTCCCCGGGGTGTCATGGCTGATAACAGAGAGTAATAGATTGTATTCTGTGCCTTGGCTGATAACAAAGAGTAATAGATTGTATCCTGTGCCCTGGCTGATAACAGAGAGTAATAGCCGGTCTTGTATCCCCCCTGCAGATCTTCCACTACACGAAGGGTCAGGCGGTGATCGATGACACGGGGATCTTTAAGGATCGGATACAGTGGGTGGGGCATCCTCGCAGTAAGGACGGCTCCATCGTCATCCATAACCTGGAGTATGCGGATAACGGGACCTTCACCTGTGATGTGAAGAACCCCCCGGATGTGGTGGGGAAGTCGTCCTACGTGCACCTGCTGGTCTATGACAAAGGTGAGCCTCCACAAATGCCCGATCCTCAGGGGATGTCTCTATCCGCTAGCCCCGCCTGTCACTAATACAAGCTCCTCCCCTGCAGGGCCAGTCCGTGCTGGTCTGGTGCTGGGGATCATCATTGGCGCGGCGCTGGGGCTGGTGATCCTTGTGGCAATTCTGGCATACCTCATACGTTACTGCTGGCTGAGGAGACAGATCCGGGTACAGAGGGAGCTCAGGTAGGTAACGACCAACACAAGCACTTACCTGAGGAGCTCCCCCTGCAATCACTGACCTCACTGTCCTCTCATTCCAGTGCTCTCGAAAGAGGAAAACTACACAAACTATCCAAAGGGTTAAAAAGTGGCAGACAGGTGAGTACCAAGTGACCTGTATGTACTTCTACTCCATTCACATCTAGAGCTGCAATATCTTATACTCCAGTCACATCCAACACTGCATCATGTCTTATACTTGTGTCACATCCAGAGCTGCATCGTGTCTTATACTCCAGTCACAACCATAGCTGAATCTTATACGCAAGTCACATCCAAAGATACATCTTATACTCCAGTCACATCCAACCCTGCATCATGTCTTATACTCCAGTCACATACAAAGCTACATCTTATAATCCAGTCACATCCACAGCTACAGCATGCCTCATACTACAGCAACATCAAAAGTTACATCTTATACTCCAGTCACATCCAGAGCTACAGCAACTTATACTCCAGTCACATCCAAAGCTACAACATCTTATACTCCAGTCACATCCAGAGCTACAGTATCTTATACTCCAGTCACACTCAACTGCATCATGTCTTATATCCAGGCAAATCCAGAGCTACATCTTATACTCCAGTCACATCCAGAGCTACAGCAACTTATACTCCAGTCACATCCAGAGCTACCACATCTTATACTCCAGTCACATCCAGAGCTACAGCATCTTATACTCCAGTCACATCCAGAGCTACAGCATCTTATACTCCAGTCACATCCAGAGCTATAACATCTCATACTCCAGTCACATCCAGAGCTATAACATCTCATACTCCAGTCACATCCAGAGCTATAACATCTCATACTCCAGTTACATCCAGAGCTATAACATCTCATACTCCAGTTACATCCAGAGCTATAACATCTCATACTCCAGTTACATCCAGAGCTATAACATCTCATACTCCAGTCCCATCCAGATCTATAACAACTCATACTCCAGTCCCATCCAGAGCCACAGCATCTTATACTCCAGTCCCATCCAGAGCTACAGCATCTTATACTCCAGTCCCATCCAGAGCTACAGCATCTTATACTCCAGTCACATCCAGAGCTACAGCATCTTATACTCCAGTCCCATCCAGAGCTACAGCATCTTATACTCCAGTCCCATCCAGAGCCACAGCATCTTTTACTCCAGTCCCATCCAGAGCTGCAACATCTCATACTCCAGTCCCATTTAGAGCTATAACATCTCATACTCCAGTCCCATTTAGAGCTATAACATATCATACTCCAGTCCCATCCAGAGCTATAACATCTTATACTCCAGTCACATCCAGAGCTACAGCATCTTATACTCCAGTCCCATCCAGAGCTACAGCAACTTATACTCCAGTCACATCCAGAGATACCACATCTTATACTCCAGTCCCATCCAGAGATACCACATCTCATACTCCAGTTACATCCAGAGCTATAACATCTCATACTCCAGTTACATCCAGAGCTATAACATCTCATACTCCAGTCCCATCCAGATCTATAACAACTCATACTCCAGTCCCATCCAGAGCCACAGCATCTTATACTCCAGTCCCATCCAGAGCTACAGCATCTTATACTCCAGTCCCATCCAGAGCTACAGCATCTTATACTCCAGTCACATCCAGAGCTACAGCATCTTATACTCCAGTCCCATCCAGAGCTACAGCATCTTATACTCCAGTCACATCCAGAGCTACCACATCTCATACTCCAGTCCCATCCAGAGCTACAGCATCTTATACTCCAGTCCCATCCAGAGCCACAGCATCTTTTACTCCAGTCCCATCCAGAGCTGCAACATCTCATACTCCAGTCCCATTTAGAGCTATAACATCTCATACTCCAGTCCCATTTAGAGCTATAACATCTCATACTCCAGTCCCATCCAGAGCTATAACATCTTATACTCCAGTCACATCCAGAGCTACAGCATCTTATACTCCAGTCCCATCCAGAGCTACAGCAACTTATACTCCAGTCACATCCAGACATACCACATCTTATACTCCAGTCCCATCCAGAGCTACAGCATCTTATACTCCAGTCCCATCCAGAGCTATAACATCTCATATTCCAGTTACATCCAGAGCTATAACATCTCATACGCCAGTCCCATCCAGAGCCACAGCATCTTATAGTCCAGTCCCATCCAGAGTTACAGCATCTTCTAGTCCAGTCCCATCCAGAGCCACAGCATCTTATACTCCAGTCCCATCCAGAGCTATAACATCTCATACTCCAGTTACATCCAGAGCTATAACATCTCATACGCCAGTCCCATCCAGAGCCACAGCATCTTATAGTCCAGTCCCATCCAGAGTTACAGCATCTTCTAGTCCAGTCCCATCCAGAGCCACAGCATCTTATACTCCAGTCCCATCCAGAGCTAAGGCATCTTATACTCCAGTCCCATCCAGAGCTACAGCATCTTATACTCCAGTCCCATCCAGAGCTACAGCATCTTATACTCCAGTCCCATCCAGAGCTACAGCATCTTATACTCCAGTCCCATCCAGATCTATAACATCTCATACTCCAGTTACATCCAGAGCTATAACATCTCATACGCCAGTCCCATCCAGAGCCACAGCATCTTATAGTCCAGTCCCATCCAGAGCTACAGCATCTTCTAGTCCAGTCACATCCAGAGCTACAGCATCTTATACTCCAGTCCCATCCAGATCTATAACATCTCATACTCTAGTCCCATCTAGAGCCACTGCATCATATACTCCAGTCCCATCCAGAGCTACTGCATCTTATACTCCAGTTACTTCCAGAGCTATAACATCTCATACTCCAGTTACATCCAGAGCTATAACATCTCATACTCCAGTCCCATCCAGATCTATAACAACTCATACTCCAGTCCCATCCAGAGCCACAGCATCTTATACTCCAGTCCCATCCAGAGCTACAGCATCTTATACTCCAGTCCCATCCAGAGCTACAGCATCTTATACTCCAGTCACATCCAGAGCTACAGCATCTTATACTCCAGTCCCATCCAGAGCTACAGCATCTTATACTCCAGTCCCATCCAGAGCTACAGCATCTTATACTCCAGTCCCATCCAGATCTATAACATCTCATACTCCAGTTACATCCAGAGCTATAACATCTCATACGCCAGTCCCATCCAGAGCCACAGCATCTTATAGTCCAGTCCCATCCAGAGCTACAGCATCTTCTAGTCCAGTCACATCCAGAGCTACAGCATCTTATACTCCAGTCCCATCCAGATCTATAACATCTCATACTCTAGTCCCATCTAGAGCCACTGCATCATATACTCCAGTCCCATCCAGAGCTACTGCATCTTATACTCCAGTTACTTCCAGAGCTATAACATCTCATACTCCAGTTACATCCAGAGCTATAACATCTCATACTCCAGTCCCATCCAGATCTATAACAACTCATACTCCAGTCCCATCCAGAGCCACAGCATCTTATACTCCAGTCCCATCCAGAGCTACAGCATCTTATACTCCAGTCCCATCCAGAGCTACAGCATCTTATACTCCAGTCACATCCAGAGCTACAGCATCTTATACTCCAGTCCCATCCAGAGCTACAGCATCTTATACTCCAGTCACATCCAGAGCTACCACATCTCATACTACAGTCCCATCCAGAGCTACAGCATCTTATACTCCAGTCCCATCCAGAGCCACAGCATCTTTTACTCCAGTCCCATCCAGAGCTGCAACATCTCATACTCCAGTCCCATTTAGAGCTATAACATCTCATACTCCAGTCCCATTTAGAGCTATAACATCTCATACTCCAGTCCCATCCAGAGCTATAACATCTTATACTCCAGTCACATCCAGAGCTACAGCATCTTATACTCCAGTCCCATCCAGAGCTACAGCAACTTATACTCCAGTCACATCCAGAGATACCACATCTTATACTCCAGTCCCATCCAGAGCTACAGCATCTTATACTCCAGTCCCATCCAGAGCTATAACATCTCATATTCCAGTTACATCCAGAGCTATAACATCTCATACGCCAGTCCCATCCAGAGCCACAGCATCTTATAGTCCAGTCCCATCCAGAGTTACAGCATCTTCTAGTCCAGTCCCATCCAGAGCCACAGCATCTTATACTCCAGTCCCATCCAGAGCTATAACATCTCATATTCCAGTTACATCCAGAGCTATAACATCTCATACGCCAGTCCCATCCAGAGCCACAGCATCTTATAGTCCAGTCCCATCCAGAGTTACAGCATCTTCTAGTCCAGTCCCATCCAGAGCCACAGCATCTTATACTCCAGTCCCATCCAGAGCTACAGCATCTTATACTCCAGTCCCATCCAGAGCTACAGCATCTTATACTCCAGTCCCATCCAGAGCTACAGCATCTTATACTCCAGTCCCATCCAGATCTATAACATCTCATACTCCAGTTACATCCAGAGCTATAACATCTCATACGCCAGTCCCATCCAGAGCCACAGCATCTTATAGTCCAGTCCCATCCAGAGCTACAGCATCTTCTAGTCCAGTCACATCCAGAGCTACAGCATCTTATACTCCAGTCCCATCCAGATCTATAACATCTCATACTCTAGTCCCATCTAGAGCCACTGCATCATATACTCCAGTCCCATCCAGAGCTACAGCATCTTATACTCCAGTCCCATCCAGAGCTACAGCATCTTATAGTCCAGTCACATCCAGAGCTACAGCACCTTATACTCCAGTCCCATCCAGAGCTACAACATCTCATACTCCAGTCCCATTTAGAGCTATAACATCTCATACTCCAGTCCCATCCAGAGCCACAGCATCTTATACTCCAGTCCCATCCTGAGTTACAGCATCTTATACTCCAGTCACATCCAGAGCTACAGCATCTCATACTCCAGTCACATCCAGAGCTACAGCATCTTATACTCCAGTCACATCCAGAGCTACAGCATCTTATACTCCAGTACCATCCAGAGCTATAACATTTCATACTCCAGTCACGTCCAGATCTACAGCATATTATACTCCAGTCACATCGAAAGCCACAGCATCTTATACTCAGTCACATCCAGAGCCACAGGTTTTTATACTCCAGTCACATCCAGAGCTACACCATCTTATACTCCAGTCAGATCCAGAGCTATAACATCTCATACTCCAGTCACGTCCAGATCTACAGCATCTTATACTCCAGTCACATCCAGAGCCACAGCATCTTATACTCCAGTCACATCCAGAGCTACAGCATCTTATACTCCAGTCACATCCAGAGCTACAGCATCTTATACTCCAGTCACATCCAGAGCTACAGCATCTTATACTCCAGTCACATCCAGAGCTATTACATTACTAATACTCTCTTATGCTCCAGTCACATTAATGTTCACTCTTCAGTCAGCTGTTAGCAGGGAGATGTAAGCTTGCAGTCTGGATGCAGCTTTGGCTGTGACTAGAGTTAACACCTCCCCTCTCCTCCCCACAGGCGCCACTTCTCTCCATGCTTGACCAATCCCGGAGCTTCAAATCCAGTGACAAGAAACCCAAAGGCCTGGGCGACTCCCGCAAGGAGCGGAAATAGCAATTAGCGGGCAGGGAAGGTACAGAGAGGGCGGAGTCCCCCCGCAGCTCCAAGGTGGTCTATACCATCGAGATGGAGCTACGGGGGGATGAGGACGGGGACCAGCCCCACCGGACCACCGTCAGGTCTCCCAGCAAGAGCAGCCTGAAGAACGCCCTCAAGAATCTAATCAGAAGTGACTCGTAATCCGAGAGCGGCGGGGGCCCCTAGGGGTCATGCCCCGCCCCTTGGACCCCCGCATTGCGGCTAATAATAACCTCTATGTGTAAACCATCATGTGTTGTACCTTTCCTGCGGGAAACCAAGAATAAATCGGGACTCCTCCCTGCCCACTGGGGGCACCAACTCATCACCCTAGGGGGCGCAATGCCGTGCAATGCAAACTCTCCCCAGCCACCGGCCCACTGGGCTACCAACTGAGTTTTTCGGTTCCTCGGGGGATGGCTCTGGGAAACTCGGCCAATCAGGTGAGACTTGGTGATAACATCATGGTCTGACCTGAGAGTGAGCCGCCCCCCTGCGCCTCTCAGGCCTGTGTACAAGTATCGCCCTCCCGCCTCTCTCCAGGGCGATGTTTCTACAGCTTTAACCCCTTCTCTCCCGTCTAAGGCGGACAGGGGGGATTAAGGCGTTAATGGCTTCCGTTAACCCCACGGCTGCTGCATCGGCCAAGTGCAACGTCCAGTGGGGATCAATGGAAGGCATTAACACCCGGTACCGTAAATCCCAGAATATGGGCCCAATGGGCATCTGCTAGGTTGATCATACCGTAAATACTAGATTATATGCCCAGTACTGGTGTTACCGTATATACCAGATTATAGACTTAGTTTTTAATACTGTAAATACCAAAATATAAAGGCAGCATCACTCCTTACCAAAAACATGGGGTGTCGCACATCAGACTGGATGATACCCATTGTCATATATATTAGAATATAAGCCCAGCATCATCCTCCAGGGCACCTGACAGTGTGATGCTTCTTACCGTAAGTATCAGATTTAGAACTAACTTTAGTAAATGAATTCTAGAGCATTTAACATTGTAGCACTTGTTACCATATATACCAGACTATAAGCCCATCACGGACACTTACCCTCCAGGGCACCTGACAGTGTGATACCTGTTACCGTATATACCAGACTATAAGCCCATCACGGACACTTACCCTCCAGGGCACCTGACAGTGTGATAGCTGTTACCGTATATACCAGACTATAAGACCATCATGGACACTTACCCTCCAAGGCACCTGACAGTGTGATACCTGTTACCGTATATATCAGACTATAAGCCCATCACAGACACTTACCTTCTAGGACACCTCACAGGGGGATACCTGTTACCATATATCTTAGAATATAAGCTGATCATTGTCCCTCCCACTTCAGGGCAGGTGTCATACCTGTTACCGTATATATCATACTATAGGCCTATCACGGTTCCTCCCCCTCCAGGGCACCTGATGGTTACCGTATACCTCAGACTATGAGGCCAGCATTGACCCCGCCCCTAGGGTGTGTCGTGAGTTCTCTGCGTTTCGATCGCCCTCCATGGTGCTGCATCATCCTCCATTTCTGTGGCAGGAAACTGATCCAGAATGAAGTCTCCTGCGCCCCGGAGCTTTTTCTCTTGTGCCTCTGTGTTTTTTGTATTATTTTTTGGTATTTTTCGGAGTTGTCGTGATGTGTCATGAAGCCTATTCTCAGCGTACAGACCTGACTTGACAATCAGCGAGGTCACCGGGGGGCAGCAAAGCATCCTGGGACCTCGGGCGTCTCCCCAATGTGCAGCAGTGATGGCCACGTCTGAGCGATATATACGTGTGTGAACATGTGTGTAAATATGTGACCCCCTGTACAAAACCACAGACACCGGGACCATTAATAAACTGACACTGGAAATCACCAGCGGACTCCTGCCTCATTACTGCCTGCTCTGCAGAGCATCGCGCCTCCTACATACCGACTCCTGCAGATTATTACACCTCTGACCTCTACAGAGATCTGCACAGCATCGCGCCTCCTACATACTGACACCTGCAAATTATTACACCACTGACCTCTTATCAGATCTGCAGAGCATTGCTCCCCTACCTCCTGATACATAGTGATATATCCTGCAGAGCATCGCTTCTCTACCTCCTGATACATAGTGATATATCCTGCAGAGCATCGCTCCCCTACCTCCTGATACATAGTGATATCTCCTGCAGAGCATCGCTCCTCTACCACCTGATACATAGTGATATATCCTGCAGAGCATCGCTTCTCTACTTCCTAATACACAGTGATATATCCTGCAGAGCATTGCTCCTTTACCTCCTGATACATAGTGAGATATCCTGCAGAGCATCACTCCTCTACCTCCTTATACATAGTGATACATCCTGCAGAGCATTGCTCCTCTACCTCCTGATACATAGTGATGTATTCTGCAGAGCATCGCTCCTCTTCTTCCTGATAGACAATGATATATCCTGCAGATTATTACTCCTCTGGAGATCTGCAAAAGATTTTGAGAAACAAATGCCGCTTCTTTTTTAATTTTCCATAAATTTTATTAATTAAACATGCTAAAATATTCCAAAACTGTGGTTTCCTATAAGAGCCCATATTAGGGTCTGACGATGTGAGAGGTGGCCAAGGATGAGAAGTAACCTTTGGGGTGCCCCTTGGTCATTGTTGAAAAACTGGGGCTGCAGGACGGTGTATGGCGGTGGGCTGTCAGGGAATGATGGGAGTTGTAGTTTGTCAGCGGGTAATGGAGTATATATGAAGTATTTCTATATACACGGATGAGAACTTCTGAAAAATTTCTGCAGGTGCATAAACAGCCACTAGATGTCAGCAGAGTTCTACCAGCGACTATCACAGTGCCCCCTATAGGGATAAGAGATCACTGCACCTTCCTGCAATACTGTAGCACAAAGCTGCAGCGTCCTAAACACAGTGCAAGGGGCAACCTGGGCACCTACAGTGCTGCCACATGGATCAATGGGTGATCAGATTATTGGGTGGTCCATGGTGACATGTGCAGAATAAGATAAGGGGAGCATGCCTTGATATAAATGGGGACCCCAAAACTGTCTACACACAGGCCTGGAGACAGGAGCGCAGCCGCCATGACAGCTCTGCCCAATGTCACCTTCATATCATACGTACAAAAGTCTCTCATCTATCAGATGGACTACACCGAGGAGAGGACGCACACACCGGCCCGGGGGTCTCCGCCCGAGGGTCATTCATTATAAATTAAGGAGGAGGGGGAGGAGGGTGTTGGGGGGACTCTAGATATAATGCCCCATTTTTCATCCGGCTCGTCTCTTATAGAGAAGGAAGTGCAGAATCAGCTGAAGAGGACGGAGGGGACATCATCATGGGCTGGGGTCCTGCTTCCTCTTCTGAAACCGGCGAAACTTGTTCTGAATGGCCAAAGCCGCCTTCTCTGTCTCCGGAGCGTTCAGGTCAATGTCAATTTCTTCCTCCACCTTCTCCGAGTTCCCAGCTTTATCTGTGGTGATATCAGAAAGGACCATGAAAATAATACTGCCCCCTATGTACAGGAATATAACTACTATAATACTGCCCCCTATGTACAAGAATATACCTACTATAATACTGCCCCCTATGTACAAGAATATAACTACTATAATACTGCCCCCTATGTACAGGAATATAACTACTATAATACTGCCCCCTATGTACAGGAATATAACTACTATAATACTGCCCCCTATGTACAAGAATATAACTACTATAATACTGCCCCCTATGTACAGGAATATAACTACTATAATACTGCCCCCTATGTACAGGGATATAACTACTATAATACTGCCCCCTATGTACAGGAATATAACTACTATAATACTGCCCCCTATGTACAGGAATATAACTACTATAATACTGCCCCCTATGTACAAGAATATAACTACTATAATACTGCCCCCTATGTACAGGAATATAACTACTATAATACTGCCCCCTATGTATAGGAATATAACTACTATAATACTGCCCCCTATGTACAAGAATATAACTACTATAATACTGCCCCCTATGTACAAGAATATAACTACTATAATACTGCCCCCTATGTACAAGAATATAACTACTATAATACTGCCCCCTATGTACAGGAATATAACTACTATATTACTGCCCCCTATGTACAAGAATATAACTACTATAATACTGCCCCCTATGTACAAGAATATAACTACTATAATACTGCCCCTTATGTACAAGAATATAACTACTATAATACTGCCCCCTATGTACAAGAATATAACTACTATTATACTGCCCCCTATGTACAGGAATATAACTACTATAATACTGCCCCCTATGTACAAGAATATAACTACTATAATACTGCCCCCTATGTACAGAAATATAACTACTATAATACTGCCCCCTATGTACAAGAATATAACTACTATAATACTGCTCCCTATGTACAGGAATATAACTACTATAATACTGCCCCCTATGTACAGGAATATAACTACTATAATACTGCCCCCTATGTACAAGAATATACCTACTATAATACTGCCCCCTATGTACAAGAATATAACTACTATAATACTGCCCCCTATGTACAGGAATATAACTACTATAATACTGCCCCCTATGTACAAGAATATAACTACTATAATACTGCCCCCTATGTACAGGAATATAACTACTATAATACTGCCCCCTATGTACAAAAATATAACTACTATAATACTGCCCCCTATGTACAGGAATATAACTACTATAATACTGCCCCCTATGTACAAGAATATAACTACTATAATACTGCTCCCTATGTACAGGAATATAACTACTATAATACTGCCCCCTATGTACAGGAATATAACTTCTATAATACTGCCCCCTATGTACAAGAATATAACTACTATAATACTGCCCCCTATGTACAAGAATATAACTACTATAATAGTGCCCCCTATGTACAAGAATATAACTACTATAATACTGCCCCCTATGTACAAGAATATAACTACTATAATACTGCCCCCTATGTACAGGAATATAACTAGTATAATACTGCCCCCTATGTACAAGAATATAACTACTATAATACTGCCCCCTATGTACAGGAATATAACTACTATAATACTGCCCCCCTATGTACAAGAATATAACTACTATAATACAGCCCCTATGTACAAGAATATAACTACTATAATACTGCCCCCTATGTACAAGAATATAACTACTATAATACTGCTCCCTATGTACAAGAATATAACTACTATAATACTGCCCCCTATGTACAAGAATATAACTACTATAATACTGCCCCTATGTACAAGAATATAACTACTATAATACTGCCCCCTATGTACAGGAATATAACTACTATAATACTGCCCCCTATGTACAAGAATATAACTACTATAATACTGCCCCCTATGTACAAGAATATAACTACTGTAATACTGCCCCCTATGTACAGGAATATAACTACTATAATACTGCCCCCTATGTACAGGAATATAACTACTATAATACTGCCCCCTATGTACAGGAATATAACTACTATAATACTGCCCCCTATGTACAGGAATATAACTACTATAATACTGCCTCCTATGTACAAGAATATAACTACTATAATACTGCCCCCTATGTACAAGAATATAACTACTATAATACTGCCCCCCATGTACAGGAATATAACTACTATAATACTGCCCCCTATGTACAAGAATATAACTACTATAATACTGCCCCCTATGTACAGGAATATAACTACTATAATACTGCCCCCTATGTACAGGAATATAACTACTATAATACTGCCCCCTATGTACAAGAATATAACTACTATAATACTGCCCCCTATGTACAGGAATATAACTACTATAATACTGCCCCCTATGTACAAGAATATAACTACTATAATACTGCCCCCTATGTACAAGACTATAACTACTATAATACTGCCCCCTATGTACAGGAAAATAACTACTATAATACTGCCCCCTATGTACAGGAATATAACTACTATAATACCGCCCCCTATGTACAAGAATATAACTGCTATAATACTGCCCCCTATGTACAGGAATATAACTACTATAATACTGCCCCCTATGTACAAGAATATAACTACTATAATACTGCCCCCTATGTACAGGAATATAACTACTATAATACTGCCCCCTATGTACAAGAATATAACTACTATAATACTGCCCCCTATGTACAAGAATATAACTACTATAATACTGCCCCCTATGTACAAGAATATAACTGCTATAATACTGCCCCCTATGTACAAGAATATAACTACTATAATACTGCCCCCTATGTACAAGAATATAACTACTATAATACTGCTCCTATGTACAAGAATATAACTACTATAATACTGCCCCCTATGTACAGGAATATAACTACTATAATACTGCCCCCTATGTACAAGAATATAACTACTATAATACTGCCCCCTATGTACAGGAATATAACTACTATAATACTGCCCCCTATGTACAAGAATATAACTACTATAATACTGCCCCCTATGTACAAGACTATAACTACTATAATACTGCCCCCTATGTACAGGAAAATAACTACTATAATACTGCCCCCTATGTACAAGAATATAACTACTATAATACTGCCCCCTATGTACAAGAATATAACTACTATAATACTGCCCCCTATGTACAAGAATATAACTACTATAATACTGCTCCTATGTACAAGAATATAACTACTATAATACTGCCCCCTATGTACAGGAATATAACTACTATAATACTGCCCCCTATGTACAGGAATATAACTACTATAATACTGCCTCCTATGTACAAGAATATAACTACTATAATACTGCCTCCTATGTACAGGAATATAACTACTATAATACTGCCCCCTATGTACAGGAATATAACTACTATAATACTGCCTCCTATGTACAAGAATATAACTGCTATAATACTGCCCCCTATGTACAAGAATATAACTGCTATAATACTGCCCCCTATGTACAGGAATATAACTACTATAATACTGCCCCCTATGTACAGGAATATAACTACTATAATACTGCCCCCTATGTACAGGAATATAACTACTATAATACTGCCCCCTATGTACAATAATATAACTACTATAATACTGCCCCCTATGTACAGGAATATAACTACTATAATACTGCCCCCTATGTACAAGAATATAACTACTATAATACTGTCCCCTATGTACAAGAATATAACTACTATAATACTGCCCCCTATGTACAAGAATATAACTACTATAATACTGCCCCCTATGTACAGGAATATAACTACTATAATACTGCCCACTATGTACAGGAATATAACTACTATAATACTGCCCCCTATGTACAAGAATATAACTACTATAATACTGCCCAGTATGTACAAGAATATAACTACTATAATACTGCCCCCTATGTACAAGAATATAACTACTATAATACTGCCCCCTATGTACAAGAATATAACTACTATAATACTGCCCCTTATGTACAAGACTATAACTACTATAATACTGCCCCCTATGTACAAGAATATAACTACTATAATACTGCCCCCCATGTACAGGAATATAACTACTATAATACTGCCCCCTATGTACAAGAATATAACTACTATAATACTGTCCCCTATGTACAAGAATATAACTACTATAATACTGCCCCCTATGTACAAGAATATAACTACTATAATACTGCCCCCCATGTACAGGAATATAACTACTATAATACTGCCCCCTATGTACAAGAATATAACTACTATAATACTGTCCCCTATGTACAAGAATATAACTACTATAATACTGCCCCCTATGTACAAGAATATAACTACTATAATACTGCCCCCTATGTACAAGAATATAACTACTATAATACTGCTCCTATGTACAGGAATATAACTACTATAATACTGTCCCCTATGTACAGGAATATAACTACTATAATACTGCCCCCTATGTACAGGAATATAACTACTATAATACTGCCCCCTATGTACAAGAATATAACTACTATAATACTGTCCCCTATGTACAAGAATATAACTACTATAATACTGCCCCCTATGTACAAGAATATAACTACTATAATACTGCCCCCTATGTACAGGAATATAACTACTATAATACTGCCCCCTATGTACAGGAATATAACTACTATAATACTGCCCCCTATGTACAGGAATATAACTACTATAATACTGCCCCCTATGTACAGGAATATAACTACTATAATACTGCCCCCTATGTACAGGAATATAACTACTATAATACTGCCTCCTATGTACAGGAATATAACTACTATAATACTGCCCCCTATGTACAAGAATATAACTACTATAATACTGCCCCCTATGTACAAGAACTACTATAATACCGCCCCCTATGTACAAGAATATAACTACTATAATACCGCCCCCTATGTACAGGAATATAACTACTATAATACTGGCCCCTATGTACAGGAATATAACTACTATAATACTGCCCCCTATGTACAGGAATATAACTACTATAATACTGCCCCCTATGTACAGGAATATAACTACTATAATACTGCCCCCTATGTACAGGAATATAACTACTATAATACTGCCTCCTATGTACAAGAATATAACTACTATAATACTGCCCCTATGTACAAGAATATAACTACTATAATACTGCCCCCTATGTACAAGAATATAACTACTATAATACTGCCCCTATGTACAAGAATATAACTACTATAATACTGCCCCCTATGTACAAGAATATAACTACTATAATACTGCCCCTATGTACAAGAATATAACTCCTATAATACTGCCCCCTATGTACAGGAATATAACTCCTATAATACTGCCCCCTATGTACAAGAATATAACTACTATAATACTGCCCCCTATGTACAGGAATATAACTACTATAATACTGCCCCCTATGTACAAGAATATAACTACTATAATACTGCCCCCTATGTACAAGAATATAACTACTATAATACTGCTCCCTATGTACAAGAATATAACTACTATAATACTGCCCCCTATGTACAAGAATAAAACTACTATAATACTGCCTCCTATGTACAAGAATATAACTACTATAATACTGCCCCCTATGTACAGGAATATAATCACACCATAACACTCACCCTTCTCCTCATTGTGGGCGGCTGGGTTGGATGATGGGAGGTCGCTGTTGGCTCTTAGCTGGAGGAGAGATGTGATAGTTATATTGGGGTGTGATAGTGCATCCCCTGTAGCCCCCCAGTACATGCAGTATCGGGGGTGTATGCTATATACGTGCTCAGGCTGTGGTGACGCTTTCTGTACTTTCTGGGATGGAGGACATTTTCCTGTAGACATGATGTAACAGATCAGAGGCCGCGATGTGACAGATGCTTCTGGTTATATTATAATTATCATCACAGATGACAGGGGCTCATACATGAGGATTAGCGGGGGGTCCGCGGGGCCCGATGAGACATCTCCCGGGTGGGATGTGCCAGGAACACGTGTTGTGGCTCTGAGGGTCCCCGGCGCTCGTCTCCTGCCGAAATATTATCTACATGATGGAACAAGACCTGGGGCTCACTGCTCCAAGGCGCCAAATTATTATACATCATTGCTGGTGTATGGGGATATCCTCTGTATGATAGTGCTGTGTATGGGGATATCCTCTGTATGATAGTGCTGTGTATGGGGATATCCTCTGTATGATAGTGCTGTGTATGGGGATATCCTCTGTATGATAGTGCTGTGTATGGGGATATCCTCTGTATGATAGTGCTGTGTATGGGGATATCCCCTGTATGATAGTGCTGTGTATGGGGATATCCCCTGTATGATAGTGCTGTGTATGGGGATATCCCCTGTATGATAGTGCTGTGTATGGGGATATCCCCTGTATGATAGTGCTGTGTATGGGGATATCCCCTGTATGATAGTGCTGTGTATGGGGATATCCCCTGTATGATAGTGCTGTGTATGGGGATATCCCCTGTATGATAGTGCTGTGTATGGGGATATCCCCTGTATGATAGTGCTGTGTATGGGGATATCCACTGTATGATAGTGCTGTGTATGGGGATATCCCCTGTATGATAGTGCTGTGTATGGGGATATCCCCTGTATGATAGTGCTGTGTATGGGGATATCCCCTGTATGATAGTGCTGTGTATGAGGATATCCCCTGTATGATAGTGCTGTGTATGAGGATATCCCCTGTATGATAGTGCTGTGTATGGGGATATCCTCTGTATGATAGTGCTGTGTATGGGGATATCCTCTGTATGATAGTCCTGTGTATGGGGATATCCGCTGTATGATAGTCCTGTGTATGGGCATATCCTCTGTATGATAGTGCTGTGCATGAGGATATACTCTGTATGATAGTGCTGTGCATGAGGATATCCTCTGTATGATAGTGCTGTGTATGGGGATATCCTCTGTATGATAGTGCTGTGTATGGGCATATCCTCTGTATGATAGTGCTGTGTATGGGGATATCCTCTGTATGATAGTGCTGTGCATGGGGATATCCTCTGTATGATAGTGCTGTGCATGAGGATATCCTCTGTATGATAGTCCTGTGTATGGGGATATCCTATGTATGATAGTGCTGTGTATGGGGATATCCTATGTATGATAGTGCTGTGTATGGGGATATCCTCTGTATGATAGTGCTGTGCATGAGGATATCCTCTGTATGATAGTCCTGTGTATGGGGATATCCTCTGTATGATAGTGCTGTGTATGGGGATATCCTCTGTATGATGGTGCTGTGTATGGGGATATCCTCTGTATGATGGTGCTGTGTATGGGGATATCCTCTGTATGATAGTGCTGTGTATGGGGATATCCTCTGTATGATAGTGCTGTGTATGGGGATATCCTCTGTATGATAGTGCTGTGTATGAGGATATCCTCTGTATGATAGTGCTGTGTATGAGGATATCCCCTGTATGATAGTGCTGTGTATGGGGATATCCCCTGTATGATAGTGCTGTGTATGGGGATATCCTCTGTATGATAGTGCTGTGTATGGGGATATCCTCTGTATGATAGTGCTGTGTATGGGGATATCCTCTGCATGATAGTGCTGTGTATGAGGATATCCTCTGTATGATAGTGCTGTGTATGAGGATATCCCCTGTATGATAGTGCTGTGCATGGGGATATCCTCTGTATGATAGTGCTGTGCATGAGGATATCCTCTGTATGATAGTGCTGTGCATGAGGATATACTCTGTATGATAGTGCTGTGTATGGGGATATCCTCTGTATGATAGTGCTGTGTATGGGGATATCCTCTGTATGATAGTGCTGTGTATGGGGATATCCTCTGTATGATAGTGCTGTGCATGAGGATATCCTCTGTATGATAGTGCTGTGCATGAGGATATACTCTGTATGATAGTGCTGTGTATGGGGATATCCTCTGTATGATAGTGCTGTGTATGGGGATATCCTCTGTATGATAGTGCTGCACATGAGGATATCCTCTGTATGATAGTCCTGTGTATGGGGATATCCTCTGTATGATAGTGCTGTGTATGAGGATATCCTCTGCATGATAGTGCTGTGTATGAGGATATCCTCTGTATGATAGTGCTGTGTATGATGGTATCCTCTGTATGATAGTGCTGTGTATGAGGGTATCCTCTGTATCATAGTGCTGTGTATGGGGATATCCTCTGTATGATAGTGCTGTGTATGGGGATATCCTCTGTATGATAGTGCTGTGTATGGGGATATCCTCTGTATGATACTGCTGAGTATAAGGATATCCTCTGTATGATAGTGCTGTGCATGAGGATATCCTCTGTATGATAGTGTTGGGTATGAGGATATCATCTGTATGATACAGCTGTGCATGGGGATATTCTCTCTATGATAGTGCTGTGTATAAGGATAGCCTCTGTATGATACTGATGTGCATGGGGATATCCTCTGTATGATACTGCTGTGTATGGGGATATCCTCTGTATGATACTGCTGTGTATGGGCATATCCTCTGTATGATACTGCTGTGTATGAGGATATCCTCTGTATGGTAGTGCTGTGTATGGGCATATCCTCTGTATGATACCGCTGTGTATGGGGATATCCTCTGAATGATACTGCTGTGTATGGGCATATCCTCCGTATGGTAGTGCTGTGTATGAGGATATCCTCTGTATGATACCGCAGTGTATGGGGATATCCTCTGTATGATACTGCTGTGTATGGGCATATCCTCTGTATGGTAGTGCTGTGTATGAGGATATCCTCTGTATGATACCGCTGTGTATGGGGATATCCTCTGAATGATACTGCTGTGTATGGGCATATCCTCCGTATGGTAGTGCTGTGTATGAGGAGATCCTCTGTATGATACCGCTGTGTATGGGGATATCCTCTGAATGATACTGCTGTGTATGGGCATATCCTCCGTATGGTAGTGCTGTGTATGAGGATATCCTCTGTATGATACCGCTGTGCATGGGGATATCCTCTGAATGATACTGCTGTGTATGGGCATATCCTCTGTATGGTAGTGCTGTGTATGAGGATATCCTCTGTATGATACTGCTGTGTATGGGGATATCCTCTGTATGATACTGCTGTGTATGGGGATATCCTCTGTATGATACTGCTGTGTATGGGGATATCCTCTGTATGATACTGCTGTGTATGGGCATATCCTCTGTATGATAGTGCTGGGTATGAGGATATCCTCTGAATGATAGTGCTGGGTATGAGGATATCCTCTGAATGATAGTGCTGGGTATGAGGATATCCTCTGTATGGTAGTGCTGTGTATGAGGATATCCTCTGTATGATACTGCTGTGTATGGGGATATCCTCTGTATGATACTGCTGTGTATGGGGATATCCTCTGTATGATACTGCTGTGTATGGGCATATCCTCTGTATGATAGTGCTGGGTATGAGGATATCCTCTGTATGATAGTGCTGGGTATGAGGATATCCTCTGTATGATAGTGCTGTGTATGGGCATATCCTCTGTATGATAGTTCTGTGTATGAGGATATCCTCTGTATGATACTGCTGTGTATGGGGATATCCTCTGTATGATACTGCTGTGTATGGGCATATCCTCTGTATGATACTGCTGTGTATGGGCATATCCTCTGTATGGTAGTGCTGTGTATGAGGATATCCTCTGTATGATAGTGCTGTGTATGGGGATATCCTCTGTATGATAGTCCTGTGTATGGGGATATCCTCTGTATGATACTGCTGTGTATGGGGATATCCTCTGTATGATACTGCTGTGTATGGGCATATCCTCTGTATGGTAGTACTGTGTATGAGGATATCCTCTGTATGATAGTGCTGTGTATGAGGATATCCTCTGTATGATAGTGCTGTGTATGGGCATATCCTCTGTATGGTAGTGCTGTGTATGGGCATATCCTCTGTATGGTAGTGCTGTGTATGAGGATATCCTCTGTATGATACCGCTGTGTATGGGGATATCCTCTGAATGATACTGCTGTGTATGGGGATATCCCTTTAAGAAGCTGTTCTTGTGTAGCCTCGTCACCTCCCGCTGCAGTGTTACCAGATACAGATACATATTTTCGGGAAGACATTTGAGCCATTAGTGATATACAGGATCGTTAATAACCTGCTCTATAAGTGTCACCATTGGTGCCGGGCCGTGTCCTCTATATATCATTACTCAGCATTAACCTTGTGTGCACCAGGGCAGACTACGTACATCAGGATCACTTAAAGTGGGACTCCTTACATACTTAACTTACAAAACCTGGCCTAAAGTATGTGACCCTGTCCAGTATTATGGTAGGAACATGTCCACAGATGTTGGGAGGAAGGTGGTGGTACGATGCTGGTAGATATACTGTGCCCACCCATGCTCCGACCCAACTGGTGGGAAAGTCTCTCCTTATATTCTGACTTGGACACTTAAAGGACATGAGAGCACTTGGGCCGCCCGATGGGAATCCATGATCCCGCAACTTTCCCAACTCCAGACCATGACGCGAAACCCTCCTCCTACACTGGTGGACCCTCAACAGCTACATGTTCTGCATATACAACCCAAACCCACCTGGGACTGCTACAAGTCCAACTGGGTCTAAGGGGCAAGGATAGTAGTTCAGGGGTTGAATGGCTGGATGGTTTGGGCCTAGATGGTTGTAACGAAGGCTCCTGGAGTAGGGACCCCCGACAGGGCTGGCTCTGACACAACCAGAAAGGAGGGGTGCGGTGCAGGATTCTCCCGCCTGAAAATGGTCTCAGGCTGTTGTTGTATGGGACCAGGATTGTAAATGACTGGCCAGGGACACACAAGGACACGGAAAGGTCCAACTCAGTCTGTTAATTGTCCACCAAAGAACATCAATCTAAAAATCAGTCCCCGGTGGCATGCAAGGCTTTTAGCAAGGCTGGCTATTGACTACAAACTATCCCTGTTAATATTGGGGCTGGAACTTTCTCCCTCACCCCTGAAATGACAGTCTAGGTAGGTTTTCTGTAGCCTTCTTGACTCTGCTATGTCCCAGCTCAATCAATCAACTCCTCTATCCAGAGAGACACAATGGGGCACATTTACTTACCCGGTCCGTTCGCGATCCAGCGGCGCGTTCTCTGCACTGGATTCGGGTCCGGCCGGGATTCATCAAAGCAGTTCCTCCGACGTCCACCAGGTGGCGCTGCTGCGCTGAAGTCCGCTGGAATGCCTCGAAATACACCGGCCTATCCAAGATGAAGGTGAGTGAAATTTTCGCGACACAAATTTTTTTTTAAATGCGGCGGTTTTTCCGAATACGTCGGGTTTTCGTTCGGCCACGCCCCCCGATTTCCGTCGCGTGCATACCGGCGCCGATGCGCCAAATTCCGATCGCGTGCGCCAAAAACCCGGGGCAATTCAGGTACAATCGGCGCAAATCGGAAATATTCGGGTAACACGTCGGGAAAACGCGAATCGGGCCCTTAGTAAATGACCCCCAATGTCAGGAGACCGAGAACAGAAGACAATCTCAGCAAAAGACCCAGAACCAGGGCAGAATCCCCTGTAATAAACATGTGGAGTCTGGCTCTGGAATGTTCTGGAGTTGGCAGCCAAATGGACAGCCTGCTTACCACCAGGTGATGTGAAACAGTAAACACAGATTTAAAGTAATTTATTTACATTAGCAGCACCTGCTCCGGCAGAAAATAGACACAGGAGGCCAGCTCAGACAATAGTTTACTTAGGAAAACTTGTTTTTTTCTTTGTTACAGACAACAGCAGGGTGATCAGGCCTACAGCATCCACTCCAGTGGGACTACTGGCAGAAAATAATAATGACTCCCATCTATGGCCATTACGGCCCCATCCATAGGTTTTAAGAAGTCCAGGTGCTTTTCAGGCAGGAATAAATCAGATTTGCTGTGCTGCAGAAAATTCACTAATGTTGGCAAGTACGTACCATAGATACTCCACTGACAGTGGCATAACTACAAGAAGAGCAGTTGCTAAGGGGCTTAGGGTGTCAGTGGACCGGCTACCTGACCCGACAAACAGAAGAATGGAGTACACAGTACACATGTGAGCCGGGGGATCAGATAGGAAATGGGGACTAGTTGGAGGGGACTGCAGGACTAGGATTCCCACATCTCGGCTTCCTTCTATCTACTTCTATGATGTGCTCAGCTGCTACTGGGATCCAAGATAAGGGGGCACATTTACTTACCCGGTCCATTCGCGATCCAGCGGTGGGTTCTCCGACGCTGATTCGGGTTCTGCCGGGATTCACAAAGGTCCGTGCGCCGATATTCACCAGGTGTCGCTGCTGCGCCGAGGTCCGCCGAAGTTCACCTGCTTTTTTTCTGGTGTATGTGAGTGCTTGATCTTGCGACACAAATGGCTTTTTAAATTCTGCGTTTTTTCCGAATCCTTCAGGTTATCCGGTGGCCACGCCCCCCATTTCTGTCGCGCGAAAGTCAGCGCGATTGCAGCAAAAATCGATCGCGTGCGCCACAATCCAGTGAAATACAGCGCAAAGCAGAAATATTCGGGAAAAACCTGACGGATTCACGGCTGCGGACCCTTAGTAAATGTGCCCCAAGGTGTGTGTTTGTATACGGTACACGTAGTGTGCGTGTAGTGTGCGTGTTTGTATACGGTACACGTAGTGTGCGTGTGTTTGTATACGGTACACGTAGTGTGCGTGTGTTTGTATACGGTACACGTAGTGTGCGTGTGTTTGTATACGGTACACGTAGTGTGCGTGTGTTTGTATACGGTACACGTAGTGTGCGTGTGTTTGTATACGGTACACGTAGTGTGCGTGTGTTTGTATACGGTACACGTAGTGTGCGTGTGTTTGTATACGGTACACGTAGTGTGCGTGTGTTTGTATACGGTACACGTAGTGTGCGTGTGTTTGTATACGGTACACGTAGTGTGCGTGTGTTTGTATACGGTACACGTAGTGTGCGTGTGTTTGTATACGGTACACGTAGTGTGCGTGTGTTTGTATACGGTACACGTAGTGTGCGTGTGTTTGTATACGGTACACGTAGTGTGCGTGTGTTTGTATACGGTACACGTAGTGTGCGTGTGTTTGTATACGGTACACGTAGTGTGCGTGTGTTTGTATACGGTACACGTAGTGTGCGTGTGTTTGTATACGGTACACGTAGTGTGCGTGTGTTTGTATACGGTACACGTAGTGTGCGTGTGTTTGTATACGGTACACGTAGTGTGCGTGTGTTTGTATACGGTACACGTAGTGTGCGTGTGTTTGTATACGGTACACGTAGTGTGCGTGTGTTTGTATACGGTACACGTAGTGTGCGTGTGTTTGTATACGGTACACGTAGTGTGCGTGTGTTTGTATACGGTACACGTAGTGTGCGTGTGTTTGTATACGGTACACGTAGTGTGCGTGTGTTTGTATACGGTACACGTAGTGTGCGTGTGTTTGTATACGGTACACGTAGTGTGCGTGTGTTTGTATACGGTACACGTAGTGTGCGTGTGTTTGTATACGGTACACGTAGTGTGCGTGTGTTTGTATACGGTACACGTAGTGTGCGTGTGTTTGTATACGGTACACGTAGTGTGCGTGTGTTTGTATACGGTACACGTAGTGTGCGTGTGTTTGTATACGGTACACGTAGTGTGCGTGTGTTTGTATACGGTACACGTAGTGTGCGTGTGTTTGTATACGGTACACGTAGTGTGCGTGTGTTTGTATACGGTACACGTAGTGTGCGTGTGTTTGTATACGGTACACGTAGTGTGCGTGTGTTTGTATACGGTACACGTAGTGTGCGTGTGTTTGTATACGGTACACGTAGTGTGCGTGTGTTTGTATACGGTACACGTAGTGTGCGTGTGTTTGTATACGGTACACGTAGTGTGCGTGTGTTTGTATACGGTACACGTAGTGTGCGTGTGTTTGTATACGGTACACGTAGTGTGCGTGTGTTTGTATACGGTACACGTAGTGTGCGTGTGTTTGTATACGGTACACGTAGTGTGCGTGTGTTTGTATACGGTACACGTAGTGTGCGTGTGTTTGTATACGGTACACGTAGTGTGCGTGTGTTTGTATACGGTACACGTAGTGTGCGTGTGTTTGTATACGGTACACGTAGTGTGCGTGTGTTTGTATACGGTACTCGTAGTGTGCGTGTGTTTGTATACGGTACTCGTAGTGTGTGTGTTTGTATACGGTACACGTAGTGTGTGTGTGTTTGTATACGGTACACGTAGTGTGTGTGTGTTTGTATACGGTACACGTAGTGTGTGTGTGTTTGTATACGGTACTCGTAGTGTGTGTGTTTGTATACGGTACTCGTAGTGTGTGTGTTTGTATACGGTACTCGTAGTGTGTGTGTCTGTGTGTGTGTGTGTCTTTGTTACTATCTGTACTACAAAGTTCCTAACTATCCCAGGTTTCTGGAACAGACTCACATTTTAGATAAATTATTTTTGCATATTTGGCCAGAATCAAATGGATGTAAACTATTGGAAAAGAAAACTGCAGGTTGGAAATGAAAGAATAGCTGACAAGTATAAGAGCTCTCTCTGTCCCATAGCAGTTACCTGAAAGCGCGGTGTATAATAGGGAATCACTTAGCTATGGGGCCATTACAGGACAAGTCTCCAGCCGCCAGGCCTCCAGTAACGGGAGCGAGAGGGACTCATCATTGTAAGTAACGCTCCGGAGCCCCCGGAGACAACGCTGAGAAGCTTAATAAAATCCTCAACTAATAATGGAAGATTCTCCTGTCCTGAGGACTGCCAGTCACTTAATGCGGGAGGGGGACGGAGAGGGGGAAGCATGTAATCCTATTAGAAGGATTAATTAGAGTAAAAGGTGACGGGGCAGAGGTGAGGAGGGCAGGCAATTACGAGGAGTGAGAAATGGATAGGGTTAGGGTTACCGCCGCACTGAAGTTCTCCTTGTTCTCCAAAAATCACATATTAAAAATCACAACACATATTGGGGGTCATTTACTAAGGGCCCGATTCGCGTTTTCCCGACGTGTTACCCGAATATTTCCGATTTGCGCCGATTGTACCTGAATTGCCCCGGGTTTTTGGCGCACGCGATCGGAATTTGGCGCATCGGCGCCGGTATGCACGCGACGGAAATCGGGGGGCGTGGCCGAACGAAAACCCGACGTATTCGGAAAAAACGCCGCATTTAAAAAAAAATTTGTGTCGCGAAAATTTCACTCACCTTCATCTTGGATAGGCCGGTGTATTTCGAGGCATTCCAGCGGACTTCAGCGCAGCAGCGCCACCTGGTGGACGTCAGAGGAACTGCTTTGATGAATCCCGGCCGGACCCGAATCCAGTGCAGAGAACGCGCCGCTGGATCGCGAACGGACCGGGTAAGTAAATGTGCCCCATTATGTTAGGGAATTGCAATGTAAGCAATTGCCTTATGCAAGTGGTCTCGCTTTACAGCTTGTCGCAATTCAGCAAATGATCTTAAAAAATAAAAACTGCTACAATCACATTGTACTAAAAAAACAAAAAAAAAAACAAAAACAAAAACACAAAACGCAAGATGTTTGTGCGTCTTGTCATTCAGACGTGGTGCGTGTCTGGTGGATCTGCTCCCGCGCCTCCCCTGCTATACTATGTATGAGGTGCAGCTGCAGGGCCCCCACTCATCTGGATTCATTGTAATCCGCAATGCGGCCCTTCTGACACCAGCACCTGCTAGGATGAGGTTACCGGGAGGTGATGGAGCCGCAGATGAAGGGGAACTCAGCATCTCATCAGCCCAGGAACATATGTCTCCATTACCGGTTTATTGTCCCGCCATCGTTCCCACAATTTTATCTCTTCTGTTTTATTGGCTGCTTGTAAAATTATACAGGACAAGTGATGCGAGAATTTCACGAGCTACAAGGGGGCAACAAACTACAACGTGTACACATGGAATTCACTATCCCCCAACTACTATAATACTGCCCCCTATGTACAATAATATAACTACTAAAATACTGCCCCCTATGTACAATAATATAACTACTATAATACTGCCCCCTATGTACAGGAATATAACTACTATAATACTGCCCCCTATGTACAGGAATATAACTACTATAATACTGCCCCCTATGTACAGGAATATAACTACTATAATACTGCCCCCTATGTACAATAATATAACTACTAAAATACTGCCCCCTATGTACAATAATATAACTACTATAATACTGCCCCCTATGTACAGGAATATAACTACTATAATACTGCCCCCTATGTACAGGAATATAACTACTATAATACTGCCCCCTATGTACAGGAATATAACTACTATAATACTGCCCCCTATGTACAGGAATATAACTACTATAATACTGCCCCCTGTGTACAAGAATATAACTACTATAATACCGCCCCCTATGTACAGGAATATAACTACTATAATACCGCCCCCTATGTACAGGAATATAACTACTATAATACTGCCCCCTATGTACAGGAATATAACTACTATAATACTGCCCCCTATGTACAGGAATATAACTACTATAATACTGCCCCCTATGTACAGGAATATAACTACTATAATACTGTCCCTATGTACAAGAATATAACTACTATAATACTGCCCCCTATGTACAGGAATATAACTACTATAATACTGCTCCCTATGTACAGGAATATAACTACTATAATACTGCCCCCTATGTACAAGAATATAACTACTATAATACTGCCCCCTATGTACAGGAATATAACTGCTATAATACTGCCCCCTATGTACAAGAATATAACTACTATAATACTGCCCCCTATGTACAGGAATATAACTACTATAATACTGCCCCTATGTACAGGAATATAACTACTATAATACTGCCCCCTATATACAGGAATATAACTACTATAATACTGCCCCTATGTACAAGAATATAACTACTATAATACTGCCCCCTATGTACAAGAATATAACTACTATAATCCTGCCCCCTATGTACAAGAATATAACTACTATAATACTGCCCCCTATGTACAGGAATATAACTACTATAATACTGCCCCCTATATACAGGAATATAACTACTATAATACTGCCCCCTATGTACAAGAATATAACTACTATAATACTGCCCCCTATGTACAGGAATATAACTACTATAATACTGCCCCTATGTACAGGAATATAACTACTATAATACTGCCCCCTATGTACAGGGATATAACTACTATAATACTGCCCCCTATGTACAAGAATATAACTACTATAATACTGCCCCCTATGTACAAGAATATAACTACTATAATACTGCCCCCTATGTACAAGAATATAACTACTATAATACTGCCCCCTATGTACAGGAATATAACTACTATAATACTGCCCCCTATGTACAAGAATATAACTACTATAATACTGCCCCTATGTACAAGAATATAACTACTATAATACTGCCCCCTATGTACAAGACTATAACTACTATAATACTGCCCCTATGTACAGGAATATAACTACTATAATACTGCCCCCTATGTACAAGACTATAACTACTATAATACTGCCCCCTATGTACAGGAATATAACTACTATAATACTGCCCCCTATGTACAGGAATATAACTACTATAATACTGCCCCCTATGTACAGGAATATAACTACTATAATACTGCCCCCTATGTACAGGAATATAACTGCTATAATACCGTCTCCTATGTACAAGAATATAACTACTATAATATTGCCCCCTATGTACAAGAATATAACTACTATAATACTGCCCCCTATGTACAAGTATACAGCAGTGTATCCTGGGTGTGCCTCTGTGGATAATTTGGGGTGAGGTGTGTGGTAATGATGGGGTGATGATTGCGGCGCTTGCTCTGGCTGTGGGTTTCTTCCTGTGGCTCGGTGCCACGCGCTCGCTCAGTATAATTCCGTGTTGTGTTTCTGCCTCGGCGCTCGCACTGAGGACCAACATCTCATCTCCCGCCTCCCGGTGCCAGATGTACAGTGTGACTGGAGGGCGATAAGGCGCCCCAGGGGCGAGTGCTGCCGCATCGCACAGACCACAAACCATAGAGCATCTCATCTATGCCATAATAACCCAGGCACTAGGGGGCGACATTGTTTCCACCCAATAGCTTCAAAGTGCCAGTCATGGGGATGGAAGTAAATCGTATACGACCAATCATCTGTGTATGTGATGAGAGCGGTTGTCATGGGTTACTGCACATATTCGCCGTTTGCTCGGTGCTCGTTGTCCTTATACTCGTGCACTTCTCTCTCGTTGCGGCTTAATGACCTATTTACGTGCTGACGATTCCCACAGTCTAATTAATTCAGCATCTCACAACTCAATTACAGAAAATCCCCATCAGCCGGTGACCTTGAGAGCGAGAAGGAGGCGCGAGGAATTATATGTATCGGAATGTAATAAGGACGGAATGTTATATCAACGGAAAGTCATCACAGTGATGTCATCAGTAGGGGGCGGGGCTGTGACTACCTCTCACACAGGATATACAGGCAGGAGGCGGGGCTGTGACTACCTCTCACACAGGATGTAGAGGCAGGGGGCGGGGCTGACTACCTCTCACACAGGATGTAGAGGCAGGGGGCGGGGCTGTGACTACCTCTCACACAGGATATACAGGCAGGGGGCGGGGCTGTGACTACCTCTCACACAGGATGTAGAGGCAGGGGGCGGGGCTGACTACCTCTCACACAGGATGTAGAGGCAGGGGGCGGGGCTGTGACTACCTCTCACACAGGATATACAGGCAGGGGGCGGGGCTGTGACTACCTCTCACACAGGATATACAGGCAGGGGGCGGGGCTGTGACTACCTCTCACACAGGATATACAGGCAGGGGGCAGGGCTGTGATTACCTCTACCAAATGATATACAGGCTGATGTTATTGAAGTATAAGGTGTGCAGGTCTTTATTGTGGTCACCATGTAACACATTGGGGCAAATTTACTTACCCGGCCCATTCGCGATCCAGCGGCGCGTTCTCTGCTCTGGATTCGGGTCCGGCCGGGATTCATGAAGGCAGTTCCTCCGCCGTCCACCAGGTGGCGCTGCTGCGCTGAAAATCATCTCCACGCGCCGGAATGCACCACCTCGGACCAGGTGAAGGTAAGCGGTCACCAAGCGACACTTTTTCGGGTTTTAAATGCGGCGGTTTTTCCGAATACGTCGGGTTTTCGTTCGGCCACGCCCCCCGATTTCCGTCGCGCGCATGCCGGCGCCGATGCGCCACAATCCGATCGCGTGCGACACAATCCCGGGGCAATTCAGGTACAATCGGCGCAAATCGGAAATATTCGGGTAACACGTCGGGAAAACGCGATTCGGGCCCTTAGTAAATGACCCCCATTGTCTGGGTGGTTTTCCATGACACCGGGTGCAGCTGATGTCACCCAGGTCCCTGGTGCAATGACACCTCCACCATGAAGCTGCTGTCCCTGGTGCTGAAGCTCGGATCTATCTACTTCCACCTCTCGGTTCCAAGAATAGCCTTGTGGCACACTGGGGCAGAGATGAGGGAGATGACTAATAACTGGGAATACGGGGCTCCCAGTCCTCCATCCATACACCTCTATGGGGCAGATTTACTTAACCGGTCCCGTCACGATCCAGAGGTGCATTGTCCGACGTGGATTCGGGTCTGGCGCGATTCATTAAGATCGTGCGTCCGAGTTCCTTCCTGTGTCGCTGCTGCACCGAGGTCGGACGGAGTTCACCATCTTCTTCCCAGTGCATTCTGCGGTTTAAATTCTGCGGTTTTTCCGACGTCCACGCCCCGCAATTTCTGTTGCATGCAAGCCGACGCCGATCCGATCGCGTGCGCCAAAATCTCAGGGCGATTCGGCGCAAAACAGAAACATTTGGGAAACCCGACGAAAGTGCGGCATTCGGACCCTTAGTAAATGAGCCCCTATGACTGTATCCTTGGTGTTACAAGGTTCCCCATTCCTCGGTTTGTTCTTTCCGTCACGTTCTTTAGGACTCTTGTTTTTCGTTATGAGTTTTATTTCCCTTCCAGGGAGTCCAGGAGGTGGGGTGTTCTGCTGACGACAGCCAAAATCCTCATTCTTCTTTAGTAGATGGGTTGAGATGTCGGCAAGGGTCCTCCTTATCTAGTATGGGGGCTATAGTGACTAAGGACCCCATTTCCAGTTATGGAACAGAAGACGAGCTGAAGTGTCAGTGTATACTGCAGCTTTGGCATTCTATTCATTGATCTGAAGGCTCGGTATAAATAGTAAGATGAGTTTGCAGGTTAAGCGAGTGACTCTCCGTTTTGCCGTAGAGGTTAACAATGAGATGGATGCACTTATATTCGGCCGGTGGTTTTTTCTCTCCTCCGTTTCCAGTCCGGTGAGAGGAATCTTTCTGCGTTCCAGTAAAGCGAGTTTCCATCCGCTCGTTAATGGACTGTTAATGAGATAGGACACTGCCTGGTGAATAATTTAGCAGCGTCCTGTGTGTTCAGCGCTGGGCGGCCCGGGGGGTGATTCATAATGGTACAGGCCGCGTCTGCGGTTAAAGCCGCCCGGCGTCTAGTGATTATCACGGCTGATTACTGGGTATTAATCGTCCTCGAATCATTGGGACAGACGCCTCCAATCACGCATGGACGCCCTCGTGGACTTATTACGGAGAATTTTACTTCCGACAGTGCCATCCGGCCAGCGATGGAGGAACGCTCACTGAGCCATGTGAAACACACAAATGATACCCTCCAAATTTTATTAATTTTCTTTCACCTTTTTCCTGAAACCGATGTGCCCTTAGGGGCTAGTACCAGCTTATTTGTATTCTCTTCGTCCCATGGACCAGAACGTCTACTTAATGAGAGATGGGACTTCCATAATCTGTTTAGGTTTCACAGTAGATTCTTCCCGACCGGCACTCACCCTTCTCCATAGGCTTCTTCTGGGAAGTCCAAGGGCGGTATTAGTGGTCGCCAGGTTCCTTACCCTCTGCTACCCCCAATCCTCGAGGGTTCACCTTGACTGTTCCATGGCTGACAACGAGGCCAATGTCTGATTGGAAGCTGGGAGGATTTGAGGTTTTGACCAAGGGATGTGGGTGATCTCAGACTCTTTCAGGGCCTTCAAACTCGGAGAGTTGGGAAAGGTCTATGCAGGATGTAATTTCTTCTGAATTCTAGAATTATGGGGAATTCCAGAACACACTGTGGAGGCCTGTGAAGGAGGGACAAAAAACAGCAAAGTGCACATACCTTGTACCGATTCCTTTGTCGTGCCACTTTTCGACACCTCCCTCTGGTTTGAAGTGCCGCAGGACCTTCTTCTGCCACAGACCAAAGGACATCACTTGTGACGTAAAAGGAAGTGACAGATGGCTACGCTTTCTTTTTCTTTGGCACCCTGTCCCCAGGGGGGTTTTCAGGGCCTTCACAAAGAAAAATGCTGTCACCTGGAGTGTCAACTTCACTTCAAGCAGCAACCATTGTATTGACACCGAGCTTTACGCACCCCCAGTATGGCAACCATGCATCGTTTCCAACCTCCTTCTTCCTCTCTACTGTCCCGCGTGTGTATGTGTCAATGTAGACTGTATTTTTATCATTCTATTCAAGAATCGGAGAGCTCAGGCTCAGCAGTGTTACTATTTCCGCCTCCACACAGATACAGAAAATAGTCTACCAAACCATCACTTATGGCTGGGGGCGTCTTGGAATCGATCTCTTCTTTTGAGAAGCACTTGATTATTTGGATGGGAACGTGCTCCGGACGAGGTGGGGGCGGCTGTCGATTTAAACACACTTCTGCCCACGGACTTATTTTACTGGAGTCGATGCGCAGCACAACGTGATCTGGTGCCAGAGGAAAGACACAAGGTGCGACTACACAGTAATTAATCCTACGCTAATTACAGGCAGGCAAACCGACATGAGGCGGAAAACGTTAACAATGTGACTGACGAAGCCTGGAAAAGGAAGCGGCGCCCCCGATCTGTGATCAACACGCTGCGACGATATGTCCTACGAGGAGCTCGATATCTATATATAACATCGCTGATCCCTGATCTCCGCTTCTTAGCGGTTTCTCCTGCGGTTTCCGTAGAAACACCAGTTGCTGCGGTAACAATAAAGCGCTAATGCCATATTGGTTCAGAACGGAGACCTTGGAGTCCCGCAGCAGTCACCTCCGCAATAGGGTCCTCTGGGAACAAATAAACCTCCCAACCCCCTCCCCATCGCCCTTCACGCGGAGCTGCCAATCACTCTTTATAGAAGTACATATTTATACCACTATAATAGTGTTGGAGGCTGCATTGAATTATGGGTCGAATGGAAGGAGAACCTTAGTTTTCGCCGACCTTTTCTAATGCAAGGGACAGGAACCAGGCTGACAACATCCAATTCCAATGCCGTTACTTAGTTGCCGATAACCCCGATTCTTCTTACACGTCTCTGCCAAATCCGTATCTATTAGGTTGTTGATATCGTAGCTCAATTGTTGTTATATCGATCCCATCTTAGTAGATGATATAAGATGTCCCAACTTATTGTTGTGAGCAGAGAACCGGACTGAAAAGACGTAAAGGGAATAAGAAAAGTCCAGGATAAAGAGATTTGAGGAAATCCATGGAAGGACCAGGAGAAGCCAAGGCAGATGAGTAACCAATCCAGAGCTGGTTATAAATAGTATAAGGGATATAGCACCCTCTATGGGCAGGGTAGATTTTCCTCCCTTAGGAGCAATGAGTACCGCCATGGGTATGAATTACGCCCCTGATATCTCTATATGGAGAGGTTTATCTTCTTTCCGGCCACAAGAGCAGGCCTGATATTTCTGTCACAGTGTAATTTACTTCTGGAGAGACTGTGTGGAGCGGATCAATAAGCAATCATTTCTACAGCACGACAAATGGCGTTATTAAATCATCTCCATAGGTCGTGTAGATGGTGGGAGGGGGGGTGCACGGGTAATGAGAGGAGCAGACCCCTGCGCTAAGTGATTGAGTGGGGTCCCAGCGGATTGTACATTAATTACACTGAGAAATAAGCTATTCTGCAGCAAGGAAAATATTACAAGGAGCCATCACACGGCAAAGCGAAATGAAATGGCTGCTGCAGCGCACTCGGCTCTCGGGAGGTTTATCGATCCTTGTAGGATTGAGATGTAATTGGAGGATGACATACGAGGAGTCTGGGATAAAACAAGTACCAATAGTCCTATATGGTTAGTAGGACATCTTTATGGTGTCAGACCCCATCAGTGCCCCCTAGGATGAGGACTGTGTCCTGTGTATATGGAGGTATTTAATCTAATTACAGACAGTCTGACCCCCCTCACCGCTCCTGGCATTACTGGGTCACAGGCGAGCGCTATAGGGAGGAGGAATCCTGCTGCGGGATAATGAGAGGCGCAGGGAAAGCGGAGTTGACGGATCTTGAGATATTCTCTTAGATGATGGCTGCCGTGAAGCTGTGGGAATAGAGCTCAGCGTGAGGGAGCGGGAAGGATCGGCCATTAATCCCGCATTATTCTCTCCGCTGAGAGCGGCACATCATGAGGCTGGGAACACGCAGAGCCCCCTACACCTCAGCCTGGAAATCTCTCATAATTACTGCATCTCCCCCCAACCTTCTCACTCATCCCTAGAGCTCTCTTATAGCTTAATAATGCGTGTACTCCCCCCTCCAGGCGCTGCAGCCCCTCCATCCATCTCCTTCACTCTCCACTTACACCCCCCCCCCGCAGCCTCTACTCCACCGTCTACAGATCTCATCCACTTCCTATCCTTCCATCCTCCATCTCATGTCCCTCATACACTCCATCTTCCTCGTTTCATTCCTTTGTCTCTCTTTTTCCTTTTCCAACATCACTTCCTTACAAATCTCCATCTTTCCTTCCGTTCTTTTCCATGACTTTCATCTTCACCTTCATCTCCCCATCCACATTTTACTATAACTTTCCCTCCTTCTCCATGTCCACCGCAGCATGTCTGCATCCCCCCCTCACATCTCTCCTCTCCTCCATGTCCTTTCCTTCACCATTACCAATGTATTCTCTATTGTTTCTTATTTTCCTTTGTCCCTCTTCATACATCTCCTTCCTGCTTCTCTCTTCTTCCGAGCTTTTCTTTACTTTTTCTTTCCTGCCTTTTACGCTCTTCCTTGTTCTATTTCCATCTTTCCTTCATTCCTCTTCTTCTCTACCTTTGCCTCTCAATCCCTCCGCACTTTTACTTCCTTCCTCCCTTTTTTGGGTGTCTCTCATCGACTTCCTCCTTCTTCTCATTTTGTAACCATTCCTTCCTTTTCCTTCCTATCGCTCCCTTCCTCTCTATTCCGACACACTCTAACTACATCCCATTTCTTTTTCTTCTTGTCTTTCTAATCCTCTTCTTCCTTTATTTCCCGTCTCTACTTCCTTTCTCTCTCTCTTCCTCTCTCCTTCCCTTCATTTCTTTCTCTCTTCCTCCACGTTTCTCTTTCCCTCCGTCTTCTCTTTCTTTTTTCTCTCTCTTTTCCTTCCTCTAGGTCTCTCTTCTCTCCCGCTTTGCTTCCTTTCCTCCCTCTCTCTCATCTTTCTTTCTTCCTCACTCCCTCCTTTCCCCTATCTTTCTCCATCTCTCCCTTGCTCCATTTCTTTCTCCTCTCTCCCGCTCTCCTTTCCTCCCTTTCTTTTCTCTCCTTCCATTCCTCCCTCTCCCCTTTCCTATCTGTTTCTATCTTCCTCACTCCCTCCTTTGCCCCGTCTTCTATTCCTCTTTCTCTCACCCTATCTTTCTCCATCTCTCCCTTGCTCCATTTCTTTCTCCCTCTCTACTTTCCTCCATTTCTTTTCTCTCCTTCCTTTCCTCCCTCTCTTGTTCCTTTGCTGTATCCGTCTCCTCATCCCTCTTCTTCTCCCGCTTTATCTTCACCTCCCCTGTTTCTTATCTCTTCCCTCCCTTCCTGTGATGTGTGATTGATGCTGCAGCTCCTTACCGTCCCCCTGTAGAGGGGTAAACACTGTATGTTGGGATAAGATGGCGGTGAGATGTATCTGTAGCGTTTATTCTATCTTTTCACCCACTTTTTATGCAGTGGAGTCACTTATCTGTCTGGCACAGCGCACGTGACGAGTGGGAACATCTGATCTGTCAGACGTCGCCTTCTACCGCGCTCATTTAATATGGACCGAGAAAAGCGAATCCCATAATTCCCGCGTATCCTCGCAGCGCTATGTATGAAGCGTCACATCCAGCACACACCTCACCACGGCCTGTGACCTCCACACAGCATGCTCCTCTGCTGAAATCCTCTGTGCTGCTGGCTGTAGCATGTAGGACATAGCCGGGGTACAGAACATGGAAAGTTCACAGTGGAAACAGAAATAACTTGAATCACATCCAGCAGAAAATAACTAAACAGAAATAGAGCGGTCACGGATAATTACATCCAGAGCGTTCAGCAGGAGAAGCTCCCGAGCCAATTCCTGAAAACGGCAAAGACTGATTCCCAGAAAACATCCCCTGCATAGCCGCACCACAAGTCCCAGGCAGGGGGCAGCCTCCGCACACAACCTGCGCCCCCTAGAGGCGCATCACAGACAAGGCAGGGACAAAGGGCAAAGCTCCTCACCAGAAATCCTCAAATAACATCTCAACCCCGGACCTGGGCCAAGATAAAAGAGACCGCCGGGGCCGCACAAGCAGTCTCTCCATTATTCAGCTGTCTCTAAAGTTGTAGTGGTCCCTCTAGTACTCAGCTGTCTATACGGGCGTACACGGGCCGTCTCACTAGTAGTGCGCTGTCTCTGTAGATGTACATGAGCCGTCTCACTAGTAGTGCGCTGTCTCTGTAGATGTACATGAGCCGTCTCACTAGTAGTGCGCTCTCTGTAGATGTACATGAGCCGTCTCACTAGTAGTGCGCTGTCTCTATAGATGTACATGAGCCGTCTCACTAGTAGTGCGCTGTCTCTATAGATGTACATGAGCCGTCTCACTAGTAGTGCGCTGTCTCTATAGATGTACATGAGCCGTCTCACTAGTAGTGCGCTGTCTCTATAGATGTACATGAGCCGTCTCACTAGTAGTGCGCTGTCTCTGTAGATGTACATGAGCCGTCTCACTAGTAGTGCGCTGTCTCTGTAGATGTACATGAGCCGTCTCACTAGTAGTGCGCTGTCTCTGTAGATGTACATGAGCCGTCTCACTAGTAGTGCGCTGTCTCTATAGATGTACATGAGCCGTCTCACTAGTAGTGCGCTGTCTCTATAGATGTACATGAGCCGTCTCACTAGTAGTGCGCTGTCTCTATAGATGTACATGAGCCGTCTCACTAGTAGTGCGCTGTCTCTATAGATGTACATGAGCCGTCTCACTAGTAGTGCGCTGTCTCTATGGATGGACATGAGGAGTCTATTAATCTGCGGTCTCATAGGATAAACATTTGCTGTCTCTGCTGATGTAGATGAAAGGACTCTATTAATCAACTGTCTTTTAGATAAACATGCTGGCCGGGGGGGGGGATGGATCCCGGTGACTGCGCCCCACGCCAGCCAGGGGGATCCGGTGACTGCGCCCCTCGCTGGCCGGGGGGGGGATGGATCCCGGTGACTGCGCCCCACGCCAGCCAGGGGGATCCGGTGACTGCTGCCCTCGCTGGCCGGGGGGGGATGGATCCCGGTGACTGCGCCCCTCGCTGGCCGGGGGGATGGATCCCGGTGACTGCGCCCCCTCGCTGGCCGGGGGGGGATGGATCCCGGTGACTGCGCCCCCTCGCTGGCCGGGGGGGGATGGATCCCGGTGACTGCGCCCCCTCGCTGGCAGGGGGGATGGATCCCGGTGACTGCGCCCCCTCGCTGGCAGGGGGGATGGATCCCGGTGACTGCGCCCCTCGCTGGCCGGGGGGATGGATCCCGCTGACTGCGCCCCTCGCTGGCCGGGGGGATGGATCCCGCTGACTGCGCCCCTCGCTGGCCGGGGGGATAGATCCCGGTGACTGCGCCCCCTCGCTGGCAGGGGGGATGGATCCCGGTGACTGCGCCCCCTCGCTGGCCAGGGGGATAGATCCCGGTGACTGCGCCCCTCGCTGGCCGGGGGGGATGGATCCCGGTGACTGCGCCTCCTCGCTGGCCGGGGGGATAGATCCCGGTGACTGCGCCCCCTCGCTGGCAGGGGGGATGGATCCCTGTGACTGCGCCCCCTCACTGGCCGGGGGGATAGATCCCGGTGACTGCGCCCCTCACTGGCCGGGGGGATGGATCCCGGTGACTGCGCCCCCTCGCTGGCCGGGGGGATAGATCCCGGTGACTGCGCCCCCTCGCTGGCAGGGGGGATGGATCCCTGTGACTGCGCCCCCTCACTGGCCGGGGGGATAGATCCCGGTGACTGCGCCCCTCACTGGCCGGGGGGATGGATCCCGGTGACTGCGCCCCCTCGCTGGCCGGGGGGATAGATCCCGGTGACTGCGCCCCCTCGCTGGCAGGGGGGATGGATCCCGGTGACTGCGCCCCCTCGCTGGCCGGGGGGATAGATCCCGGTGACTGCGCCCCCTCACTGGCCGGGGGGATAGATCCCGGTGACTGCGCCCCTCACTTGCCGGGGGGATGGATCCCGGTGACTGCGCCCCCTCGCTGGCCGGGGGGATGGATCCCGGTGACTGCGCCCCCTCGCTGGCAGGGGGGATGGATCCCGGTGACTGCGCCCCCTCGCTGGCCGGGGGGATAGATCCCGGTGACTGCGCCCCCTCGCTGGCCGGGGGGATAGATCCCGGTGACTGCGCCCCCTCGCTGGCAGGGGGGATGGATCCCTGTGACTGCGCCCCCTCGCTGGCCGGGGGGGATAGATCCCGGTGACTGCGCCCCCTCGCTGGCCGGGGGGATGGATCACTTGTTGGAGGCCAGGGACACAGTACCTGTAGGTCTCTTTAAGAGCGCAGCTCCGGCTGGATGTGTGCACTAGGCATATCATACAATTGCACTTCTTTCCAGGCACCGGCTCCTCGCAGTAAGTGATTTGTTTCGGCATGGACGCCCCCCACCTTGTAGTCAGCAGAACATGCATTAACCATTCACCTGCCAGAGGCAGACATGATGGACAAGTCAATGAAAAGTCATAAAACACACACCTACTGGTCACCAGCAGTACTGCACGTAAGAAAGCTACCAAAGACCTGGAGTCCATAAAAGTTGTCACTTCCCCTCCCCCACACAAGTTACAGCTAATGACAATAATACAGGGAACGGCGCTGATACTTTACACTGCAGGACATCAGGAGCGCACAGAGACCCCGACCACCAGCTCATAGGAACTCAATAGTTATAAAGATCGTAACCTCTAACAGATGAAAATCTCAAAACCCCAAAACTAACGGGATTACACAATGCAATGCGTGACATGACGTAAGAGGAGGCTCGCCTGAGGAGCTCACACTCTACACAGTGACTGCAACTACAGTACAACATGATAACCTGTATACACAGAGTGCACAGAACCTCCTCCAGATCTGTATCACTGTGTTATCTTACATAGGACTGCAGGACACATCTACTACATGATCTGTACTCAGAGATATCACTGTGTTATCTGTGGTGTTACATAGGACTGCAGGACTCATCTACTACATGATCTGTACTCAGAGATATCACTGTGTTATCTGTGGTGTTACATAGGACTGCAGGACACATCTACTACATGATCTGTACTCAGAGATATCACTGTGTTATCTGTGGTGTTACATAGGACTGCAGGACACATCTACTACATGATCTGTACTCAGAGATATCACTGTGTTATCTGTGGTGTTACATAGGACTGCAGGACACATCTACTACATGATCTGTACTCAGAGATATCACTGTGTTATCTGTGGTGTTACATAGGACTGCAGGACACATCTACTACATGATCTGTACTCAGAGATATCACTGTGTTATCTGTGGTGTTACATAGGACTGCAGGACACATCTACTACATGATCTGTACTCAGAGATATCACTGTGTTATCTGTGGTGTTACATAGGACTGCAGGACACATCTACTACATGATCTGTACTCAGAGATATCACTGTGTTATCTGTGGTGTTACATAGGACTGCAGGACACATCTACTACATGATCTGTACTCAGAGATATCACTGTGTTATCTGTGGTGTTACATAGGACTGCAGGACACATCTACTACATGATCTGTACTCAGAGATATCACTGTGTTATCTGTGGTGTTACATAGGACTGCAGGACACATCTACTACATGATCTGTACTCAGAGATATCACTGTGTTATCTGTGGTGTTACATAGGACTGCAGGACACATCTACTACATGATCTGTACTCAGAGATATCACTGTGTTATCTGTGGTGTTACATAGGACTGCAGGACACATCTACTACATGATCTGTACTCAGAGATACCACTGTGTTATCTGTGGTGTTACATAGGACTGCAGGATACATCTACTACATGATCTGTACTCAGAGATATCACTGTGTTATCTGTGGTGTTACATAGGACTGCAGGACACATCTACTACATGATCTGTACTCAGAGATATCACTGTGTTATCTGTGGTGTTACATAGGACTGCAGAACACATCTACTACATGATCTGTACTCAGAGATATCACTGTGTTATCTGTGGTGTTACATAGGACTGCAGGACACATCTACTACATGATCTGTACTCAGAGATACCACTGTGTTATCTGTGGTGTTACATAGGACTGCAGGATACATCTACTACATGATCTGTACTCAGAGATATCACTGTGTTATCTGTGGTGTTACATAGGACTGCAGGACACATCTACTACATGATCTGTACTCAGAGATATCACTGTGTTATCTGTGGTGTTACATAGGACTGCAGGACACATCTACTACATGATCTGTGCTCAGAGATATCACTGTGTAATCTGTGGTGTTACATAGGACTGCAGGACACATCTACTACATGATCTGTACTCAGAGAGATATCACTGTTATCTGTGGTGTTACATAGGACTGCAGGACACATCTACTACATGATCTGTACTCAGAGATATCACTGTGTTATCTGTGGTGTTACATAGGACTGCAGGACACATCTACTACATGATCTGTACTCAGAGATATCACTGTGTTATCTGTGGTGTTACATAGGACTGCAGGACACATCTACTACATGATCTGTACTCAGAGATATCACTGTGTTATCTGTGGTGTTACATAGGACTGCAGGTCACATCTACTACATGATCTGTACTCACTATGGACAATCACATGCTGTACTGTACACTGCTGCAGGAGTCGTTACAGTGTACAATGGAGGTGCCGCACTACCACACTGGTCCCTTTAAACACTTACGCTCAAAAATCATCACATTATTCTAATCAGTTTAGATTTCGGGATGGACTCTCACATTTTGGGGCGCTATTTTACGCTTTGTTAAATATTTTGCCGTTTTTCTCGTCCTAATTAACTAATTCGTGGCTGAATTGTTTCGTCCTTGGCTGCCATTACTATCCTGCAGACCTATAAAAGTTGTGCCCGTCCTCTCTAGCCGGGGGACCTCTCGGATTTTGGGCAGTGATTTAACCCCTGGCAGTGCGCTGCATTGAGATGTGTCTGGAATGTGAAGCCACTCACCTCACTCATGGTACTGCTGTGTCTGCTCCGTGCTGCAGCCTCTGGGATGCGCTGTCTCTCTCCCGCGCTCTCCTATATAGACTGCGATGTATATAAATATATATATCCCTCCGGTGCCTGAGTGACAGCTGTTGGCAGCCAATGGGAATCTCCTCACTCATTTGCTGCATTTCCAAAAAAGGGCGCTGAGTGGCTGCACGGTGAGCGCACGGTGCCCGGTGCAGCCAGCATTAACCCCCTCACTGCTTCCCAGCCCGCACACAGAGGCTCAGGGGGTGCTGCAGCAAGGTCAGGGTTAATGATGTAGTCTTTTATCATTGGTCCTAAGAGGATTACACTGACAGAACCCCAAGAGCTGACAATCCCCAGCACAGGAGGAGTGGAAGAGGCGGCGGAGCAGCAGGAGTTAATCCCTGGGCTCTGGAGAGGAGGATGAGGAGGGAGAGGATTATAACAGCTGGAGGGGCAGATGCTGAGCCTGGCACGCCGCCATCTTCCACTCTCTCCGGGGGAGGATAAAAGGGCCGAGCGCTCCCCTGTCTCCTGTCATGTGGGCTCCTGCCTGGGGAGGAAAGGGTAAAGCAGGGGATAAAAGCATTGTGATGTCACTATGTGGCGGGGGTTACGGTTGGTACCGTGTGATGTCACTGTGCACACGCCGCCTGACATTATGACATCACACGGCGCCCCCCCCCCACACACTGTGACATCACAGGGCGCCCCCACACACACTGTGACATCACAGGGCGCCCCCCCCACACACACACACTGTGACATCACACAGCCCCACCCCCACACACACACACTGTAACATCACACAGCCCCACCCCCACACACACACTGTGACATCACATGGCGCCCCCCCCCCCACACACTGTGACATCACATGGCGCCCCCCCCCACACACTGTGACATCACAGGGCGCCCCCCCCCCACACTGTGACATCACATGGCGCCCCCCCCCACACACTGTGACATCACAGGGCGCCCCCCCCCCCACACACACACACTGTGACATCACAGGGCGCCCCCCCACACTGTGACATCACATGGCGCCCCCCCCACACACTGTGACATCACAGGGCGCCCCCCCCACACACTGTGACATCACAGGGCGCCCCCACACACACTGTGACATCACACGGCCCCCCCACACACACACACTGTGACATCACACGGCCCCACCCCCACACTGTGACATCACACGGCCCCACCCCCACACTGTGACATCACACGGCCCCACCCCCACACACACACTGTGACATCACACGGCCCCACCCCCACACACACACTGTGACATCACACGGCCCCACCCCCACACACACACTGTGACATCACACGGCCCCACCCCCACACTGTGACATCACACAGCCCCACCCCACACACTGTGACATCACACAGCCCCACCCCACACACACACTGTAACATCACACAGCCCCACCCCACACACACACAGTAACATCACAGGGCGCCCCCCCACACACACACTGTAACATCACAGGGCGCCCCCACACACACACTGTGACATCACACAGCGCCCCCACACACACACTGTGACATCACACAGCGCCCCCACACACACACTGTGACATCACACAGCGCCCCCACACACACACTGTGACATCACACAGCGCCCCCACACACACACTGTGACATCACACAGCGCCCCCACACACACACTGTGACATCACACAGCGCCCCCACACACACACTGTGACATCACACAGCGCCCCCACACACACACTGTGACATCACACAGCGCCCCCACACACACACTGTGACATCACACAGCGCCCCCACACACACACTGTGACATCACACAGCGCCCCCACACACACACTGTGACATCACACAGCGCCCCCACAAACAAACTATAACCTCCCCTCACAGAATGACATCACAGCTCCCTGGGTTAGGACATTACCTCACATTACTCCATATTAACAAATGACATGAAATCACCTCACACTGTCACATCCCCGCTCACCGCTGCATCACCTCCATAGCGCCATCTACTGTACACTTATGGCACCATCTTATAACCACTATCACATTTTCAAAGACCAATCACCGCCCAGCTGTCATGTGGCAACAAATGCTGGGGAATTATAAAAAGAAGTCTAATTGGCTGGGTTAAGTCACATGATCGAAGTTCCTCAAAGATTGCAGCAAGAACCACTCAGAATCAGAGGCGTGGCCTTAGACAACCAATCCAATCACTGCTCTCATTTCTGGGAAATTATTTTAAAAATAACTGCTGCCTCATCAGCAGCCAAATCACCTCAGCTCTGCCCCAAACACAATCACCTGCAGTCCTATGTAACACCACAGATAACACAGTGATATCTCTGAGTACAGATCCTGTAGTAGATGTGTCCTGCAGTCCTATGTAACACCACAGATAACACAGTGATATCTCTGAGTACAGATCATGTAGTAGATGTGTCCTGCAGTCCTATGTAACACCACAGATAACACAGTGATATCTCTGAGTACAGATCATGTAGTAGATGTGTCCTGCAGTCCTATGTAACACCACAGATAACACAGTGATATCTCTGAGTACAGATCATGTAGTAGATGTGTCCTGCAGTCCTATGTAACACCACAGATAACACAGTGATATCTCTGAGTACAGATCATGTAGTAGATGTGTCCTGCAGTCCTATGTAACACCACAGATAACACAGTGATATCTCTGAGTACAGATCATGTAGTAGATGTGTCCTGCAGTCCTATGTAACACCACAGATAACACAGTGATATCTCTGAGTACAGATCATGTAGTAGATGTGTCCTGCAGTCCTATGTAACACCACAGATAACACAGTGATATCTCTGAGTACAGATCATGTAGTAGATGTGTCCTGCAGTCCCATGTAACACCACAGATAACACAGTGATATCTCTGAGTACAGATCATGTAGTAGATGTGTCCTGCAGTCCTATGTAACACTACAGATAACACAGTGATATCTCTGAGTACAGATCATGTAGTAGATGTGCCCTGCAGTCCTATGTAACACCACAGATAACACAGTGATATCTCTGAGTACAGATCATGTAGTAGATGTGTCCTGCAGTCCTATGTAACACCACAGATAACACAGTGATATCTCTGAGTACAGATCATGTAGTAGATGTGTCCTGCAGTCCTATGTAACACCACAGATAACACAGTGATATCTCTGAGTACAGATCATGTAGTAGATGTGTCCTGCAGTCCTATGTAACACTACAGATAACACAGTGATATCTCTGAGTACAGATCATGTAGTAGATGTGTCCTGCAGTCCTATGTAACACCACAGATAACACAGTGATATCTCTGAGTACAGATCATGTAGTAGATGTGTCCTGCAGTCCTATGTAACACCACAGATAACACAGTGATATCTCTGAGTACAGATCATGTAGTAGATGTGTCCTGCAGTCCTATGTAACACCACAGATAACACAGTGATATCTCTGAGTACAGATCATGTAGTAGATGTGACCTGCAGTCCTATGTAACACCACAGATAACACAATGATATCTCTCTGAGTACAGATCATGTAGTAGATGTGTCCTGCAGTCCTATGTAACACCACAGATAACACAGTGATATCTCTGAGTACAGATCATGTAGTAGATGTGTCCTGCAGTCCTATGTAACACCACAGATAACACAGTGATATCTGAGTACAGATCATGTAGTAGATGTGTCCTGCAGTCCTATGTAACACCACAGATAACACAGTGATATCTCTGAGTACAGATCATGTAGTAGATGTGTCCTGCAGTCCTATGTAACACCACAGATAACACAGTGATATCTCTGAGTACAGATCATGTAGTAGATGTGACCTGCAGTCCTATGTAACAGCACAGATAACACAGTGATATATCTGAGTACAGATCATGTAGTAGATGTGTCCTGCAGTCCTATGTAACACCAGAGATAGCACAGTGATATCTCTGAGTACAGATCATGTAGTAGATGTGTCCTGCAGTCCTATGTAACACCACAGATAACACAATGATATCTCTCTGAGTACAGATCATGTAGTAGATGTGTCCTGCAGTCCTATGTAACACCACAGATAGCACAGTGATATCTCTGAGTACAGATCATGTAGTAGATGTGTCCTGCAGTCCTATGTAACACTACAGATAACACAGTGATATCTCTGAGTACAGATCATGTAGTAGATGTGACCTGCAGTCCTATGTAACAGCACAGATAACACAGTGATATCTCTGAGTACAGATCATGTAGTAGATGTGTCCTGCAGTCCTATGTAACACCACAGATAGCACAGTGATATCTCTGAGTACAGATCATGTAGTAGATGTGTCCTGCAGTCCTATGTAACACCACAGATAACACAATGATATCTCTCTGAGTACAGATCATGTAGTAGATGTGTCCTGCAGTCCTATGTAACACCACAGATAACACAATGATATCTCTCTGAGTACAGATCATGTAGTAGATGTGTCCTGCAGTCCTATGTAACACCACAGATAACACAGTGATATCTCTGAGTACAGATCATGTAGTAGATGTGTCCTGCAGTCCTATGTAACACCACAGATAACACAGTGATATCTCTGAGTACAGATCATGTAGTAGATGTGTCCTGCAGTCCTATGTAACACCACAGATAACACAGTGATATCTCTGAGTACAGATCATGTAGTAGATGTGTCCTGCAGTCCTATGTAACACCACATATAACACAGTGATATCTCTGAGTACAGATCATGTAGTAGATGTGTCCTGCAGTCCTATGTAACACCACAGATAGCACAGTGATATCTCTGAGTACAGATCATGTAGTAGATGTGTCCTGCAGTCCTATGTAACACCACAGATAACACAATGATATCTCTGAGTACAGATCATGTAGTAGATGTGTCCTGCAGTCCTATGTAACAGCACAGATAACACAGTGATATCTCTGAGTACAGATCATGTAGTAGATGTGTCCTGCAGTCCTATGTAACACCACAGATAGCACAGTGATATATCTGAGTACAGATCATGTAGTAGATGTGTCCTGCAGTCCTATGTAACACCACAGATAACACAGTGATATCTCTGAGTACAGATCATGTAGTAGATGTGACCTGCAGTCCTATGTAACAGCACAGATAACACAGTGATATCTCTGAGTACAGATCATGTAGTAGATGTGTCCTGCAGTCCTATGTAACACCACAGATAGCACAGTGATATCTCTGAGTACAGATCATGTAGTAGATGTGTCCTGCAGTCCTATGTAACACCACAGATAACACAATGATATCTCTCTGAGTACAGATCATGTAGTAGATGTGTCCTGCAGTCCTATGTAACACCACAGATAACACAGTGATATCTCTGAGTACAGATCATGTAGTAGATGTGTCCTGCAGTCCTATGTAACACCACAGATAACACAGTGATATCTCTGAGTACAGATCATGTAGTAGATGTGTCCTGCAGTCCTATGTAACACCACAGATAACACAGTGATATCTCTGAGTACAGATCATGTAGTAGATGTGTCCTGCAGTCCTATGTAACACCACAGATAACACAGTGATATCTCTGAGTTCAGATCATGTAGTAGATGTGTCCTGCAGTCCTATGTAACACCACATATAACACAGTGATATCTCTGAGCACAGATCATGTAGTAGATGTGACCTGCAGTCCTATGTAACAGCACAGATAACACAGTGATATCTCTGAGTACAGATCATGTAGTAGATGTGTCCTGCAGTCCTATGTAACACCACAGATAACACAATGATATCTCTCTGAGTACAGATCATGTAGTAGATGTGTCCTGCAGTCCTATGTAACACCACAGATAGCACAGTGATATCTGAGTACAGATCATGTAGTAGATGTGACCTGCAGTCCTATGTAACAGCACAGATAACACAGTGATATCTCTCTGAGTACAGATCATGTAGTAGATGTGTCCTGCAGTCCTATGTAACAGCACAGATAACACAGTGATATCTCTGAGTACAGATCATGTAGTAGATGTGTCCTGCAGTCCTATGTAACACTACAGATAACACAGTGATATCTATGAGTACAGATCATGTAGTAGATGTGTCCTGCAGTCCTATGTAACACCACAGATAACACAGTGATATCTCTGAGTACAGATCATGTAGGAGATGTGACCTGCAGTCCTATGTAACACCACAGATAACACAATGATATCTCTCTGAGTACAGATCATGTAGTAGATGTGTCCTGCAGTCCTATGTAACACCACAGATAACACAGTGATATCTCTGAGTACAGATCATGTAGTAGATGTGTCCTGCAGTCCTATGTAACACCACAGATAACACAGTGATATCTCTGAGTACAGATCATGTAGTAGATGTGTCCTGCAGTCCTATGTAACACACAGATAACACAGTGATATCTCTGAGTACAGATCATGTAGTAGATGTGTCCTGCAGTCCTATGTAACACCACAGATAATACAGTGATATCTCTGAGTACAGATCATGTAGTAGATGTGTCCTGCAGTCCTATGTAACACCACAGATAACACAGTGATATCTCTGAGTACAGATCATGTAGTAGATGTGTCCTGCAGTCCTATGTAACACCACAGATAACACAGTGATATCTCTGAGTACAGATCATGTAGTAGATGTGTCCTGCAGTCCTATGTAACACCACAGATAACACAGTGATATCTCTGAGTACAGATCATGTAGTAGATGTGTCCTGCAGTCCTATGTAACAGCACAGATAACACAGTGATATCTCTGAGTACAGAGCATGTAGTAGATGTGACCTGCAGTCCTATGTAACACCACAGATAACACAGTGATACCTCTGAGTACAGATCATGTAGTAGATGTGTCCTGCAGTCCTATGTAACACCACAGATAGCACAGTGATATCTCTGAGTACAGATCATGTAGTAGATGTGTCCTGCAGTCCTATGTAACACCACAGATAACACAGTGATATCTCTGAGTACAGATCATGTAGTAGATGTGTCCTGCAGTCCTATGTAACACCACAGATAACACAGTGATATCTCTGAGTACAGATCATGTAGTAGATGTGTCCTGCAGTCCTATGTAACACCACAGATAACACAGTGATATCTCTGAGTACAGATCATGTAGTAGATGTGACCTGCAGTCCTATGTAACACCACAGATAACACAGTGATATCTCTGAGTACAGATCATGTAGTAGATGTGTCCTGCAGTCCTATGTAACACCACAGATAACACAATGATATCTCTGAGTACAGATCATGTAGTAGATGTGTCCTGCAGTCCTATGTAACAGCACAGATAACACAGTGATATCTCTGAGTACAGATCATGTAGTAGATGTGACCTGCAGTCCTATGTAACACCACAGATAACACAGTGATATCTCTGAGTACAGATCATGTAGTAGATGTGACCTGCAGTCCTATGTAACACCACAGATAACACAGTGATATCTCTGAGTACAGATCATGTAGTAGATGTGTCCTGCAGTCCTATGTAACACCACAGATAACACAGTGATATCTCTGAGTACAGATCATGTAGTAGATGTGTCCTGCAGTCCTATGTAACACACAGATAACACAGTGATATCTCTGAGTACAGATCATGTAGTAGATGTGTCCTGCAGTCCTATGTAACACCACAGATAATACAGTGATATCTCTGAGTACAGATCATGTAGTAGATGTGTCCTGCAGTCCTATGCAACACCACAGATAACACAGTGATATCTCTGAGTACAGATCATGTAGTAGATGTGTCCTGCAGTCCTATGTAACACCACAGATAACACAGTGATATCTCTGAGTACAGATCATGTAGTAGATGTGTCCTGCAGTCCCATGTAACACCACAGATAACACAGTGATATCTCTGAGTACAGATCATGTAGTAGATGTGTCCTGCAGTCCTATGTAACACTACAGATAACACAGTGATATCTCTGAGTACAGATCATGTAGTAGATGTGTCCTGCAGTCCTATGTAACACCACAGATAACACAGTGATATCTCTGAGTACAGATCATGTAGTAGATGTGTCCTGCAGTCCTATGTAACACCACAGATAACACAGTGATATCTCTGAGTACAGATCATGTAGTAGATGTGTCCTGCAGTCCTATGTAACACACAGATAACACAATGATATCTCTCTGAGTACAGATCATGTAGTAGATGTGTCCTGCAGTCCTATGTAACACCACAGATAACACAGTGATATCTCTGAGTACAGATCATGTAGTAGATGTGACCTGCAGTCCTATGTAACACCACAGATAACACAATGATATCTCTCTGAGTACAGATCATGTAGTAGATGTGTCCTGCAGTCCTATGTAACACCACAGATAACACAGTGATATCTCTGAGTACAGATCATGTAGTAGATGTGTCCTGCAGTCCTATGTAACACCACAGATAACACAGTGATATCTGAGTACAGATCATGTAGTAGATGTGTCCTGCAGTCCTATGTAACACCACAGATAACACAGTGATATCTCTGAGTACAGATCATGTAGTAGATGTGTCCTGCAGTCCTATGTAACACCACAGATAACACAGTGATATCTCTGAGTACAGATCATGTAGTAGATGTGACCTGCAGTCCTATGTAACAGCACAGATAACACAGTGATATATCTGAGTACAGATCATGTAGTAGATGTGTCCTGCAGTCCTATGTAACACCAGAGATAGCACAGTGATATCTCTGAGTACAGATCATGTAGTAGATGTGTCCTGCAGTCCTATGTAACACCACAGATAACACAATGATATCTCTCTGAGTACAGATCATGTAGTAGATGTGTCCTGCAGTCCTATGTAACACCACAGATAGCACAGTGATATCTCTGAGTACAGATCATGTAGTAGATGTGTCCTGCAGTCCTATGTAACACTACAGATAACACAGTGATATCTCTGAGTACAGATCATGTAGTAGATGTGACCTGCAGTCCTATGTAACAGCACAGATAACACAGTGATATCTCTGAGTACAGATCATGTAGTAGATGTGTCCTGCAGTCCTATGTAACACCACAGATAGCACAGTGATATCTCTGAGTACAGATCATGTAGTAGATGTGTCCTGCAGTCCTATGTAACACCACAGATAACACAATGATATCTCTCTGAGTACAGATCATGTAGTAGATGTGTCCTGCAGTCCTATGTAACACCACAGATAACACAATGATATCTCTCTGAGTACAGATCATGTAGTAGATGTGTCCTGCAGTCCTATGTAACACCACAGATAACACAGTGATATCTCTGAGTACAGATCATGTAGTAGATGTGTCCTGCAGTCCTATGTAACACCACAGATAACACAGTGATATCTCTGAGTACAGATCATGTAGTAGATGTGTCCTGCAGTCCTATGTAACACCACAGATAACACAGTGATATCTCTGAGTACAGATCATGTAGTAGATGTGTCCTGCAGTCCTATGTAACACCACATATAACACAGTGATATCTCTGAGTACAGATCATGTAGTAGATGTGTCCTGCAGTCCTATGTAACACCACAGATAGCACAGTGATATCTCTGAGTACAGATCATGTAGTAGATGTGTCCTGCAGTCCTATGTAACACCACAGATAACACAATGATATCTCTGAGTACAGATCATGTAGTAGATGTGTCCTGCAGTCCTATGTAACAGCACAGATAACACAGTGATATCTCTGAGTACAGATCATGTAGTAGATGTGTCCTGCAGTCCTATGTAACACCACAGATAGCACAGTGATATATCTGAGTACAGATCATGTAGTAGATGTGTCCTGCAGTCCTATGTAACACCACAGATAACACAGTGATATCTCTGAGTACAGATCATGTAGTAGATGTGTCCTGCAGTCCTATGTAACACCACAGATAACACAATGATATCTCTGAGTACAGATCATGTAGTAGATGTGTCCTGCAGTCCTATGTAACAGCACAGATAACACAGTGATATCTCTGAGTACAGATCATGTAGTAGATGTGTCCTGCAGTCCTATGTAACACCACAGATAACACAGTGATATCTCTGAGTACAGATCATGTAGTAGATGTGACCTGCAGTCCTATGTAACACCACAGATAACACAGTGATATCTCTGAGTACAGATCATGTAGTAGATGTGTCCTGCAGTCCTATGTGACACCACAGATAGCACAGTGATATCTCTGAGTACAGATCATGTAGTAGATGTGACCTGCAGTCCTATGTAACACCACAGATAACACAGTGATATCTCTGAGTACAGATCATGTAGTAGATGTGACCTGCAGTCCTATGTAACACCACAGATAACACAGTGATATCTCTGATTACAGATCATGTAGTAGATGTGTCCTGCAGTCCTATGTAACACCACAGATAACACAGTGATATCTCTGAGTACAGATCATGTAGTAGATGTGTCCTGCAGTCCTATGTAACACCACAGATAACACAGTGATATCTCTCTGAGTACAGATCATGTAGTAGATGTGACCTGCAGTCCTATGTAACACCACAGATAACACAGTGATATCTCTGAGTACAGATCATGTAGTAGATGTGTCCTGCAGTCCTATGTAACACCACAGATAACACAGTGATATCTCTGAGTACAGATCATGTAGTAGATGTATCCTGCAGTCCTATGTAACACCACAGATAACACAGTGATATCTCTGAGTACAGATCATGTAGTAGATGTGTCCTGCAGTCCCATGTAACAGCACAGATAGTGATATCTCTGAGTACAGATCATGTAGTAGATGTGTCCTGCAGTCCTATGTAACACACAGATAACACAGTGATATCTCTGAGTACAGATCATGTAGTAGATGTGTCCTGCAGTCCTATGTAACACCACAGATAATACAGTGATATCTCTGAGTACAGATCATGTAGTAGATGTGTCCTGCAGTCCTATGTAACACCACAGATAACACAGTGATATCTCTGAGTACAGATCATGTAGTAGATGTGTCCTGCAGTCCTATGTAACACCACAGATAACACAGTGATATCTCTGAGTACAGATCATGTAGTAGATGTGTCCTGCAGTCCTATGTAACACCACAGATAACACAGTGAGATCTCTGAGTACAGATCATGTAGTAGATGTGTCCTGCAGTCCTATGTAACACCACAGATAACACAGTGATATCTCTGAGTACAGATCATGTAGTAGATGTGTCCTGCAGTCCTATGTAACACCACAGATAACACAGTGATATCTCTGAGTACAGATCATGTAGTAGATGTATCCTGCAGTCCTATGTAACACCACAGATAACACAGTGATATCTCTGAGTACAGATCATGTAGTAGATGTGTCCTGCAGTCCCATGTAACAGCACAGATAGTGATATCTCTGAGTACAGATCATGTAGTAGATGTGTCCTGCAGTCCTATGTAACACACAGATAACACAGTGATATCTCTGAGTACAGATCATGTAGTAGATGTGTCCTGCAGTCCTATGTAACACCACAGATAATACAGTGATATCTCTGAGTACAGATCATGTAGTAGATGTGTCCTGCAGTCCTATGTAACACCACAGATAATACAGTGATATCTCTGAGTACAGATCATGTAGTAGATGTGTCCTGCAGTCCTATGTAACACCACAGATAGCACAGTGATATCTCTGAGTACAGATCATGTAGTAGATGTGACCTGCAGTCCTATGTAACACCACAGATAACACAGTGATATCTCTGAGTACAGATCATGTAGTAGATGTGACCTGCAGTCCTATGTAACACCACAGATAACACAGTGATATCTCTGATTACAGATCATGTAGTAGATGTGTCCTGCAGTCCTATATAACAGCACAGATAACACAGTGATATCTCTGAGTACAGATCATGTAGTAGATGTGTCCTGCAGTCCTATGTAACACCACAGATAACACAGTGATATCTCTGAGTACAGATCATGTAGTAGATGTGTCCTGCAGTCCCATGTAACACCACAGATAACTCAGTGATATCTCTGAGTACAGATCATGTAGTAGATGTGTCCTGCAGTCCTATGTAACACCACAGATGACACAGTGATATCTCTGAGTACAGATCATGTAGTAGATGTGTCCTGCAGTCCTATGTAACACCACAGATAACACAGTGATATATCTCTGAGTACAGATCATGTAGTAGATGTGTCCTGCAGTCCTATGTAACACCACAGATAACACAGTGATATCTCTGAGTACAGATCATGTAGTAGATGTGTCCTGCAGTCCTATGTAACACCACAGATAACACAGTGATATCTCTGAGTACAGATCATGTAGTAGATGTGTCCTGCAGTCCTATGTAACACCACAGATAACACAGTGATATCTCTGAGTACAGATCATGTAGTAGATGTGCCCTGCAGTCCTATGTAACACCACAGATAACACAGTGATATCTCTGAGTACAGATCATGTAGTAGATGTGTCCTGCAGTCCTATGTAACACCACAGATAACACAGTGATATCTCTCTGAGTACAGATCATGCAGTGGAGGATGCTGGGGGTTGTAGTCCTGGTGATCCTCCCCTCCCTGATGTTTACCAGGTGTGGGGCGGTGCAGGTACAGGCTGTTCTGCACTGACAGGCCGGGCAGGTCTGACTTCATTCCCTGGGCATTGTGGGTATTCTGAGATTACATGGGGGCAGCTCACAGCTGAGCCTGGACTCTCTACAGGTAGGTCCTCCACATGCACCTGCACAACACTGTAGGGCCCCCCTTAAAGGGTCACTTCACATTTGGCAGATCTGCACTGCTTCTATGTACTGGGGGAGCGCTGCACAGGCTGCAGGTAAGAAACTTCTGCCAGGTGTGAACACCTCCTAAGCGACTAAGAGGGGAGACTTATTATGTATATACCTATGTCTTATGTGCTGTCCCCCCACAGATTTTGATTGCCACATGTTTGGTTGTACAGATGTATATTGTGCGGCTGACATGTGAGATGGTACGACTTTAATGATTACGTAACTTTTGTACATGCAAATGACACAAGTATGATTGTACAGATACTGATTGTTCAGATATGGTGCATTTGATTGCATACATACTGATTGTACAAAATGCATACATTTTGATTGCACACTGATTGTTCAGATTACATTAGTAGGATTGTACCGATATTTATTGTACAAAAGGCACACATATGATTGTCCGTTTGTTAGTAGTAGAGATTATTGTATTATTGTCTAGATGACATAGTTATGAAATCATAGACAACATAGATTGGATTGTAAAGATATTGCACAGATAATATATATATGATTGTATAGACTTTGCTTGTCAGATTGTACAAATTACATTGTTTGATTGCATAGACATTGCTTATCAGGTTGTACAGACACTGATTGTATGGACATTAATTGTATAGATGTTATAAGGATGAATGCACAGATGATATACATATGATTGTGTAGAGGATACAGATTGGATATACATATATTTTTGCAGATTTTATACATAAGAATAAACAAATAAGATTCATCAGGTCCTGCAGATGTTGATTGTGCAAATGGGATATTATTGAAGAAGTAACAAATAAAGATGATTGTGTACATAAATTGCATAAATCTGATTGTGTGGATGTGGATTGTACACATGACATACAAGTGTAAAGATGTCATAGACCAGATTGCACAGGGTTTACAGACATGACTGAACAAATGTTGACTTCCATCTGTCATGTATAGCGCAGATTCTGATTGTACAGACATTGGATACACACATTGCGTCTGTGGATTGTACAGATGAAATATGATGGTTGGATTAGATTGTACAGGTAGATGTATATTCTGTACTTGTACATAATATTTGGGGCTGGGGGGGGGGGGGTACCCGTGGATTGGATTTGGTAACGGAGATCCTGATCTGTGACTTGTGTCACCAGCCCAATGTAACAATCCAGGAAGATTGGCTCTGTTACTGCATGAAGGTATTTTATAATAAAAACATCTGATAATTTGTACGGTGTTTACACAGCCATCTCCAGAGCGCCGGGTCGTACTCGCGTGTACAGCGTTTATTACATTGTTGTGCAATGGCTGCATGTTTACTGCCTGGCACTGCCATGTGTCCTCAGTATTACCTGATATAATACTCCGTGCCTAATTTACATATGGGCCATGTAGGTTACTATATTCAGAGACTGTAGTGTTATTTGGAGGCTGTGGGGTGCTGCTATCCGATGGGTGCTGCTATCCGATGGGTGCTGCTATCCGATGGGTGCTGCTATCCGATGGGTGCTAGCCTGAGGCTGCGGGGTGCTGCTATCCAATGGGTGCTGTGGGATGCTGCTAGCCTGAGGCGGCGGGGTGCTGTGGGGTCTCACTACCTAGAGGCTTGCAGTCCCGAGACTGTATTGTATCTGGAATCCATCTTATCTCTTGTGCTGTATTTTGGGGCTCATTAGGTCCTCGCCCCCATGGTGCATCAGGACGCCATGTTTTTTGGTCACTTGGTAATGATGTCTCCCCGTGCTGAGGTAATGGCAGCCATGTAATATCCACTTGTTGTATTACTGTCTCTTCCTTTATGACGGGCAAAGTGCAAACTCTGCTCCCTGGATGAATTCCCTCAGAGGAGATGTCACAGGCGCTGAGGTGAGTCTCCACTAACCCGTTACCTAATAACCCGACAGATCCCTGACCTCCGCATTATATATAGCTCGTCCTTGTGCTAATGTACAAACACAACAACACTCCGACCGCCAGCGCCAAGGATGGAGGAGATGTTATGGGACGCTGTTCAGACACAACGCTGTGTGTATAAAGGTCACTGACGTCATGTATGGCCGGTGTGTGGGGATGTGACGTCATATACGGCCGGTGTGTGGGGGTGTGACGTCATATACGGCCGGTGTGTGGGGATGTGACGTCATATACGGCCGGTGTGTGAGGATGTGACGTCATATACGGCCGGTGTGTGTGGGGATGTGACGTCATATACGGCCGGTGTGTGGGGATGTGACGTCATATACGGCCGGTGTGTGTGGGGATGTGACGTCATATACGGCCGGTGTGTGTGGGGATGTGACGTCATATACGGCCGGTGTGTGTGGGGATGTGACGTCATATACGGCCGGTGTGTGTGGGGATGTGACGTCATATACGGCCGGTGTGTGGGGAGATGTGACGTCATATACGGCCGGTGTGTGGGGATGTGACGTCATATACGGCCGGTGTGTGGGGATGTGACGTCATATACGGCCGGTGTGTGGAGATGTGACGTCATATACGGCCGGTGTGTGGGGAGATGTGACGTCATATACGGCCGGTGTGTGGGGGTGTGACGTCATATACGGCCGGTGTGTGGGGATGTGACGTCATATACGGCCGGTGTGTGGGGATGTGACGTCATATACGGCCGGTGTGTGTGTGGGGATGTGACGTCATATACGGCCGGTGTGTGTGTGGGGATGTGACGTCATATACGGCCGGTGTGTGGGGATGTGACGTCATATACGGCCGGTGTGTGGGGAGATGTGACGTCATATACGGCCGGTGTGTGGGGAGATGTGACGTCATATACGGCCGGTGTGTGGGGATGTGACGTCATATACGGCCGGTGTGTGGGGATGTGATGTCATATACGGCCGGTGTGTGTGGAGATGTGACGTCATATACGGCCGGTGTGTGGGGATGTGACGTCATATACGGCCGGTGTGTGTGGATGTGACGTCATATACGGCCGGTGTGTGGGGATGTGACGTCATATACGGCCGGTGTGTGGAGATGTGACGTCATATACGGCCGGTGTGTGTGGATGTGACGTCATATACGGCCGGTGTGTGGGGATGTGACGTCATATACGGCCGGTGTGTGGGGATGTGACGTCATATACGGCCGGTGTGTGGGGATGTGACGTCATATACGGCTGGTGTGTGGGGAGATGTGACGTCATATACGGCCGGTGTGTGGGGAGATGTGACGTCATATACGGCCGGTGTGTGTGGGGATGTGACGTCATATACGGCCGGTGTGTGGAGATGTGACGTCATATACGGCCGGTGTGTGGGGAGATGTGACGTCATATACGGCCGGTGTGTGGGGATGTGACGTCATATACGGCCGGTGTGTGGGGATGTGACGTCATATACGGCCGGTGTGTGGGGGTGTGACGTCATATACGGCCGGTGTGTGGGGGTGTGACGTCATATACGGCCGGTGTGTGTGGGGATGTGACGTCGTACACGGCCGGTGTGTTGGGATGTGAGGCTGGAGGTTCCTCCATTCTTCTTTTTACATCACGTGTGTGCAATGTCCTGTCACTGCCCAAACCTAAATCACATTGAGAATCTGTGGATTGTAAAATATTCTCCGACCAATGTGTCTGAACAGGAGCGAGTCCTCCAGCCTCTAGATGTATAAAGAAGAATGGAGGAACCTCCAGCCTCTAGATGTACAGAGAAGAATGGGGGAACCTCCAGCCTCTAGATGTACAGAGAAGAATGGGGGAACCTCCAGCCTCTAGATGTACAGAGAAGAATGGAGGAACCTCCAGCCTCTAGATGTACAGAGAAGAATGGAGGAACCTCCAGCCTCTAGATGTACAGAGAAGAATGGAGGAACCTCCAGCCTCTAGATGTACAAAGAAGAATGGGGGAACCTCCAGCCTCTAGATGTACAAAGAAGAATGGAGGATCCTCCAGCCTCTAGATGTACAAAGAAGAATGGGGGAACCTCCAGCCTCTAGATGTACAGAGAAGAATGGAGGATCCTCCAGCCTCTAGATGTACAGAGAAGAATGGGGGAACCTCCAGCCACTAGATGTACAAAGAAGAATGGGGGAACCTCCAGCCACTAGATGTACAGAGAAGAATGGGGGAACCTCCAGCCACTAGATGTACAGAGAAGAATGGGGGAACCTCCAGCCACTAGATGTACAAAGAAGAATGGGGGAACCTCCAGCCTCTAGATGTACAGAGAAGAATGGGGGAACCTCCAGCCTCTAGATGTACAGAGAAGAATGGGGGAACCTCCAGCCTCTAGATGTACAGAGAAGAATGGAGGAACCTCCAGCCTCTAGATGTACAGAGAAGAATGGGGGAACCTCCAGCCACTAGATGTACAGAGAAGAATGGGGGAACCTCCAGCCACTAGATGTACAAAGAAGAATGGGGGAACCTCCAGCCACTAGATGTACAGAGAAGAATGGGGGAACCTCCAGCCTCTAGATGTACAGAGAAGAATGGGGGAACCTCCAGCCACTAGATGTACAGAGAAGAATGGGGGAACCTCCAGCCTCTAGATGTACAGAGAAGAATGGGGGAACCTCCAGCCTCTAGATGTACAGAGAAGAATGGGGGAACCTCCAGCCTCTAGATGTACAGAGAAGAATGGGGGAACCTCCAGCCTCTAGATGTACAGAGAAGAATGGAGGAACCTCCAGCCTCTAGATGTACAAAGAAGAATGGAGGAACCTCCAGCCACTAGATGTACAGAGAAGAATGGGGGAACCTCCAGCCTCTAGATGTACAAAGAAGAATGGGGGAACCTCCAGCCTCTAGATGTACAAAGAAGAATGGAGGATCCTCCAGCCTCTAGATGTACAAAGAAGAATGGGGGAACCTCCAGCCTCTAGATGTACAGAGAAGAATGGAGGATCCTCCAGCCTCTAGATGTACAGAGAAGAATGGGGGAACCTCCAGCCACTAGATGTACAAAGAAGAATGGGGGAACCTCCAGCCACTAGATGTACAGAGAAGAATGGGGGAACCTCCAGCCACTAGATGTACAGAGAAGAATGGGGGAACCTCCAGCCACTAGATGTACAAAGAAGAATGGGGGAACCTCCAGCCTCTAGATGTACAAAGAAGAATGGGGGAACCTCCAGCCTCTAGATGTACAAAGAAGAATGGGGGAACCTCCAGCCTCTAGATGTACAAAGAAGAATGGGGGAACCTCCAGCCTCTAGATGTACAGAGAAGAATGGGGGAACCTCCAGCCTCTAGATGTACAGAGAAGAATGGGGGAACCTCCAGCCTCTAGATGTACAGAGAAGAATGGAGGAACCTCCAGCCTCTAGATGTACAAAGAAGAATGGAGGAACCTCCAGCCACTAGATGTACAGAGAAGAATGGGGGAACCTCCAGCCACTAGATGTACAAAGAAGAATGGGGGAACCTCCAGCCTCTAGATGTACAGAGAAGAATGGGGGAACCTCCAGCCTCTAGATGTACAGAGAAGAATGGGGGAACCTCCAGCCTCTAGATGTACAGAGAAGAATGGGGGAACCTCCAGCCTCTAGATGTACAGAGAAGAATGGAGGAACCTCCAGCCTCTAGATGTACAAAGAAGAATGGAGGAACCTCCAGCCTCTAGATGTACAAAGAAGAATGGGGGAACCTCCAGCCTCTATTTGTACAGAGAAGAATGGGGGAACCTCCAGCCTCTAGATATAGTGGTGGAAGAGACCTCGGATCAGAGACCTGTTTGAATCTGATCGAGAGCATGCCCAGAAGGATTAGGGCATTGTTAAAAGGTAGATTTAAAAAAACACTTACAACTATTACAATGTACATATTGAGGAGCACAGTAGTAGGGATGGATAACTAGGTTTATGCTCGAGAGTTTATAATTACTTTTATGTATGAGAAAGCCAAAATACTTGTCTATAAGATGATGGTGGTCTCACGTTCTAGGCTGTAGTAGATGTGAGATATGGAGACAGAAAGTTACAAGTTCAGAGGGTTTTTCCCTTTGCATTTGTCACAGTAGGTGTTTGTGTGGTTGAGTTACGTGATGACTAGTTGTTAGACGTGTTCCTGGTGCTCGGTGCTGCTGACATCTCTGGTTACGGTAGTTGACGGCTGGGACAAGCAGCCAGCACCAGTACAGACCCAGGAAGACCCTGGGGCACTGATAAAAAATAGTTCATGAAAAGTGTGTTTTGACTCCAGGGAGTGTAGCGTGTGGTCATGTAGGTTGGCGGGAGTTTTCTTCGGCCGGGGCCTGTACATTGGGTGAGTGAACCAGGGTCCAGAGGGGGTTATCAACTGTGGGGTTATGATTGAACTGTGGGTCTGGAACGCTAGGTCCGTTGCAGGAGCAGAAGTGGGTTGTGGGCACGCTGCAATGTACTTTTTGGAGACTTATGGAGGACAGTTGCCCTCATGAAATCCCACTAAGAGAGTCTCGGAGAGCGGAAGGGGAGCTGACATAGAGAGTCACTGCCGCGTAGAGTAGTAGCCTTGGTTGTTACAAAAATACCGGAACCCGGTCATCTTCTGTCCCGGAACCAGCTCCTCTCCTCTCTCTGTGCCCGGCTCGGCTCCTCTCTGTGCCCGGCTCGGCTCCTCTCTCTGTGCCCGGCTCGGCACCGCTCTCGGTGCCCGGCTCGGCTCCCCTCTCCATTATTGTGGTCATCATTTTAGGCCAATATCCTGCAGTTCACTGCACCTAATCCACCATTTCGTGCCAATGACCGAATCGAGACATTTGGCAGCCCCAAACGTGTCTTGTGTAGGTTGCCAGCGCCACATCACTGCAACAACTTCTCCGCTTTGGTCTCCATTATTGTCACGAGGTTGATGATTTTTTTGGCATGGAGGAAAATCAATCTGTATGTCCCAATCAGATGCCATCTTGTTAGGCCCCCCTCCGCTACCATCTTCGCGGGAAGGTTTACACTGTTACCAGCACTATGGGGTAGGAGGCCCTGGTGTCAGAGTGAGGTTCGCAGCTCAATCTTCATGTCCTCGGGGCAGGGTCGTTGTCCGGACAGTTAGGTGCTAAGTAATTGCACCAGGGTTAATGAGAGGGGCCGCCTCCATCTGTACAAAGGTCTCGTACATTCCCACTGTGGAAGTGGGGGATCCGGTTCTCAGGTATTCACAATGGGGCGGTAAACAAACCGGTCACATACTGTCAGGGAGAGCGCCCTGCATTGTCATCAGACTGTGGCCGACGGTGTGTACTGGCAACCGCAACGCAACAATGCAACGGAACCACGGAAATGCAGGCTTCATGGTCAAAGGTCAAACCCGACGATAAAGGAGCCTGACTATATTCTAGGGCCTATGGTATAACATGGGAGCCCCGACTATATTCTGAGGGCCTATGCTATAACATGGGAGCCCCAACTATATTCTGAGGGCCTATGCTATAACATGGGAGCCCCAACTATATTCTGAGGGCCTATGGTATAACATGGGAGCCCCAACTACATTCTGAGGGCCTATGGTATAACATGGGAGCCCCGACTATATGCAGAGGGCATATGGTATAACATGGGAGCCCCGACTATATACTGAGGGCCTATGGTATAACATGGGAGCCCCGACTATATTCTGAGGACCTATGCTATAACATGGGAGCCCCAACTATATTCAGAGGGCCTATGGTATAACATGGGAGCCCTGACTATATTCAGAGGGCCTATGGTATAACATGGGAGCCCCGACTATATGCTGAGGGCCTATGGTATAACATGGGAGCCCCGACTATATACTGAGGGCCTATGGCAGGGGTCAGGAACCTTTTTGGCTGAGAGAGCCATATGCGCCACATATTTTAAAATATAATTCTGCGAGAGCCGTACAGTATGTTTAAAGGGACACTGACGGAACAATCGCTCCAGCAGTTATTAGTACAGCAAGGAGTCCCCCCCCCCCTGTACTAAGCCGCCACTGGACCAAAACCATGGTAATTCCCTGTAAAATAAAAATTAGATAATTTACATTCCCTATTAATTTACTGTCCCTATACAGACGGCAACTGCTGCAGAACATCCCTATACATGAGCCAACCGCTGCAGAACATCCCTATACAGACGCCAACCGCTGCAGAACATCCCCATACATGAGCCAACCGCTGCAGAACATCCCCATACAGATGCCAACCGCTGCAGAACATCCCTATACAGACGCCAACCGCTGCAGAACATCCCCATACAGATGCCAACTGCTGCAGAACATCCCCATACAGACGCCAACCGCTGCAGAACATCCCCATACAGACGCCAACCGCTGCAGAACATCCCCATACAGACGCCAACCGCTGCAGAACATCCCCATACAGACGCCAACCGCTGCAGAACATCCCCATACAGACGCCAACCGCTGCAGAACATCCCCATACAGACGCCAACCGCTGCAGAATATCCCCATACAGACGCCAACCGCTGCAGAATATCCCCATACAGACGCCAACCGCTGCAGAATATCCCCATACAGACGCCAACCGCTGCACAACATCCCCATACAGACGCCAACTGCTGCAGAACATCCCCATTCAGACGCCAACCGCTGCAGAACATCCCTATACAGATGCCAACCGCTGCAGAACATCCCCATACAAACGCCAACATGTGTCTAAGCTGCTGCAGAACCTCACATTAATGTAGAATTGCAGTGGTGAAGATATGTATTAGTACAGCAAGGAGTCCCCCCCCCCCTGTACTAAGCCGCCACTGGACCAAAACCATGGTAATTCCCTGTAAAATAAAAATTAGATAATTTACATTCCCTATTAATTTACTGTCCCTATACAGACGGCAACTGCTGCAGAACATCCCTATACATGAGCCAACCGCTGCAGAACATCCCCATACATGAGCCAACCGCTGCAGAACATCCCCATACAGATGCCAACCGCTGCAGAACATCCCTATACAGACGCCAACCGCTGCAGAACATCCCCATACAGATGCCAACCGCTGCAGAACATCCCCATACAGACGCCAACCGCTGCAGAACATCCCCATACAGACGCCAACCGCTGCAGAACATCCCCATACAGACGCCAACCGCTGCAGAATATCCCCATACAGACGCCAACCGCTGCAGAATATCCCCATACAGACGCCAACCGCTGCAGAATATCCCCATACAGACGCCAACCGCTGCAGAATATCCCTATACAGACGCCAACCGCTGCAGAACATCCCTATACAGACGCCAACCGCTGCAGAACATCCCTATACAGACGCCAACCGCTGCAGAACATCCCCATACAGACGCCAACCGCTGCAGAACATCCCCATACAGACGCCAACCGCTGCAGAACATCCCCATACAGACGCCAACCGCTGCAGAACATCCCCATACAGACGCCAACCGCTGCAGAACATCCCCATACAGACGCCAACCGCTGCAGAATATCCCCATACAGACGCCAACCGCTGCAGAATATCCCCATACAGACGCCAACCGCTGCAGAATATCCCCATACAGACGCCAACCGCTGCAGAATATCCCCATACAGACGCCAACTGCTGCAGAACATCCCCATTCAGACGCCAACCGCTGCAGAACATCCCTATACAGATGCCAACCGCTGCAGAACATCCCCATACAGACGCCAACCGCTGCAGAACATCCCCATACAGATGCCAACCGCTGCAGAACATCCCCATACAGACGCCAACCGCTGCAGAACATCCCCATACAGACGCCAACCGCTGCAGAACATCCCCATACAGACGCCAACCGCTGCAGAATATCCCCATACAGACGCCAACCGCTGCACAACATCCCCATACAGACGCCAACTGCTGCAGAACATCCCCATTCAGACGCCAACCGCTGCAGAACATCCCTATACAGATGCCAACCGCTGCAGAACATCCCCATACAAACGCCAACATGTGTCTAAGCTGCTGCAGAACCTCACATTAATGTAGAATTGCAGTGGTGGGGGAAGATATGAGGGGATGATGCAGAGGGGTCTGTAAGGGACACTTAGGAGCTTCATAGCTGCTCCTGCATACAGGACACTAAGGGGTTAAGGCAGAGTGTGAGGAGACACTGGGGGGGAGGGAGCACTTATCTCTGGCTGATCCCCGGCTCCTTCTCCTCAGGTGCTGATGTCTCCGGTGCTGATGTCTCCTCAGTATGCAGCTCTCTGGTCTCCTCTGTAGGAATCTCCCGGGCTGCTACATCCAGCCCCAGGATTGGCCGCAGTCAGACAGTCTCCTCCCCTCCCTCTCTCACACACGAGGCTGCTGCAGGGAGGGAGACCGAGGTGCCCGCCCCTGAATTAACCCCGCGGACCCTGCGCTGCTCTGCCGATTACATCCAGGGGCATAACTACAGCCGGGGACACAACAGGGGCCCCGGACATACGAGGAATACGGGCCCCTGGTCTTGGCAGGCATCTTAGCAGTTGCTGCGGCTGTAGTTACGCCCCTGGATAGGAGCCCCGGCTGCGAGCCAGATGCGGCCATCAAAAGAGCCACATCTGGCTCGCGAGCCATAGGTTCCCGACCCCTGGGGCCTATGGTATAACATGGGAGCCCCGACTATATACTGAGGGCCTATGGTATAACATGGGAGCCCCGACTATATACTGAGGGCCTATGGTATAACATGGGAGCCCCAACTACATTCTGAGGGCCTATGGTATAACATGGGAGCCCCAACTATATTCAGAGGGCCTATGGTATAACATGGGAGCCCTGACTATATTCAGAGGGCCTATGGTATAACATGGGAGCCCCGACTATATGCTGAGGGCCTATGGTATAACATGGGAGCCCCAACTACATTCTGAGGGCCTATGGTATAACATGGGAGCCCCAACTATATTCAGAGGGCCTATGGTATAACATGGGAGCCCTGACTACATTCTGAGGGCCTATGGTATAACATGGGAGCCCCGACTATATACTGAGGGCCTATGGTATAACATGGGAGCCCCGACTATATACTGAGGGCCTATAGTATAACATGGGAGCCCCGACTATATACTGAGGGCCTATGGTATAACATGGGAGCCCCGACTATATTCTGAGGGCCTATGGTATAACATGGGAGCCGCTACTATATACTGAGGGCCTATGGCAGTGATGGCTAACCTATGGCACTGGTGCCAGAGGTGGCACTCAGAGCCCTTTCTATGGGCACCCAGGCCATCACCGAAAATGATAACTCCAGGTATCTTCCTGCAGTCCCAGACAGCAGGAAGATACTTGCTGTGCACAGAGCTATTATAAAGTGACAGCTCTACCTGGGACTACTGGAGGAGTGGGAAGGTGTGGACAGATCTGGATTTATCGTTGTAGTTGTTGCTCTGGCCATGACAATTCTTCCTGTTTATGGGACCCTGGAGCGAAGCTACAATGATCATCCAAATTTCTTCTATTTTCTGCTTTATTGGTGTCCTCAGGTGCTGGTATCAATGAAAGCTGTGACAGAGAAGGGAGTATAAATCACAAATTACATTTCTATGTTGGCACTTTGCGATAAATAAGCGGGTCTTGGTTGTAGTTTGGGCACTCGGTCTCTAAAAGGTTCGCCATCACTGGCCTATGGTATAACATGGGAGCCCCGACTATATTCTGAGGGCCTATGGTATAACATGGGAGCCCCGACTATATTCTGAGGGCCTATGGTATAACATGGGAGCCCCGACTATATTCTGAGGGCCTATGGTATAACATGGGAGCCCCGACTATATTCTGAGGGCCTATGGTAGAACATGGGAGCCCCGACTATATACTGAGGGCCTATGGTATAACATGGGAGCCCACACCATGCCATAGGGCCCTATTCTATGACATATAGGAGCATATGGGGTAATATGGAAGCCCTCTGGATGACCCTCTATGGATTAAGGAAGTTGATTCCATAAAGGGGTATTTCTGGAGAAGTATGGGATCATATCCACCCAGGAGCTGCAGGGTTAATGTGACCCAGAAATGGTGGCGCAGGCTCGTGCACCCTCCAGGTTGTGCGCAGGGTGTAAATATTACATGAGCTGGAAGCCGCCCCGTGCACCATCATCACATAGAGATCAGCAGGAGACCAGACCCATGTATTATACATCACCGATAATCCAGATTATATAATGCACACACCACACACTATATTATCTGCCATTAATTCTGCTAATCCAGAATATCCCATAGTCCTATATAATCTAATAATCCAGAATATCCCATAGTCCTATATAATCTAATAATCCAGAATATCCCATAGTCCTATATAATCTAATAATCCAGAATATCCCATAGTCCTATATAATCTAATAATCCAGAATATCCCATAGTCCTATATAATCTAATAATCCAGAATATCCCATAGTCCTATATAATCTAATAATCCAGAATATCCCATAGTCCTATATAATCTAATAATCCAGAATATCCCATAGTCCTATATAATCTAATAATCCCGAATTTTGGATAATTCTGAATATCCGATAATCCCACATAATCTAACAATCTGGAATACCTGACAATCCAGAACACTTGATAATCTAGAATATCTGATGATCCGATATTATTAGTTTGATGATGTTTGTTGCTGCCGCTCTCCGGCTTCATAAGGTCTCGTGGTCAAAGGTCACTGCATAGTGTAAATATGGGCGACTGTGGGCGATGTTTACCTGGTTATGTCACATTATACAGGGAGGAGATTGTGTGTATTTACTACTGCGCTTATCTCCCATTACACAACCGCCGCAGGAGTGGGAGGGGACAGGGGACGGATACTCTATGATATGTTATATGCTCCTCAGCAGGGGGCGGGGCTGTGACTACCTCACACACAGGATATACAGGCAGGGGGCGGGGCTGTGACTACCTCTCACACAGGATATACAGGCAGGGGACGGGGCTGTGACTACCTCTCACACAGGATGTACAGGCAGGGGGCGGGGCTGTGACTACCTCTCACACAGGATATACAGGCAGGGGGTGGGGCTGTGACTACACAGGATGTACAGGCAGGGGGCGGGGCTGTGACTACCTCTCACACAGGATATATAGGCAGGGGGTGGGGCTGTGACTACCTCTCACACAGGATATACAGGCAGGGGGTGGGGCTGTGACTACCTCTCACACAGGATATACAGGCAGGGGGTGGGGCTGTGACTACACAGGATATACAGGCAGGGGGCGGGGCTGTGACCACCTCTCACACAGGATATACAGGCAGGGGGCGGGGCTGTGACTACCTCACACAGGATATACAGGCAGGGGGCGGGCTGTGACTACCTCTCACACAGGATATACAGGCAGGGGGCGGGGCTGTGACTACACAGGATGTACAGGCAGGCGGTGGGGCTTTGACCACCTCTCACACAGGATATACAGGCAGGGCTGTGACTACCTCTCACACAGGATATACAGGCAGGGGGTGGGGCTGTGACTACACAGGATGTACAGGCAGGGGGCGGGGCTGTGACCACCTCTCACACAGGATATACAGGCAGGGGGAGGGGCTGTGACTACCTCTCACACAGGATATACAGGCAGGGGGCGGGGCTGTGACTACCTCTCACACAGGATATACAGGCAGGGGGCGGGGCTGTGACTACACAGGATGTACAGGCAGGCGGTGGGGCTTTGACCACCTCTCACACAGGATATACAGGCAGGGGGTGGGGCTGTGACTACCTCTCACACAGGATATACAGGCAGGGGGTGGGGCTGTGACCACCTCTCACACAGGATATACAGGCAGGGGGCGGGGCTGTGACTACCTCTCACACAGGACATACAGGCAGGGGGCGGGGCTGTGACTACCTCTCACACACACATATATATCCTGGCTGGTTGTCAGTATTACTCTCTCTGCTTCCAGATGAATAACCAGGAGCAGGACCCCTCTGTTATCCAGGCAGACTGGAGCTCGGCCATGTTCCCAGTGTATGAGGAGGACAGTAACAGCAGCTGCGGGTCCCTGGGGGTCTCTGCTATGACCCTGAAGACAGGTAAGAGCGAGGACCTGGACCCTGATGCGGAGGAGAAGCTGTGTGCCGTGTGCGGTGACAAGGCCAATGGCTACCACTTCCACGTTCTGACCTGCGAGGGCTGTAAGGGATTCTTCAGGTAAAAGCCTTGTACAGGAGTCCTCTCCCTGCTGTGCTCTGAGCTCTCTGCATGGCTCCGCCCTACAGACCCTAGTATAAGCTGTGATCTGCTTTTGGTTAAACCTCCAGCACTCCCTCAGCGCAGAGGGGGGAGGGGCCTGTGGGACAGCTCATTCCAGATAGCCAAGAGCACAGCAGTGTGAGGACACGCCCCCAGTGTGCTGTATTATTATCACATGACAGTATATTATAACATTGCATTCTGTGTGATTTGTGTTTCTCAGACGCTCTATGACTAAGGGTCTGAGCTTCACCTGCCCGTTCACCCGCTCCTGCCCGGTCACCAAGGCCAAGAGGAGGCGGTGCCAGGCGTGCCGCCTGCAGAGGTGCCTGGAGGTGGGCATGAGGAAAGACAGTAAGTGCTCCGCACATCTCCCCTACTACATCTCATACACTAAGTGACTCTCAATGTAGTGCAAGACAGACTCTACAGAAGCCATTAGTAAATGGAGGGTCAGAGGTCAGCCCCTCCCTCCTCCCGCTACTACTCTGACAGTCTATAAAACCCGGGACAGGTCTATACTCACGACTCATCCCAGAGGATGGGGGGGGGGGGGGGGAAAGATCTATATATCTAAGTGGTTCACCACTAGGAAATCCATCAAGTCCGAAATCCCTCCCAAACCAATGATTGCACCTGACAGGAGCTTTTATTAGCAGCAGAGACTTAACTCTATCTCCACGAACCAATGAAGCAACACAGAGATAATCATCTTTGAAAATCAGCCTACAAGTGCACCGGGGGCGGGACTGATGGAACAGATTTGTCTACAGACCATTGCACCTGCTAAAACTGGCACCTAACTTCCTTCCTATGACCGGACATATTCAGCCCCTGCTTACGTTATTGCTGTCTGCGGACAAATTCGGGCATTTAGGATCCGCCCCCGGAGCACTTGCAGGGGATAATTGACATATCCATAAAATTATTATTTTAATGACCGATCGTAAATAGGACCTTCGGGATCTCTGGTCTTGTAGTTATAAGGTCCGACGGGGTTTAGAGAATCTGTGGTCATTATAATGCTGATAACGGGGGAAAGGGAAGATGTCTTTAATAGAAGACCCCTTTAAGCACCTCTGCCGTTTCTCAATGTCGAGGATCCTGCACATTATGGGACACACACATAATATAATATATCAGATAGCAGCAGAACATGTGGATGCTGTGGGTCCGGCTGGACCTCGATGCTCCGGTACCCCTTCATGGCTCCTCCCCCGGAGCACGGAGCGACTGAGTGTGCTCAGAATAATCCATCCTCGGGTATTCATGGCTCCGGGAATAGATCTATAAATATCCCCCCTACCCCATTTATTCCATTCATGTGATTTCAATAAACATTATCCACAAGAGCAGCGAGCGCAACGCAGCACCGAGCCTCCGGGGGGGGGGGGGGGGGACCATTATACCCTTATTATGTGTCACACATCCAGGCGCCCGCCCAAACGTGTCAAATATTAATAGGATGGTTTATCCCAGGACACGTCCGGCCCCCAGACCCGTTATATAACGAGAACACGGTAACGATAATGACTGCCGGAGTGTAGAAGGTTAGAGAAGAACGATAAAGATACAAAATGTCATAAAAAAATCACTGAAAAATAATAGAAAATATTTATATATGAAATGATATAAAAATGTTAACAAAAAAATAATACAAAACATGATCTGATTAAAAAAAAATTCTGTACAAATATAATAATAATACAGTAATATAAAATAATGTAACATCAGTATATCTCATGTCCTCATCTCTGTGAGATCTAGGCTGGAGGTTGTGACATCATTATAATAATGTGGGTTATTATAGATAATTTCCATGGCAGGACATGCTGAGACTTGTGGTGCCCCCGGGCTTAATCCACCTCCTATAATGCAGCAACGGCAGCTGTAGGGTTAAAGATGGCGGCGACACAAAGTCATCACCGGGAGTTCACCTTCTTCTTCCCGGTGGATGTGAGTGCTGATCTTGCAACACAATTTCGTTTTTAAATTCCTGCTGTTTGTCCGAATCCGTCGGGTTGTCCGACGTCCACGCCCCCCGATTTCTGTTGCATGCAAGCCGGCGCCGATGCGTCACAATCTGATCGCGTGCGCCAAAAACCGGGGCAATTCAGTGCAAAAAGGAAATATCCGGGAAACCCAACGGAATCGCAGTCCGCGGACCCTTTGTAAATTGATGATTGACCACAAGATCTCAATGGGATAAGTTCTGGGGAGTTTCCGGGCCATGGACCCAGAATCTCTGTGTTCTGTTCCCGGGCCATGGACCCAGAATCTCTATGTTCTGTTTCCGGGCCATGGACCCAGAATCTCTGTGTTCTGTTCCCGGGCCATGGACCCAGAATCTCTGTGTTCTGTCCCCGGGCCATGGACCCAGAATCTCTGTGTTCTGTTCCCGGGCCATGGACCCAGAATCTCTGTGTTCTGTTCCCGGGCCATGGACCCAGAATCTCTGTGTTCTGTTCCCGGGCCATGGACCCAGAATCTCTGTGTTCTGTTCCCGGGCCATGGACCCAGAATCTCTGTGTTCTGTTCCCGGGCCATGGACCCAGAATCTCTGTGTTCTGTTCCCGGGCCATGGACCCAGAATCTCTGTGTTCTGTTCCCGGGCCATGGACCCAGAATCTCTGTGTTCTGTTCCCGGGCCATGGACCCAGAATCTCTGTGTTCTGTTCCCGGAGCCATTTAGTTCTCCCCTTTATGGCAGGTGCTCCATCATGCTGGAGGAGGCATTGCTCATCACCATCTGCTCCTGGAGGGTTGGGAGAAGCGGCTCCTGGAGGACATTCTGCTCCATTCTTTATTCATGGAGGTGTTTTTAGGCGATTCCCTTGGCTGAGAAGCCGCCCCCCCCCCCCCCCCCCCCACATGAATGGCTGCAGGAGGCTTTACAGGTGCAGGAGACAGGACTGGGGGCATCGCTCACCTTGTCTGCTCCCAACAATCAGAAAGGGGATTCATCAGAGACAATGCCTTTCCCCCAGTCCTCAGCGTCCACTCCCTGCACCTCCTGCAGAATATCAGTCTGTCCCCCAGTCCTCAGCGTCCACTCCCTGCACCTCCTGCAGAATATCCGTCTGTCCCTGATGGTTTCTGGAGAGAAGCGGCTTCTGTGCTGCCCTCCTGGACACCAGGCCTTGCTCCAGGAGTCTCCGCAGTGTCACAGTGCGTGCAGATGCCTCACACCTGCTGCTGCCATTCCTGAGCTCTGCGATGCTGGGAGCCCCATCCCCAAGCTGAGACACTTGTAAGAGACGGTCCAGACACTTGCTGGTCCTTCTTGGGATCCTGGAGCCTTTTTGGTAACGATGGAGCCTCTCTCCCTGAATTCCTTGATGATGCGATAGATCGGTGACTGAGGTGCAATCTTTCTGGCTGTGATACTCTTCCCTGTTTTGTGCAGGGCAATGACGACTGCACGTGTTTCTTTAGAGATAACCATGGGTAACAGAAGAGAAACAATGAAGCCAAGCACCAGCCTCCTTGTAAAGTGTTCCGTGGTGTGATTGTTACTTAATCCTGACAGATTGATCTCCAGCCCTGTCCTCATCAGCCCCCGCACCTGTGTTACTGGAGACATCACTGACACCATGGCAGCTGCTCCGCCTAAGGCGCCTGCAATGAAGGGGAAATGTGTTTTGGGGGGAAAAGTTCATTTTCTAGGCAAATATTGACTTTGCAATAAATTGCTGTTAAGCTGATCCCTCTTTATAACATTCTGGGATATATGCCATTATAAAACCTGATGCAGGAGACTTTGTAAAAATTAATATTTGTATCTTTCTCAAAACTTTTGGCCATGACTGTAGACAGTAATCTTCATAGTGATGTCATCAGCAGGGGGTGGGGCTGTGACTACCTCTCACACAGGATATACAGGCAGGGGGAGGGGCTGTGACTACCTCTCTCACAGGATATACAGGCAGGGGGCGGGGCTGTGACTACCTCTCTCACAGGATATACAGGCAGGGGGCGGGGCTGTGACCACCTCTCACACAGGATATACAGGCAGGGGGCGGGGCTGTGACCACCTCTCACACAGGATATACAGGCAGGGGGCGGGGCTGTGACCACCTCTCACACAGGATATACAGGCAGGAGGCGGGGCTGTGACCACCTCTCACACAGGATATACAGGCAGGGGGCGGGGCTGTGACCACCTCTCACACAGGATATACAGGCAGGGGGCGGGGCTGTGACCACCTCTCACACAGGATATACAGGCAGGGGGCGGGGCTGTGACCACCTCTCACACAGGATATACAGGCAGGGGGCGGGGCTGTGACCACCTCTCACACAGGATATACAGGCAGGGGGCGGGGCTGTGACCACCTCTCACACAGGATATACAGGCAGGGGGCGGGGCTGTGACCACCTCTCACACAGGATATACAGGCAGGGGGCGGGGCTGTGACCACCTCTCACACAGGATATACAGGCAGGGGGCGGGGCTGTGACCACCTCTCACACAGGATATACAGGCAGGGGGCGGGGCTGTGACTACCTCTCACACAGGATGTACAGGCAGGGGGCGGCCTGTGACTACCTCTCACACAGGATGTACAGGCAGGGGGCGGGCTGTGACTACCTCTCACACAGGATGTACAGGCAGGGGGCGGGGCTGTGACCTCTCACACAGGATGTACAGGCAGGGGGCGGGGCTGTGACTACCTCTCACACAGGATATACAGGCAGGGGGAGGGGCATACATGTGTGTGGATTTGGTTCCCCTGTAAATATACATAATACGGGTCTGTGATTCTCAGTGATCCTGTCGGAGGATGCGTTGATGGCGCGGCGGGAGCTGAGACTAAGGAAGAAGCAGGAGAGACTCCAGAGGATCCAGAAAGTACCGGAGACCGGATCCCTGACCGAGGAGCAGAAACAGCTCATCTACATCCTCGTAGAAGCTCACAGGAAGCACTTTGACTCCAATTTGGAACATTTTGTGGATTACAGGGTATCAAATCCTATCCTGTGTGATACTGACTGCTGAGCTGTGTATCTAATCCTATCCTGTGTGATACTGACTGCTGAGCTGTGTATCTAATCCTCTCCTGTGTGATACTGCTGAGCTGTGTATCTAATCCTATCCTGTGTGATACTGCTGAGCTGTGTATCTAATCCTATCCTGTGTGATACTGCTGAGCTGTGTATCTAATCCTATCCTGTGTGATACTGCTGAGCTGTGTATCTAATCCTCTCCTGTGTGATACTGTTGAGCTGTGTATCTAATCCTCTCCTGTGTGATACTGCTGAGCTGTGTATCTAATCCTCTCCTGTGTGATACTGCTGAGCTGTGTATCTAATCCTATCCTGTGTGATACTGCTGAGCTTTGTATCTAATCCTATCCTGTGTGATACTGCTGAGCTGTGTATCTAATCCTCTCCTGTGTGATACTGACTGCTGAGCTGTGTATCTAATCCTATCCTGTGTGATAATGCTGAGCTGTGTATCTAATCCTCTCCTGTGTGATACTGCTGAGCTGTGTATCTAATCCTATCCTGTGTGATACTGCTGAGCTGTGTATCTAATCCTCTCCTGTGTGATACTGCTGAGCTGTGTATCTAATCCTCTCCTGTGTGATACTGCTGAGCTGTGTATCTAATCCTATCCTGTGTGATACTGCTGAGCTGTGTATCTAATCCTATCCTGTGTGATACTGCTGAGCTGTGTATCTAATCCTCTCCTGTGTGATACTGCTGAGCTGTGTATCTAATCCTATCCTGTGTGATACTGTCTGCTGAGCTGTGTATCTAATCATATCCTGTGTGATACTGCTGAGCCAGGTATTTAATCCTATCCCTTGTGATACTGCCTGCTGAGCTATGTATCTAATCCTATCCCGTGTGATACTGCCTGCTGAGCTGTGTATCTAATCCTATCCCGTGTGATACTGCCTGCTGAGCTGTGTATCTAATCCTCTCCTGTGTGATACTGCCTGCTGAGCTGTGTATCTAATCCTATCCTGTGTGATACTGCTGAGCTGTGTATCTAATCCCATCCTGTGTAATACTGCTGAGCTGTATATCTAATCCTCTCCTGTGTGATACTGTCTGCTGAGCTGTGTATCTAATCCTCTCCTGTGTGATACTGACTGCTGAGCTGTGTATCTAATCCTATCCTGTGTGATACTGACTGCTGAGCTGTGTATCTAATCCTCTTCTGTGTGATACTGACTGCTGAGCTGTGTATCTAATCCTCTCCTGTGTGATACTGCCTGCTGAGCTGTGTATCTAATCCTCTCCTGTGTGATACTGCCTGCTGAGCTGTGTATCTAATCCTATCCTGTGTGGTACTGACTGCTGAGCTGTGTATCTAATCCTCTCCTGTGTGATACTGCTGAGCTGTGTATCTAATCCTATCCTGTGTGGTACTGACTGCTGAGCTGTGTATCTAATCCTCTGACCTGGGCAGGACACTTCTCTTATCTTCGCTGATCGCTGGGTTTCTCCAGGACGACCTTTGACCCTGTGTATTATCGCTCCCCTGTAATCAGTAACCCGGGAGCGATTCCTTGGCAGGGACATCCAGTACCGTGATGTGGTGCCGCTCATTACCCCCTCTGCCAGATGGCACCGGATCCTGGGCCTCCGCTGTGTGACTTATTAACTGGAAATTGTCAGATATCATGACCCCACTTGACTTAAAGGGGAAAATCATCTGACGTTTTAATGTGTTTATTTTGCATCAGATGTTCCCTAGGACACGCACAGATAATCCCGGCTGCGGAGATCCCCTTTATGTCCACGTATTGCTGTGTGCTCAGGGTAGTGTCAGGAGCAGCAGATTTACACTCAGATCCTATATCTGATCATCTGCAGGGAGACAGCGCCACCTGGTGGCTGCAAATAGTGATATACAGATCTTCTTCCTTCCAGCCACAGCCCATCTTCAGAGGTCACTGGGAGAACTACAACCAGCAGGGGTCATCATCCTTCTCTCCGGACTGCAGCCCGGGCAGTACAGAGGGGTCTCCCACCTCCCCACAGATCCCCAACTGCGTCATCGAGGACGGAGTGCTGAAGGAGATGCCACATTTTGCCGACCTGAGCACTTACATGATCCAGCAAGTCATCAAATTTGCTAAGGAAATCCCAGTCTTCAAGTGAGTATACAGAATAGTGAGTGCAGCTCTGGGGTATAATACAGGATGTAACTCAGGATCAGTACAGGATAAGTAATGTCATGTATGTACACAGTGACTGCACCAGCAGCAGAATAGTGAGTGCAGCTCTGGAGTATAATACAGGATGTAACTCAGGATCAGTACAGGATAAGTAATGTCATGTATGTACACAGTGACTGCACCAGCAGCAGAATAGTGAGTGCAGCTCTGGGGTATAATACAGGATGTAACTCAGGATCAGTACAGGATAAGTAATGTCCTGTATGTACACAGTGACTGCACCAGCAGCAGAATAGTGAGTGCAGCTCTGGGGTATAATACAGGATGTAACTCAGGATCAGTACAGGATAAGTAATGTCCTGTATGTACACAGTGACTGCACCAGCAGCAGAATAGTGAGTGCAGCTCTGGGGTATAATACAGGATGTAACTCAGGATCAGTACAGGATAAGTAATGTCATGTATGTACACAGTGACTGCACCAGCAGCAGAATAGTGAGTGCAGCTCTGGAGTATAATACAGGATGTAACTCAGGATCAGTACAGGATAAGTAATGTCATGTATGTACAGTGACTGCACCAGCAGCAGAATAGTGAGTGCAGCTCTGGGGTATAATACAGGATGTAACTCAGGATCAGTACAGGATAAGTAATGTCATGTATGTACACAGTGACTGCACCAGCAGCAGAATAGTGAGTGCAGCTCTGGGGTATAATACAGGATAAGTAATGTCATGTATGTTCCATCAGATCTTTGTCCATAGATGATCAGATCTCGTTGCTGAAGGGATCTACGATGGAAGTTTCTCATCTGCAGTTTAATACGGTCTTTAATCTGGAGACTAAGATCTGGGAGTGCGGACGCCTGAAGCTGAGTATAGAACATGGCGCCATCAGTGAGTATTTCCTTCCTGGAGGTAACAGCAGGAATGCTGGACCTATACCTAGCCTTCACTTCATGTCCGTACATTCAGTGACATGTAGCAGAGGTGTGTCACATGACTTGCCTCTCTCACAGCCGGGTTCCAGCGGATGTTCCTGGAGCCGCTCCTGAAGTTCCACATCAGCCTCCGCAAGCTGAAGCTCCACGAGGCGGAGTACGTCCTGACGCAGGCGCTGGCGCTCTTCTCCCCAGGTATAGCGGTGTATGTAACACGTGCGGCCCCCTCTACACTGGGTATCAGGGGTCTCAGGATGGGCGGGGTCTTACATCTGTCTCGTTATAACCCATCATCTCTCCACAGACCGGCCCGGGGTCATCGAGCACAGCCGCATCGATAAGATCCAGGAGACGACGGCCATGACCCTAAAATGTTACATCGATTACCACCATCCGCTTCCCGGCAGCAGGTATCACCAGCCACGTGTGGGAGGAGCCTAGATATGTGTGGGCGGGGCTTTTATGTTCCCATCATAAACACAAGTGGCTCTGGGCTGTAGAGAGATTGTGGCCTCCCTACAGTGCAGAGGCTTTACATGATCTGATGTCATATAACAAAACTTGTTACATAGAAAGTACAACATAACTAAATGTATTACATGGGGACACAAGCTTACGGCATACGTACAGCAGCGGCACCAAGCTTACGGCATACGCACAGCAGCGGCACCAAGCTTACGGCATACGCACAGCAGCGGCACCAAGCTTACGGCATACGCACAGCAGCGGCACCAAGCTTACGGCATACGCACAGCAGCGGCACCAAGCTTACGGCATACGCACAGCAGCGGCACCAAGCTTACGGCATACGCACAGCAGCGGCACCAAGCTTACGGCATACGTACAGCAGCGGCACCAAGCTTACGGCATACGTACAGCAGCGGCACCAAGCTTACGGCATACGTACAGCAGCGGCACCAAGCTTACGGCATACGTACAGCAGCGGCACCAAGCTTACGGCATACGTACAGCAGCGGCACCAAGCTTACGGCATACGTACAGCAGCGGCACCAAGCTTACGGCATACGTACAGCAGCGGCACCAAGCTTACGGCATACGTACAGCAGCGGCACCAAGCTTACGGCATACGTACAGCAGCGGCACCAAGCTTACGGCATACGTACAGCAGCGGCACCAAGCTTACGGCATACATACGGGACAAGAACCAATCCTATCACATATATTCCGTACCAGAACCAAGCTTACTACATAGATGTAGCATTGGAACTAAACTTACTAAAGAGGTACACCAATAGCACCAAGACTGCTACTTAGATACTGGACCAGAACCAAGCTCACTACATAGCTACAGTACCACAGCCAAGCTCACTGCATAGATACAGTACCGGCACCAAGATTACTGCATAGATACAGGCCCAGAACGAATACTATCACATATTTTCTGTAGCAGAACCAAGCTTACTACATAGATGCAGCATTGGAACCAAGCTTACTAACTAGGCACATAAATATAACCAAGACTGCTACTCAGATACAAGACCAGAACCAAGCTTACTGCCAATATACAGCACTGGCACCAAGTTTGCTAAATAAATGCCGGACCAGAACCAAGATTACTGCATAGCTACAGGACTAGAGCCAAGGTTACTGCATAGATATGGAACCAGAACCAAGATTACTACATGGATACAGCATCAGAACCAACACTACTACATACAGGACTGAAATCAAGCTTAGTCCTGGGGGCGGGGCTGTGTCTAACTCATGATATAGTCCTGGGGGCGGGACTATATGGCTCCTGTGACTAATGTGGCTCCTCCTTCTCCAGGTTCCTCTTTGCTAAGCTGCTGTCGCTGTTGGCTGAGCTCCGCACCTTGAATGAAGAGAACGCAAAGCAGATGGTTCACATTCAGAACGTGATGGAGGACGCCATGACGCCGCTCATGAAGGAGATCTTCAGCTGAGGACACGATGGCGGCCAGGACTGGTCATGTGACGCACAATGGACTCTATGGAGTGACCCCCATCCTCCTGCACATGGCGATACGTAATTCAGTATTATCGCATTGATGGCCCCAGATATTACAACTTGTTGTGAAGTGGATCTCACTCAGGTGCCATCTATTGCTCTCTGCTATCAGCCATGTTCCAGGAGTCGGTGAAGGAGGCCTCCTACTACAGCGCTTATAGTGATTGGACATTTATGACAATCAAAACTTTTATCTTGTGCAATCAAATCTGTCAGATCAGATCATGATCTTGCAGCGGATGTTCTGTGCCGGGTCTGGCGCCCCCTGTGTGTACACTGTACACTCTGGTGCCATAGACCAGTGATGGCGAACCTTTTAGAGACCGAGTGCCCAAACTACAACAAAGACCCGCTTATTTATCGCAAAGTGCCAACACAGAAATTTAATTTGTGATTTATACTCCCTTTTCAGTCACAGTTTTCATTGATACCAGCACCTGAGGACACCAATAAAGCAGAAAATAGTCCCAGGTACAGCTGTCACTTTAAAATACCTCTGCACAGCAAGTCCTGGGCTGTCTGGGACTGCAGAAAGATACCTGGAGTCCTCTCTGGTGATGGCCTGAGTGCCCACAGAAAGGGCTCTGAGTGCCACCTCTGGCACCCGTGCCATAGGTTAGCCATCACTGCCATAGACCGACCCGTCACCTGCAGCGGGATCTGTGTACATTTTGTTGTTATACGTATAAAGCTTTTATCAAAATTCCTGCTGCCGTCTGGTGGCTGCTTAGAGGTACTGCACCGCATGAATCTTTAAAGGAAACCTACCACTTAAAAGTGGTAGGTTTATACACATATACATGGCACCAGCTCACCCTGAGCATATTTTTGTTAGGGGAACAAAGCCCCTATCTTAGAATTATAAGTTATATTAACTTATAACTCGGCGCACCGCACTTGGGCTCGGCGCACCATGCGCGCGCCGGATTCTAAAGTGCTGGAGAGCCGGTGACGTCACCGAGCTCTCCAGCACACGCGCACCTGCGCAACTTAGCACGGGGAAACAGGCCGTGTGTGTATATATGTCTATAAACCTACCACTTTTAAGTGGTAGGTTTCCTTTAACATTGGTATGTTACACAGTGGCCACGCAGCTACAACAGCGCCCCCTCCATGTATACATAAATGATGAAAACACCATTCAGCACCAGGGAAAGCTGGGTGACGACCAACTCCTATTTAGGGTCATAATGAATTATGAATGATCGTCTCAATTCCTCCTCTTCCCAGAATACTGACCCTGCAAATCAAGAGGAGGTATGGAGTCCGCAGGAGGGGGCGCTGTGAACACAGGATGGTTCTGGATGAGGACGGACAATGCCCCATGGAGTCTCCATCCTGCGTCACCTGTGTACAGCAACTGCACCGCACTGTGCCCCCAAGGGTCAGCGTGTCCCCGTCCTGTCCCCCCCAAGGGTCAGCGTGTCCCCGTCCAGTCCCCCCCCCCCCCAAGGGTCAGCGTGTCCCCGTCCTGTCCCCCCCCCAAGGGTCAGCGTGTCCCCGTCCTGTCCCCCCCCCCCCCCAAGGGTCAGCGTGTCCCCGTCCTGTCCCCCCAAGGGTCAGCGTGTCCCCGTCCTGTCCCCCCCCAAGGGTCAGCCTGTCCCCCTCCAAGCGTCAGCCTGTCCCCGTCCTGTCCCCCTCCAAGCGTCAGCGTGTCCATGTCCTGTCCCCCCCTCCAAGCGTCAGCGTGTCCATGTCCTGTCCCCCCCTCCAAGCGTCAGCGTGTCCCTGTCCTGTCCCCCCAAGTGTCAGCGTGTCCCCGTCCTGTGCCCCAAGTGTCAGCGTGTCCCTGTCCTGTCCCCCCAAGGGTCAGCCTGTCCCCCTCCAAGCGTCAGCGTGTCCCCGTCCTGTCCCCCTCCAAGCGTCAGCGTGTCCCTGTCCTGTCCCCCCCAAGCGTCAGCGTGTCCCTGTCCTGTCCCCCCCCCAAGTGTCAGCGTGTCCCCGTCCTGTCCCCCTCCAAGCGTCAGCGTGTCCCCGTCCTGTCCCCCCCCCCAAGTGTCAGCGTGTCCCCGTCCTGTCCCCCCCCCCAAGTGTCAGCGTGTCCCCGTCCTGTCCCCCCCCCCAAGTGTCAGCGTGTCCCCGTCCTGTCCCCCCCCCAAGTGTCAGCGTGTCCCCGTCCTGTCCCCCCCCCCCAAGTGTCAGCGTGTCCCCGTCCTGTCCCCCCCCCCCAAGTGTCAGCGTGTCCCCGTCCTGTCCCCCCCCCCCCAAGTGTCAGCGTGTCCCCGTCCTGTCCCCCCCCCCAAGTGTCAGCGTGTCCCCGTCCTGTCCCCCCCCAAGTGTCAGCGTGTCCCCGTCCTGTCCCCCCCCAAGTGTCAGCGTGTCGCTGTCCTGCACCCATCCCCCCATGTCAGTGGGGGTCGGGTCAGACTCTGGGACAGTGATGACACGGTGAGTATATCTTATGAGCACCTGATGCAGGGTCCACCACCCATCATGCTCTTCCTTTGTCCATCCCTTCCCCAGCAATACAAGAGAGGCGTAAATCTGGGAAAGAACGGCTTTATAAACATGAACAGCGCCTCCAAGAGGCCAAACACATCTCCTGCAGGTGTGAGGTGCCACGTACATGGGATGAGTCGCCCTCCAGCCGTATGGACCTTGTAAACGTGGGCCGCTGGGCATCCTGGGTAGTGGTGGGGGGTATTGGAGGAATGGATGAGACCTGAGAGTACGGTCACCACTAGGGGCAGCATTGTCCCAGATAGTCCTCCCGGCCCCGACCAGCGATAACAGAGGACACACAGGCTATGGCCCCACATCCGGGAGAGCAGAGGCTCCGGCCGCCCCTCATCCCACCATGATGCTGAACCCGCAGTGAAATTTATTCTTCCAGTGGTTCATAAAAGCCCCGAGGGCCAAAGTGACGGGCAGAGGGGGCAGCCGCTTCTCCAGGACGCCCCCCACACACCACGCGCTGTCCACAGACCCTTTAAATACCATGTTGGCCTTGGGGATGTTCAGGTGGTAACCGAACGCGAAGGACGTCTCCTGCAAACGCGTGTTGGCTTCAAACTCCACCCCCACCTGGATCTGAGGGGAGGAGCCAGAGGAGGATTAGCATATGATACACTACATAATAATGTAACATATCTATAGAACACAATACAGTAACATCAGGTGTAAGATATTATACAGTATATCACAGCAGCGGATGGAACGCCATCACAGATACTCCCAGCATCCTCTGCTCCGGCAGCTACACACTCACCTGTGGGTTAGCTCGGTGATAGTAGCTGGCGTGGGCTCCGCCGTACCCGATATTAAGAGTTGCCACCCAGTCCTGGGCTACAGAGACAAGAGGGGTAAGTCAGCAACACAGCGAGAGACCACCACAAGTCTGCAGGTCAAGCAGCACCCCTCCTACGGGAAGCCTCCCGGCCCGGCCCCGCACCCCTCCTACGGGAAGCCTCCCGGCCCGGCCCCGCACCCCTCCTACGGGAAGCCTCCCGGCCCGGCCCCGCACCCCTCCTACGGGAAGCCTCCCGGCCCGGCCCCGCACCCCTCCTACGGGAAGCCTCCCGGCCCGGCCCCGCACCCCTCCTACGGGAAGCCTCCCGGCCCGGCCCCGCACCCCTCCTACGGGAAGCCTCCCGGCCCGGCCCCGCACCCCTCCTACGGGAAGCCTCCCGGCCCCGCACCCCTCCTACGGGAAGTCTCATGGTCCAGCCACATACGGGAAGTCTGATGGTCTAGCCATAACCCTCCTACGGAACCCGTTCTACGGAAAGTCTCACAGTACATCTACACATCTCTTACGGGAAGTCTCATAGTCCGGCCACAACCCTATTAAGGGAAGTCCCATAGTCCAGCCACACCCCTCCTACGGGAAGTCTCATAGTCCAGCAACACACCTCCTACGGGAAGTCTCATAGTCCAGCCACACCCCTCCTATGGGAAGTCTCATAGTCCAGCCACACCCCTCCTATGGGAAGTTTCATAGTCCAGCCACACGCCTCCTACGGGAAGTCTCATAATCCAGCCACACCCCTCCCATGGGAAGTCTCATAGTCCAGGCATTCCCCCTCCTATAGGAAATCTCATAGTCCAGCCACACCCCTCCCATGGGAAGTCTCATAGTCCAGGCATTCCCCCTCCTACAGGAAATCTCATAGTCCAGCCACACCCCTCCTATGGGAAGTCTCATAATCCAGCCACACCCCTCCTATGGGAAGTCTCATAGTCCAGCCACACCCTTCCCATGGGGAAGTCTCATAGTCCAGGCATTCCCCCTCCTACAGGAAGTCTCATAGTCCAGCCACACCCCTCCCATGGGAAGTCTCATAGTCCAGCCACACCCCTCCTATGGGAAGTCTCATAGTCCAGCCACCCCCTTCTACAGAAGTGTTAGAAGTCTGGTTTTCTCGGTGGTACCACATTATGAGTGATCAATGCAAGATGTTGCAGGACAGAACCACGATCAATCACGTGTTAGCGGCCCCTCCATGTAATATCATACCGGAGTATTTTCCCGCCAAGGTCAAGATGGCCCCTTCCTCTCCCATTCGCTGGTGGTAAACCAGCTCTCCACCCAGGACCAGCCGGGGAGTGATACTCTGCAGAAAATGTGTCACCAAGATGACTGCAGGGAAAGAACAGAGGAGAGGAGAAGCAAGATGTGAAATACTGGGCTCCAGCGGCCATCATCTTCCCTGAGGGAGGTAGTGAAGCATCTGATCTAGAAGTGCTGACCACCCGGACCACCACAAGGGCCTGGTCACTACTTACAACCAGGATGATCACAAGACGGCCAATCAGATGAGGATTTGCAGACTGTCCGACTGTATGATATACACTGCCACCTGGTGGCTGCTGAGAGCAGAATAGGAACCACCCTGTCCCTCTGATTGGTTGTATATAGGGGGTCCTATACCTGATTCGTTGATGATGTCGGGGTTCCCCAGGGTCAGGGTCCCTGTACAATCCTCCCCTCTATACTCCACGTCTACTTGCCAGGTGAGGAACTTGGAATGATGAGTCTGCATAACAAGGAGTAGAAGTGAGGCAGACACATCCCCCAGCTTTCCCGGGCTCCTGACGTGTTATATGAATGATTACCTGGAACACAGCCTTGGACCGGACCCGCTCGGCCAGCAGAAAAGCCGCCTGGGCGTTCAGGCTTCCCGCATTGTCCATGTCTCCGGTCAGCAGCGGGAATGTCTGTAAGAAGAGAGAAGAAAGCGTCCAATCAGCCGGCTGCCCTACATTACACTGGTATCTGATTGGCTGACCCTAGAGGTGTGTCTGTACCTCATTGGTGCCGGGCTGCGGGTCTCCCATGTACTTGCCATTAAAGTGATAACCGGACAGGCCGATGGTGCTCATGTGGACCTGGTGGCTGACCTGAGGGCAAAAAAAGGGTTAACCAAGATGTCCGCCTTCAAGGGATTTTCCACCATCATGAAAAAATTTAACTATGTAATAGACTTTACAAGACCTCTGTTCGGATTATCAGGACTGAATACCAGACCCTCAGCAGTGAGAAGTATTCATTAGGACTATTTACTGACAGGAAGCAGAGATCTTGAGATGAAGAAATGATATAATGGAAAGAAAAGTAGGAGGAGGCGGCAGATACCTGGAAATGGCTGCTGAGGTTCTTATTGATGATCAGCTTCATCCCCTCCATCTGCTGCGGGAAAACCTCTGCAAGACAAGAGGGCGGAGTCAGGACACCTACAGTAAAGATGGAGACCTACCCGTTCTAGATGGAGGCCCCGCTCATTTAGGCGGACCTTCCCTTTAGGTCTTATGGAGATTGATCCTTGTCCCTCTCACAGGTAGTTGTGTGGAGACCCCACCTCACCAACATCGAGACCTCACTCTCATCCCACTAGATCTCCCCTTTAAGGCAGGTTAAGACCCTCCGTGTGCCTGACTGATTTACCGGACAGATCACAGAATCAATGAACGGACGGAACCGGATCAGTGCAGTAACCGCACAGGCAGGGAGTGATTATGATGGAACATATTTGCTTGGGGGCAACTGCCTTTAAAGGGGAGCTCTAGCTGTAGGAGGGCCTCCACCTGACCTTCCTCTTACCCTCTACCTGGATGGGTCGGGGAAATGAAGGGAACTATGCGAGGCTTTAAGGGAACAGTCACCAGATTTTACCCCACTGTACCACCAGCCCTCAGGTAGGGGATGAAATATGACTCTTCACATGAGACGAGTCAAGTTTAGTGGTTTCAGGTGTCACCAAAGCCTCTCTCCTCTGTTCTATAGCACCTAGAAAAATGCTCCTGGTGTCATATTAAAGATGAGGATCTCATCGGTCAGATCCCACGGATCGTTCTTTCTGACCTCTCCTATAGACCGTGAATGGAGGAGCAGGGGGCTGCAGAGCTGGGGGTCTCAGCAGTCGCACCCTGACCGATCCGCTTGTCCCCCGCTGTGTATAGGGTATAGCTTGCCCTGTGTATAGGGGATAACTGATTTACTTGGGACACCCCCTTTAACCCCCTCTTTGCCATTACCTTTGCAGCTCTTGTGCAGTTCATCGAAGCTGCCCGGGTTGGGTAAAGCTGCTCGCTTCCGCCTCATCCACCAGGAGCCACTGGGGGGCGCCACAGCCAGGACGTTGCCCATGGTGATGATATTGCTTCCAGTATAAGGTTTTGGTGCGGGGTGAGAGGTCACTGCTGGGATCAGGAAGGGATTGGGGGGGCTTCGGGCATTATCAGCTCCTCAGAAGACGAGACCTGCTGGATAAAAAGCCATGATAAGGGGCGGGGCTGGTGTGTGACATCATACATCATATATCAGCACATGAGTGACATCATCATCCATCACACCCTCATGGAAATACAACCCAGTCACCTGCTGACACCTGCAATAAGATATAATCACCCTCTGCTGACGTCACCTGCTCCTCCATTACCTTCCCCTGCCCTCACTTTCCCACCATTCATGTCACCAGGATGATGGCGGCCATTGCAGCTGCTGGCAGGCTCCGCCTACAGTGACGTCAAGCTCCCCCGGCGGCCATGTCAGGTGTGGGCAGAAGAGCCGTCGCCTTGGTAACCGGGTCTCCTTCAGGAGTGGGAGGGGCGTCCTAGGACTATGGATAAAAGATCTTCACGACGGAAATATCCGCAGGTGGGAGAAGCTATGATGTTTCTATGGCAACCTGGTCGGTTCATTAGCACACAGGTTTTGATAATACCCCCCCCCAAAAAAAACCTTGCGGTCAAGTGAAAAGGTAACCTCCCCCCTTGAGTCATGGATCAGTCCATGCACAGTGTTCAGCCCCCCACGTGACGTAACGGGCGCCTGTGATTGGCTTTAGCAACCAGGCCCCTGGCTTCCGGTTTTTGGGGCAGGCGAGTAGGGAGCAAGGTGTCCCCGGGGAGAGAGGGCAGAGCAGCGGCCGGGGCTGAGCACCAGAGAACGGGGCTGAGGCCTGGACACACCGGGAGCCCGAGCCGAGCCACAACGACAGGTACCGGGGGCGGGGCCAGCTTCACGTGACCATCACCTGGGGGACTACACGTCCCAGCATGCATTGCCTCTTACATAATCACCCATGTAATGTCCTCATCCGCGGGCATGCAGGTATCTAAGCCCTGGCTTCACTCTCTATCTCCAGGTGATGTCTCCTGAGCTCGGGGCGATGGGGCTGTGAGCAGCTCAGTATGGTCAGACGCGAGGAGGGCGCCCCCAGAGGAGAGGTGAGTGCATTGTATCCCATTCCTGGGATTGTCCTTATCTCAGGGGGTGGTGGGGTGAGCCTAGGGCAGTGATGGCGAACCTTTTAGTGGCCGAGTGCCCAAACTGCAACCCAAAACCCCCCTTATTTATCGTGAGGTGCCAACCAAAAATGAAAGCAGTAACTTATTGCTCCCCGTTTTCAGCAACTTTCGATCATATTGGCCTCCTGAGGACAAGATGGAAAATGTGCATAATTTTATCTTCTTTCCAGTGTCCCTCTGTACACAGAGAATTGTGGGGTCAGCAGGAGGTCCTCCGAAGATAATTTTGCCCTATCTGCTCATTCTCCCTTTTCCTACAGTCCCAAGTAGAGAAGTAAGTATCACTTTAGAATATGCCTGAAAGCAGCATCTTTTAAGTTGCTTGGAACTGTAGGAAGATTCTTTGAGTCCTGTCTGTTGTGCTGGGCTGATGGTGCCCACAGAAAGGGCTCTGAGTGCCACCTCTGGCACCCGTGCCATAGGTTCGCCACCACTGGCCTAGGTTGATGGCTCCCATTGTCTGCCCCCGCTGTACTCAGCATCTGCAGGAGCTGCACCCAAACCTCACCTCTCAGTGGGTGGTCGGGTGAGTGCGGGGCTATGGCACCCATTACCTGCCCCCAGTGTACACAGCTAGAGGTACATCTTATCACTGTGATTGGCTTCTGCAGGGGCTGCACCCAGACTTCAGATACCTCTCAGTAGATGGTAGGGTGAGTGCGGGGCTATGGCACCCATTATCTGCCCCCAGTGTACACAGCTAGAGGTACATTGTGTGTGATCCCTGTGCTTGTCTCCTGCGGGGGTGAGTACAGGGCAATGGTGCCCATTGTCTGGACCCCTGCCCCCACTATAGGTACATTATGTCTGATCCCTGTGATCTGCTCCGGCGCAAGCTGCACCCTGACCTCAGACACCTCTCAGTGGGTGGTAGGGGCTATGGCACCCATTATCTGCCCCCAGTGTACACAGCTAGAGGTACATTGTGTGTGATCCCTGTGATTGTCTCCTGTGGGGTTGAGTGCAGGGCTATGGTGACCATTGTCTGGACCCCTGCAGGACACAGCTATAGGTACATTGTGTCTGATCCCTGTGATCGGCTCCTGTGGGGGTGAGGCGTGAGACACCTATGATGATGGGGGTCACTGACCTGATAAGAACAAGCATTTATGACTCAGGATGGCAGCTCAGATAACACTGGAGGAAAAGGTGTGAGGAGACGCCGAAACATGGGAACGGGTCATAAACTGTGAAATGTATTCATTGCCGAGCCCATAAGCAGGAGCCAGGACAATCCGGATCAGTCCTGAGCAGGAGGACAAGACCTGCATCTGTAGGTAGAGGTATATAGCTGTGTTATACCAGCCACACATGCGCTACTACATGTATCATGAAAGTAAAGCATCTAGGTGGAGGCTGCAACTGTATAGATACAAAACTCATCACCAGTGCTGGGTGCACCCCTCCCCCCCAGGATACAGGTCACGGTCCATAACTAGTCATGTGGTCTTGAGCATGGATAACAGCGTCACAAATCACTTATTATCCGCTCCCACTCTTCTTCATGATCGGCCCTCAGGTCATTGAGGTTCTGGGAGGTCTCTATGGCCTCTACATGATGCCTGGTCTGGAGAGAGTGCAGGCCCCTCCAAGTGAGGTCCTCAGTCTCCTGGAGCTCTTTCACCATTACCTTGATGAGCTGACGCTTTGTCAGATGAGGTCCCTTATCCAGCGTAGATGTTCCCTGGACCATGTAAGATGGTGAGGTCAGGACCTTGCAGGTCGTCTAGCACTCAGACCGCACTGATGTATGCACTTTCCAATGGTCTGATGTGACATCTGGTGCCTCTCACCTCCCTTTAGTTATCTGACATTCATCACCTGGTCCCAAAGGGGATTGTTCACAATGCAGCGGCCATAAGATGTGGTCACAGAACATCTAATCTTAAGTCTTTCTGTGATTCTTCCGCTCTCTCTGGTACAACCTATTAATGACTCTCTAAGACGCTCCAAGCTCAGTGACCACTTCTGTCATAGAACATCCTGCTTGATCAATTGTTGGGTGTCGTCTCGTAATGTGAACAGCATGATGAGGAGGACTGTCTCATTACCAATTCTAATTGATCCAAGAAATTTAATAGAGCAATTCATGGATCAAACAACCTTGTTAGAGAACAGCAAATTGTGCAAAAAGACTAAAGCAATGAACAGTTGGGGGCACTTTTTGCTCACAGTTAAAGTTTAGAGGGCATTGTATGTTCATCCAAGAGCCAAATATATCCAACATTTTGTCAGTAATGTCTGTAGTTACATCCTCAGATCCCCAGGTTCTAGCAGCATGCTCCATGTGGTTTCTTTATAATGTGGTTTATATGGCTTTAGTATTGTGTTGTCCTTGGTGTCTTCGGTCTTTGATTGTCGCGTCTTTCTGCAGGTGTGACGTCATTTGATCGCAGACATGGAGGACAAGAGGAACATTCAGATAATAGAATGGGAACATTTGGACAAGAAGAAGTTCTATGTATTTGGGGTGTGTATGACTATGATGATCCGGGTCAGCGTTTACCCCTTCACCCTTATTCGGACGAGGCTTCAGGTCCAGAAGGGTAAAAGTCTTTATAACGGGACATTTGACGCCTTTGTGAAGATCTTGAGGTCGGAGGGCGCGGCCGGACTTTACCGAGGTTTCCTGGTCAACACGTTCACCCTGATCTCCGGCCAGTGTTACGTCACCACCTATGAACTGACCCGCAAATACGTGTCCGGCTACAGCAGCAGCAACACGGTCAAGTCTCTGGTGGCAGGAGGCTCGGCGTCGTTGGTGGCTCAGAGCATCACGGTGCCCATCGACGTCATATCCCAGCACCTTATGATGCAGCGCGTGGGCGAGAGCATGGGGAGGTTCCGAGTGCACCCCGCCGACAGGAAACAAGCTGTGATGTTTGGACAGACCAAGGATATCATTCTCCAGATCTTCAAGGCAGACGGGCTGAAGGGTTTCTACAGAGGTTACGTGGCGTCTCTGCTCACCTACATCCCAAACAGCGCCGTCTGGTGGCCATTCTACCACTTCTACGCAGGTAGGTCCTCGCGAGGTCTGTAGAGTTGACGTTAACCTCCATGTGGTCCTGTAGGTGGGACGGTCGCTCTGTGCTATAGTGTCTCGTCTATACTTTTATCGGGTCTCATCTGCTTTCGACATTGATTCTCTTGTTTCTTCTAGAACAATTATCCCGACTGTCGCCCCAAGACTGTCCTCACCTCCTGCTTCAGGCCATCTCCGGCCCGCTGGCAGCCGCCACAGCATCTACCATCACTAACCCCATGGACGTGATCAGGGCGCGTGTGCAGGTAATGTTATGATACCAGTAAATCTACCAGCAGGGGGCGCTATACCGCATACACAGCATTCTGGACTGTTGTGTCTGTCACAGGGGCTGTTTGTAGTAACCATATTTTTCAAATAAGGCCCAATTTTTTTTAATTTTTTGCTTAAGTGTTTTATAATCTGAAAAGTGCGGTATTATTCGGCAGTATTGACCACGGGTAGCTTGTTACTGCCTAAAGATTTGTCCATCACCCAGATTATTCCTAAAAATACGTATCACACAGAGACCTGACCCAATGATTAGCCAGTCTATAAACCCAACTGTTTTTAGTGGAGGCTTTGATTTTGTATTATCACTACAAACACATCACCGGGATCCAAAGTCCTAGAGCCGAGAGATGTTTATTCTGTCACATGTCCTGTGTACACCAGGAGCAACCCCCAAATATACTGATAGTAGTGTCACACCAGTCATGGCATATAGTATATATTATACATAGAAGCATCATACAGGTAGTAGTTATATTCCTGTACATAGGGGGCAGTATTATAGTAGCTATATTCCTGTACATAGGGGGCAGTATTATAGTAGTTATATTCCTGTACATAGGGGGCAGTATTATAGTAGTTATATTCCTGTACATAGGGGGCAGTATTATAGTAGTTATATTCCTGTACATAGGAGGCAGAATTATAGTAGTTATATTCCTGTACATAGGGGGCAGTATTATAGTAGTTATATTCTTGTACATAGGGGGCGGTATTATAGTAGTTATATTCTTGTACATAGGGGGCAGTATTATAGTAGTTATATTCTTGTACATAGGGGGCAGTATTATAGTAGTTATATTCTTGTACATAGGGGGCAGTATTATAGTAGTTATATTCTTGTACATAGGGGCAGTATTATAGTAGTTATATTCTTGTACATAGGGGGCAGTATTATAGTAGTTATATTCCTGTACATAGGGGGCAGTATTATAGTAGTTACATTCTTGTACATAGGGGGCAGTATTATAGTAGTTATATTCCTGTACATAGGGGCAGTATTATAGTAGTTATATTCCTGTACATAGGGGGCAGTATTATAGTAGTTATATTCCTGTACATAGGGGGCAGTATTATAGTAGTTATATTCTTGTACATAGGGGGCAGTATTATAGTAGTTATATTCTTGTACATAGGGGGCAGTGTTATAGTAGTTATATTCCTGTACATAGGGGGCAGTATTATAGTAGTTATATTCCTGTACATAGGGGGCAGTATTATAGTAGTTATATTCTTGTACATAGGGGGCAGTATTGTAGTAGTTATATTCCTGTACATAGGGGGCAGTATTATAGTAGTTATATTCCTGTACATGGGGGGCAGTATTATAGTAGTTATATTCTTGTACATAGGGGGCAGTATTATAGTAGTTATATTCTTGTACATAGGGGGCAGTATTATAGTAGTTATATTCTTGTACATAGGGGGCAGTATTATAGTAGTTATATTCTTGTACATAGGGGGCAGTATTATAGTAGTTATATTCTTGTACATAGGGGGCAGTGTTATAGTAGTTATATTCCTGTACATAGGGGGCAGTATTATAGTAGTTATATTCCTGTACATAGGGGGCAGTATTATAGTAGTTATATTCTTGTACATAGGGGGCAGTATTGTAGTAGTTATATTCCTGTACATAGGGGGCAGTATTATAGTAGTTATATTCCTGTACATGGGGGGCAGTATTATAGTAGTTATATTCCTGTACATAGGGGGCAGTATTATAGTAGTTATATTCCTGCACATAGGGGGCAGTATTATAGTAGTTATATTCCTGCACATAGGGGGCAGTATTATAGTAATTGTTGTATGGTTGTCTTTGATGGGTGTGTAGGATTTATTTCATTCATCTATTGCAGGTGGAAGGTAAAAGCTCCATTATCGGCACATTTCGGCAGCTCATGGCTGAGGAAGGTCCTTGGGGTCTGACTAAAGGCCTCTCTGCTCGGATTATCTCCGCTACCCCCTCCACTATTGTCATAGTAGTGGGCTATGAGACTCTGAAGAAGCTAAGCCTACGGCCGGAGCTGGTGGACTCCAGACACTGGTGACAGTGCCAGCGCTATATATGTACGATGTCTATATGTATATTTGGGTAACTCTCCCATGGCGGAGCGCAGCGCGCTGGATTACGGCTTCGCAGGATTGTCGAGATTCCACTGGAGTGTACACAACGTGTGTATATATTTATTTCGTGTAACGTGCACCAGGACAGTATATTGTACAGTCAGAATGACGAGGGCGCAACGTTTTACCAGGACAACCACTTTCTTCTGCACTGGGACTTGAGCTGGCGATACGCGGAGTACACGGCCAGCGAATATTTTGTATTTTTGTTTCCCTCCCCCAGTACGGTTACCAAAATGAATTTATGGTGGATTCTCCATTACCGCTGTGGGATAACTAATGGCCTTCTGGAAAAAAAAAACAAAAAATTTTTATTCCTGTATTTAAAAAGAAAAATATGAAAAAATATTTAGTTTTTAGAATAACCTACAGATTTTTTTTATACAGAGTCTATTCAAGTTTCATTTAATTTTTATGTGATTGCCAAATCGGGGGAGAGTTTACACGAGCAGGAAGTCCACAGGGGGGGTTTGGGCGGTATCTCAGTCACTGCTATATGTGTTATGTTTTGTTGGGGGTTTGGTTTTCCTGTGCTGGTCATATAATGATTTACGGCTCCTCTAGAAGGCGCAGCACAGTCTCCCGGTTATCAGACTAGAGGTTGATGAGATGATAACGGAGGGTTAGGTAAAGTCCGGCGTGTTCCCGGTGTGACCCCCTCCGTGTATTTGTAGGTGTCGCCGCTGTGTGAGTGTAGATGTCACATCCAGATCCTACTATAACATTGTGATGAGTTGTGTACGGGCCGTACCGCGAGATACGAGGACGCGGAAGCCGCGGAGATCCATGTACTAGAGATTTAGGCTCTAAAAGGGAATAACCGGTTTTACCTACCGATCCTAATAATATCTTATATTGTGTTGCCTACGACAGACCCTTTTTCTGTGAGTTATTAAACGTAACAAGTGATATCGAAGGCTCAAAAAAAAAAGAAAAATCTTGTGTATTTCTTTCCAGATCGTCTTTGTTTCTTTTGGGAGATTTTTGTGACTTATTTTGTACTTTCTTTTAGTCCTTGAAGGAAATGTCCATGGACCGAAAGTCTTTAGGATTCATTATCTTATCACATCACTTGCAGGCAGGTCCTAGGTTTGTGTAACGAACGGAACATATCACTGCAGCTTCTATGCCCTCAGTAATCATTCATAGTTTATACGGTTGAAAAAAGACACTTGTCCATCAAGTTCAACCAAGGAAGGGAAGGGATTGGATGAGGAAGAGATTTAGGGGAAACAATTCTATATAGTATAATATATGTTGTTTAGGTGTAAAAAGGCATCTAGACCCTTCTTGAAGCTCTCTGCTGCCCCTGCTGGGACCAGCGCCTGAGCTCTCTGCTGCCCCTGCTGGGACCAGCGCCTGAGCTCTCTGCTGCCCCTGCTGGGACCAGCGCCTGAGCTCTCTGCTGCCCCTGCTGGGACCAGCGCCTGAGCTCTCTGCTGCCCCTGCTGGGACCAGCGCCTGAGCTCTCTGCTGCCCCTGCTGGGACCAGCGCCTGAGCTCTCTGCTGCCCCTGCTGGGACCAGCGCCTGAGCTCTCTGCTGCCCCTGCTGGGACCAGCGCCTGAGCTCTCTGCTGCCCCTGCTGGGACCAGCGCCTGAGCTCTCTGCTGCCCCTGCTGGGACCAGCGCCTGAGCTCTCTGCTGCCCCTGCTGGGACCAGCGCCTGAGCTCTCTGCTGCCCCTGCTGGGACCAGCGCCTGAGCTCTCTGCTGCCCCTGCTGGGACCAGCGCCTGAGCTCTCTGCTGCCCCTGCTGGGACCAGCGCCTGAGCTCTCTGCTGCCCCTGCTGGGACCAGCGCCTGAGCTCTCTGCTGCCCCTGCTGGGACCAGCGCCTGAGCTCTCTGCTGCCCCTGCTGGGACCAGCGCCTGAGCTCTCTGCTGCCCCTGCTGGGACCAGCGCCTGAGCTCTCTGCTGCCCCTGCTGGGACCAGCGCCTGAGCTCTCTGCTGCCCCTGCTGGGACCAGCGCCTGAGCTCTCTGCTGCCCCTGCTGGGACCAGCGCCTGAGCTCTCTGCTGCCCCTGCTGGGACCAGCGCCTGAGCTCTCTGCTGCCCCTGCTGGGACCAGCGCCTGAGCTCTCTGCTGCCCCTGCTGGGACCAGCGCCTGAGCTCTCTGCTGCCCCTGCTGGGACCAGCGCCTGAGCTCTCTGCTGCCCCTGCTGGGACCAGCGCCTGAGCTCTCTGCTGCCCCTGCTGGGACCAGCGCCTGAGCTCTCTGCTGCCCCTGCTGGGACCAGCGCCTGAGCTCTCTGCTGCCCCTGCTGGGACCAGCGCCTGAGCTCTCTGCTGCCCCTGCTGGGACCAGCGCCTGAGCTCTCTGCTGCCCCTGCTGGGACCAGCGCCTGAGCTCTCTGCTGTGACCAGGCTATTCCACAGTTCTCATAGTAAAAAAGCCCTGTCGCCTCTGGTGATTAAACCTTGATTTCTATAGCACGGAGACCAAATGTATGGACCAAAAAAAATAATGGATAACAGCTGTAATGGGTTCACAACCCCTGCAGTCAATAATTACCATGACCCAGCACATCTTTAAACGGAATGTGGAGAAAGTGGTGCAGAAGACCACCAAGATGCTGGATCCTAGGGAATTTTTTTTTTTCTTTCCCTCCCCCTGAGTTCCTGTAAAATCCCTTTGACCCCTTAACAACTGATGACGAAATACTAAGTCATGGTGCCGTTATGACGCAATGTACAAAGAGTGCTCAGTGGCTGAGTCTTCTCTAAATGTGGCAAATCTTTGCTATGTTATGCAGGAAATATCCACTGCTAACACCTGCGACTGATAATTTGCCATAATGTTTAGAGGCCGCCATGTTGGTTGGATCGTCAACCTTTATGGCATCATGGGGTACAGAAGTTGGTGCTATGATAAGAATGAGTCTCTCCCAGAGATCTAGAGGTAGGGCTAATTCAGATGGAGTAAAATCACGTTTTATAGTATTGTACTATGTTGGATGACTAATTTTACCCCTAAGATTTGTGTACACTAGGGGGATAAAAAGAACTGTTAAAAAAAAGCCAGTCATGCATGCGCCAATGGATATAGCCCAGCGCAGTACAAAGTGCCATAGATATGAATAGAGCCGCCACCACATGCGTGACCGTCTCATCTCCAGCTACGACAGGGGAACGAAAGAACCCCCCCCCCCCCCCATTTGGGTCATCTGTGGAGTTCCCATGACTCACCCCAAAAAAAACATGTTCAGTATCGTTATCTCCCAAAAGCCCTGGATATAAAAAGCGATTGTTCCCGGAGGTGAACCCCTTATAAAGAAATAGTGCCTGCTATGGAGGGCACATTCACTCCTCCGATTACTGAGGGGACTTTATGTGAAGGGGAAAATTACTATTAAGAGTTAAAAAAAAAAAAATCTCCTGTTGCCTAGCAACAGCTGGTGCTGTGGAGCGGTGACTACTGTCCTCCGCCTATGATGCGGCAGCGCTGTCGGGTCTTCCAGGTGACAGCCAATGAGAATCTAGGGCCGGGTGGCGGGAAAGAGTGGGCGCGGCCTGCACTGATGGCGGGCAAGATGGAAGCAGAGGAGAGATCCGCTGTCCCGGGTCCTTCACGAGCCGCGGATAAGCCGGGCCCCGCGTCCGCCACCGCCGAGCATTCCGGGCGTCTCTTCCTGTTTAACGCGATGGTGGAGAAGTTTCTGGAGGGGCTGATGGAGGCGGGAAGGTGAGCGGCGGCAGCGCGGTGCTGATTGGCTGGCGAGTGCGTGCTGCTGTAATATCGTTGGTCCGTCTGTCACGTTCCCTGTAACGCGATTGGGACGATCTAAACGGGCGGTCATTGGTTGCTGTGTATTTCTATTCGTGTGCTGATTGGCTGATTCATTTGGCGGGCTGGTGTGTGATTGGTTTTAAGTTTGCTCTAGCAGATTTCATTGGCTGCTGCCTTTACCTCAAGTATATATTGCGAGGTTTAGTAGTTTGAGAGCTTATAATGTAAATATTTACACATTTGGAGGGATCACAGACCTGACCAGCACTTATGTCACGTCACCCAGCTTTCCCAAGCTCCTGAATGGCAGACATGTAGACTGCCTTATGACCGATCGGAAATCTTCAAAATCTGTCAGACTTTGGTATCTGGGAATAGTTCTAGTAGTAACGGCGGCCATTGTTGTTTGTCACCCAGTTTATGAGGCAGATGTGCCGGATTATCAGATATTCTGAATGATCGGACAGTGACGCCCCTTCCCCTCTCTCCACAGTTACCAGAAATTTGCCCGATGTTACCGCAAATTCTACAAGATGCAACCGGAGATCACCCGCAGCATCTACGACCAGTTTGTATCGCAGCTGCACGCCTCCATCCATGTAATTGTCCTCCATTCCTGTAATCCCGTCTAATCCCTTATTAAAGGGAACCTGTCAGCAGGGATGTCATTTTTAGCTGGTGACAGGTTTCCAGTAACCTCTGCTATGCTGATTTTAAAAAGCATTCTGAATCATTTCAGTAGTTTATACAAGTTTATTTCACATTACCTGGCTCCTTGGTAATGCCCCTAGGAATGGGCAGCAGCAGTCTGTGTCAGTCTCCTCCACACCCATCCAGCTCCTTCCCTGTTTCCTGTCTTGTGCAATAGTGATGTGTCGTTCGCGAACGACGGGAGCCGGCTCCCCTCAGTGAGCTGATGGCTCCCTTAACCCTGCCCCTAACCGGCTCACAACACCCCCTTTAAGCCGATACAATCGGGTTAAACGTGGTGTGGTGTCCGGTGACTGACTGGCCTATGGCTCCCTATTATATATTTAAGGGCGCTGTCCCACGTTGCGTTCGAAAACGCAGACGCAGACAAAACCGCGCCCACCGGGGCGGTCCGCGGTCCGATCGCATCGGCGTTTCTATGGAAACGCCTGCGATCAGGTACGAGCCGCTGGTGTTTTGCGTTAAATTAATGCAAAACACCGGTGGCACGTTCCTGATAGGGTGCCGTTCAGGAGCCAGAAGAGCCGGCTCTTGGTGAGCAGAGCCTAATGACCCAGCTCACTAAAAAGAGCCGGAATTCCCATCACTAGTGAGCAGGGGAGCTACCTCCCCCTTCCCAGGACTCGCCACACACACTGCTGGCAGGGATGCAGGTAATGTGAAGTAAACTTCTATAAAGTACTGAAATTATTCTGCCTGCTGACATAGGCATTTTTAATATGGGCATAGCATAGGGTATTGGAAGCTGCTAAAAGTGACAGGTTCTGGTTAAGAAATAAATGTAGTAAAATGTAAACTCAAAAATGGAAAAGGGCCTCGGCAGTTCCCGGGTAACGGACAAGATGGGGTCCATAGGTTTGTACTTAAGTTGAATTTGTATCTAAGTCGCAACTGTATAGTTTATAATTCTAGCTACAGACAAAAACATTTTTTTTGCCCCAGTGACAATTGGATTTTTTAATTTTTTTGCTGTAATGGGACCAAGGATTATGAATAAAGCTTCATTACAGACACCTTACAGCTGATCATTGCAGCCGGGGACTATAGTAACATCCAGAGAGGTCACCAGAGGTCACAGGGGGCAGAGGGGTCCGTCTGTAACTATGGGTCGTCTGTAAGTCAGGTGTACTTAAGTAGGGGACCGCCTGTAGTCAACAGAATTATGCTGTCAGTACGACGCGGGCCAAATTGAAACATTTGTAGTTTAACCAATTCAATGCTCTTTTTAGACTTTTTTTTTTTTTTCCTTTTTGGGGAAAAAAGCCCAAACGTTTCCATCCGTGTTGCTGGTTGTGTTTTGCGACGCTGCCCCAGTGTATAAAGTCCAGGAGATATCAGGGAATATTTTTGAATAGTAAAGGAATACAAATGAAATCCGGCACAGGAACCAACGCTGGGATTAGGGAAGAATAATCAAACTCCTCTCTATTAAATAAAATCTGTGTGGACAGGAATTTGGGTACACAAGATCCACGTGTACCAAGGACGGAGCACCCAGCACCAGCCGTTACCGGGAGGAGTGGGTGAGCTGGCGTTCATTATAACTTTGGTTTAATATTTTTGGGATGGTTTATTACCGGGGCACAAAACCCTCATTGAGCAACTTCTATTATCCATATTTGTCCAAATTTTAAGGCCCATAACTAATTTTTTTTCCTCACTTAGTAGGGGGAGCCACTTGTGTGGCTCCATTTTCACTACATCTGCACAAATGGAGTCTTCCTCTTGCCCTCGCTGGCTCCATCGGATTGACTTTCCCAATAGTTTCCTGGCAGGCGAGCACCATACTCTACAATAGACTCCAGTCTTCTGACCCCAGCAAGGGATGTGCCGAATTTATGGCGAGGTCTGCGTCTTTATCATGAATTAGACACACGCTGTAGTGGGCTAAACTGATCGGGTGTGTAATGCTGGTCTCCACATAGAGGATCTAAATATAAAATAGATATACAGACGACCCCTCTGCCCCCTGTGACCTCTGGTGACCTCTCTGGATGTTACTATAGTCCCAGGCTGTAAGGTCCCAGGCTGTAATGAAGTTTTATTGATAATCCTTGGTCCCATTACGGAAAAAAAAATTGTCACTGGGGCAAAAAAAAAAAAAAAAAAGATGCCTGGATCTACAATTCTAAAATATACAGTTTCGACTTGCATACAAATTCAACTTAAGAACAAACCTATGGACTCGATCTTGTATGTAACCCGGGGACTGTCTGTATATATTTTTAATACTATTTGTTGTTGTGTTTTTTTGTTTTTTTTTGTTTTGTTTTTTTAAATCTTTTTATCTTTTTTAAAATCTATTGAGCCCTTGATTTTTTTTTTTAAATGTAATTTTTATATCACCACCAGGGGACATCACCAATTTAGTGAATTATAAGCTTCAGTAATTGTAAGGGCGAAAATGGAGCCCTAACCTGGGTTTGTGAATCATGCACCGTGCTCCACATAGTTTTCTCAGGACTCCTTGCATCATAGTGGTATATGAGGCAAGGACTCCCTGGGTCTTTGTAACAGGACATTGCCTTGTCTGTGATTCACAGACTGACCACATCTGAAACAGCTTGTTATTATTCTGTTTATTGAACACTTTGCAGGAAGGGGTTAAACGTGTCAGTAAAGGGGTTAACAGCCTAAGATGTGACGGGCACGTCAGCCATAGTTATCCGATGTATAAGTGGTGTATAATGTATATATTTATATGTGGGGTCGGTGCAGGGACCTCGTCTCTTCCATCTACAAACCTTTCTCTCTTTCCAGGCTGAGATTCAGGAGATAAAGGATGAAGGGAACCTGGAGGCGCTGCTGGACTCCCTGGATAAACTGGAGAGGGAGGCCGGGGATAAAACCGATCTGTCATGGTAGGTACCAGACCCCTGGCAGTACTTCTCAAAGATTTAGTCACAGGTGAGAAGAGGATATTTGCCTGATTACATAGCTGATAACGTTTGTACAAGTTTGTTATTGCAATGTTAACATGCATTGTTAACACTGTGTTACCTCATGTGTTTTGTAAACGCAATGTTAACAGCTATGTTATTGGGCAAATTTCTTCTTCTCAGATGTTCTGATGCGTTACTGCCACGCGTGAAAGCACCCTGAGGTTGTGTTCACACCTGGCATTTACAAATGTAATACACATACCCCAGCTTGGCCTGACGGCGGCACCAAGCACCCATTGTTGTGCATTTACTCATTGTTGCTGATCGCATGTGTTTCACTGGAGATACAGATGCAATCGGGCTGATGCAATGCAAACGCCACATGTGAACGCACCCTGAGCAACAAAGCAGCAGCACAAGTCTCTTGCCTCTCCAGGGGGTTTGTTACAGTGTATCAGTTTATTTAGTTTTTTAAGTATTTTTTTTTTTTATTTTAACAAAACAATAAAGTTACATACAGTAATTTGTGTTGCAACCTATCAACATACTTGATTGCATCGTGATCAATGGACATATATTTTGAACATTACAACTGAGGGTGAAGACACACATGGCGTTTTTGGGCCGTTTTTACTAAGTGCGTTTTCAGATCGTTAAAAACGCATGCGTTTTTTGCCCGTTTTTCAGAAATTGCGCAATGAAAAACGGACAAAAACGCATGCGTTTTTAACGATCTGAAAACGCACTTGGTAAAAACGGCCCAAAAATGCCATGTGTGTCTTCACCCTAAGTCGTACATTAGGTAGATCTTTATTAATGTTCAGCTAAATTTGGGTTATCTGGAATGGGTCCATCCAGTTATCCTTCTTTGTCAGAGTCTCTCAGGGAGAAGACACACATGGCGTTTTTAGGCCGTTTTTAGTTAGTGCGTTTTCAGATCGTTAAAAAAAGCATCCGGTTTTTTAAAACGCATCAGTTTCTTGAAATTGCATGCGTTTCTGTCCGTTTTTCCGAATTTGCGCAATTAAAAACGGACAAAAACGCATGTGTTTTCACAAAACGGATGCATTTTTTTAACGCATGTGTCTTCAACGATCTGAAAACGCACTAACTAAAAACAACCCAAAAATGGCCTAAAAACGCCACGTGTGTCTTCACCCTAATGCGTATCAGTTTATATTGCTGCATGGAACAATGAGCGTTCACTTTCTGCCTATAGGCGTCCTAGCGGGATCCCAGAGGAAGACCTGCGCTGCCATCTTGTTCCCTATCTCCTCCAGCAGCGGGAATACCTGCGCAGGCTCTTAAAGGAGAAGCAGCAGGAGAACGCGCGTCTGGCACAGTCCGTCCTGGCGGGGAGGGAGAAGATTGAAGAGATGCGGAGAGAGATTGAGAGGAGGCAGCAGGCCTGGAAGGTGATACCCCAGGAAGGGGGGTATATAATGTGCTGTGCCCCAAATTATGACTCTACAGCAGATGCAAAACTATAACTTTTCTAATTAGCTTTTTTTGTCTTTAGAATCTGAGTCAGTCGCAGAGGGAACTCGTTCTTTCCCTTCAAGGATCAAGTGAAGGGATGTGACCGCCGGACATAGCCGAGCCTTCATCCTGCCATACGTCTCCATATTGTGAGAAAAATATATATCATGTTGTTGTTTTCTATCACTTTTCTTGTTAATAAAGTTCTATTTCTTTCATGGAGCCTTTAATATCCGTCTCTTATAGAGATGACCCCTTTCCCCTCCTCTTGGGGACATGTTGGTTCCTCAGTTGGGGATGATGGGGTTCGTGGTTGTTTACAGCGATGTATAAATGCAGCGTGGTCAGGCCAGCTGGGTGTATAAACAAGGACTCTGTGGTTTTGGGCTCGGAGTGAGCTCTGGCGTGGCCTGTGCTTTGATTTGCGGTCTCTCTTGCACTCCATCCCCTCATTTTTGTGCTTGTGGTCAAGAGCTCTGGACTGAGATTGATATAAAAGTCTTATATAACTGAGCTCCCCAAATTCAGAGCTGAAAACATCTCTGCTGCCCCCACTAACACTAGTGTCTTCTCACTCTGTACATGTATTGTAGACTTCTGTATAATGAGATCATAACTTATTTGGGAATCACACATTGCCACAGTGTAAATGCCCCTGACACTTGGAGGAGGGGGGGGTTAACACAGGACAGGGACACGCTGACACTTGGGGGACAGGACAGGGACACGCTGACACTTGGGGGACAGGACAGGGACACGCTGACACTTGGGGGGACAGGACAGGGACACGCTGACACTTGGGGGGACGGGACGGGGACACGGTGACACTTGGGGGGACGGGACGGTGACACTTGGGGGACAGGACTGGGACACGCAGACACTTGGGGGGACAGGACAGGGACACGCAGACACTTGGGGGGACAGGACAGGGACACGCAGACACTTGGGGGGACAGGACAGGGACACGCTGACACTTGGGGTACAGGACAGGGACACGCTGACACTTGGGGTACTGGACAGGGACACGCTGACACTTGGGGGGGGGGCAGGGACACGGTGACACTTGGGGGCACGGGACGGGGACACGGTGACACTTGGGGGCACGGGACGGGGACACGGTGACACTTGGGGGCACGGGACGGGGACACGGTGACACTTGGGGGGACAGGGACACGCTGACACTTGGGGGGGACAGGACAGGGACACGCTGATACTTGGGGGACAGGGACACGCTGATACTTGGGGGACAGGACAGGGACACGCTGACACTTGGGGGGACGGGACAGGGACACGCTGACACTTGGGGGGACGGGACAGGGACACGCTGACACTTGGGGGGACGGGACGGTGACACTTGGGGGCACGGGACGGGGACATGGTGACACTTGGGGGGACAGGACAGGGACACGCTGACACTTGGGGGGGTGGAAGGGGACACGCTGACACTTGGGGGGACGGGACAGGGACACGGTGACACTTGGGGGCACGGGACGGGGACACGGTGACACTTGGGGGCACGGGACGGGGACACGCTGACACTTGGGGGCACGGGACGGGGACACGCTGACACTTGGGGGCACGGGACGGGGACACGCTGACACTTGGGGGGACATGACAGGGACACGCTGACACTTGGGGGGACGGGACGGGGACACTTGGGGGCACGGGACGGGGACACGGTGACACTTGGGGGGACAGGACAGGGACACGCTGACACTTGGGGGGACGGGACAGGGACACGCTGACACTTGGGGGGACGGGACAGGGACACGCTGACACTTGGGGGGACGGGACGGTGACACTTGGGGGCACGGGACGGGGACATGGTGACACTTGGGGGGACAGGACAGGGACACGCTGACACTTGGGGGGGGTGGAAGGGGACACGGTGACACTTGGGGGCACGGGACGGGGGCACGGGACGGGGACACGGTGACACTTGGGGGCACGGGACGGGGACACGGTGACACTTGGGGGCACGGGACGGGGACACGCTGACACTTGGGGGCACGGGACGGGGACACGCTGACACTTGGGGGGACATGACAGGGACACGCTGACACTTGGGGGGACGGGACGGGGACACTTGGGGGCACGGGACGGGGACACGGTGATACTTGGGGGGACAGGACAGGGACACGCTGACACTTGGGGGGGACAGGACAGGGACACGCTGATACTTGGGGGACAGGGACACGCTGATACTTGGGGGACAGGACAGGGACACGCTGACACTTGGGGGACGGGACAGGGACACGCTGACACTTGGGGGCACGGGACGGGGACACGCTGACACTTGGGGGCACGGGACGGGGACACGCTGACACTTGGGGGGACGGGGACACGCTGACACTTGGGGGGACGGGACAGGGACACGCTGACACTTGGGGGCACGGGACGGGGACACGGTGACACTTGGGGGCACGGGACGGGGACACGCTGACACTTGGGGGGACAGGACGGGGACACGCTGACACTTGGGGGGACGGGACGGGGACACGCTGACACTTGGGGGCACGGGACGGGGACACGCTGACACTTGGGGGCACGGGACGGGGACACGCTGACACTTGGGGGCACGGGACGGGGACACGGTGACACTTGGGGGCACGGGACGGGGACACGGTGACACTTGGGGGCACGGGACGGGGACACGGTGACACTTGGGGGCACGGGACGGGGACACGCTGACACTTGGGGGGACAGGACGGGGACACTTGGGGGCACGGGGGGGGGACAGGACGGAGACACTTGGGGGCACGGGACGGGGACACGGTGACACTTGGGGGGACAGGACAGGGACACGCTGGCACTTGGGGGCACGGGACAGGGACACGCTGACACTTGGGGGGACAGGACAGGGACACGCTGACACTTGGGGGCACGGGACGGGGACACGGTGACACTTGGGGGGACAGGACGGGGACACGCTGACACTTGGGGGGACAGGACAGGGACACGCTGACACTTGGGGGGACGGGACGGGGACACGCTGACACTTGGGGGGACGGGACGGGGACACTTGGGGGCACGGGACGGGGACACGGTGACACTTGGGGGGACAGGACAGGGACACGCTGGCACTTGGGGGCACGGGACAGGGACACGCTGACACTTGGGGGGACAGGACAGGGACACGCTGACACTTGGGGGCACGGGACGGGGACACGGTGACACTTGGGGGGACAGGACAGGGACACGCTGACACTTGGGGGGACGGGACAGGGACACGCTGACACTTGGGGGGACGGGACGGGGACACGGTGACACTTGGGGGGACGGGACGGTGACACTTGGGGGGACAGGACAGGGACACGCTGACACTTGGGGGCACGGGACGGGGACACGGTGACACTTGGGGGCACGGGACGGGGACACGGTGACACTTGGGGGCACGGGACGGGGACACGGTGACACTTGGGGGCACGGGACAGGGACACGGTGACACTTGGGGGGGACAGGACAGGGACACGCTGACACTTGGGGGGGACAGGACAGGGACACGCTGATACTTCGGGGACAGGACAGGGACACGCTGGCACTTGGGGGGACGGGACAGGGACACGCTGATACTTGGGGGACAGGGACACGCTGACACTTGGGGGACAGGACAGGGACACGCTGACACTTGGGGGGACGGGACAGGGACACGCTGACACTTGGGGGGACGGGACGGGGACACTTGGGGGCATGGGACGGGGACATGGTGACACTTGGGGGGACAGGACAGGGACACGCTGACACTTGGGGGGGGGGACACGCTGACACTTGGGGGGACAGGACAGGGACACGCTGACACTTGGGGGCACGGGACGGGGACACGCTGACACTTGGGGGGACAGGACAGGGACACGCTGACACTTGGGGGCACGGGACGGGGACACGGTGACACTTGGGGGGACAGGACAGGGACACGCTGACACTTGGGGGCACGGGACAGGGACACGCTGACACTTGGGGGGACAGGGACACGCTGACACTTGGGGGGACAGGGACACGCTGACACTTGGGGGGACAGGGACACGCTGACACTTGGGGGGACAGGGACACGCTGACACTTGGGGGCACGGGACGGGGACACGGTGACACTTGGGGGGGACAGGACAGGGACACGCTGACACTTGGGGGGGGGACATGCTGACACTTGGGGGGACGGGACAGGGACACGGTGACACTTGGGGGCACGGGACGGGGACACGCTGACACTTGGGGGGACAGGACAGGGACACGCTGACACTTGGGGGGACGGGACGGGGACACTTGGGGGCACGGGATGGGGACACGGTGACACTTGGGGGGACAGGACAGGGACACGCTGACACTTGGGGGCACGGGACAGGGACACGCTGACACTTGGGGGGACAGGACAGGGACACGCTAACACTTGGGGGCACGGGACGGGGACACGGTGACACTTGGGGGGGGGACACGCTGACACTTGGGGGGACGGGACAGGGACACGGTGACACTTGGGGGGACAGGACAGGGACACGCTGACACTTGGGGGGACAGGGCAGGGACACGCTGACACTTGGGGGGACAGAAACTTGGGGACAGGAATTTGTCCTTTTTCATGCTTATAATGCTTGCCCTGTAGACTGAAAAACCTCATCAGGTAACAATGAATCAGGTAAAATTATTTACGACTCCCATCACCCAACTTTCCTAGACTTGAGAACTTGTAATCTGCTCAGTAAATGGTTAAAATCCCCTCGTCGACCCCTTCATACTGTGCAGCCTGTGATGCCTGGCATCGGGTATTGAAGAGCTATTTACCTTGGCGTGGGTGCCCATATGATGAGTCTGGCACGCGGCGGCACAAGACGTGGCTCTGGGCACCCGGGGTCATGGGGTGCACCCGCTCCCAGCTGTGGTCTGACCGCTGGAGGAAATGTTTCCTTGTTCACATTAATCATGGAGAGGAAGACGAGGAGCGAATAATTCTATGGTGCGGCCCCGAGGCTTCTGACCGTCCCATTATAAGGTTATAATACATCAGCCTCGCTCATTAACCCTTTGCTGCCTGTAGAAGGGACAGCTACGACCAATAACCATTTAGTTACTGTATCATACAGAAATCTTCTAGTATTGTTCAGCCAAAAAGCAGCATCTAGTGGTGTAAATGTTGCATCCACTTTTTCTCTGTTCCGGTTATAAATACTGACCCCCAAAAAAACATGGGAACTTGGGTGTAAATTTAGAAATCGCTTTGACTCAATATCTTACCGATGGGAGGGTAAATGAAGATTTCTGCTGGTCTCCTCCCGGTAAGGAAGAAGTTAACTTCAGAAGAGCGGATTTTGGCTAAGAAGTTAGTAAATGTAGTTTTCTGGATGGCAGAATTGTCCGGTGCTGTAAACCCCCTGGCACTGGGCCTGGTCCCTCCTCGGTGCTGGGGTATAAGAAGATGGACCTGGAGATGGGAGGATATAGAAGACGAGACACAAGACCCTGAGCCATGAGACTCCTCATCCTGGCCGTTCTCCTGGGGTTGGTGGTCCTGGTCCTCGGACGTCGAGGTAGGTGTATAATACTGCGGGATCTGAAGTTATTACAGTTATTACTGAAGTTATATGTATGAAGACTTCTCCACCAACACCTTATCCATACAGGGCAGACTTGTCATAGAGTGATATCTACCTCTGTAGGATCCATGCATCACTTCTGTTGTGTAACCTCACATTGTCTCTGGTTGCAGGTCCTGGCCGCAGCGATGCCGCAGATTCCCGCAGTGCAGAAGGTCAGTATCGCTCTCTGATAGTCCAGTTTTATAGTCCTGAGTACCCAAAGTCTATAGGGTTTAGGGACAGATAAGTAACATTCAGGATATGCAGAATCCAGGAATAAAGAGGTTCTGTACAGAGTCCAAATATATATGTTCTCCCTCCTACAGCTTTCCTGACGAGACAAGAGTCCACTAATTTTGCCAGTAGACCCAGACGTAGTAACCTGCACAATCTGTAAGTACAATGGATGTTCACTGTGTATCTAATCCTATCCTGGGTGGTACTGACTGCTACACTGCGTATCTAATGCCATCATGTATGATATTCTCTGCTGAGCTGTGTATCTAATCCTCTCCTGTGTGATACTGTCTGCTGAGCTGTGTATCTAATCCCATCATGTGTGATACTGTCTGCTGAGCTGTGTATCTAATCCCATCCTGTGTGATACTGTCTGCTGAGCTGTGTATCTAATCCTATCCTGTGTGATACAGTCTTCAGAGCTGTGTATCTAATCCTCTCCTGTGTGATGCTGTCTGCTGAGATGTGTATCTAATCCTATCCTGTGTGATACTGATTGCTGAGCTGTGTATCTAATCCTCTCCTGTGTGATACTACTGAGCTGTGTATCTAATCCTATCCTGTGTGATACTGACTGCTGAGCTGTGTATCTAATCCTATCCTGTGTGATACTGACTGCTGAGCTGTGTATCTAATCCTCTCCTGTGTGATACTGACTGCTGAGCTGTGTATCTAATCCCATCCTGTGTGATACTGTCTGCTGAGCTGTGTATCTAATCCCATCCTGTGTGATACTGTCTGCTGAGCTGTGTATCTAATCCTATCCTGTGTGATACTGTCTGCTGAGCTGTGTATCTAATCCTCTCCTGTGTGATACTGTCTGCTGAGCTGTGTATCTAATCCTCTCCTGTGTGATACTGTCTGCTGAGCTGTGTATCTAATCCCATCCTGTGTGATACTGTCTGCTGAGCTGTGTATCTAATCCCATCCTGTGTGATACAGTCTTCAGAGCTGTGTATCTCATCCTCTCCTGTGTGATACTGATTACTGAGATGTGTATCTCATCCTCTCCTGTGTGATACAGTCTTCAGAGCAGTGTATCTCATCCTCTCCTGTATCTCCCTTAGGGTCTATGCGGCTCCGGTGAGATCCCCCCTAGAAGCTAAGAGAGAGGTTTGTGAGCTGAACCCGGACTGTGATGAATTGGCCGATCACATTGGATTCCAGGAGGCTTACAGGAGATTTTACGGCCCGGTGTAAAGCGACACTGAGTGGTCTGTGTAAGACTACAACCCCCATCATGGTGCTTCCCTACAGCTGATAAGGTAGCTGTGCCTGTGCTGCACTTTGTATCTGTCCTCTAGCTCCAGCCATAACATAAGATGCACATCCAGCCCTCTGCATGTAGGGGGCGCCAGGCTGCATATTGTTGCTGGCGCCCCCTGTAGGACGTTTATTCGTGTTGTGTACGTCTCGTATCTATGATGTCATTTTGCTTTTGTGATTATGAATGCAGATTACAATAAACACGTGTAACATTCCCACCAGTCGCCGTGTGATATCAGGGACACCTGAGGTTCGTCACTCGTTTAATGCCCGCGGTTATTTCCATATAAAACTTTCTACACGACATATTAATACAAGGCACCTGGCGGGGATAAGAGGGACCTCATTCTATGTCTAACATCCCACCAGGCATCTGAGGGTTAACAACTCGTCAATCAGTAGCTTCCAGTTACATCATCATTACAACATTTAGTTGTGGTCCAAATAACCTATGGAGAGCTGATATATTTGCATGTCTCCGCCCACTGCAATCAGGTTAGTTGCAATACCGCAAACATCCTGTGGACAGGGGGTGGCGCTGTTTTGTATGGAAAGAGTCTATTTAGTTATATAATCAAGTGAAGGCCCTTGTGTAGCCGACTCTTTTGATTGGATAGATGTTCTAAGCCAGTAATTTACACTTAAGGCTTCTGATTGGCCAGGAATTTTATGCCCCCCCATCGTCGCTTTAATACAAAACAGCGCCACCCCCTGTCCACAGGATGTGTGTGTTACTGCAACTAACCCCAACTGACTGTAATAGAAGCGGATGGTTAATACTCAGTAGTCGTAATATATAACAGTCCTGTGTATTATAATCTACAAGGAGAATAGGACAGGAGCAGCGGAGGCTTCTGGAATGTGCCTGACCCTGGTAATCAAAGAGTTAATTGTCCACCCAACCCAAAAAAAAAAAAAAAGTTTGTTACAAAAATAAACTGTGTTAGAAAAATTAATAGAAAATATGAGAAGAGGATAGTGATTATATATAACGAGGTTAGTCCTTAGTGTACATTCAGCTGGAGGAGAAGGCACAGTATAGACCCCACTAGAGGACACCCCACAAAAACCAAGACCGATCGCTGGGAGAAGATGGAGGACAAGTAGTAGCCGCCTCTAATATTCTGCACGGGTTAGTATCCGGCTAATAGGGAATCTGTCAGCAGTTTGGACAGTGTTGGGAATCTACTCCCTGTGTGTAATCGCACCTATGAGTATGTTGTTAGTAGCAGCAGGACTGTGAAATGTCTTGTTTTATCTCTATCTGTCCCCCATGTACAGCACTGCAGAATTTGATGGCGCTATATAAAGTTTTATCATTAATATGGATGTATATTCCAGGATGATACAAGAAAGGTGTCACTGCTGTGCCCTGAGCTCTCTGCATGGAGTTGCTTCACAGCTCCTTCCCTCTGCTACTAGTGATTTTTGCATTATTCAACCAGTGGTTTTCTACAGCTCTTACCTAGGGGCAGAGGGTAGGGGGCTACAGAGTATCTCAATTCAGAAAATAAAGAACACAGAGCACAGCAGTGTGAGGACAGCACCCACTACAATCCTGGAATTTAAATCCATGTTTCACAGTCCTGCTGCTACTGCTAACATACACAAAGGTATGGATATATATCTCTCTAAGGAGAATACTTCACACTATCTGCAATGAGCACAGCAGTGTGAGAACACAACCCTAGTGTTCATGGAGAAGCTACAATCCTGGAATATGAATTCCTATATCACAGTCCTGCTGATACTAACAACATACACAAAGCACTTATTACACATCTCTCCAGGGATGATACCCAACACTGCAGAAGCACAGCAGTGTGAGGACATACCCTAGTGCACACTCCAGCTACAATCCTGGAATATAAATGTGTTTTTTCACAACCCTATTGCTACAACAACACTGACAGGTCTGATCACACATCTCTCCAGGGACAATGCATAACACTGGCTGCTGAGAGCACAGCAGTGTGAGGACACACCTCCAATCCTGAAATATAAACCCATATTTCACTTTCCTGCTGCTCCTCACAACACACACAAAGCTCTGATTACACATCTCTCCACGGACAATACATACCACTGGCTGCTGAGAGCACAGGACACAGCAGTGTGAGGTCACAACACTAATCCTGGAAGATAACTGCATATCTAACAGTCCTGCTGCTGCAAACAACATGCAGAGGTCTGATCTGGTCAGGTCTACGCATCTATCCAAGGATAATACAAAACACTAGCTGCACAGAGCACAGCAGTGGGAGTACACACCTCCAATCCTGGAATATAAAACCATATATCACAGTCCTGCCGCTGCTAACACCATCTCCAGGGACAATATATATAACGCTGGCTACAATCACACTTGCTGGCAGGTTCCCTTGGCTACATAAATTGAGATGCTCACCCAGCTTTTCAACACTCCTGAATGACAAATCTCAGTGGTCATGTCGCTTGTCACCCAGCTTTCCCAGAATCGCATGTAACATAGCTTTGTGGCTACATAAGCTCATATCTGGAATCTGACCTGATACGTCTACACATAGAAAGTGGTTGGTTATTACACGTATCAAGTCTTCCGTTACATCGACAACCCCCTGGCAGTGAAGGGGTTAATGCGTTTTTTTCTTCTCTTTCCTGCGGAGAAATTATCGTTATAAATAAAAAGCAGCAGATTCAGGATATAGACATGTAAAGTGATCAGTGTGAAATTAATAGCAGCACCGAGTAATAGACTTATACAGAGGTAGGAAGTAGAGGGAGGTACTATACAAAGCAGGTTACTATGGCTAGCGCCTTTCCAATAGGGGGCACTATAGGCACCATTTTACTATGGTAATTTGGAAGAGTTTTCATAAAGATTCTTTGAAATTTAGCAGTACTGCAGGTTAGCCACATGATGGCGCCACTGTCTCTGCAACCAATGCAGTAAATTAAGGCGTGGCTTAATATTGCGTCATCATACGGTGTATAAATTATCCAACTGAAGCACAAAATCCCTTCCATCAAATCTCTTCTTTACAAAAGTCTTTCTCAAAATAATTCGACCCTAAAACTCACATGCAAAGTAACCTATCTACTATCTGACTGCACCCTTCACTGAGTCAGTAAAAGAGTTACCCGGATCAGCACCAGGACCGATCCACCATTACTACAAACAATCCTTTGCCCTCGTTTACGTCAGACATTCCATGTTCCTGCACTAATTCCTCCAACCATGTTAACCAACCATGGTAACTAGTGGAACAATCACCATGAAGCACCTCACTAGATTCCAATATTGTGGCCTGGACACACCCCGTACATCTGGAAAAACCAAAGATTGTTTATCCATGAAAAGCACCAAAGGATCCCGGACGAGCCCCCAATATCTTACAATTTTGGATGACAACCCCCCCCCCTCCCCAATGTATAATGATCCTAGACAAAACCCAAAATATTTATTGTGAAAAAGCACCAGTTTTTTAAGGATTCCAGATGAGCCCCCTATGTCTAATCATTTAGGATAAGTCTCTAGTTTTTTATGATCCCGGACGAACCCCCAATGTTTGATTGTGGACAAGTTCCCAGTGTTTTATGTTCCCAAACTTCCTGCAGAAGTCTTCTAGGGCTCCTTACTCACTAGCGAGTGTGATGTATCTGACTCATCATACTCGCAGTGTGTATTGGCTGGAACGTCCGGCCCGAATACTGCCAACCAGAACTCACTGATATGCTCAGATTCAGGTTGCTCAGCGTTCAAACCCGACATTCCAGCCAGCACACACTGCTGGTTGCATGCATCACACTCGTTAGCCTGTAGAGGGCCTTACTGCTTCCCATTAAGTTTTTATTATAAGAATCCATAGCCCGTACCTTTATTTAATCAATTTTCTCTTCTCCAAAGTCTCCCTCATTCCCCCCTCCCTCACTTTTTTCTCTAACATCTCACTCAGCTCCCTAATTTCTCTTCTCCAACGTCTCCCTCCTCTCTAATGTCTCTTCTCCCTCAAATCTCTCATCCCCTTTTTTCTCTTTTCCAACGTCTCCCTCATTACCCCTCCCTCATTTCCCTTCTCCAATGTCTCCCTCATTCCCCCCTTCCTTAGGAATGAAGGAGTGGGAATGAGGGAGCAGAGGGGGACGTTGGCCAAGTCACACAACTGACTCGTTAAAGAGAAATTCCTGAGAGGGGGGAATGAAGGAGCTGAGGGAGATGTAAGAGAAGAGAAAATACGCCCTTTGTCACTAGGTGAGTCTCCTGTCAAGGTGAAGGCTTCTTTATTATATCAATTAAAAAAAAGCCCTGAGCTGTGGATATTTATAATAAAAACTTAATGTAAAACAGTAAGAAGACCTTGGTGGGAACCTGTCATTAGGTTTAATGATGAAAATCTGACAAATCCCTTTAAGGATTCTGGACGAGCCCCAGTGTTTAAGGCAAAATTAAAAGATCCCTGTCGATCCTGATATTAATTGATTTAGAAAAAGCCTCCAAGTTTTAATGTTCTCCGAGGAGCTTTGAATCTTTAAAGGTCCCAGAAAAGCCCCCGAAAACCTGCACCATCCCACAGCTTATAGGTCCTGAATGGGCCCTTAGGAGCCCCCAATATAAAGGCTCTACTTCATCAACATCAATCCAGCAAAAGTCGGAGGGGCCGGACTAAGCAGGAGCTAGCCAATCAGCGACATCTCCGAGTGGTATCATATAGAGCAATCAGACTGATATAGTGACATCCTCCCCATATAACACAGACTACTCCTCGTGAGGAAGAACCAGCGGCAGATACTGAGTAGCACCAGACTCTTCCATAACATTTCAGGACTGGGGCAGAGAACCAGCCCGAGGGATGTTAAATACTCTGTGCTGCTGTTAATTTCCTTTTCTCCTAACAATACATTTCAAGCATCAGCCCATTAGTCCAAGATGGAGCTGGAGAAATGCTTGGCACCAAAGTGGAGACCTGGTAATAAAAAGGGGAGCGACCCCCCCCCCCCAATATGGCTATCAGTATTGAGATGAAGGCCGGCCTTACGATAGTCCTTCTTCTATCTTCTTACATGGGACTGCATGGTCAATGCTCCTTGACTTTGGCCTCGCAAGGGATGTGGTGCTGCAGGATAGAGTTGGCTCGTGGAGACCATAGCAAGGTCGCGGTGAAGAAACAGATGAGGATGATGTTCCCCATGACGGCCGTGGCCACAACCCCCAAGGTGCTGGCGAGAGTGTCCGCTTCTGAGTGTGAACTAAGCCAAGCCTGGCGAGACGACCGATCGGTGAGGACGGCTTCCATCTGGAAGTGTGTACCCAGGACGGCACAAACATGGAAGAGCTGGTGACTGTGACCTACAACACAATGTATTACCCAGGTTATTCTTTCTGCTCTTGTTCACTATTGTCCCTATAGAAGTCTCCATACTGTGACTTTTCTGTATAACAATCAGATCCAGCTAAAATCACCTATAAAAAAAAAAAAGTTCCTGGCTCACAAGTCACAGGGTCGTGTGTCCTCTTCAGTCGAGACACTGTGTGACGCTGCTCAGCTCCCTCATTCCCCCTGCCTTCAGGAATAAGGGAGGGGTGAATGAGGGAGTTGAGAGAAACGTTGTCTGTGTGCGACTTGCTAAAGAATAATCCTGAGGGAGGGGGGAATGAAGGAGTTGAGAGAGACAATGGGGAGATTTATCAAGCGGTCTAAGAGTAAGAATGTGATTAGTTGCCCATGGCAACCAATTACAGCTCATCTTTCATTTTACCAGTGCTCATGAATATTTTAATTGGTTGCCATAGGCAACTAAGCACATTCTTACTCTTAGGCAGCTTGATAAATCTCCCGCATTGTGTGCGACTTGCTGAAGCAACTTCCTTGGAGAGGGGGAATGAAGAAGTTGAGAGATGTTGGCTGTGTGTTACTCACTGAAGAGAATTCCTGAGGGAGGGGGGAATGAAGGAGTTGAGAGATATGGCTGCGTATGACTTACTGAAGAGAATTCCTGAGGGAGGGGGAATGGAAATGTAGAGAGAGATATCTGCTATGTGTTACTCACTGAAGAGAATTCCAGAAGGAGGGGGGAATGAAGGAATTGAGAGATATGGCTGTGTGTGACCTACTGAAGAGAATGCCTGAGGGAGGGGAGAATGAAGAAGTAGAGGGAGATATGGCTGTGTGTTACTCGCTGAAGAGAATTCCTGAGGGAGGGGAGAATGAAGAAGTAGAGAGAGATATGGCTGTGTGTTACTCGCTGAAGAGAGGGAGGGGGTGATGAAGGAGTTGAGAGATATGGCTGTGTGACATGCTAAGAGAATTTATGAGGGAGTGGAATGAAGACGTATCAAGTCACACACAACCACCGTCTATCTCAACTCCTTTACCCCCTTCTCCCTCAGAAGTCTCTTCAGTGAATCACACAAAGTCACTATCCCTCTCACTGCCCTCATTCCTGAGGGAGCTGAACGGTTGCACAGTGACTCGGTTGTAGAGTAAACACGCCCCTGTGACTCGGTTGTAGAGTAAACACGCCCCTGTGACTCGGTTGTAGAGTAAACACGCCCCTGTGACTCGGTTGTAGAGTAAACACGCCCCTGTGACTCGGTTGTAGAGTAAACACGCCCCTGTGACTCGGTCAGTCTCCCGGAAAGGAGTCGGCAACCTTTTTATAAGTGATTTTTGCCAGATCTGAGTGATGGAGATTTATACAATAATTACAAATGTCTCCTAGTAAGAAGAAACTGTCATTAGGTCTAATAATGTAAATCAGATGACAGGTTCCCTTCAAGTCCCATCAATACATCACAATACATGAGATTATCCTAAAGTCTTATCCTGCTGCTTATTTACCAAAATAGTCAAACCGTCCTGGCGCCAGGCGTTCCGGCAGGTGGGAAGCGAAGAGGAATCCGGTCAGGAAGGCGAAGAAGAGATGATAGAGGTGCAGGGGGACGGCCTCGTTCCAGTTACAATCTTCCCCAAAGCAAAACAGGAGCTGCAGGAAACAAGGACATAGACAGTCATGGAACAGTCCTGGATAATGTCCCCGGAAGACAACATATATCCGGGACAATTGGGAGATGGTGGTTCTGTTACTACATGGGTCGGGACTGGGCTGTACCAGGTACCAGGCAGAGATCTCACCCGATAAAACAGCGGGATGTTGTCAAACACAAACGGGTGGACGAAGGCGGCAGTGCGGAGGATCTTACTGAGCGCCGGACGGTCCACTTCCAGGAATCTGTCATCAGAAAACGAGTGTGAGACATGTGGGCGTGTACATAACGTGTCATTATAACTAAGGACCAATCGGATGTCACGGGTCATACCGGGAGAAGCAGGACAGGCCGGTGCAGATGAAAGTGTTAAAGGCAGCAATGGGGACGTAGTATCGGTGGAGGACGCCATTTATCCACCGATCCGGCATCACGTAGGCTCCATAGGTGAAGGCACAACCTGCAGAGGTATAATATACATTATCATATATATGTGTACACTGTGGAGAACACCCAGATCCCAAACTGTACAGGTCGTTAGGTCGTTCCATGTGATTATTCCATAATGTCCAGGTCATTGGGTCGTCCCATGTGATTATTCCATAATGTCCAGGTCATTGGGTCGTCCCATGTGATTATATTCCATAATGTCCAGGTCATTGGGTCGTTCCATGTGATTATATTCCATAATGTCCAGGTCATTGGGTCGTCCCATGTGATTATTACTAAATGTCCAGGTCGTTGGGTCGTCCCATGTGATTATATTCCATAATGTCCAGGTCATTGGGTCGTTCCATGTGATTATTCCATAATGTCCAGGTCATTGGGTCGTCCCATGTGATTATTCCATAATGTCCAGGTCATTGGGTCGTCCCATGTGATTATATTCCATAATGTCCAGGTCATTGGGTCGTTCCATGTGATTATTCCATAATGTCCAGGTCATTGGGTCGCCCCATGTGATTATTACTAACTGTCCAGGTCATTGGGTCGTCCCATGTGATTATTCCATAATGTCCAGGTCATTGGGTCGTCCCATGTGATTATTCCATAATGTCCAGGTCATTGGGTCGTCCCATGTGATTATTCCATAATGTCCAGGTCATTGGGTCGTCCCATGTGATTATATTCCATAATGTCCAGGTCATTGGGTCGTCCCATGTGATTATATTCCATAATGTCCAGGTCATTGGGTCGTTCCATGTGATTATATTCCATAATGTCCAGGTCATTGGGTCGTCCCATGTGATTATTACTAAATGTCCAGGTCGTTGGGTCGTCCCATGTGATTATATTCCATAATGTCCAGGTCATTGGGTCGTCCCATGTGATTATTACTAAATGTCCAGGTCATTGGGTCGTCCCATGTGATTATATTCCATAATGTCCAGGTCATTGGGTCGTCCCATGTGATTATTACTAACTGTCCAGGTCATTGGGTCGTCCCATGTGATTATTACTAAATGTCCAGGTCATTGGGTCGTCCCATGTGATTATATTCCATAATGTCCAGGTCATTGGGTCGTCCCATGTGATTATTACTAAATGTCCAGGTCATTGGGTCGTCCCATGTGATTATTACTAAATGTCCAGGTCATTGGGTCGTCCCATGTGATTATTACTAAATGTCCAGGTCATTGGGTCGTCCCATGTGATTATTACTAAATATCCAGGTCATTGGGTCGTCCCATGTGATTATATTCCATAATGTCCAGGTCATTGGGTCGTCCCATGTGATTATATTCCATAATGTCCAGGTCATTGGGTCGTCCCATGTGATTATTACTAAATGTCCAGGTCATTGGGTCGTCCCATGTGATTATTACTAAATGTCCAGGTCATTGGGTCGTCCCATGTGATTATTCCATAATGTCCAGGTCATTGGGTCGTCCCATGTGATTATATTCCATAATGTCCAGGTCATTGGGTCGTCCCATGTGATTATATTCCATAATGTCCAGGTCATTGGGTCGTCCCATGTGATTATATTCCATAATGTCCAGGTCATTGGGTCGTCCCATGTGATTATATTCCATAATGTCCAGGTCATTGGGTCGTCCCATGTGATTATTCCATAATGTCCAGGTCATTGGGTCGTCCCATGTGATTATATTCCATAATGTCCAGGTCATTGGGTCGTCCCATGTGATTATATTCCATAATGTCCAGGTCATTGGGTCGTCCCATGTGATTATTCCATAATGTCCAGGTCATTGGGTCGTCCCATGTGATTATATTCCATAATGTCCAGGTCATTGGGTCGTCCCATGTGATTATTACTAACTGTCCAGGTCATTGGGTCGTCCCATGTGATTATTCCATAATGTCCAGGTCATTGGGTCGCCCCATGTGATTATTACTAACTGTCCAGGTCATTGGGTCGTCCCATGTGATTATATTCCATAATGTCCAGGTCATTGGGTCGTCCCATGTGATTATATTCCATAATGTCCAGGTCATTGGGTCGTCCCATGTGATTATTACTAAATGTCCAGGTCATTGGGTCGTCCCATGTAATTATATTCCATAATGTCCAGGTCATTGGGTCGTCCCGTGTGATTATATTCCATAATGTCCAGGTCATTGGGTCGTTCCATGTGATTATATTCCATAATGTCCAGGTCATTGGGTCGTCCCATGTGATTATTACTAAATGTCCAGGTCATTGGGTCGTCCCATGTGATTATTACTAAATGTCCAGGTCATTGGGTCGTCCCATGTGATTATATTCCATAATGTCCAGGTCATTGGGTCGTCCCATGTGATTATATTCCATAATGTCCAGGTCATTGGGTCGTCCCATGTGATTATATTCCATAATGTCCAGGTCATTGGGTCGTCCCATGTGATTATTACTAAATGTCCAGGTCATTGGGTCGTCCCATGTGATTATATTCCATAATGTCCAGGTCAATGGGTCGTCCCATGTGATTATATTCCATAATGTCCAGGTCATTGGGTCGTCCCATGTGATTATATTCCATAATGTCCAGGTCATTGGGTCGTCCCATGTGATTATATTCCATAATGTCCAGGTCATTGGGTCGTCCCATGTGATTATTACTAAATGTCCAGGTCATTGGGTCGTCCCATGTGATTATTACTAAATGTCCAGGTCATTGGGTCGTCCCATGTGATTATATTCCATAATGTCCAGGTCATTGGGTCGTCCCATGTGATTATATTCCATAATGTCCAGGTCATTGGGTCGTCCCATGTGATTATATTCCATAATGTCCAGGTCATTGGGTCGTCCCATGTGATTATTACTAAATGTCCAGGTCATTGGGTCGTTCCATGTGATTATATTCCATAATGTCCAGGTCATTGGGTCGTTCCATGTGATTATATTCCATAATGTCCAGGTCATTGTGTCGTCCCATGTGATTATATTCCATAATGTCCAGGTCATTGGGTCGTCCCATGTGATTATATTCCATAATGTCCAGGTCATTGGGTCGTCCCATGTGATTATTCCCAAACTGTACAGGTCATTGGGTCGTCCCATGTGATTATATTCCATACATAACAATGTAGAAGACACGGATCACAATCAGATCCCGGCAGGTTATTGGTTAATCTGCACCTGCTGATAATTTCCTTCATTATCTATGAACCCGATGTAACTGGCGCTGAACTTTCCAGGGGTCACTGACTTTGGATCAGTATAACATTTATACAAAGTGAGTGATCCCTCCTGCAGCAGGTTCTCCAGATGGAGGTAAAGGGGTGACCCTAACATCCACAGCAAGAGAAGTCTCTGATTTCTAGAATATTCCATCTTCACAACATCTCAAACTCCTCCCAGTGCCCCTAGAAGGCCGATCCCTCCCCCGATAGACAAATGTAAGAGAGGACAGGATAACGTGGAGAATCTCCATGGGTAATGGTTTCATCACTGCAGCTGGGATTGACGGCAGTTCAGCACAGGGTAAGGATCTGTCTCATCTTACACTTAGGAGGATTTGTACTGAAAGCCGATTCTGCGGTGACCAAACCTTTCATTAACATGAAGAAACAAAAGGTGGGACTCCCCTCTGCCGAGCAGCCGGTTGTGTGGACAGAGGAGACGTGTCCACAGTTCATTTTAGTGATAAAAGAAAGTGTAATTTATTTGGGAAACATTATGTTCTTCGACAAACTGGGGAAAGACTGAACCCAAAGTGTGAAGCAGTCAGTGAGAGGTGGAGGAGGAAGTGTCAGGGTTTGGGGAATGTTCCGGTAGCAGGACCTCTCATACAGATACATGGCAGAGGGACTACAAGTGTCAGAACCTTCTTCTACACCATGCGGCTCCTCCCTTGTGCTCATCACCCAATCAGCAGCAATGTGCAGGACAATGTCCCCTGTCCCCCAGCAATACGGGTAAAAACATTGTAACAATGAACTGGCCACCGCCCAGAGTCCGGATCTAAACCCAATAGAACCTCTGGAAAATGTACAATAAAGGTTTCATGTTGATACTTTGATAATTGTGTAAAACCCCTGTTCTCGTGACCTGGAGACCCTGTACATCCATCACATGGTCATCAATGGAGATTATATTATTGTTCTCTAAGTGTACAGTATATATACAGAGCACCTACCTAGACTGTAGAGACTCAGGGCTCCGTAGTCCAGGAAGTAGCAGATGTGCCGGGCGTGGGCGGACATACTGCTGAAGGTGTGCGCAACGCTGGAGGTGAAGGGGTACAGGCAGATCAGCATCATATAGACCAGCAGCGGCCAATTGTACGACTCCCCCAGGAAGTCCAAGGTGTAAGACAGCAGCAAGAATCTCCAGAGGAAGTACCTGCAAGACACAGGTGTGACCACCAGGGGGCGCCACAGCGCTCAGCACAGACATCACTGACTCAGGGAAAGTATCACACGTGATGGGATCAGATACACTGCTCAGCAGTCAGTATCACACAGGAGAGGATTAGATACACAGCTCAGCAGTATCACACAGGATAGGATCAGATACACTGCTCAGCAGACTGTATCACACAGGAGAGGATTAGATACACAGCTCAGCAGTATCACACAGGATAGGATAAGATACACAGCTCAGCAGACAGTATCACACAGGAGAGGATTAGATACACAGCTCAGCAGTATCACACAGGAGAGGATTAGATACACAGCTCAGCAGTATCACACATGATGGGATCAGATACACTGCTCAGCAGACTGTATCACACAGGAGAGGATTAGATACACAGCTCAGCAGTATCACACAGCATAGGATTAGATACACAGCTCAGTAGGCAGTATCACACAGGAGAGGATTAGATACACAGCTCAGCAGACTGTATCACACAGGAGAGGATTAGATACATAGCTCAGCAGTATCACACAGGATAGGATTAGATACACGGCTCAGCAGTATCACACATGAGAGGATTAGATACACAGCTCAGCAGTATCACACAGGATGGGATTAGATACACAGCTCAGCATACAGTATCACACAGGAGAGGATTAGATACACAGCTCAGCAGGTAGTATCACACAGGATAGGATAAGATACACAGCTCAGCAGTATCACACAGGAGAGGATTAGATACACAGCTCAGCAGTATCACACAGGATAGGATCAGATACACAGCTCAGCAGACTGTATCACACAGAAAAGGATTAGATACACAGCTCAGCAGTATCACACAGGAGAGGATTAGATACACAGCTCAGCAGTATCACACAGGATAGGATCAGATACACAGCTCAGCAGACTGTATCACACAGCATAGGATTAGATACACAGCTCAGCAGACTGTATCACACAGGATAGGATTAGATACACAGCTCAGCAGTATCACACAGGATAGGATTAGATACACAGCTCAGCAGACTGTATCATACAGGATAGGATTAGATACACAGCTCAGCAGTATCACACAGGAGAGGATTAGATACACAGCTCAGCAGACTGTATCATACAGGAGAGGATTAGATACACTGCTCAGCAGTCAGTATCACACAGGAGAGGATTAGATACACAGCTCAGCAGTATCACACAGGAGAGGGTTAGATATACAGACTGTATCACACAGGAGAGGATTAGATACACAGCTCAGCAGTATCACACAGGAGAGGGTTAGATATACAGACTGTATCACACAGGATAGGATTAGATACACAGCTCAGCAGTCAGTATCACACAGGAGAGGATTAGATACACAGCTCAACAGTCAGTATCACACAGGAGAGGGTTAGATATACAGACTGTATCACACAGGAGAGGATTAGATACACAGCTCAGCAGTCAGTATCACACAGGAGAGGATTAGATACACAGCTCAGCAGTCAGTATCACACAGGAGAGGATTAGATACACAGCGCAGCAGACAGTATCACACAGGATAGGATTAGATACACAGCTCAGCAGTATCACACAGGATAGGATTAGATACACAGCTCAGCAGTCAGTATCACACAGGATAGGATTAGATACATGGCTCAGCAGACAGTATCACACAGGATAGGATTAGATACACAGCTCAGCAGTCTGTATCAAACATGATGGGATTAGATACATGGCTCAGCAGACAGTATCACACAGGATAGGATTAGATACACAGCTCAGCAGTCTGTATCACACAGGATGGGATTAGATACACAGCTCAGCAGACAGTATCACACAGGATGGGATTAGATACACAGCTGAGCAGTATCACACAGGATGGGATTAGATACACAGCTGAGCAGTATCACACAGGATGGGATTAGATACACAGCTCAGCAGTATCACACAAGATGGGATTAGATACACAGCCCAGCAGTATCACACAGGATGGGATTAGATACACAGCTCAGCAGTATCACACAGGAGAGGATTAGATACACAGCTCAGCAGTATCACACAGGATAGGATTAGATACACAGCTCAGCAGTATCACACAGGATGGGATTAGATACACAGCTCAGCAGTCAGTATCACACAGCATAGGATTAGATACACAGCTCAGCAGTCAGTATCACACAGGAGAGGATTAGATACACAGCTCAGCAGACTGTATCACACAGGATGGGATTAGATACACAGCTCAGCAGTATCACACAGGATAGGATTAGATACACAGCGCAGCAGTATCACACAGGATGGGATTAAATATACAGCTCAGCAGTATCACACAGGATAGGATTAGATACACAGCTCAGCAGACTGTATCACACAGGATAGGATTAGATATACAGCTCAACAGTATCACACAGGAGAGGATTAGATACACAGCACAGCAGTATCACACAGGAGAGGATTAGATACACAGCTCAGACAGTATCACACAGGATGGGATTAGATACACAGCTCAGCAGTATCACACAGGATAGGATTAGATACACAGCTCAGCAGTATCACACAGGATGGGATTAGATACACAGCTCAGCAGTATCACACAGGATGGGATTAGATACACAGCTCAGCAGTATCACACAGGAGAGTATTAGATACACAGCTCAGCAGTATCACACAGGATAGGATTAGATACACAGCGCAGCAGTATCACACAGGATAGGATTAGATACACAGCTCAGCAGTATCACACAGGATAGGATTAGATACACAGCGCAGCAGTATCACACAGGATAGGATTAGATACACGGCTCAGCAGTATCACACAGGATAGGATTAGATACACCGCTCAGCAGTATCACACAGGATAGGATTAGATACACCGCTCAGCAGTCAGTATCACACAGGATAGGATTAGATACACAGCTCAGCAGTATCTCACAGGAGAGGATTAGATACACGGCTCAGCAGTATCACACAGGATAGGATTAGATACACAGCTCAGCAGTATCTCACAGGAGAGGATTAGATACACAGCTCAGCAGTATCACACAGGAGAGGATTAGATACACAGCTCAGCAGTCAGTATCACACAGGAGAGGATTAGATACACAGCTCAGCAATATCACACAGGAGAGGATTAGATACACAGATCAGCAGTATAACACAGGATAGGATTAGATACACAGCTCAGCAGTATCACACAGGATGGGATTAGATACACAGCTCAGCAGTATCACACAGGATAGGATTAGATACACAGCTCAGTAGTATCACACATGATAGGATTAGATACACGGCTCAGCAGGCAGTATCACACAGGAGAGGATTAGATACACAGCTCAGTAGTATCACACAGGATAGGATTAGATACACGGCTCAGCAGGCAGTATCACACAGGATAGGATTAGATACACAGCTCAGCAGTATCACAGGAGAGGATTAGATACACAGCTCAGCAGGCAGTATCACACAGGAGAGGATTAGATACACAGCTCAGTAGTATCACACATGATAGGATTAGATACACGACTCAGCAGGCAGTATCACACAGGAGAGGATTAGATACACAGCTCAGTAGTATCACACAGGATAGGATTAGATACACAGCTCAGTAGTATCACACAGGATAGGATTAGATACACAGCTCAGCAGTATCACACAGGATAGGATTAGATACACAGCTCAGCAGACTGTATCACACAGGAGAGGATTAGATACACAGCTCAGCAGTATCACACAGGAGAGGATTAGATACACAGCTCAGCAGACAGTATCACACAGGAGAGGATTAGATACACAGCTCAGTAGTATCACACAGGATAGGATTAGATACACGGCTCAGCAGGCAGTATCACACAGGATAGGATTAGATACACAGCTCAGCAGTATCACAGGAGAGGATTAGATACACAGCTCAGCAGTATCACACAGGAGAGGATTAGATACACAGCGCAGCAGTATCACACAGGATAGGATTAGATACACGGCTCAGCAGTATCACACAGGATGGGATTAGATACACAGCTCAGCAGTATCACACAGGATGGGATTAGATACACAGCTCAGCAGTATCACACAGGAGAGGATTAGATACCCAGCTCAGCAGACTGTATCACACAGGATGGGATTAGATACACAGCTCAGCAGTATCACACAGGATGGGATTAGATACACAGCTCAGCAGTATCACACAGGATGGGATTAGATACACGGCTCAGCAGTATCACACAGGATGGGATTAGATACACGGCTCAGCAGTATCACACAGGATGGGATTAGATACACAGCTCAGCAGTATCACACAGGAGAGGATTAGATACACGGCTCAGCAGTATCACACAGGAGAGGATTAGATACAGACATTTCTTGTACTTTCTCTCACCAGGTCGGTAGAAAATGTGTCCAGATGTTGACGGTCTCGTTGGTCATCTGGAATGAGCTCAGTAAACAATCCAGAGCAGAACTTTTGGGGTGCCGGTACCCAGACATGATCCCGTCCTCCCAGAAGACCTGACACCAGGGGAATAACAGGCCATTAGAACAAATCCTGCAGATTATTCCACCTCTGCCCTGTGTAGAGTCCTGCAGAGCATCGCTCCTCTCCCTCCTGTGATATATGTACATCCTGTGTGGTGACTGCAGCTTTGGCTGTGACTGGAGTAGGCTCCTCTTACCCGGGGCATCTGGTGGACGCTGAGCAGCTGGGGCAGTTTGATGCTCAGCATCTTGAGGGATGGAGCGGCCTGGAGTAACGTGTATGAGCCTGGGCCCCCGAGCACACATCCGCCCTGCAAGACAGACCCACAGCAGAGGAAATGAGGCGTCTGCCAGAGAGAGAGAGAACAGAGTGTCAGCGAGAGGACGAGAGACTACACAAACATCTTCCCTCCCTCACTGGCAGATATACAATCCAGATGTTCTGAGGTCCCAGGGATCAGCAGCGGGGGGCGCTGTACCCCTACTGCAAACACTGACTGACGCCCCACCCCCTACACTGACAACCCCCCAACATGTCCGCCTGACAACCCCCCTACACTGACAACCCCCCAACATGTCCGCCTGACAACCCCCCTACACTGACAACCCCCTACACTGACAACCCCCCTACACTGACAACCCCCTACACTGACAACCCCCCAACATGTCCGCCTGACAACCCCCCTACACTGACAACCCCCCAACATGTCCGGCTGACAACCCCCCAACATGTCCGGCTGACAACCCCCCAACATGTCCGCCTGACAACCCCCCTACACTGACAACCCCCCAACATGTCCGCCTGACAACCCCCCTACACTGACAACCCCCCAACATGTCCGGCTGACAACCCCCCAACATGTCCGCCTGACAACCCCCTACACTGACAACCCCCCAACATGTCTGCCTGACAACCCCCCTACACGTGTCCGGCTGATAACCCCCCTACAAGTGTCTGCCTGACAACCCCCCTACACTGACAACCCCCTACACTGACAACCCCCCAACATGTCCGCCTGACAACCCCCCTACACTGACAACCCCCCAACATGTCCGCCTGACAACCCCCCTACACTGACAACCCCCCAACATGTCCGCCTGACAACCCCCTACACTGACAACCCCCCAACATGTCCGCCTGACAACCCCCCAACATGTCCGACTGACAACCCCTCTACACGTGTCCATCTCACAACCCCCCTACACGTGTCCGGCTGACAACCCCCCAACATGTCCGGCTGACAACCCCCCTACACGTGTCCGGCTGACAACCCCCCTACACGTGTCCGGCTGACAACCCCCCTACAAGCGTCCGGCTGACAACCCCCTACACGTGTCCGTCTGACAACCCCCCTACACGTGTCCTGCTGACACCCCCCTACACGCGTCCGGCTGACAACCCCCCTACAAGTGTGCGGCTGACAACCCCCCTACACGTGTCCGGCTGACAACCCCCCTACACGTGTCCTGCTGACACCCCCCTACACGCGTCCGGCTGACAACCCCCCTTCAAGTGTGCGGCTGACAACCCCCCTACACGTGTCCTGCTGACAACCCCCCTACACGTGTCCGGCTGACAACCCCCTACACGTGTCCGGCTGACAACCCCCCTACACGTGTCCTGCTGACACCCCCCTACACGCGTCCGGCTGACAACCCCCCTACAAGTGTGCGGCTGACACCCCCCTACACGCGTCCGGCTGACAACCCCCCTACAAGTGTGCGGCTGACAACCCCCCTACACGTGTCCGGCTGACAACTCCCCCACACATAGTCAAAATGTACCTATGCACCAGGAAGATCAGGATGAAAGAACAGCGAGCGCTGGGGGAATGGAAGCAGTCGGATCCCCCATAGAAGATTCCGCAGAGCGGCCGAGTGATGGAAAATCAGACATCAGATCGGAGATCAGGACAGATAATAATGTGACCTACAAAACCCCATCATGTGCCTCACAGGAGACAACCGCACCCTGACCCACTACATACTACCGCCACACGCAGGATACAGCTACACATTACTGGTGTGTATACAGTCATATCACTGCTCTATGTCCTGGTGGTCTGGTGTATACACAGTCATATCACTGCTCTATGTCCTGGTGGTCTGGTGCATATACAGTGATATCACCGCTCTATGTCCTGGTGGTCTGGTGCATATACAGTCATATCACCGCTCTATGCCCTGGTGGTCTGGTGTATATACAGTCATATCACCGCTCTATGCCCTGGTGGTCTGGTGTATATACAGTCATATCACCGCTCTATGTCCTGGTGGTCTGGTGTATAGTACTGATCACTATACTCTAGTGTCCTCTAACCAGTGATGTATACACAGTCATATCACTGCTCTATGTCCTGGTGGTCTGGTGTATACACAGTGATATCATCGCTCTATATCCTGGTGGTCTGGTGTGTATACAGTGATATCACCGCTCTATGTCCTGGTGGTCTGGTGTATATACAGTCATATCACCGCTCTATGCCCTGGTGGTCTGGTGTATATACAGTGATATCACCGCTCTATGTCCTGGTGGTCTGGTGTATATACAGTGATATCACCGCTCTATGTCCTGGTGGTCTGGTGTGTATACAGTGATATCACCGCTCTATGTCCTGGTGGTCTGCTGTACATACAGTGATATCTCCGCTCTATGTCCTGGTGGTCTGGTGTATATACAGTCATATCACCGCTCTATGTCCTGGTGGTCTGGTGTATATACAGTCATATCACCGCTCTATGTCCTGGTGGTCTGGTGTATATACAGTCATATCACCGCTCTATGCCCTGGTGGTCTGGTGTATATACAGTGATATCACCGCTCTATGTCCTGGTGGTCTGGTGTATATACAGTGATATCACCGCTCTATGTCCTGGTGGTCTGGTGTGTATACAGTGATATCACCGCTCTATGTCCTGGTGGTCTGGTGTATATACAGTGATATCACCGCTCTATGTCCTGGTGGTCTGGTGTATATACAGTGATATCTTTGCTCTATGCCCTGGTGGTCTGGTGTATATACAGTCATATCACCGCTCTATGTCCTGGTGGTCTGGTGTATATACAGTGATATCACCGCTCTATGCCCTGGTGGTCTGGTGTATATACAGTGATATCACCGCTCTATGTCCTGGTGGTCTGGTGTATATACAGTTATATCACTGCTCTATGTCCTGGTGGTCTGGTGTATATACAGTGATATCACCGCTCTATGTCCTGGTGGTCTGGTGTATATACAGTTATATCATTGCTCTATGTCCTGGTGGTTTGGTGTATATACAGTGATATCACTGCTCTATGCCCTGGTGGTCTGGTGTATATACAGTCATATCACCGCTCTATATCCTGGTGGTCTGGTGTATATACAGTCATATCACCGCTCTATGCCCTGGTGGTCTGGTGTATATACAGTCATATCACTGCTCTATGTCCTGGTGGTCTGGTGTATACACAGTGATATCATCGCTCTATGTCCTGGTGGTCTGGTGTGTATACAGTGATATCACCGCTCTATGTCCTGGTGGTCTGGTGTATATACAGTCATATCACCGCTCTATGCCCTGGTGGTCTGGTGTATATACAGTGATATCACCGCTCTATGTCCTGGTGGTCTGGTGTATATACAGTGATATCACCGCTCTATGTCCTGGTGGTCTGGTGTGTATACAGTGATATCACCGCTCTATGTCCTGGTGGTCTGCTGTACATACAGTGATATCTCCGCTCTATGTCCTGGTGGTCTGGTGTATATACAGTCATATCACCGCTCTATGTCCTGGTGGTCTGGTGTATATACAGTCATATCACCGCTCTATGTCCTGGTGGTCTGGTGTATATACAGTGATATCACCGCTCTATGCCCTGGTGGTCTGGTGTATATACAGTGATATCACTGCTCTATGTCCTGGTGGTCTGGTGTATATACAGTCATATCACCGCTCTATGCCCTGGTGGTCTGGTGTATATACAGTGATATCACCGCTCTATGTCCTGGTGGTCTGGTGTATATACAGTGATATCACCGCTCTATGTCCTGGTGGTCTGGTGTGTATACAGTGATATCACCGCTCTATGTCCTGGTGGTCTGGTGTATATACAGTGATATCACCGCTCTATGTCCTGGTGGTCTGGTGTATATACAGTGATATCTTTGCTCTATGCCCTGGTGGTCTGGTGTATATACAGTCATATCACCGCTCTATGTCCTGGTGGTCTGGTGTATATACAGTGATATCACCGCTCTATGCCCTGGTGGTCTGGTGTATATACAGTGATATCACCGCTCTATGTCCTGGTGGTCTGGTGTATATACAGTTATATCACTGCTCTATGTCCTGGTGGTCTGGTGTATATACAGTGATATCACCGCTCTATGTCCTGGTGGTCTGGTGTATATACAGTTATATCATTGCTCTATGTCCTGGTGGTCTGGTGTATATACAGTGATATCACTGCTCTATGCCCTGGTGGTCTGGTGTATATACAGTCATATCACCGCTCTATATCCTGGTGGTCTGGTGTATATACAGTCATATCACCGCTCTATGCCCTGGTGGTCTGGTGTATATACAGTGATATCACCGCTCTATGTCCTGGTGGTCTGGTGTATATACAGTGATATCACCGCTCTATGTCCTGGTGGTCTGGTGTATATACAGTGATATCTCCGCTCTATATCCTGGTGGTCTGGTGTATATACAGTGATATCTCCGCTCTATGCCCTGGTGGTCTGGTGTATATACAGTCATATCACCGCTCTATATCCTGGTGGTCTGGTGTATATACAGTGATATCACCGCTCTATGTCCTGGTGGGATGGTGTATATACAGTGATATCATCGCTTTATGCCCTGGTGGTCTGTTGTATATACAGTGATATCACTGCTCTATGCCCTGGTGGTCTGGTGTATATACAGTGATATCACTGCTCTATGCCCTGGTGGTCTGGTGTATATACAGTGCTATCACTGCTCTATGTCCTGGTGGTCTGTTGTATATACAGTGATATCTCCGCTCTATGCCCTGGTGGTCTGTTGTATATACAGTGGTATCACCGCTCTATGTCCTGGTGGTCTGGTGTATATACAGTGATATCTTTGCTCTATGCCCTGGTGGTCTGGTGTATATACAGTCATATCACCGCTCTATGTCCTGGTGGTCTGGTGTATATACAGTTATATCACTGCTCTATGTCCTGGTGGTCTGGTGTATATACAGTGATATCACCGCTCTATGTCCTGGTGGTCTGGTGTATATACAGTGATATCATCGCTCTATATCCTGGTGGTCTGGTGTATATACAGTGATATCACCGCTCTATGTCCTGGTGGTCTGGTGCATATACAGTGATATCTCCACTCTATGTCCTGGTGGTCTGTTGTATATACAGTGATATCACTGCTCCATGCCCTGGTGGTCTGGTGTATATACAGTGATATCACTGCTCTATGTCCTGGTGTTCTGGTGTATATACAGTGATATCACCGCTCTATGTCCTGGTGGTCTGTTGTATATACAGTGATATCACTGCTCCATGCCCTGGTGGTCCGGTGTATATACAGTGATATCACTGCTCTATGCCCTGGTGGTCTGGTGTATATACAGTGATATCACTGCTCCATGCCCTGGTGGTCTGGTGTATATACAGTGATATCACTGCTCCATGCCCTGGTGGTCTGGTGTATATACAATGATATCACTGCTTTATGCCCTGGTGGGCTGGTGTATATTATTTTACCCCGGTACTGGAGTGTCAGCTCCCTGGCCCAGACTTGTGGTGTAGGGATTCCTCCCCGGTACTGGAGTGTCAGCTCCCTGGCCCAGACATGTGGTGTAGGGATTCCTCCAGGTACTGTAGTGTCAGCTCCCTGGGCCAGGTATAGGCACATATAGAGCAGGGTGGGCAGTACCGTTACTGACCTGGTCCTGGCGGCTGCCCTGGGTCCCTGCCCGGGTCGGTGTCGGGATGGAATGGATCGGCTTTCCCAGTACATTCCTTGGCTGGACTCCTGGAGCAGCGCCAGCCTCCCCCTCCCCAGTGTCTGCCATTGGTCGGAGGCTTGTAGTCAGGAGATCCGGCTCTGTAAGACGAGTCCTTTGTATCCCCCCGGAGCGTCCCCGCGCTGTGCCCCATGTACACACCCCCCATTGTATGAGCCCCAGCCCGGCAGCCAGGGGTTAACCCTGCCTGCTCCACAGCCAGCATGCAGAACATGATCCCACCAGAGACCCGCAGAGCATCGCTCCTCTACAGGTGATACCACCAGAGACCTGCAGAGCATCACTCCTCTACAGGTGATCCCACCAGAGACCTGCAGAGCATCGCTCCTCTACAGGTGATACCACCAGAGGTCTGCAGAGCATCACTCCTCTACAGGTGATACCACCAGAGACCTGCAGACCATCGCTCCTCTATAGGTGATACCACCAGAGGTCTGCAGAGCATCGCTCCTCTACAGGTGATACCACCAAAGACCTGCAGAGCATCACTCCTCTACAGGTGATACCACCAGAGACCTGCAGAGCATCGCTCCTCTACAGGTGATACCACCAGAGACCTGCAGAGCATCGCTCCTCTATAGGTGATATCACCAGAGATCTGCAGAGCCTCACTCCTCTACAGTTGATACCACCAGAGACCTGCAGAGCATCGCTCCTCTACAGGTGATACCACCAGAGACCAGCAGAGCATCGCTCCTCTATAGGTGATATCACCAGAGATCTGCAGAGCATCGCTCCTCTACAGGTGATACCACCAGAGACCTGCAGAGCATCGCTCCTCTATAGGTGATATCACCAGAGACCTGCAGAGCATCGCTCCTCTATAGGTGATATCACCAGAGATCTGCAGAGCATCGCTCCTCTACAGGTGATACCACCAGAGACCTGCAGAGCATCGCTCCTCTATAGGTGATACCACCAGAGACCTGCAGAGCATCGCTCCTCTATAGGTGATACCACCAGAGACCTGCAGAGCATCGCTCCTCTACCACCTGATACATGATACATATTTCCTGCGGATTATTGCACCTCTTAACTCTCTACAGATCTGCAGAACATTCTCCTGATATAGTGATATCTCCTGCAGATTATTACACCTCTAACCTCTGTAGAGATTTGTAGAACATTGCTCCTTTCTCCTGAGTGAATCATAGTGATAGTTCATGCATATTATTATTATGCTACTGTCCTTTCTGTAGCTCTGCAGAACATCGCTCCTCTAACTCCTGACAGATAAATCATATATAATCTGCAGATTATCACACCTCTGACCCCCGCTGCAGCACATTGCTCCTCCAGTCAGTTCTTCCTCCATGTCTCTCCGTGGGGCTGCGGCCATTGCTATGGGGCAGTAGATGGGGGCCTATGGAATGTGGAGGGGGTGACGGCTCCTTTATCTTCCCCTATAGGGGTCCATATGTGAGGCCAGGGAAGCATCTGCAGGCTGGGGCCCCTGTACCAGGGGGTGCGGGGGCAGGTTATTACACCGGAGGGGCCATCAGTCACTGCTCATTCTTTACCCTGCAGCTACTCTCTATAAGGACAGGGCTATGCTCAGTATCTTGGAGGTTCATCTAGTCCTCATACAGATGAGTCCGCAGAGTCCATCCTATGCTGCCGGGAGTAAAGTTCCATCGAAACGCAGTACCATAGAGACTCAGGGGATGTGTGTGACATGAACCTTATAGAATTCCCTCTGTTATGTAAAATCTCCCCCAGTCAGACAAATATGACTCTTCTCATCCCATTTTAACATGAGACGAATCAAGTTTAGTGGTTGCCGATGCAGTGCCTCCTCAGTAGGCCAGATCTATAGTACCTAGAAACATGCTGCTGGTGTCATATTAAAGATACAGATCTTATCTTTCAGATCACACCAGGATTATGGCTTTGTGAGCTACAGAACCAGAGACACCTGCAGCTAATGACATAGCTGGAAATATGAGCTGCAGACAATGATTTAGCTCCCACCTATTTATAACTGCCTGTAGGTCCAGTTCTGTAGCTCACAGAACCACAAGCCTGATGTAATCTAAAAGATAAGGTTCTTATCTTGTATATGACACCAGCAGCAGGATAAAACCTGATGACAGGTTCCCTTTAGGTCTGTGATTGCTCTCAGAGTAGACTTCTCTCTTCCTCCTCCCTGCTTTACACTGCAGCAGGACTTCATATATGAGCCCAGAGGTCGCCATGAATCCAGAATCATAAGTACAAGCAGCTAATCCTCGGGTGAAGGGATTATGATGGATTTCACTAGAAAGGGGAAGAAAACACAACGATCCCAGAGTCTCCCCCCCCCCCACCCACAGGTGTAACCGGAGGAGAAGGCGAGCGCATGTGGGCCCCGCTGGTATCAGGTTCTGTCGGGGTCAGCCATTCCCAGCACATAATGGCAGCATTATCCCGCATGCTGGTGGCGCGGGGGGCCCCTTTAAGCCTCATGGTGTCGCCATGTAACAATGTTCTTCTCTCCGCTCATAAATCTCATTAACATTCAGTGTTCCTGCCCCTAAAGCCTTTGCCAAGGGAAAGCGGGGAATGTGCTGCCAACCCCTGCCTCATGTACAATGGCGCCCCCTGACCCCTCACACCCCCAGCCTGCGGGAGACAAAGGGTTACGCCAACAGCGCACAATCCTATCACTTACACAGCTGAAGTTCCGTGCCAATTGCCTGGTAACGCCCGCTCACCAGATGGCCCGGCTATTGGCTCGAGGATGAAGACTCCACTACAATCCGGCTACAACAAAGGAACAGGAATTAATTCATATCAAGTCTCATAGTCCAGACTCCTCGAAGATGGCGACAGGTCTTTTTCAGTCACCTCCAAGATGGCGTCAGGTCTTTCCCAGTCACCTCCCAAGATGGCGTCAGGTCTTTTCCAGTCACCTCCAAGATGGCGTCAGGTCTTTTCCAGTCACCTCCAAGATGGCGTCAGGTCTTTTCCAGTCACCTCCAAGATGGCGTCAGGTCTTTTCCAGTCACCTCCCAAGATGGCGTCAGGTCTTTTCCAGTCACCTCCAAGATGGCGTCAGGTCTTTTCCAGTCACCTCCAAGATGGCGTCAGGTCTTTTCCAGTCACCTCCAAGATGGTGTCAGTTCTTTTCCAGTCACCTCCAAGATGGCGTCAGGTCTTTTCCAGTCACCTCCAAGATGGTGTCAGTTCTTTTCCAGTCACCTCCAAGATGGTGTCAGGTCTTTTCCAGTCACCTCCAAGATGGTGTCAGGTCTTTTCCAGTCACCTCCAAGATGGCGTCAGGTCTTTTCCAGTCACCTCCAAGATGGCGTCAGGTCTTTCCCAGTCACCTCCAAGATGGCGCCAGGTCTTTTCCAGTCACCTCCAAGATGGCGTCAGGTCTTTTCCAGTCAGTCACATCTGAAGCTGCATCAAAGGTTATAGACGACACCCACCTTCAGCCATTATCTCTATGGCGCACCGTTTCATGTAACTCATTTTAACTATGTGGTTGTGTCTTGATGACATAATCAGTGATTACTGGTGACATCAAAACATGGAAACATGTTCCAGAGACAGAGGCGATGGCCGCCAGGAACACAAATTTGTGGAGAACATAACCAGGACACCACCCGTTTCTCTTCTTACTCCAACTCCTCTTTAATTACTCCAGTCACATCCAAAGCTGCATTCACAACTCCTTTAGCTTCCTGGCAAGGCTTCCATACTGCGGACGCTGTGCGTTCTTGAGAATTGTGTCACCCCGGCAGCCATCGCCTCTTCAGAACATATCACCTTGTATCAGTGATGTCATCAGTTCTTACTGATGATGTCACCAACTCCTGCAATATGATTGGTTCCTTTCCACATACACAAACAAACCACAAATTGTATGTGGCTATGACTGCACTACACAGAGGTCTCCACATGTGGCAGTGTTGCCCTCCTACCCCTACATTTCTAACCAACCAACTTTATTCTACACACTCTCCATGAACAACTGACACAATAAAAATTTCCTTCCGTTAAAAATAAAATAGCGCCGTTTTCTTTATTCGACATTCTCCAAGAATTTAAAGAAAGAAAACGGGAGGGGATGAGGGGTATGGGGAGGGGATTAGGGGGGGGGGGGAATACGGAGGAGCAGGGGTCGGGGGAGGGGATTGTACGACGTCCAGTCACCACACTACACGAGAGGGAAGTGTCCGATCCCATCAGCCGGAGGGTCCAGTAGGCGGAGTCCTGCGGCGCAACGAGGCGCTCACACAGCGGATGATGAAAGCAGAGCTTCACTGACAGCCAGTGGCGGGCAAGCTCCGTCCCATCCTCTTTCAGCAGACACGCCCACATGAGCGCCCGAAAAATGACGGTTGTGTTTTTTCTGTAATTTACATCTCGCCAGTTTCTGAGCTTTTGACGTTTGTTTTACTTCATTTTCCGAATCGTCACCGTTTTGTAATTTTATTTTTAAAGCCACGGCGGCTCGAGTGGGAGCGCAAAGGTTTTATTTATTTGTACATCACCAGCGCCACCGAGGACCGACCTCAGCCCATCTCCTTCCACTGCTTGTAGAAATCTAGAACGTTCTTCATCTCGATGTTAGAGCCAGACACGGCCTGCAAGGCAGACTGACAAAACAGTACAAGGTAAGCAGAATTGTGAGTGCAGCTCTGGGGTATAATACAGGATGTAACTCAGGATCAGTACAGGATAAGTAATGTCATGTATGTACACAGTGACTGCACCAGCAGCAGAATAGTGAGTGCAGCTCTGGAGTATAATACAGGATGTAACTCAGGATCAGTACAGGATAAGTAATGTCATGTATGTACACAGTGACTGCAGCAGCAGAATAGTGAGTGCAGCTCTGGAGTATAATACAGGATGTAACTCAGGATCAGTACAGGATAAGTAATGTCATGTATGTACACAGTGACTGCACCAGCAGCAGAATAGTGAGTGCAGCTCTGGTGTATAATACAGGATGTAACTTGGGATCAGTACAGGATAAGTAATGTCATGTATGTACAGTGACTGCACCAGCAGCAGAATAGTGAGTGCAGCTCTGGGGTATAATACAGGATGTAACTCAGGATCAGTACAGGATAAGTAATGTCATGTATGTACACAGTGACTGCACCAGCAGCAGAATAGTGAGTGCAGCTCTGGGGTATAATACAGGATGTAACTCAGGATCAGTACAGGATAAGTAATGTCATGTATGTACACAGTGACTGCACCAGCAGCAGAATAGTGAGTGCAGCTCTGGAGTATAATACAGGATGTAACTCAGGATCAGTACAGGATAAGTAATGTCATGTATGTACACAGTGACTGCACCAGCAGCAGAATAGTGAGTGCAGCTCTGGGGTATAATACTGGATGTAACTCAGGATCAGTACAGGATAAGTAATGTCATGTATGTACACAGTGACTGCACCAGCAGCAGAATAGTGAGTGCAGCTCTGGGGTATAATACAGGATGTAACTCAGGATCAGTACAGGATAAGTAATGTCATGTATGCACACAGTGACTGCACCAGCAGCAGAATAGTGAGTGCAGCTCTGGAGTATAATACTGGATGTAACTCAGGATCAGTACAGGATAAGTAATGTCATATATGTACACAGTGACTGCACCAGCAGCAGAATAGTGAGTGCAGCTCTGGGGTATAATACAGGATGTAACTCAGGATCAGTACAGGATAAGTAATGTCATGTATGTACACAGTGACTGCACCAGCAGCAGAATAGTGAGTGCAGCTCTGGGGTATAATACAGGATGTGACTCAGGATCAGTACAGGATAAGTAATGTCATGTATGTACACAGTGACTGCACCAGCAGCAGAATAGTGAGTGCAGCTCTGGGGTATAATACAGGATGTAACTCAGGATCAGTACAGGATAAGTAATGTCATGCATGTACACAGTGACTGCACCAGCAGCAGAATAGTGAGTGCAGCTCTGGGGTATAATACAGGATGTGACTCAGGATCAGTACAGGACAAGTAATGTCATGTATGTACACAGTGACTGCACCAGCAGCAGAATAGTGAGTGCAGCTCTGGAATAATGTAGATGGATTCTGTCTGTAATATGGAGTCTGGATATGAATATTCATCACGTCTTGGCGCTGGTCCATGGTTTCCACACAGTTTCTAATGTAGTTTGGAAACCAACATTTTGTGAATAAAGGGGAACCTGCGGTTTTTGTGTTGAGCCAAGTCTGTGCTGAAATATACACAGCGGCCGAACATCACAGATTCAGGAGCGCAAACATTTCCTGAGCTTTCTAGTCGCACAACTAAACATGGAAATTCCCCCGCAGCTGCCGAGACTCTTAAAGGGGCAGAGGATATAATGTAGAGGTGGAAATATACAGGACACAGGAGTCCTGTGGTGTCATTATGTGGGGGTGGGTGACAAGCACCTACCTGCATCACAGGGGAGAAGCTTTCGGGGTCATCCAGCTGGAAGCCGCTGATAATAGTGACCATCCCCGACGTCTCCTCCTCGTTGCTGCCCTGGGACACAGTCAGCTGTTTGCAGCTGTCCAAAATCTTATAAAGATGCCTGTCAGGAACATTAGGAGGCCGTCATGAGTTAGAACAGGAAGAGGATGCACCCCTGGACTTACTGGGTAGCCCCCTGTAGCTGCCCCCCCCCATTGCATAATCTAAAATTACCTGATTAAAGGGGTTGTATAAATATTTTCCTTAACAGCGCCACCTATGACCATAGGTTAGTTCTGGTATTGCAGCTCAAAAACAAAAAATGGGGGTGAACTGCAATACCACAGGCAACCTGCGAACAGGTGCAGCGCTGTTCTGGGAAATAAGAGGTCACTGCATACTGCAGGGCAAGAGCTGAAGCTTAGAGACTGTGCGGGGGGCTATTGTATGCAGCAGGGGGGCTCTCACCAGGCGTCTGTATCCTGACGCTTCAGCTTGTTCCTTTCAAAGATCTTCCCGGCTTCTTTCTGGCAGCGGATATACCTGGAAACAAGAGGAGAATGTTGATAATGGTTAACCCTCTCCACACCAGGTGGATGATGTACGGGGTCGGGGGTTACCATGCTCCTACCTGTTTCCCTTTTTAAACTCCGCCTCCAAGTATCTGATCCCGTCCCGAGCGCCGGCGTTCTCCTTCTTCAGAAAGTCTAAGCCGTCTATAACTGGATGGTAGAGGGAAGAATGGGGGTCACTCAGGGGAACAACCTCAAAAACTAAGAGGCGAGACCATCCTCTATATCCGGACCCCTGTCCACTTCAATAAAGAAGTGGTCAGAAGAGACTGCAATGACCTGAGGGTGCTCACCCCAAAGCATCATGGTACTGTGTGAGACTCCTGGGGTGTGTACGGTGCTCACCCCAAAGCATCATGGTACTGTGTGAGACACCTGGGGTGTGTATGGTGCTCACCCCAAAGCATCATGGTACTGTGTGAGACACCTGGGGTGTGTACTGTGCTCACCCCAAAGCATCATGGTACTGTGTGAAACTCCTGGGGTGTGTACGGTGCTCACCCCAAAGCATCATGGTACTGTGTGAGACACCTGGGGTGTGTACGGTGCTCACCCCAAAGCATCATGGTACTGTGTGAGACACCTGGGGTGTGGAGGGTGCTCACCCCAAAGCATCATGGTACTGTGTGAGACTCCTGGGGTGTGGAGGGTGCTCACCCCAAAGCATCATTGTACTGTGTGAGACTCCTGGGGTGTGGAGGGTGCTCACCCCAAAGCATCATGGTACTGTGTGAGACACCTGGGGTGTGTACGGTGCTCACCCCAAAGCATCATGGTACTGTGCGAGACACCTGGGGTGTGTACGGTGCTCACCCCAAAGCATCATGGTACTGTGTGAGACACCTGGGGTGTGTACGGTGCTCACCCCAAAGAATCAGGGTACTGTGTGAGACACCTGGGGTGTGTACGGTGCTCACCCCAAAGCATCATGGTACTGTGTGAGACACCTGGGGTGTGTACGGTGCTCACCCCAAAGCATCATGGTACTGTGTGAGACACCTGGGGTGTGTACGGTGCTCACCCCAAAGCATCATGGTACTGTGTGAGACACCTGGGGTGTGTACGGTGCTCACCCCAAAGAATCAGGGTACTGTGTGAGACACCTGGGGTGTGTATGGTGCTCACCCCAAAGCATCATGGTACTGTGTGAGACACCTGGGGTGTGTACGGTGCTCACCCCAAAGCATCATGGTACTGTGTGAGACACCTGGGGTGTGTACGGTGCTCACCCCAAAGCATCATGGTACTGTGTGAGACACCTGGGGTGTGTACGGTGCTCACCCCAAAGCATCATGGTACTGTGTGAGACACCTGGGGTGTGTACGGTGCTCACCCCAAAGCATCATGGTACTGTGTGAGACACCTGGGGTGTGTACGGTGCTCACCCCAAAGCATCATGGTACTGTGTGAGACACCTGGGGTGTGTACGGTGCTCACCCCAAAGAATCAGGGTACTGTGTGAGACACCTGGGGTGTGTACGGTGCTCATCCCAAAGCATCATGGTACTGTGTGAGACTCCTGGGGTGTGTACGGTGCTCACCCCAAAGAATCAGGGTACTGTGTGAGACACCTGGGGTGTGGAGGGTGCTCACCCCAAAGCATCATGGTACTGTGTGAGACTCCTGGGGTGTGGAGGGTGCTCACCCCAAAGCATCATGGTACTGTGCGAGACTCCTGGGGTGTGGATGGGGCTCACCCCAAAGCATCATGGTACAATCCTGGGGCATGGACTTACCTGTCTGGGGGATGATGATAATGAACCTCCCGCTGTTGGCGAGTTGCCGGATGACGTTGAGATGTTGGCAGAGGGCCTGAGTGTCCGGGATGAGGTACGGGGACATGGCGGACTGAGATTTGGGTTGCTGTAGGGTGCCCTCTAGCTGCGACACCTCCAACTGCAAAACAAATAAATTATAGGGACCCTCCGCTGTATAGCAGCCGATGTGATGTCATCCAGTGTATGGGATTACCTGGAGTCTGAGCTGAGCCATGTCTCTCATGAGACGGTTCCTCCGAGCTTCCTCCTGAGCCTGGGGAAATAAGAGACACAACCAGTCATGTCTTGGCAGAGTCTCCATTCACAGAATACCAGAAGATCATCTCCATTTCCCACCGGAAGCGACACTGGCTATTAATGGAGGCGCCAGCTGTCGCCATCAGTCTCCGGGTCTAAACCCTCCTCAGCTGACAGCGATTACACTTCTGTTTCCATGAGGAAAAGGCAGACATGTGAGGACATATTAACCCCCGGCACGCTGGACTCCATGTATATCCACAGCCAGCAGCTTCATGTCACCTGTTCGCGTTAGACCCATAGGCGATCAATGTGACATGAGTACGTCGCCCTCTTCTGGCATTTAGCAGGTAGTGCACCCCTATCTGTGTAACATGAAGCAGAGCTCACCATGCGGAACTGGGCCTGAGCCTGGTGCAGAATGTTGTCCTGCTGGGACTCGGCGATGCTGGTGAAAATCCCCAGCTCCGGGTTGTATTGTAGGACGTTGCCCTGCAGCCGATTGAGGAAATGACCGAAGCTTCGGATGTAACAACTACGCACGATGGACTGAAAGGAGAGAAAGTCAATTCAAAGTCTGCAGGGTGGACCATACCAATGAGTCATAGGGGGGGGGGGATCCTTACCTCTTCCAGGACAGTAAGCACCGGCCGCTCCTTCTCAAAGTTGAACTTGCGATGTGCGGCTTTGAGAGGTGGCAGGTTCCGGAGAGCGGCGTCCTCGGGGAGTAGTATGTGATGGCTCAGGTCCGTCTGCTCCGACTCCTGCAGCAGACTCTGAACCTCGCTGCACAGGGACATCCCTGAGGACAGAGCACATCACCTTCAGTCCCCCCGAGATAAGGAGCTCAGACATCTATAGAAGTCATACAACCCCCCCAGCGTGTCCTTACCCGACTCCTGGATCTTGGCTGCAGGCGGTAAGAGGTTTAGAAGCACCGATAGTCTGTTCCATAAACTCTGGGAGCTCTGAGAGGGGAAAGATGGGAAATCAGGACAACCTTTATAATCATCTCCAATCCCCATGCATGTACCTACATAACACTCACTCCACATCTTTACCAGTCAGTCTCCTTCCTCTCTGCAAACATGAAAGTAATCATCAGTAATTTCTCTTGTCTGTCTTTTCCTATAGTCCCCAGTAGCTTCCCAGTCACTCTCTTTGCCCACTAAGAGACTGTAAATATGGTCCCCAGCACCGCCCCAGCCAGTCTCCTTCACCCTGGGGAAGAAAGGTCTTTAACCTTAAGGACCGGGTATCTTTATTTTTCACTCCGCACCTTCAAAAATCTTTTTGAACTAACTTTGAATCTAACTTTTTTATTTTTCCCTGTACAGAGCTGTGCGAGGGCTTGTTTTCTGCGTAACAAATTGCACTGCATAATGACCGTATATATTATTCCATGCCGTGTACCGGGGAAAAAAAAAATCTGAATGCAAATGATGCGAAACCGCATTTGCAATGTTTTCTTGTGAGCTTGGATTTTACGGTTTTCACCGTGTTCCACAAATGACTGGCGCTAATAACTTTTTCATACATATAATGACTTATTGAATTTTTTTTCAAAATGGCAAAAAAGTGCCATTTGCGACTTTGGGCGCTATTTTCTGTTACGGGGTTAAACAAAGTGAAAAACCATTATTAAATTGTGATTGATCAGGCATTTATGGACGCGGCATTGTATTTATTATTCTTACTTTTTATTTATATTTAATTTTCCCCCGTATATATATATATATATATATTTATGTAAGGGGGGTAATTTGATTTTTAGGGGTTTTTTTTATTTATTTTTTACTATTTTTCAGACCCCAGTATGGCAGTATATGGGGATTTTGCACACATCTATTATAATGTGCAAATCGCATATTGTAAGAGATAGCCTCAAACATGATAGCCTCGGATCATTGTGTGATCCGAGGCAGTCATGGCAATGGATCGCCGCTCCCCAATGACTGCTCCGATCGTCGCTACCCGTGACAAAATGGCTGCACCCTTGCGCCGCCGGTCAGTGTTAACACCCGCGATCGGTGCTTTATTGTGAAGCAAGCACCCAGTGAGTATGAAGAGGGCTCAGCCCGTGAGCCCACTTCATATTCCCCCCTACGCAACAACATGTACAGGTTTGTCTTTTTGTGCTATGGGGTTAATAAATCAGCTGTAAATACAGTCCTCATGGAGTTCCTATTCAACGGTGTCCTGTTAGATGTGCATCTAGCTCCTAGTCTGCCACCGCCTCCTCCTGGCAACCATAGTGGCAGAAAGTAGGATAATTGTAATATGAAGCAGTATAGAGAACTAGGCCTCAGAGTGGGAGCCTGTACTGCTGTTCTCCTGCAGAGACTCTGCTCCTTTCCTGACAAGCAGGTCAGGCAGCCATTTCTATTGGCTGAACAGCAGAGAACAGATAATTTGCAGAGACCTCGCTGTCAGGAGAGTGACTGAGGAAGTGTGCCTTTTCCAGTTTAGTTGATTGGGTGCACATATAATTAATAATTGTAGATCATCCACAATACATTCACTGGTGTCACTCCTGCATCTCCATACCTGTGCACACATTATGATTATATCCGTGTTGCTCCTCAGCCAGTCCAGGAAGACCTTGACGCTGGCCAGAAGGCCCTCGCTGGTGATCACCTCCAGCCTCTCCTGAAGACTCCGCTCGTTGGGACTGGACTTGTCGCTCTTGACACTTTCTTCAGAGTCAGAGACGTCTACTGGAAAGACATCAACATCCGGATTAACAACATCTCAAGGCACCTTATAGATCAGGTCCCCAGACCCCAGTCTTACCCTGTTCCATCAGGTTGGTCTTCTCCACCTCTCCATTCACAAGTGGTTCTGGTTCTTTGGTGGAAGGGGGGATGGGTTCTGGTTTCACAAAGACATTGGTAAATGTGGGCGCCAGGCGGAAGCAGCGCTTGGTCTGGAACATCTGGGTAGACATGGCTTGTAAGTTGCTGGCTATACTGGCTTCGCTGGTGGTGGCACTGGGACCATTCACAGGCTCCTGGGCATCTGCCTTGGCAGAGCTCACAGGTTTGATCTCCTCGGGAGTCCTGGAAACCGCTCTTGAATTCTTGGCCTCCTCTCCAGGCTCTTCCTCCATGTCTTCCAGATCAGAACGTGACTCCTGGCTGTTCATGTCAGAGTCTGACTCAATGTCGAAGGCGGCTTCTTCATCGCTTTTCTCTGATGCGCTCTCAGAAATATCGCTGCCCTTTGCCGATCCGTGGCTGGAATCGGAGTCAAATCCCTCGCTTAAGTCGCTCTCATCCACCTTCCTGGTGACAGGTCTCCGTCTCCTGAGACGGGAAAGGCGCGAGTACTTGTGGTTCTTCTTGCTGCGAGGCTTGGCTCTGGATGGCTTGTTGATCTGGTTCGCTTCAGGTTCAGCATCTTTCTCTATGATGTCTGAGACCTCTCTGGATTCTGGGTCATCTGCTGAGAAGATCACAAACCTGAGCATTACGTATTAACACAATGAGGCACCTTAAACTGGGGATTAAAGGGAAGGGCTTCTCCGGGCTTAATGGAAAAACCTCTGGGAGGATCTTCCACTCTGGTTTCCTCCATTTACAAGTCCTCGACCCAAAGCGTGGAGGGTCCCATGATCACTGATGTTACAGGTCACATAAGCAAAAATAGTGACATTACTATACTTATTTATGTGACCAACTGAGGCCAGTGATTGGCTGCAGCCTCCGATGGATTACTCAGGACTTCCCGTCTGGCTGGGACTCCATCGGAAAACCGGTTTCAACTCTACCCACACCAATAGATAATTCTGTCCCATGCTGAAGGTATAAATGTAGGTGCCCAGAAGACCAACATGATACAGGATTGGAGCACCCACCTGGACTGTCATTCTGGAAAGCAGGGACAGAACTCTCCTCCAGCTCCGCCTGAAGTCTGATGTTCACGTGGTTCACCAGATGGGAGAAGAGCGCCAGGGTGAAAGCTATGGCCGCACTGTACTGCTTGGAATCTGAGGAGAGACAGCACTGGAGATCACTGGTCTGTAATGGTTTCCACTACAAGACGGTCTTTAGTACACATTGTAATGATGCTATTGAGCAACTGACGGGATGACTGAGCTACAGGTTGTAAGATTATGGAAGTGTCAATTTGCTACTAGCAAGCAGAGGAATAAAAATATTCACAACTGTCGTTTGTAGAAACAAATCTCACCTGCCCTCTTCAGGCTATGCACGCACATCAGACAGATGACCACCATCCTAAAGACCAGCAGATCAGGGAGGTAGGAATAGCCCCCTTCGTACTCCTCCTCATCCTCACTGGCCGAGCTCAGGTTGACGGAGGAGGGCAGGTAGAACATGCACAGATTGAAATCTTCGAGGACCGACTGGCAGAGAGAGGTGAGCTCAGAATCCACTGAGCTGGGGGCAGAGGAAGAGGGACAGGTCATTATTCTACACCTTACAATATTTCGAGAATCAGTAGAAATGCTCCACAAACTTTGCTTCGAAGTCGGAGGCTGTATGGGCATGCGCGCAGGTATCATTTTGCAACAGATGGATAAAATAGAGGGCGATGTCACTCACCTGCTCTTAGGTTGGAGGAGTCTCTGGAGATACATGAAGCTGACCAGTAATCGCTTGATGTCCTTACACCTGCAGAGGGATAGAAAATCAGTGATGAGGATAAGCAAAGCCTCACCACAGGGGGCTTAAAGAGACCTGTGGCCAAGGAAGTAAACATTTCAGCACATAACCTGAGAATCTGCTATAAAACTAGTTACTGGTATCAGAATTCACAGCTTGCCTATTCCCCCCACCTAATCCCCCCTCCCCCCCAATCCCATTTTTTCTTGTTAAGGGACTAAATACAATCGTCGTCATCATCAGATATGTCAAGTACGATACAATTCATACAAGAGGACAAGAAGATATAAAGATGTCATGGGAACTACAAAATCTTGTTACTGTATATACTCGAGTATAAGCCGAGGCCCCTAATTTTACCACAAAATACTGGGAAAACCTATTGACTTGAGTATAAGCCGAGGGTGGGAAATGCATTGGTCACAGCCTCCCCAGTGTATATATAGCCTGCCAGCCCCTGCTCCAGTGTATATATAGCCTGCCAGCCCCTGCCCCAGTGTATATATAGCCTGCCAGCCCCTGCCCCAGTGTATATATAGCCTGCCAGCCCCTGCCCCAGTGTATATATAGCCTGCCAGCCCCTGCCCCAGTGTATATATAGCCTGCCAGCCCCTGCCCCAGTGTATATATAGCCTGCCAGCCCCTGCCCCAGTGTATATATAGCCTGCCAGCCCCTGCCCCAGTGTATATATAGCCTGCCAGCCCCTGCCCCAGTGTATATATAGCCTGCCAGCCCCTGCCCCAGTGTATATAAGCCTGCCAGCCCCTGCCCCGGTGTATATATAGCCTGCCAGCCCCTGCCCCGGTGTATATATAGCCTGCCAGCCCCTGCCCCAGTGTATATAGCCTGCCAGCCCCTGCCCCAGTGTATATAGCCTGCCAGCCCTTGCCCCAGTGTATATAGCCTGCCAGCCCTTGCCCCAGTGTATATAGCCTGCCAGCCCCTGCCCCAGTGTATATAGCCTGCCAGCCCCTGCCCCAGTGTATATAGCCTGCCAGCCCCTGCCCCAGTGTATATAGCCTGCCAGCCCCTGCCCCAGTGTATATAGCCTGCCAGCCCCTGCCCCAGTGTATATAGCCTGCCAGCCCCTGCCCCAGTGTATATAGCCTGCCAGCCCCTGCCCCAGTGTATATAGCCTGCCAGCCCCTGCCCCAGTGTATATAGCCTGCCAGCCCCTGCCCCAGTGTATATAGCCTGCCAGCCCCTGCCCCAGTGTATATAGCCTGCCAGCCCCTGCCCCAGTGTATATAGCCTGCCAGCCCCTGCCCCAGTGTATATAGCCTGCCAGCCCCTGCCCCAGTGTATATAGCCTGCCAGTCCCTGCCCCAGTGTATATAGCCTGCCAGCCCCTGCCCCAGTGTATATAGCCTGCCAGCCCCTGCCCCAGTGTATATAGCCTGCCAGCCCCTGCCCCAGTGTATATAGCCTGCCAGCCCCTGCCCCAGTGTATATAGCCTGCCAGCCCCTGCCCCAGTGTATATAGCCTGCCAGCCCTTGCCCCAGTGTATATAGCCTGCCAGCCCCTGCCCCAGTGTATATAGCCTGCCAGCCCCTGCATCGTCTCTGCGCAGTAGCTGTACTGCGCTAAGGGGTTTAATAAACCCTCCTCCCAAAATGTAAGTGGATCCTATAGTGGGGCAACACCAGACTGAACCTACAGAAACTGAGTCACATGTCCGACCCCTTTTCTTCAATGCAGGTATTAGTGGAGTCCTCACCTCTTCTTGCTGGGAGACAGTTTGCGGTTCTCGCTTTTCTTCAGCTGGTGATACATCTTAGCCGCCTTGTCGTACAGTCTCTTCAGGTTGCCAAATGCACCTTCAAAGGAGACCTCTGACTGTATACTGGGACACAAAGAAGGAGGGCGCTGTGCCATAAGCCAGACCTCATAGATGGGGCATCAGATATAAGGTGGCGTGACAATGACATCACTTACCAGCGCAGGTAGCAGTAGGTCGCTTCCACGTGGTAGTATCTGCTCCCGGATAACGTGCCCAGCTGGTTAAACGGCATTCCTGACATATTGGGGAGAGAAGGGTAAAAATTAGCAAATAAACACAATAAAAACATTAAAAATTAAAAACTCTGTTGTTCTGACGACCTCCTCACCCATCTGTGGCACCACAGTCAGTGCCTGGTAGTAAAAGCGTTCCGCCAACTTCTCCGTGTCGACGAGCGCCAGTTCATTCTGATAGCGAGCTGGAGAGAGAGGAGCACATGGTCAGATCTGATACACTGTAACAAAACATCACAGAGAGAATGAAAGACAAATATGTTCATCTAGGCCGGATACAAATGTAACAGACCCTCAGTTATGAAAAGCATCAGCTGAGATATTGGTGTAAAAAGCAAATAAATCCGCATTACCCAGGTCCCCCAGGTAGACCAGACACCGGTGGCACGCCAGCTGTGCCCACTCCATCTCTTTGGCAGATGCAGACACTGGTTTCTTGCAGCCTGTGATGGGAGATAAGAGCAGAGGCGCTGGAAATGCTGCAGCTCATGTCATCTGCGGAATATTTTGAGGGTTTGGATATGGGGTAATGTGAACACTCAGTATTCCTGTAGTCTCCCCCAGAGAACTTACCAATGAGGGGGTCGGAGACATGGGTCCAATCGATGCAGCACTGCAGCTCCAGCTGGTAGTGGGACTGGATGTAGAGTAGTAGGTGCTGGTAGAAGCCCACCCCGGCGATCAGGTGGGTGCGGTAGGCGCATTCGAGAGCGCTGCGGCTATGTATGTGCTGCGGGAGATAAGAGGAGGCATTACATGGTGCGCCCGCGCCTCACTGACCTCACTATTACTGGGGGTGCGGAGGCCTCACCTTCTTGTTGGTTTTGATGAGCTGGATGACCTCATAGTAGACCTTTCTCCAGAGAACTTCCTCCGCTTTCCTGCCATATTCCACGGGGTGCAGGAACATCAGCTTCACACACAGCTCCCGCAGCCTGCAGGGGGAGCACAACGTGAGTGACGCACCGGGGGTCCGTCATTGGCACTCCTGTCTGTACAGGAGAGCTGGTACACGGAATATAGGACACCGTTACCGTGTCACAGGATTCGGAAAGATAGGGGGCGCTAGATATGAGAAGGACTCACTTGTTCCGTAGACTGATGTTCTCAGGCTTGAAGACATCTTGGTAGGCCGTCTTGTTAGAGATAATAAGATCGAGCCGATGCACCGTCTCCACCACAGCCCTGAAATATACAGGAGACTGTAACACCCCAACTGCAGGCCCAAGGGAGAGGATGTCCCCTGACTACCTGCGCCACAACAGATCTACAGGACTTTTATAAATTCTCCCCCCTTACTGCCGCCTCCTCCGTGTCCCCCCTTACACTGCCTCCGCCTCCTCCGTGCCCCCCCCTCACACTGCCTCCGCCTCCTCCGTGCCCCCCCCTCACACTGCCTCCTCCTCCTCCGTGCCCCCCCCTCACACTGCCTCCTCCTCCTCCGTGCCCCCCCCTCACACTGCCTCCTCCGTGCCCCCCCCTCACACTGCCTCCTCCGTGCCCCCCCCTCACACTGCCTCCTCCTCCGCCATGTCCCCCCCTCACACTGCCTCCTCCTCCGCCATGTCCCCCCCTCACACTGCCGCCTCCTCCTCCTCCTCCTCCATGTCTCCCCCTTACACTGCCTCTGCCTCCTCCTCCGCCATGTCCCCCCCTCACACTGCCGCCTCCTCCTCCTCCTCCTCCATGTCTCCCCCGTACACTGCCTCCTCCTCCTCCTCCTCCATGTCTCCCCCTTACACTGCCTCCTCCTCCTCCTCCTCCATGTCTCCCCCTTACACTGCCTCCTCCTCCTCCATGTCTCCCCCTTACACTGCCTCCTCCTCCTCCATGTCTCCCCCTTACACTGCCTCCTCCTCCTCCATGTCTCCCCCTTACACTGCCTCCTCCTCCTCCTCCATGTCTCCCCCTTACACTGCCTCCTCCTCCTCCTCCTCCATGTCTCCCCCTTACACTGCCTCCTCCTCCTCCTCCTCCATGTCTCCCCCTTACACTGCCTCCTCCTCCTCCTCCTCCATGTCTCCCCCTTACACTGCCTCCTCCTCCTCCTCCTCCATGTCTCCCCCTTACACTGCCTCCTCCTCCTCCTCCTCCTCCATGTCTCCCCCTTACACTGCCTCTGCCTCCTCCTCCGCCATGTCCCCCCCTCACACTGCCGCCTCCTCCTCCGCCATGTCCCCCCCTCACACTGCCGCCTCCTCCTCCTCCTCCTCCATGTCTCCCCCGTACACTGCCTCCTCCTCCTCCTCCTCCATGTCTCCCCCTTACACTGCCTCCTCCTCCTCCTCCTCCATGTCTCCCCCTTACACTGCCTCCTCCTCCTCCATGTCTCCCCCTTACACTGCCTCCTCCTCCTCCATGTCTCCCCCTTACACTGCCTCCTCCTCCTCCATGTCTCCCCCTTACACTGCCTCCTCCTCCTCCTCCTCCTCCTCCATGTCTCCCCCTTACACTGCCTCCTCCTCCTCCTCCTCCATGTCTCCCCCTTACACTGCCTCCTCCTCCTCCTCCTCCATGTCTCCCCCTTACACTGCCTCCTCCTCCTCCTCCTCCATGTCTCCCCCTTACACTGCCTCCTCCTCCTCCTCCTCCATGTCTCCCCCTTACACTGCCTCCTCCTCCTCCTCCTCCATGTCTCCCCCTTACACTGCCTCCTCCTCCTCCTCCTCCATGTCTCCCCCTTACACTGCCTCCTCCTCCTCCTCCTCCATGTCTCCCCCTTACACTGCCTCCTCCTCCTCCTCCTCCATGTCTCCCCCTTACACTGCCTCCTCCTCCTCCTCCATGTCTCCCCCTTACACTGCCTCCTCCTCCATGTCTCCCCCTTACACTGCCTCCTCCTCCTCCTCCATGTCTCCCCCTTACACTGCCTCCTCCTCCTCCTCCATGTCTCCCCCTTACACTGCCTCCTCCTCCATGTCTCCCCCTTACACTGCCTCCTCCTCCATGTCTCCCCCTTACACTGCCTCCTCCTCCTCCTCCATGTCTCCCCCTTACACTGCCTCCTCCTCCTCCTCCATGTCTCCCCCTTACACTGCCTCCTCCTCCTCCTCCATGTCTCCCCCTTACACTGCCTCCTCCTCCTCCTCCATGTCTCCCCCTTACACTGCCTCCTCCTCCTCCTCCATGTCTCCCCCTTACACTGCCTCCTCCTCCTCCTCCATGTCTCCCCCTTACACTGCCTCCTCCTCCTCCTCCATGTCTCCCCCTTACACTGCCTCCTCCTCCTCCTCCATGTCTCCCCCTTACACTGCCTCCTCCTCCTCCTCCATGTCTCCCCCTTACACTGCCTCCTCCTCCTCCTCCATGTCTCCCCCTTACACTGCCTCCTCCTCCTCCTCCATGTCTCCCCCTTACACTGCCTCCTCCTCCTCCTCCATGTCTCCCCCTTACACTGCCTCCTCCTCCTCCTCCATGTCTCCCCCTTACACTGCCTCCTCCTCCTCCTCCATGTCTCCCCCTTACACTGCCTCCTCCTCCTCCTCCATGTCTCCCCCTTACACTGCCTCCTCCTCCTCCTCCATGTCTCCCCCTTACACTGCCTCCTCCTCCTCCATGTCTCCCCCTTACACTGCCTCCTCCTCCATGTCTCCCCCTTACACTGCCTCCTCCTCCTCCTCCTCCATGTCTCCCCCTTACACTGCCTCCTCCTCCTCCTCCATGTCTCCCCCTTACACTGCCTCCTCCTCCTCCTCCATGTCTCCCCCTTACACTGCCTCCTCCTCCTCCTCCATGTCTCCCCCTTACACTGCCTCCTCCTCCTCCTCCATGTCTCCCCCTTACACTGCCTCCTCCTCCTCCTCCATGTCTCCCCCTTACACTGCCTCCTCCTCCTCCTCCATGTCTCCCCCTTACACTGCCTCCTCCTCCTCCTCCATGTCTCCCCCTTACACTGCCTCCTCCTCCTCCTCCATGTCTCCCCCTTACACTGCCTCCTCCTCCTCCTCCATGTCTCCCCCTTACACTGCCTCCTCCTCCTCCTCCTCCATGTCTCCCCCTTACACTGCCTCCTCCTCCTCCTCCTCCATGTCTCCCCCTTACACTGCCTCCTCCTCCTCCTCCATGTCTCCCCCTTACACTGCCTCCTCCTCCTCCTCCTCCATGTCTCCCCCTTACACTGCCTCCTCCTCCTCCTCCATGTCTCCCCCTTACACTGCCTCCTCCTCCTCCTCCATGTCTCCCCCTTACACTGCCTCCTCCTCCTCCTCCATGTCTCCCCCTTACACTGCCTCCTCCTCCTCCTCCATGTCTCCCCCTTACACTGCCTCCTCCTCCTCCATGTCTCCCCCTTACACTGCCTCCTCCTCCTCCATGTCTCCTCCTCCATGTCTCCCCCTTACACTGCCTCCTCCTCCTCCATGTCTCCCCCTTACACTGCCTCCTCCTCCTCCTCCATGTCTCCCCCTTACACTGCCTCCTCCTCCTCCATGTCTCCCCCTTACACTGCCTCCTCCTCCTCCATGTCTCCCCCTTACACTGCCTCCTCCTCCTCCATGTCTCCCCCTTACACTGCCTCCTCCTCCTCCATGTCTCCCCCTTACACTGCCTCCTCCTCCTCCATGTCTCCCCCTTACACTGCCTCCTCCTCCTCCATGTCTCCCCCTTACACTGCCTCCTGCTCCTCCATGTCTCCCCCTTATACTGCCTCCTCCTCCTCCATGTCTCCCCCTTACACTGCCTCCTCCTCCTCCTCCATGTCCCCCCCTTACACTGCCTCCTCCTCCTCCTCCATGTCCCCCCCTTACACTGCCTCCTCCTCCATGTCCCCCCCTTACACTGCCTCCTCCTCCATGTCTCCCCCTTACACTGCCTCCTCCTCCTCCTCCTCCATGTCTCCCCCTTACACTGCCTCCTCCTCCTCCATGTCTCCCCCTTACACTGCCTCCTCCTCCTCCATGTCTCCCCCTTACACTGCCTCCTCCTCCTCCATGTCTCCCCCTTACACTGCCTCCTCCTCCTCCTCCTCCATGTCTCCCCCTTACACTGCCTCCTCCTCCTCCTCCTCCATGTCTCCCCCTTACACTGCCTCCTCCTCCTCCTCCTCCTCCATGTCTCCCCCTTACACTGCCTCCTCCTCCTCCTCCTCCTCCATGTCTCCCCCTTACACTGCCTCCTCCTCCTCCTCCTCCATGTCTCCCCCTTACACTGCCTCCTCCTCCTCCATGTCTCCCCCTTACACTGCCTCCTCCTCCTCCATGTCTCCCCCTTACACTGCCTCCTCCTCCTCCATGTCTCCCCCTTACACTGCCTCCTCCTCCTCCATGTCTCCCCCTTACACTGCCTCCTCCTCCTCCTCCTCCATGTCTCCCCCTTACACTGCCTCCTCCTCCTCCTCCTCCATGTCTCCCCCTTACACTGCCTCCTCCTCCTCCTCCTCCATGTCTCCCCCTTACACTGCCTCCTCCTCCTCCATGTCTCCCCCTTACACTGCCTCCTCCTCCTCCTCCTCCATGTCTCCCCCTTACACTGCCTCCTCCTCCTCCATGTCTCCCCCTTACACTGCCTCCTCCTCCTCCATGTCTCCCCCTTACACTGCCTCCTCCTCCTCCTCCTCCATGTCTCCCCCTTACACTGCCTCCTCCTCCTCCTCCATGTCTCCCCCTTACACTGCCTCCTCCTCCTCCATGTCTCCCCCTTACACTGCCTCCTCCTCCTCCTCCTCCATGTCTCCCCCTTACACTGCCTCCTCCTCCTCCTCCTCCTCCTCCATGTCTCCCCCTTACACTGCCTCCTCCTCCTCCTCCTCCATGTCTCCCCCTTACACTGCCTCCTCCTCCTCCTCCTCCTCCATGTCTCCCCCTTACACTGCCTCCTCCTCCTCCTCCTCCTCCATGTCTCCCCCTTACACTGCCTCCTCCTCCTCCTCCTCCTCCATGTCTCCCCCTTACACTGCCTCCTCCTCCTCCTCCTCCTCCTCCCCCTTACACTGCCTCCTCCTCCTCCTCCTCCTCCTCCATGTCTCCCCCTTACACTGCCTCCTCCTCCTCCTCCTCCATGTCTCCCCCTTACACTGCCTCCTCCTCCTCCTCCTCCATGTCTCCCCCTTACACTGCCTCCTCCTCCTCCTCCTCCATGTCTCCCCCTTACACTGCCTCCTCCTCCTCCTCCTCCATGTCTCCCCCTTACACTGCCTCCTCCTCCTCCTCCTCCATGTCTCCCCCTTACACTGCCTCCTCCTCCTCCTCCTCCTCCTCCATGTCTCCCCCTTACACTGCCTCCTCCTCCTCCTCCATGTCTCCCCCTTACACTGCCTCCTCCTCCTCCTCCATGTCTCCCCCTTACACTGCCTCCTCCTCCTCCTCCATGTCTCCCCCTTACACTGCCTCCTCCTCCATGTCTCCCCCTTACACTGCCTCCTCCTCCTCCTCCATGTCTCCCCCTTACACTGCCTCCTCCTCCTCCTCCATGTCTCCCCCTTACACTGCCTCCTCCTCCTCCTCCATGTCTCCCCCTTACACTGCCTCCTCCTCCTCCATGTCTCCCCCTTACACTGCCTCCTCCTCCTCCATGTCTCCCCCTTACACTGCCTCCTCCTCCTCCATGTCTCCCCCTTACACTGCCTCCTCCTCCTCCATGTCTCCCCCTTACACTGCCTCCTCCTCCTCCATGTCTCCCCCTTACACTGCCTCCTCCTCCTCCATGTCTCCCCCTTACACTGCCGCCTCCTCCTCCATGTCTCCCCCTTACACTGCCGCCTCCTCCTCCTCCATGTCTCCCCCTTACACTGCCTCCTCCTCCTCCATGTCTCCCCCTTACACTGCCGCCTCCTCCTCCTCCATGTCTCCCCCTTACACTGCCGCCTCCTCCTCCTCCATGTCTCCCCCTTACACTGCCGCCTCCTCCTCCTCCATGTCTCCCCCTTACACTGCCGCCTCCTCCTCCTCCATGTCTCCCCCTTACACTGCCGCCTCCTCCTCCTCCATGTCTCCCCCTTACACTGCCGCCTCCTCCTCCTCCATGTCTCCCCCTTACACTGCCGCCTCCTCCTCCTCCATGTCTCCCCCTTACACTGCCGCCTCCATGTCCCCCCCCCTTACACTGCCTCCTCCATGTCCCCCCCCTTACACTGCCTCCTCCATGTCCCCCCCCTTACACTGCCTCCTCCATGTCCCCCCCCTTACACTGCCTCCTCCATGTCCCCCCCCCCTTACACTGCCTCCTCCTCCTCCATGTCCCCCCCCTTACACTGCCTCCTCCTCCTCCATGTCCCCCCCCCTTACACTGCCTCCTCCTCCTCCATGTCCCCCCCCTTACACTGCCTCCTCCTCCTCCATGCCCCCCCCCTTACACTGCCTCCTCCTCCTCCATGTCCCCCCTCACACTGCCGCCTCCTCCTCCTCCTCCTCCATGTCTCCCCCTTACACTGCCTCCTCCTCCATGTCCCCCCTTACACTGCCTTCTCCTCCATGTCCCCCCTTACACTGCCTCCTCCTCCTCCATGTCTCCCCCTTACACTGCCTCCTCCTCCTCCATGTCTCCCCCTTACACTGCCTCCTCCTCCTCCATGTCCCCCCTTACACTGCCTCCTCCTCCTCCATGTCCCCCCTTACACTGCCTCCTCCTCCTCCATGTCCCCCCTTACACTGCCTCCTCCTCCTCCATGTCTCCCCCTTACACTGCCTCCTCCTCCTCCATGTCTCCCCCTTACACTGCCTCCTCCTCCTCCATGTCCCCCCCTTACACTGTCTCCTCCTCCATGTCCCCCCTTACACTGCCTCCTCCTCCTCCATGTCCCCCCTTACACTGCCTCCTCCTCCTCCATGTCCCCCCTTACACTGCCTCCTCCTCCTCCATGTCCCCCCTTACACTGCCTCCTCCTCCTCCATGTCCCCCCTTACACTGCCTCCTCCTCCATGTCCCCCCTTACACTGCCTCCTCCTGTCATGGCCCCGGTGTGGCCTCTCACCTGTACAGCCGCTTGGTGTGCAGCACCTTGGCCTCCGGCTCGCTGTCAGCGGCTCCCTGGCTCATGACTCCGGTCAGCACGGATCCTCCGAGTCCGCCATGTCTGTCAGCTGTAAGACCTCGCGAGAGCAGAGACTACAGGGGGGCGTGTCCGGAGCGGACGTCACCTCACGGAGAGCAATGGGCGGAGCGAGACGATGCGCTGGGTGACGTCACCGACCAGAAGGCGGGAAAGTGGTCGGAGGAAGGTTACCTCAGGATGCAGAGTATAGAGTAGTACAGTATGTGATGTGCTATACCCCATGCTACATCACCTATACATTATATACCACACATATTATATACTATACATACAGTATGTGATGTGCTATACCTCATGTTACATCACCTATACATTACCACACATTATATTATATACTACATGTACAGTATGTGATGTGCTATATACCCCATGTTACATCACCTATACATTATATACCACACATATTATATACTATACATACAGTATGTGATGTGCTATACCTCATGTTACATCACCTATACATTATATACCACACATTATATACTACATGTACAGTATGTGATGTGCTATATACCCCATGTTACATCAACTATACATTATATACCACACATTATATTATATATTACATGTACAGTATGTGATGTGCTATATACCCCATGTTACATCTCCTATACATTTTATACCACACATTATAGTATATACTACATGTACAGTATGTGATGTGCTATATACCATCACCTATACATTATATACCACACATATTATATACTATACATACAGTATGTGATGTGCTATACCCCATGTTACATCACCTATACATTATATACCACACATTATATTATATACTACATGTACAGTATGTGATGTGCTATAACCCATGTTACATCACCTATACATTATATACCACACATTATATTATATACTACATGTACAGTATGTGATGTGCTATATACCCCATGTTACATCACCTATACATTATATACCACACATATTATATACTACATGTACAGTATGTGATGTGCTATACCTCATGTTACATCACCTATACATTATATACCACACATTATATTATATACTACATGTACAGTATGTGATGTGCTATATACCCCATGTTACATCACCTATACATTATATACACACATTATATTATATACTACATGTACAGTATGTGATGTGCTATACCCCATGTTACATCACCTATACATTATATACCACACATTATATTATATACTACATGTACAGTATGTGATGTGTTATACCCCATGTTACATCACCTATACATTATATACCACACATTATATTATATACTACATGTACAGTATGTGATGTGCTATACCCCATGTTACATCACCTATACATTATATACCACACATTATATTATATACTACATGTACAGTATGTGATGTGCTATATACCCCATGTTACATCACCTATACATTATATACCACACATTATATTATATACTACATGTACAGTATGTGATGTGCTATATACCCCATGTTACATCACCTATACATTATATACCACACATTATATTATATACTACATGTACAGTATGTGATGTGTTATACCCCATGTTACATCACCTAAACTTTATATACCACACACATTGGGGGGTCATTTACTAAGGGCCCGAATCACGTTTTTCCGTTGGGTTACCCGAATTTTACCGTTTTGCGCCGATTTACCCTGAATTGCCCACAGGATTTTGGCATGCACGCGACGGAAATGGGAGGGCGTGGCCGTAAGAAAACCCGACGGATTCGGAAAACCCGCCGCATCCTCCTGCACCCAGGATAGCTTGGTGAACTTCAGTGCACTCTGACGGACTTCAGCACAGCAACGACACCTGGTGGACATCGGGCGCACGACCTCAGTGAATCGCTGGAAGACCCGAATCCTTCACAGAGAACGTGCCGCTGGATCACGACAGGACCGGGGAAGTAAATCTGCCCCATTATATCACATATACATTATATACTACACGTACTGTATGTGATGCGCTATACCTCATGTCACGGAGCAGTTGAAGGCGACAGTTGAATACGGATGTCAAATTGGTGATAAAAACGGACGAAAATGTCAATTTCTACCGGTTATGAATCGTCACATTAGCGCGCAGGGAGCCTTAGGGCGCAGTCACACGTTCTGCTAGTGTTGCGTTTCCAAACACAACGTTAGCGCACTGGGGGCAGGACTCGCTAAAGTTCCCGCTTGACATTTAAGATACTGGCAGAATGCGGTTGCTGCGGTGTACAACAGCAGGACGTTTCTTTACACAAGTGTAATCAGAGTCGGACATGTGTTACCGCACCCAGCGACAAAGCATCCCGTCAAACCAGCTCTTAGTGTAACAGGTTACAGCTATTACACACCCTCTTCCTGTGGAGGGCGCTATTACACATCCTCCTCCTAAATGAGGTACTGCAAGTTATCCTCCTCCAGAGTGGGGCACAATTATTTATCGTCCTCTTGTTTGTGGCAATGTCTTACATCCGCCTCCTTTGTGGAGCACTGTCTTACATCCTCATCCTATGTGGGGCACTGTTTCACATCCTCATTCTACGGTATGTGGGGCGCTATCTTGCATCCGCCTCCTACAACGAGTGTTGTCTTACATCCTCATCCTATGTGGGGCACTATCTTACATCCTCATCCTATGTGGTGCGCTGTCTTACATCCTCATCCTATGTGGGGCGCTGTCTTACATCCTCGTCCTATGTGGGTGCTGTCTTACATCCTCATCCTATGTGGAGCACTGTCTTACATCCTCATCCTATGTGGAGCGCTGTCTTACATCCTCATCCTATGTGGGGCACTGTCTTACATCCTTATCCTATGTGGAGTGCTGTCTTACATCCTCATCCTATGTGGAGCACTGTCTTACATCCTCATCCTATGTGGAGCGCTGTCTTACATCCTCATCCTATGTGGAGCGCTGTCTTACATCCTCATCCTATGTGGAGTGCTGTCTTACATCCTCATCCTATGTGGAGCGCTGTCTTACATCCTCATCCTATGTGGAGTGCTGTCTTACATCCTCATCCTATGTGGAGCGCTGTCTTACATCCTCATCCTATGTAGAGCGCTGTCTTACATCCTCATCCTATGTGGAGTGCTGTCTTACATCCTCATCCTATGTGGAGCACTGTCTTACATCCTCATCCTATGTGGAGCGCTGTCTTACATCCTCATCCTATGTGGAGCGCTGTCTTACATCCTCATCCTATGTGGGGCGCTGTCTTACATCCTCATCCTATGTGGGGCGCTGTCTTACATCCTCATCCTATGTAGAGCGCTGTCTTACATCCTCATCCTATGTGGAGCGCTGTCTTACATCCTCATCCTATGTAGAGCGCTGTCTTACATCCTCATCCTATGTGGAGTGCTGTCTTACATGCTCATCCTATGTGGGGCGCTGTCTTACATCCTCATCCTATGTGGAGCGCTGTCCTACATCCTCATCCTATGTGGGGCGCTGTCTTACATCCTCATCCTATGTGGTGCGCTGTCTTACATCCTCATCATATGTGGAGCGCTGTCTTACATCCTCATCCTATGTGGAGTGCTGTCTTACATCCTCATCCTATGTGGAGCGCTGTCTTACATCCTCATCCTATGTGGAGCGCTGTCTTACATCCTCATCCTATGTGGGGCGCTGTCTTACATCCTCATCCTATGTGGAGTGCTGTCTTACATCCTCATCCTATGTGGAGCGCTGTCTTACATCCTCATCCTATGTGGAGCGTTGTCTTACATCCTCATCCTATGTGGTGCGCTGTCTTACATCCTCATCCTATGTGGAGCGCTGTCTCACATCCTCATCCTATGTGGGGCGCTGTCTTACATCCTCGTCCTATGTGGAGTGCTGTCTTACATCCTCATCCTATGTGGAGTGCTGTCTTACATCCTCATCCTATGTGGAGTGCTGTCTTACATCCTCATCCTATGTGGGGCGCTGTCTTACATCCTCATCCTATGTGGGGCGCTGTCTTACATCCTCGTCTTATGTGGGGCGCTGTCTTACATCCTCATCCTATGTGGAGCGCTGTCTTACATCCTCATCCTATGTGGAGTGCTGTCTTACATCCTCATCCTATGTGGAGCGCTGTCTTACATCCTCATCCTATGTGGGGCGCTGTCTTACATCCTCATCCTATGTGGGGCGCTGTCTTACATCCTCGTCCTATGTGGAGCACTGTCTTACATCCTCATCCTATGTGGAGCGCTGTCTTACATCCTCATCCTATGTGGAGTGCTGTCTTACATCCTCATCCTATGTGGAGCGCTGTCTTACATCCTCATCCTATGTGGAGTGCTGTCTTACATCCTCGTCTTATGTGGGGCGCTGTCTTACATCCTCATCCTATGTGGAGCGCTGTCTTACATCCTCATCCTATGTGGAGCGCTGTCTTACATCCTCATCCTATGTGGGGCACTGTCTTACATCCTCATCCTATGTGGAGCGCTGTCTTACATCCTCATCCTATGTGGAGCGCTGTCTTACATCCTCATCCTATGTGGAGCGCTGTCTTACATCCTCATCCTATGTGGAGTGCTGTCTTACATCCTCATCCTATGTGGAGCGCTGTCTTACATCCTCATCCTATGTAGAGCGCTGTCTTACATCCTCATCCTATGTAGAGCGCTGTCTTACATCCTCATCCTATGTGGAGTGCTGTCTTACATCCTCATCCTATGTGGAGCGCTGTCTTACATCCTCATCCTATGTGGAGTACTGTCTTACATCCTCATCCTATGTGGGGCGCTGTCTTACATCCTCATCCTATGTGGAGTGCTGTCTTACATCCTCATCCTATGTGGGGCGCTGTCTTACATCCTCGTCCTATGTGGAGTGCTGTCTTACATCCTCATCCTATGTGGGGCACTGTCTTACATCCTCATCCTATGTGGAGTGCTGTCTTACATCCTCATCCTATGTGGAGTGCTGTCTTACATCCTCATCCTATGTGGAGCGCTGTCTTACATCCTCATCCTATGTGGAGTGCTGTCTTACATCCTCATCCTATGTGGAGCGCTGTCTTACATCCTCATCCTATGTGGAGCGCTGTCTTACATCCTCATCCTATGTGGAGTGCTGTCTTACATCCTCATCCTATGTGGAGTGCTGTCTTACATCCTCATCCTATGTGGAGTGCTGTCTCACATCCTCATCCTATGTGGAGCGCTGTCTTACATCCTCATCCTATGTGGAGTGCTGTCTTACATCCTCATCCTATGTGGAGTGCTGTCTTACATCCTCATCCTATGTGGGGCGCTGTCTTACATCCTCATCCTATGTGGAGTGCTGTCTTACATCCTCATCCTATGTGGAGTGCTGTCTTACATCCTCATCCTATGTGGGGCGCTGTCTTACATCCTCATCCTATGTGGAGCGCTGTCTTACATCCTCATCCTATGTGGAGCGCTGTCTTACATCCTCATCCTATGTGGGGCGCTGTCTTACATCCTCGTCCTATGTGGAGCGCTGTCTTACATCCTCGTCCTATGTGGGGCACTGTCTTACATCCTCATCCTATGTAGAGTGCTGTCTTACATCCTCATCCTATGTGGAGCGCTGTCTTACATCCTCATCCTATGTGGAGCGCTGTCTTACATCCTCATCCTATGTGGGGCGCTGTCTTACATCCTCATCCTATGTAGAGTGCTGTCTTACATCCTCATCCTATGTGGAGCGCTGTCTTACATCCTCATCCTATGTGGAGCGCTGTCTTACATCCTCATCCTATGTGGAGTGCTGTCTTTCATCCTCAGCTGCAATACCAGATACAAGAGTGTCTGTGTTTCTGGTGGAAGTCAGATAGGGAACGGCAATACTTTTTGTGAATGATACAGTGACAGGCCCATACTTCTTGAATAACATCGTTAATGTTGTCATTCTGCCTCTGCATGAACAACATTAGCCTAATTTCATCTTAATGGGAAACAATACAACCGCTCATCTAGGTTGCACAATTGGGGAACGGCTTCTGGAGATTTGGGAACCTCAAATACAGTGGCCTTCACTTTCTCCGGACATAAATGCCATTGGAAACCTTAAGGATTATTTGAGTAGCCATGTAGAGGTTCATAACTCTATACCAGAACCTCAATGTCCTGAGGATCACCCTACAAGAATAGTGGGATGCCACGCCTTCTGCTGACAATAGTTTGGCTTGTGGACGGCATGAGATGTCGTTGTCAAGTTGTAACTGATGCTCACGGCCACGTGACAGGTTATTAAAAGACTGACATTGTTGTTCACCTTTGTTTAAATCAATAGTTTTAGATGAGACGATCACCATTGGATACCATTTGTATGCTTTTGAAATATAATACAGGCGGTCCCCTACTTAAGGACACCCGACTTACAGACAACCCATAGTTACAGACGGACCCCTCTGCCCACTGTGACCTCTGGTGAAGCTCTCTTGATGCTTTACTATAGTCCCAGACTGCACTGATCAGCTGTAAGGTGTCTGTAATGAAGCTTTATTGATAATTCTTGGTCCAATTACACCAAAAATTTTGAAACTCCAATTGTCACTGGGGCAAAAGAAAAAAAATTGTCTAGAACTTCCATTATAAAATATACGGTTTCGACTTACATACAAATTCAACTTAAGAACAAACCTCCAGACCCTATCTTGTATGTAACCCGGGGACTGCCTGTAGAGCTGTAGTGCGTTCCCAGACTCAAATGCACAGCTGCCGTGATTCACTACGGGTGTGCGACCGATATTGTGCAGGTCCGACTGAGTTCACCTTCTGCTTCCCGGTGCATGTAAGTGCTTGATCTTGCGACACAAATTCAAAGTTAAATCCTGCGATTTATCCGTATCCATTGCTTCGTCGGCAACTTGTGAAGAAAGGTGGTAATCTCAACAAGATATATCTGAAAAATAGAAACTACAAACACAAAACCAACAATGTCTTGCAGATTTCTTATAACAAAATGGGATTTATCCACATGGAAGTAAACAAGCATGTCATGTATCATCAAATGAAGACATACTACAAAACTCATGATCTCAACAAGAACACGGGAGCCCAATTATAAGATACTATGAAGATGGTCTAAATCATTATAATTATTAAACAGATCGGCATCAAACAATCTCCATTATGCTGGAGGTGTGACATTGATGAGATTCATCTTCTAAATATATGTAATTATTGCCCTCAGATCCGGCAATTCTGGAACAAAATATTATAAATATTCCAGATCACACCCAAATGCACCGAACAATGACAATCGAAACATATTCACATATTCATCGTTTATCCCTCAGTAGTGACTAAGGCAGTGACCTCCAAAACTAGATAAATACTATATGCAAGATGATTAGCGGCTAATTATATCAAGATATGGGGCTTGAGTCTGGACTGTACACTGTAAGATATTAATGGTAGGGTTGCATAGAAGGGACATGGACATTGTCTCAATTGACTGATATCTTCTTCAGAGGCTCAACATAAGCTCTAGGTGACTAAGTGAAAGTGATGTCACCATACCAACCATCAGTAAGGCAAGGCTACAACAACTGGAATGGAGCAGCGCTGCACAAGGTATGACAACCTACTAGTATGTTTTTGTAGTGTTGGAGGAAACCGGAAGACCCGGAGGAAACCCACGCAAACACGGAGAGAACATACAAACTCTTTGCAGATGTTCACCTGGGTGGATGGTGTAAAAAGTAAGTTGGTTTCCGCGATTCGCCCAGGCGTAAAACCTGCAGTGCTCCTACTCCGAGAGTCTTTGTGAAGATGCTTTTGTAAAGGAAAGCTTGAAATGCTTTGCCAAATAGATTTTATATGAATTTCATAATGAGACCCTATTACCCACAAAGCAACAGGATATGTGAGCACACTGTCCCCAGTATTATCAGGTGCACAGTTTCATTCTTCATTCATATCCAGCTTCTCTTGTTTTGTTGTAATTCTGTCATCAATGCTGTGCATGATAGATTCTCAACAATTACACTGCAGCTTGTCTGTGATGTGTCCAAAACCTGGTCCAGGGTTTTTTGTTTTTTTGTGAAAAGTGAGAACCATCTGCAACATCCCCCACCGGGGCCTAGCCCTTGAGGTGAGGCCTGGAGACAGCCGGGGCCCGCAGTACCGGAGTGGCTGGCGGTTGCGGCCTAAGCACGCTATTGTCACGGTGCTTGGTACGGGGGAACCGGAGGGCTGTCCTACAGCCTGGCAGGTCTCCAGCAGGATGGTGTTGGCAAGAAATGATGAGGGAGAGGCTGCTATAGCGGATCTCCCTGGTGCAACCCCTTAATGTCCCGAGTGTGAGTCTCTGGGTGATGGACAGGGTGCCGGTGAGGAAGGCAGCCGTATTAGCAGGGACCAGACGGAGACAGAAGTTGAAGAAAACAACTTACAGTTCTTTATTTGAACCGGCAGGAACCGCAGCAACGTGCCTTTAACAGGTAGATGGAGTGCTGAGATGTGAATTGGAGGGAGCCTCAGGAGATAGTTCACCAGCCTGGATGTAGACAGCAGGCTGGGAGGCAGCTGTGTCCTGGTAGGAAGCTTCAGCTTGTCCTGTAGGGCTTCAGGTATCACCTTTAAAGGTAAGATGATACCCCTTTTCCTCACTACACTAACTCTAGTCTTAGACTCCACTCTTCAGAGGCAGGGGCTAGGCTCTTCCTGCTCTGGTATGGGCTAGACAGAGATTTCTCACTCACTCACTAAATAGACATACTAGAATCTCTCTGAAAGATCTCTGAAAAAGTTCTCTAGAACATTCCTGGCCAGGGGTTTTATTACTTCCCCTTGGTCAGGTGGTGGCTGCTCCTCCAATCACATCTCAGCTTACAAAGGACAGGATGTAACACAGATCATTGGACAATAGCATCTTGCATCATACAAAACACTTAACTCCTGCCTTGCCAGGCAGGATTCACCACTGCAATACCTCTATGTCCTATCAGGACCATGTAGTTTGATGTGATTACATGCAGGTGGGACGTATTCGCAAACACTCCCTCGCCGATGCAATGGCACATCCTCCAATTTGTGATTTATCTAACAGCAATTTCCCAGGAAATTGTTCATTCCCAGGACACTGGGAGATGTTCCGCAAAAGAGCAATGAAGAGACTGCTGAAGGGAAGTTAGTAGAGCTGCTCCACCGGCTCTTGAATTGACTTCTGAAGAAGAGAATAGCTCCATATGGAAATACATAGAAACGTGTTGCAGCCGTCTATGCTTCCATTAAAAAAAGAGGCACTTGTCTATATGCCTAACAATGTAGCTTAGAGATAATCCTACATGCTGCTTGGGAAGTTGTTAAGCTGCAAGCCTAAATCTGAAACATGAGAGCCTATTGTCAACCCATATCTCAGGTCGTGGGCTCACACGTGCCCCTCTCTGCTCACAAGTGTTGCACCCACCCCTCTTACCTGTCCCCCTTCATGTTCCCGGTCCTCCGTGCGTCCCCATCTCCAGAAGTTTTAAAGGGTCGGCGCAGCGTTAATTGGCGCTGGCCATTTCCCAGACCTCCATATAAACCAGCCTCTCCCTGCACACCCCAACGCATCGTCGTGCCTTATGCCCTAGAGAAAGCTTTGTCTCATGCCCTGCGCTGTTATTGTGATTTCCCCTTGTGACCCCGGTTCCGTTCCTGACTACGCACCTCTGCTGCCTACCATGACCTGTTCCTACATCCCTGACTCTGATCCCATGCTGCCTGCCCCCGACTACTATTCTGCTCAACGTCTGTGTACCTCGCCTTGGCTGCCACCGCGGACAAAGTCGCACTTGTGGAACGACCTGTTGGTACCACGCCGCAACAGGTTGCTTTGTGACGGGCTCTGGTTCAAACTGGGTGCCACTTAGATTCCAGTCCCAGGTATCGGCTTACGTTATCGTTCGCGGGGGTCCAGTGGGTTCACTACCCCTGGAGCCTGACAGTCTAGAACTAGACAATGACTGAAGTGGGAGCATTTGGGGTATTATACGCACACTTGTATGTGGTCTATACATGAAATACACCTGGGCAGGACATGCGGTAGCAAGGGGAAGCTTTCCTGTGAACCACAGAAGATCTATAGGGTCATAAAATCGGTCACATTAAGCTTAGCCTGACTTTTAGTGGACTTTGTAGCTCTTGGTTGCTCAGCCCCAGGACTGCACAGAATTGAACAAATGCAACTTTAAAGTATTTAATTATCCCCGTGTGTGACCTGCTCAGTGTGGCACGGCAGGCACTTCTAAAGTCATCTGTCCAGCAGCCATTGTTCTGTGACTTCTCCTATAACTTGCCTCTTACACTCATTGTTTTCCTGTTTTGATATTCAAAATAACTTCTACCTGCTTTCACCATCTTTTATTACTTTTTCCTTTGTGTTGGTTGTCATTAAAGGGGGTTGTTTTTTAATTTATAAATATTTGAATTTACAAGGTCAGGACTCCCAGATATCGCAGAGCGACTCTGCCCTGTCACACACCTTAATTTGGGTGGAGGAAGTTTGACACAAGGCGATATCGCTATCACTGTGTTATTTTTCTCATTCGTCACCGCGATTGTGATAGAAAATAGGTAAAAAGCCACATCGACTGCAGAGACTGGTGGACTACAGGACACTTGCAAAATTACCTGAATATCTCATACAACTTATTGCTTATGGTCCGCAGCTTCAGAAGCCGAGGCACCTCATTTTACCACGAAAAACTGGGAAAACATATTGATTCGAGTATAAGCCTAGGGTGGGAAATACAGCCGCTACTCTCTAATAAAATGTCCAATAGTCTTCCATCATAATTGAAACATCCACAACAGCCCCCCTCCTTCTAATATAATGTCCAGCAGAGTGCCCCCTTTAAAGGGGTTTTCCACGGGCTAGGGCCTAACTTGCTGATCAGTGGGGGATCTCAGTGCTGAGATCCCTGCAGGTTGCGAAAACAGGGGTCTGACCGACCCCTCGCCACTCCTCAGACTAATGGAGCAGACGGCCGCACATGACCGTTCTCTGTCAGCTCCATAGAGATTAATGGAGCAGAATGGCTTGTGCGGCCGTCTGCTCCTTTAGTCTGAGGAGCGGCGAGGGGTCGACCAGACCCCTCATTTTCACGATCTGTGGGTGTCTCAGCAATGACACCCCCCCACTGATCAAGATGATAAGGCCTAACTTGCCTTCGTGGGAAAACCCCTTTAATAAAATGTCCAGCAGAGTGCCCCCATTAATAAAATGTCCAGCAGAGTGCCCCCATTAATAAAATGTCCAGCAGAGTGCCCCCATTAATAAAATGTCCAGCAGAGTGCCCCCATTAATAAATTGTCCAGCAGAGTGCCCCCATTAATAAATTGTCCAGCAGAGTGCCCCCATTAATAAAATGTCCAGCAGAGTGCCCCCATTAATAAAATGTCCAGCAGAGTGCCCCCATTAATAAAATGTCCAGCAGAGTGCCCCCATTAATAAAATGTCCAGCAGAGTGCCCTCATTAATAAATTGTCCAGCAGAGTGCCCCCATTAATAAAATGTCCAGCAGAGTGCCCCCATTAATAAATTGTCCAGCAGAGTGCCCCCATTAATAAAATGTCCAGCAGAGTGCCCCCATTAATAAATTGTCCAGCAGAGTGCCCCCATTAATAAATTGTCCAGCAGAGTGCCCCCATTAATAAAATGTCCAGCAGAGTGCCCCCATTAATAAATTGTCCAGCAGAGTGCCCCCATTAATAAATTGTCCAGCAGAGTGCCTCCATTAATCAAATGTCCAGCAGAGTGCCTCCATTAATCAAATGTCCAGCAGAGTGCCCCCATTAATAAAATGTCCAGCAGAGTGCCCCATTAATAAAATGTCCAGCAGAGTGCCCCCATTAATAAAATGTCCAGCAGAGTGCCCCCATTAATAAATTGTCCAGCAGAGTGCCTCCATTAATAAAATGTCCAGCAGAGTGCCCCCATTAATAAAATGTCCAGCAGAGTGCCCCATTAATAAAATGTCCAGCAGAGTGCCTCCATTAATAAAATGTCCAGCAGAGTGACCCCATTAATAAAATGTCCAGCAGAGTGCCCCCATTAATAAATTGTCCAGCAGAGAACCCCCTTAAAATAATAAACTTGCCCTCCGGCGCTGACTCCCAGCATCCTCCTTTTCTCACAGCAAATCTCCGGAAATTGGAAAACATAATACAGTTTAGGGTTTGCATGCAGTAGTTCTGATCCATACACCTTCAGCATCAGGGTATGAGGATATTTTCTGCTGGAATGTTTAATGACCCGGGTGACGCTGTCATGTGTCAGAGATGTGGGGACAGGATGTAGGTGATTATTGTGTGTGCACCCATCACAGCTCCCCACAGGTTAATCCTTCTCATTGAATGCATTTATTTTCCCATTGTGTGTGTGAGGACAAGGTCTTACTCTATTGCAGGGGTCAGGAACCTTTTTGGCTGAGAGAGCCATGAACGCCACACATATTAAAATGTTATTCCGTAAGAGCCATACTATATGCACATGCCCCCCAGTAGATAGGTAGTCTCAGTGTCACGGGTGCCTCTGCAATTTGCATCTCGGATCGCAGGCACACCAGTGCCCCTCTCCGTGGCGGTGCCCCTTTCCGAGCTCACTCACCTCTCCAAGTTCCCTGACAGATCTTAGTGCTTCATGTCTATGAGGAAGCTTTCCACTGTGTTTCCTCCCATTGTGACCCTGGACCTGTTCCTGATTCTTCTCCTTCGCTGCCAGCCCTGACTTCTTGCTCCATCCCCGACCTTGCATCATTGCCGCCTGCCTTGACCGTCTGCCTGTTCCGGACCACAAGACTACCTAGTTATCCTGTGCCTCGACCTTGGCTGCCACCGTCTACAAGTTGCGGTTCTGGTGATGACCGGGTGCCACTTAGATTCTGGTCCCAGGTGTCTGCTTACATCGTCGTCCACGATGGTCCAGGGGGTTCCCTACTCCAAATCCTGACACCCACCACATGCCTCCCAGTAGATAGGTAGTCCCACCACATGTCTCCCAGTAGATAGGTAGTCCCACCACATACCCCCTATAAGCTACAGCATATACTCCCAGTAAATAGGTAGCCACAGCACATGTCCCTAAGTAAATAGATAGCCGCAGCAGATGCCCCCAGTATATAGGTAGCCACAGGACATTCCCCCGAGTAGATAGGTAGCCACAGCACATACTCCCAGTATATAGGTAGCCACAGCACATTCCGCCGAGTAGATAGGTAGACACAGCACATGCTCCCCAGTAGATAGGTAGCCACAGCAAAAAAAATGAATATTCACTTCCAGGTGCTCCCTGCAGCCAGCTCCTCATTGCTCCCATGCTCTTCACAACCCAGGCTTAGACGATGGCACCTGGGTCGTACAAAGGACGTAGGCAGCGGTAACATCGCTGCCTGTCTCCAGTGATTAGTCTAAGAGAGACACATAGAAGCCATCACTATTTATTAAAGACCTGTCTGAGAGCCAGATGCAGCCAACAAAAGAGCCATATCTGGCTCCCGAGCCATAGGTTCCCTACCCCTGCCTATTGTATAGACACCCAGTGGGGGGTAGGAATGGCTGGAGGTCTTGCAATCACACTTTTTGCCCTTTTGAGCATGACCAGTGCTCCATTGTCTTCAATGGGATACAGATCACTTCGGAAGTGCATTTCTTTTGGAGGTCTCGGACACTCATCACTTATTCTGTGCAAAAAAACCATTGCCCAAACACATTCAACTTAAACTGATTTCAACCATTCGTGGAGTGAATTTTTAAAACAGTTTTTATTGTAGCTGATCCACATGTACTACAATCTGTTTGGTCGATTCTGTGAAATGATCACTCATCAGATTATCGATCATTGGATTGATGACCCAATAGGGACACATTTTCTTACCCGTCCACGGAGTTCAACGTCCGCAACAAAATCCCAGTGCAGACACCTGTTAAATACCTGTCCGAGCCGCGCAAATCCCAAAAAGACAAACAGTCTGACAAAAGTGCGATCCCGACCCATAGTGAATAAGCCCCAATGTGTATAATGATTGGTTTAGGGCAGGTGTAGGTAGCAGGGTAGCATCCACGCTGCACAACATTGCATATGCATAGCATATGGTAGCCAAAGAACGTGTGTATAATTTGTCACAACCAAGGTTTTTATGTCACTTTTCTCATACATTTATGGATTGTAAAACTGGAGGCGGGTCATGACAACGATTACAGAGATTTGAAGCCATTGGGTTGCTTTACAATTCGCCTTTCTAGGTGGGAGGGTCACCCATTGTGTCTTTGTTGAATACTAATTACTGTTGTAATTTCCCTAATTAGAAACTCTATTGGTCGTACATTCAGGCAGAAGAAGAAGCTGGATAATTATTGACTACAGCAGTTCACAGCTGCAGGAAGGGAAGGGTTAAACCTGCTGAACCAGCCCACTCCGAGGGCCGGCCCTGCCCCTTGTGCACACCTCTCGCAGGTAAATAAGTTTTAAAGCGGAAGTGCTTGAGTATTGGAGGGGGCTGTGACTTTAGGAAGGAGCTCCGGCCGACTGCACTCACAGGGGACTTCAGCGTGAGGTACGAGGTACGTGAGGTATGTCATGCGTCAATACAATCTTTGTCAACTTTGTCACCTGAAACTGTACCTGAAACTTAGCAACTGGGAAGAGACACTTCCTGTGAGTCACCGCTTCCAGGAATTTTTGTCACCGGTGATGGGTTTTTAGATTTTAAGCAATTTAATCAATTTTGGGTCACCGGACATGTATGGTAGGCACTTACCCTCAGCCATGTAGCATAAATATAAGGGGCAGATAATGGGTCTCTTGTGTTTACACCTTTACAGTGTTACAGATTGTAAATATATATATAGTCATCCAAACGCTGACCCCTCGATGAAACCTATGAACCACAAGTCTGATCAGTGCTATTGATGGTGGATGTTACGTTTTGTTATAGTAGCGCTGACTGTGTAGTAAATGACCGGTAATACCAGTTTACCACAAGCCTCATTGTTACGTATGATGTATCTTTCATGTCATCGGAACTTTACATTTTTACTTGATGATGATGCGAGGATGTGCACGGTTCATGTGCGTTACGTCTCATCGGATGACTTTATATGGAAACTTACATGAATTCTCAAAATGGGCTTTTCCACCTAAATTGTAATCAAAGCCATTCACAGCTTTCTGAAGACTCTGAATGGCAAATTTCATAACTAAGTGTAAATTTTATTTTATCCCCCTTCAATTTCCGTCAAGTGCCCAGCAAATACATTAGTAGGTTAATTACTAAGCAGTAAGTGGCATCATACATAGGGGGATTAATAAAAGGGGCTCATCCCTTCCAGAACCTCACAAAGGCCAATTTGCTAACTATCCTCAGTTTGCCTCTTCAGTAGTTCATTGACCTAATGACTTGGTCTGTGTGTCGGATTTACCACCCCCCAACACTGATCTGACGCTACATCCTGGGGTTGATATATCATTAAGTAGACTTCCTGCGCCATCTTTTTTAAGACCGTCTTAGGAGCTTGTTGTGTGTTAGATTTATCATACACGTCTTGATAATTGTGACATATGAGGTGTTACTTTCTGCATTGGATTGAAAAATTTGGGGGGGGGGGCGTAAATGAGCATTTGAAACAATTGTGAGACAATTTGTACAATAGAAAACTGACATAAGTGCAACGATAAATTCCTACGCTGAGCTCGCTTCTGATGATTAGGGTTTGGGTCTGTAGATCAAGAGCGTGCAAGACCAACCATGAAGTGACCGCCGCCATTTGTGACGGACTGTACAGTGAGAATCCCCGCACAAGGATTATTTTTGTCCATGTGTTAAATGTTGATCCAATGGAAAGCAAATTGAGAAATTCATTTCTATAGGTTATATACCCCTCACTGATTTCCAGTGTCCGAGCCACAAAACTAAGAGCAGACTGGCGGCTGGGGCTACTATCATCAGTATGTGAGTGGTCCTGACACGTGGGCTGCAGACAACAGACCATACATTTGTAGTCCGTGGTCTGACACTGCACGTGTCAGCTCAGGATGTGGACTCGTAGTGTAATTCTGGCAGGAGAGGTTAGCTGCTGCGTATTTACCTGCCTGTATATATTTTTACCATAGAGGACAGGAAAGAAAGTCCATCAATGCTTTATAAAAAGCAGGTTTTCTCTGCAGATTTTACCATTTGCATTGTAAATAGCGGCATGTGCTGAAAATACAAACTCATGCAACTCAAAAAAAAATTATTTTTTTTCTTGAACAGAGTAATCTGTTCCTGACAGGCGCGGTGCGGCGGGAAGGTACTTCCTGACAAGCGCTGCACTGTTATGGCGATTTTTAGGGACCCGTGACCATACAGAATGTGTGTCGGGTGCATATCGCACACGACTTCCTGCTGTAATACGCGCCATCAGTGATCGCATCTAAGGGGCTTCCGATGTTGTCTGAACCCTCCATTGCCGCTTACTGGGGGGTCTGATACTCCACCGGCAGCCCCTGGGTCTAACAAGTGCCCTGGGGCTGCACAATGTTACTCGACGCAGCGCATTACATGTCACACTGCAATACATTTACATTGCACCGTGTTAGAGCTTGGAGAAGCGATCGGAGGAGATTGTGTGTTCAAGCCAATGGGGCAGATTTACTTACCCGGTCCATTCGCGATCCAGCGGCGCGTTCTCTGCGCTGGATTGGGACCGGTCGGGATTCATTAAGGTAGTTCCTCTGACGTCCACCAGGTGGCGCTGCTGCGCTGAAAAGCATTGGAACGCGCTGGAGTTCACCGAGCCGGGCTGAGTGAAGGTAAGTGCAAGCTCCACGACAGATTTTTTGTTTTAAATGCGGCAGTTTTTCTGAATCCGTGGGGTTTTCGTTCGGCCACGCCCCCAATTTGCGTCGCGTGCATGCCAGCGCCGATGCGTCACAATCCGATCGTGTGCGCCAAAATCTCAGGGCAATACAGGGGAAATCGGCGCAAATCGGAAATATTCGGGTAACACGTCGGGAAAACGCAAATCGGCCCTTAGTAAATGACCCCCAATGTCGTGAAAAAGTATTTGTATTTGCCTTGTTATTACCCAGGAAAGATAATTTGTAACCTCTAAATGACCATGAGTCAGATATCTATGCCAATACATCTAGGTAACAAATACTACTGTGACTCAATAAAAAAATATTAAAGAAAAACAAGTTTTAAATAAAAAGAGCTTTTTTAAAAAAAAAAAATAAAAAATTAATTAAATAAAGTAAAATGGTACCACTGAAAAGAACAATTTGTCACACAAAAAATAAGCCCTCAACCACCTCCGTCAACCAAAAAATACTAAGGTTGTGCAAAAATGTCAATGCTGAAACACATGCGATTTTATCTTTTCATTTTTCTGCTTTAAAATTGGACAAATATAAAGAAAACTATATACGGTAACTGAGGCATCGCTGTAATCGATTCCATGATCTTCCATGAACAAAAGATAATATTTTATTTTTATGGTACAGTGAACAGCCCCCCCAAAAAATTGCTAAAAATGCAAAACAAGAATTGATGATTTTCTTTTTCTCCACACATTAAAGAGTTAATAAAATTTCAGCAATAAGCTAAAGACCCACTAAAATGAAATATTTGTTGAAGAACATTTATTGAAAATAAAAAGCCCTTATGTTGCATAATTGCCCAAATATGTAAAGATTGTGTATCCTTTAAAAAGTGACAATGTAAATCTGCTCTGAGTGACACTTATTTAGGTCTCTCAACGTGACTCGAAATCTGAGCAGGTCCAGCAAAAGTATGATTTTGTGTTTTTTTATGAAAAGGTGAATGTCAATGGTAGTGGATCCTCTAGACCACAGAGGACGATGACATAAGCCGACACCTGGGACTGCAGTCTAAGTTGTACCTGGTTTTCACCAGACCCCGCCGCAAAGCGGGTTGGACTTGTTGCGGTGTGGTACCACCAGGTCGTTCCACAGGTGCGAATTTGTCCGCGTGGCGGGCAAGGCAAGGTACAGAGTCGTAAGGCAGGATCGTGGTCGGGAACAGGCGGGAGGTTTAGCAGAAGGTCAGGACGGGCAGCACAGGATCAGAGTCGGGGACGTAGCAGAAGGTCAGGACGGGCAGCACAGGATCAGAGTCGGATGTAGCGGAAGGTCAGGACGAGCAACACAGGATCAGAGTCGGACGTAGCGGAAGGTCAGGACAGGCAGCACAGGATCAGAGTCAGGGACGCAGTGGAAGGTCAGGACAGGCAGCACAGGATCAGAGTCGGACGTAGCGGAAGGTCAGGATGGGTAGCACAGGATCAGAGTCAGGACGTAGCGGAAGGTCAGGACGGGCAGCACAGGATCAGAGTCGGGACCTAGCGGAAGGTCAGGACGGGCAGCACAGGAGCGAGGTCACAACGGGAAACCAGGATAATCGCACAGGGCATCAGGAAAGCTTTCTCTAAGGCATAAAGCACAAAGATCTGGCAGGGAAGACAGGAAGAGGCTGAGACTTTATCAGAATTGTCAGCCAGCGCCCAAGGAGGCAGGGATGCGCGTGTTGGCGAGGTGAGAGAAGCGGCAGGGGCTGGGGGGCACACGGAGGAGCACGGGTGTTCCTGTGACCCGAGTCACACTTAATCACACTTAAAGTTCTAAGCCTCATAACATTTTACAAAACTGAGAGGACACATAAAAAATCGTGTCATCGGAAAGAAGACAATCGGTAAATGTCAGCTATCACGTTATTTTATGACCATGTGTCAGTAAAGCAGAAAATTTTGAATTCCGAAAATTGTGAATTCATAAACATATGACCCCAATTTTTCAACTACAATAAAGTACAATGGGGCTCATTTAGTAAGGGCTCCGCGGCCGCAATTTCGTCGGGTTTCCCGAATTTTTCTGTTTTGCGCCGAATTCCGCTGGGATTTTGGCACACGTGATCGAATTTCGGCGCCGGCTTTCACGCGACAGAAATCGGGGGACATAGCCGTCGGAAAATCCGACGGATTCGGAAAAAGCGCGGAATTTAAAAAATTAAGCACTTAAGCACTTAAGCACTTGCATGCACCGGAGAGAAGGTGGTGAACTCCGGTGGACCTCAGCACAGCAGCGACACCTGGTGGATATCGGGCGCGTGACCTTAGTGAATTGCCGGAAGACCCAAATCCTCGTCGGAGAACGCTGGATCACATCAGGACTGGTTAAGGAAATGAACCCCAATGTGTCACGAGAAAGACAGCGGGAAAGAGATTGTGAACGCGACGTGAACTTAGGGTGCCGTCACACATGGCGTTTTGAACCCGTTTTTGGCCAAAAACGGGTTGAAAATGCCGCGTGTGACCGCAGCCTTAGTCCTACACTTCTGATGTGGCTTATAACCAATCAGCCTCATCATTGTGTGGTCAGTTTATAACTAGATAATTGGCTTTAAACTTCTTTCCTTTGTGAACTGCCCACATGGTTTCCTTTTGAGGTGCCTCGTGTAGATTTAGTGTTGGAAAAAGCACCAACATATGTGCAAAATCCTGCACAGACTGTGCCTCTGCCGCACAGTATAGCGTATGTATATATATATATATATGTATATGTGTGCTTTCAGGGCTTATAGTTATTGCCTCTCATTTAGATTGAACATTTATATTATAATTAAAAACCACACGGTGGTTTTATTAAAGGTGCGGCAACATAACGACGCCTTGTGGGACGAGACACAGTAGCAGAATAATGATTCCACGCTCAGCTTCTGTCTGACTCAATTGGGCCAAGATCATCTCCAGATATTATCACTGTGACAGGTGGCAATTTTCAGCCATTATTCAAGCTTACAACATCATCCCAGATAATTCCATATAATGCGGAAGGGAAAGATGTGAAGTCTATAGAAGTATATATCCACAGGTGGGAATGTTATAACTGGTATACTGTACATAGGGGGCAGTATTATAGTAGTTATATTCCTGTACATAGGGGGCAGTATTATAGTAGTTATATTCCTGTACATAGGGGGCAGTATTATAGTAGTTATATTCCTGTACATAGGGGGCAGTATTATAGTAGTTATATTCCTGTACATAGGGGGCAGTATTATAGTAGTTATATTCTTGTACATAGGGGGCAGTATTATAGAAGTTATATTCTTGTACATAGGGGGCAGTATTATAGTAGTTATATTCCTGTACATAGGGGGCAGTATTATAGTAGTTATATTCTTGTACATAGGGGGCAGTATTATAGTAGTTATATTCCTGTACATAGGGAGCAGTATTATAGTAGTTATATTCCTGTACATAGGGAGCAGTATTATAGTAGTTATATTCTTGTACATAGGGGGCAGTATTATAGTAGTTCTATTCCTGTACATAGGGGGCAGTATTATAGTAGTTATATTCCTGTACATAGGGGGCAGTATTATAGAAGTTATATTCTTGTACATAGGGGGCAGTATTATAGTAGTTATATTCCTGTACATAGGGAGCAGTATTATAGTAGTTATATTCTTGTACATAGGGGGCAGTATTATAGTAGTTATATTCCTGTACATAGGGGGCAGTATTATAGTAGTTATATTCTTGTACATAGGGGGCAGTATTATAGTAGTTATATTCCTGTACATAGGGGGCAGTATTATAGTAGTTATATTCCTGTACATAGGGGGCAGTATTATAGAAGTTATATTCTTGTACATAGGGGGCAGTATTATAGTAGTTATATTCCTGTACATAGGGAGCAGTATTATAGTAGTTATATTCCTGTACATAGGGGGCAGTATTATAGTAGTTATATTCTTGTACATAGGGGGCAGTATTATAGTAGTTATATTCCTGTACATAGGGGGCAGTATTATAGTAGTTATATTCCTGTACATAGGGGGCAGTATTATAGAAGTTATATTCTTGTACATAGGGGGCAGTATTATAGTAGTTATATTCCTGTACATAGGGAGCAGTATTATAGTAGTTATATTCCTGTACATAGGGGGCAGTATTATAGTAGTTATATTCTTGTACATAGGGGGCAGTATTATTGTAGTTATATTCCTGTACATAGGGGGCAGTATTATAGTAGTTATATTCCTGTACATAGGGGGCAGTATTATAGTAGTTATATTCCTGTACATAGGGGGCAGTATTATAGTAGTTATATTCCTGTACATAGGGGGCAGTATTATAGTAGTTATATTCTTGTACATAGGGGGCAGTATTATAGTAGTTATATTCCTGTACATAGGGGGCAGTATTATAGAAGTTATATTCTTGTACATAGGGGGCAGTATTATAGTAGTTATATTCTTGTACATAGGGAGCAGTATTATAGTAGTTATATTCCTGTACATAGGGGGCAGTATTATAGTAGTTATATTCTTGTACATAGGGGGCAGTATTATAGTAGTTATATTCTTGTACATAGGGGGCAGTATTATAGTAGTTATATTCTTGTACATAGGGAGCAGTATTATAGTAGTTATATTCTTGTACATAGGGGGCAGTATTATAGAAGTTATATTCTTGTACATAGGGAGCAGTATTATAGTAGTTATATTCTTGTACATAGGGGGCAGTATTATAGTAGTTATATTCTTGTACATAGGGAGCAGTATTATAGTAGTTATATTCTTGTACATAGGAGGCAGTATTATAGTAGTTATATTCTTGTACATAGGGAGCAGTATTATAGTAGTTATATTCCTGTACATAGGGGGCAGTATTATAGTAGTTATATTCCTGTACCTAGTATTATAGTAGTTATATTCTTGTACATAGGGGGCAGTATTATAGTAGTTATATTCTTGTACATAGGGGGCAGTATTATAGTAGTTATATTCTTGTACATAGGGGGCAGTATTATAGTAGTTATATTCCTGTACATAGGGGGCAGTATTATAGTAGTTATATTCCTGTACATAGTGGGCAGTATTATAGTAGTTATATTCTTGTACATAGGGGGCAGTATTATAGTAGTTATATTCTTGTACATAGGGAGCAGTATTATAGTAGTTATATTCCTGTACATAGGGGGCAGTATTATAGAAGTTATATTCTTGTACATAGGGGGCAGTATTATAGTAGTTATATTCTTGTACATAGGAGGCAGTATTATAGTAGTTATATTCTTGTACATAGGGGGCAGTATTATAGTAGTTATATTCCTGTACATAGGGGGCAGTATTATAGTAGTTATATTCCTGTACATAGGGGGCAGTATTATAGAAGTTATATTCTTGTACATAGGAGGCAGTATTATAGTAGTTATATTCTTGTACATAGGGGGCAGTATTATAGTAGTTATATTCTTGTACATAGGGGGCAGTATTATAGTAGTTATATTCTTGTACATAGGGGGCAGTATTATAGTAGTTATATTCTTGTACATAGGGGGCAGTATTATAGTAGTTATATTCCTGTACATAGGGGGCAGTATTATAGTAGTTATATTCTTGTACATAGGGGGCAGTATTATAGTAGTTATATTCCTGTACATAGGGGGCAGTATTATAGTAGTTATATTCCTGTACATAGGGAGCAGTATTATAGTAGTTATGAAACGAAGAAAAAACGGAGGGACTACAGCAAGGTGAAAATTCCAGGTAGCTTAAAATTTGTCAAAAAAGAATTTATTGAATCCAGGTTAAAAAAGCACTTGCAAGTGCAAGAAGGACGAACATGGATACACTGGGGGAAGACACAGACAAAAAAAGAGCTTGCGGTAACGCGTTTCGGACTAACGCAACCTAGTCCTTAGTCATACCAGAATGAGTAAGGACTAGGTTGCGTTAGTCCTAAACGCGTTACCGCAAGCTCTTTTTTTGTCTGTGTCTTCCCCCAGTGTATCCATGTTCGTCCTTCTTGCACTTGCAAGTGCTTTTTTAACCTGGATTCAATAAATTCTTTTTTGACAAATTTTAAGCTACCTGGAATTTTCACCTTGCTGTAGTCCCTCCGTTTTTTCTTCGTTTCATTCTTAGCCCTTGTGGCGGGACCACTACCGGATTGGACCCTCTGGACTCCGTGCACACTGTCGTTTTGAGGCTGAACAGGACGTTTTTGGGGTGAGCCGTTTTCAACTTTTTCTATTGCTATTATAGTAGTATGCTATTATTCTTGTATGTAAAGAGTATTATTATAGCAATGTCTGCTCATGTGGTAAACATATATTTTACATTAAAAGTAGCTTATAGTAAGCCAGAATTTTAGAATGTGATCATTATGTGCATTGCACATTGTAATGTAGTTGAAGTGTCCATTGCGTTGTAATTAATTCCTCCTCTTATTTTATTACTTGTTTATCCAGTGTGAAGATTCATCAATAATAATCTGAAGTCCATTTTATTAGCCAGGATTTATAAAGCATTTGGAAAGTGTCTCCTCCTGTCCCCAGACGCCACAGATGTATAATGAAGTCTCCCAACACATGGTAAATGGCTTGTAGGACTGGGAAAGAAGAATAAACAAAAAAATGGCTGAAACTCAGAATGTAAACCTGAAACCAATCTCTTCAGAGGAGAAAACTGCTGATCTTATAGACTTGGCTGCTTTGGAGAAGACACCAGAAGAGAGGAAGAAGGTAAGAAGTGTCGGCTTCTATGAACTGGATGTTCTAAGACATCAGTCAGAAGATGGGGAAACCACCAATAGTATAACGTCTGACGTTACAGAAGGGGAGGACAAAAAAGATCTAGAAGACCAGGACAATGAGAAGGACGGTCAACCCCAAGAAAGCAAAGAAGCAGCCGCCAATTATTATGACCAGGATGTAACTCCATCACCCAAAAGCTGTCGAAAACATAGTGCCCCAACGTGTCTATGTAAAGAATGTGTAGAAAACTACATGAATCTCTGTGAGACTCACACTCACAAGCCAATCCCTGCCGACGAAGAAAAGAGAGAGACAACAACTTCAAGTCTCGACAGCTCGTCCCAAAGAAGCAGAAGTGACTCTGAGACTTCAAGACACACAAACTCCTCCGGAGATGATTTTGTCGGCACCCAAGTGACGCTACCTTATCCCGATAAAAATGGACCCCCCGAGTGTATAGCAAGACTGAGCAATGCCGGCCTGTATGACCCCAGTGAAGACCCTCCAGTAAGAGCTGTGGATGAAGATAACATATCACAGGTGGTTATTAACACAGCTTTTTTTGTTGAGCATCCGGCTCCCTACGAACAAAAGAAGAATGTGCAGCTCGATCTCTGCGATAAGGTGGACATCGAAAAAGGGGATCCTGAGACCGAGCCCTTAATGCGTATCAACCGGAGATCTTTGGAAAAGGAGCCTGTACATCCCGGGTGCTGTCAGTGTCATAGAGTTTGCCTCAAAATTGTGGGATCCTTTGTCCTTGCAATGGTTATCTTCCCAGCCTTCTTATATGGGGCCTACGCATGGCTGCCCTTTGATGCCCCGATGATACCTGATGTACCCACCAGACTGGTATACACGTTGCGTTGTTCGGCCTTTGCTTCATTTCCTATTGTTCTGGGTAAGCAAAAAAATTCTCCATAACGAGATATATTATGAGACGTTGTAACAATGCAATAACTTTTTTTGTGTGTGACTTCTATAATATCTTCTGAAGCGGCTTTGACAAGTCAACTAGTTTCATAGAAGGGGCAAGAAGTCTTTTCGACGTAGCGTAGTATTTTGTGCAGAGTATTTTGGATGAGGCTTCGGCATACTCCTCAACTGTACTGAATTTTCAAGTGCAGTCCCTAATTTTTAGGGACAGTCCATGCAAATTCAGGCAGCACAGCACTGAAATCTGCATTAGGCTAAATTCACACTAACGTGTGGCCACCATAGCGTAGCACAGCAGGCACACGTCGGCGCCAGGGAGAGGAGGAGGGGATGTAATCCGGACAAAGATAGGACATGATCTTTCTCCCAGCTATGGAACGGTACAGTGCCGCAAGTGTGCACCACCATACTGGTCCATACGGCGCCGTGTGCCCATTGCCTGCCAATGGGGGATGTATAGACGTCGGTTGTGTATACGTCCCCCAGCGCCCGTGTGAATGAGGCCTTATGGCATCTTGGATATGATAAACACTGGAAATGTTATCTGCAAGAATTTATAAAGGTAGATTATGTCCACTACGGTAGACACTACCCAAATTTGGGCACGGAAAATCTACCTCCAAATTCATAAAATTTAAAATGCATAAAATTTCTCATCTATACCCTGTAAAAACAAATCTACTTGTAAATGGACCTGCAATGATTATTCGAAAGCACCGGCTTGTCAATTCTTTCTGCATATTTTTTTACAGTGGATTTGACCTTTTCAATGCAGAGGTCCATGGCGAGTACCCAAAATCAGTACATGCTGTTGCATTGCTGTATGTGAGCCTTCCAAAGGTTTTCCCAGATATTGGGGAAAACCTTTGGAAGGCCTAAGAATAAAAAAAGTTAAATTAAAAAAAAAAATGTATTCCCAACCAAATATGGTCCAGATTTTTATTGCATTGGCATGGATTTATTCACACTAATAGCCGGACTGAAAGTTCTTGGTAACCAGTGAGCAATGTGACCAATCACTGGCCTCACAGTAACATAACATTCAGCAGTGACATCATGTTCCTGCGACTGATGAGGCTAATGATCTTGGCAATGCGGGATTTTAGCAGTTTTGGCTCCAGCTAAAAGAGAGTACATTAAAAAAATTAGCAGAGGCCACAACGTGCGAAATGTGAAGTTTAGTAAACATTTCACGCTTTTTGTTTTAATACGTTGTGATTTCTGGCCTTTACAAATCTTCAGATAAAATCCTGAACTAATATGTCAAGTGGGCGGGGCCAATTGTTTTTGTTAACTAATACGGTGCGTAGAAAAATCCATGGACAAAACACTACACCAAGACCCCTCCCCTTGTGACTACAGTCGGGTGTCGTAGTCGTGTTTGCAGTAGGGGAAAGCAGCCACATACACCATCACAGATGATTATAATTCTGTATTTCTGGGTCTTCACACAATGGGGGTCATTTACTAAGGGCCGATTCGCGTTTTCCCGACGTGTTACCCGAATATTTCCGATTTGCGCCAATTGTACCTGAATTGCCCCAGGATTTTGGCGCACGCGATCGGATTGTGACGCATCGGCGCTGGCATGCATGCGACGGAAATCGGGGGGCGTAGCCGAACGAAAACCCGACGGATTCGGAAAAACCGCCTCATTTAAGAAAAAAAATTTGTCACGAAAATTACACTTACCTTCACCAGGTATAGGCCGGTTAATTTCAGGGCATTCCAGCGCGCCTCCGGGGAACTTCAGCGCAGCAGCGCCACCTGGTGGACGGCGGAGGAACTACCTTAGTGAATCCCGGCCGGACCCGAATCCACCGCAGAGAACGCGCTGCTGGATCGCGAATGGACCGAGTAAGTAAATCTGCCCCAATGTTCTGTCCACAAAATAAGGCCGGTATACAATATTTCACAGACTCCAGACATCCATTTGAAGCTGGTCTTAGTATTTTTAGACAGTCGTCTTCCTTGGTACTTTTCCATTGCTGCCTATTACAGAGTTTATCATATTTGTGTAGCACAGCATTATGAAATATCTGATATTATTTAGTGTGGTTATTTAGTGCATGTATTTACATGCCGGAGAAATCTCTGCACTTCTGTGTTCACCAGAAACAATTGGAGAAACAATTAAGCAATCCCTAATTTGGATTAGTGGACAACCATGATTTAAATCTTGTTCCATTGTGTTTTTCAGGTGTTATAGTCCACGGGATCTCGCGTCTCTGCGCCTCTTCCTATGATCCCTTTCAACCTCGAGAGCGAGAAGTGACCATCCACAGGCGCTTTGTGAAGCAGAGCACCTTCCTCTTCGTCTTATTCTTCTTCAACCTCTCAGTGCTGGCCACTTACCTCCCCCAGGAGCAGCTAAAGTTTATCCCGCTCCTCACATGTCTCTTCTGTTTATCTCAGTAAGTCTAAATCCCGCCCCTATATCCCTGCTTAAAGGGCAGGATTGGGAAAAAACATGGCGGCCTTAATCTAGAATCCTCTATGGGTTATGTAGCGATGAGCCGCAACCTGTAGGTGCTGTTTTTGGAGGAATTAGACATGTTTTTCCTGGTGCTGAAAAACTCCCTTAATACAGGTAACATGTCTGATTCATCCCGGTTATTTCCTGCCAGTCATTAAGAATGTAAATGATATCACTCTGGGCCATTGGTGACTAAGGACTGGCAACTCTGTCTTGTTTGGAGGAAGAAATATGTAGATTATGGAGGAAAGACGCTGCTGAGTAAGACTCTTTCCAGAAAATAAATAAACTGTTTGGAGGAACGTCAAAAGATTAATTAACAAAAACAAAGCTGGTGTAATTCCTGCAGTGTCCTCACGGAGTGCTGTTGTACTCATGTTCCGCAGTGATACTTTCTATCGCTGCAATATTCTTAGGGAGAATCACTTATCATCAACATTCTTTTGCTATGTAAGAAGTTCCGATTGGTGTAGGTGAAGGTATAATCTCTCACCTTTTCCCTCCGCTTTGCAGGCTGATATACTGGTTATCCTTCGCCATCGGCCGATCATTCCGAGGATTTGGTTACGGCCTGACGTTCCTGCCTCTGCTCAGCATGATGATCTGTAATCTCTACTTCATGTTCATCGTCGAACCGGAAAAGATGGTCTTTCTGGGAAACAGAGGAGTACCCCAGCACTGATCCCACACCTAGGACACACTATGGCTGCCTCCGTCCTCATCACAGGCTCCTCAGAGCCCCCGGCAGATGAGTGTCCTGAGTTATATGTTACGTAACAATCACTGTTGCAGATATTTGGATGAAGCAGATATCACGACTTCCAATGTATAGAATTAACTATGTGTGTGAAGGATTAATAGTCCCCATGATGGGGAAGGAAGTGACTGGCTGTTGTTATTGAAGACAAAAACAAAATTGTGCCACCTAGTGGCCGGATAATCATCAAACACATAAGTCGTGAAACAATCCAATCATAACGTGGTAGATTTTGCTGTAAATTTTAGTAGCACCCCTGGAGAGGGTTACCAGAACCCGGTGGATGCTGACGTCTCCTCGTGCCCGGTCATGTCTACTCATTAATAGTCCTGATTTCCAAGCTTAGGGATTTAGGGCAGGGTATTATTAAATGTTACGGAAAATTGCAGGTTGCGACAATGGTTAACATTTTCACTGCCAGATTTCTTACATCCTATTCACTGCTTATTCTTCTTATCTGGTTACATTTTATGTGAATATATATCCGGACGACACCTCTGACGTTATTATTTATTAGAAGCCGCTCGTCCGACTGTAAATAAAATCTATTGTTATAATGACCATGACTTCTCCGCATACTGATGTCATATGTTATTATCATGACCTATAGTCTATAGCTTATTGGTCAAGGAAAGACCCAAGTCCATTGAATTTAGCATTTTATACTTGTGATCCTGAGGCGAGCAAAAAACCGTTTTGTTAATGGCAGAGACAAAGCGGTATTTACCGTTTCGGGGGTCGTATTTGGTGCAATGAATTGGGGAAGTTGTTTACAATATGACCCTCTGACTAACTACAGATGCAAACGTCTGCGAAATATGAGAGTTACACAAAATGATAATAAGGAGCCGATTTGTATTTCATCATGGCCGTGGTTGAAGCTTTTTATAAAAGGTTCCCTTTAACCTCTTCACCAATGTGAAGGAATTGATTTTATAGGGAAAGAGAGGGGGAGTTGGGAACTACTTTTCTTGCCTGTCTTGCGCACCACAATGCCTTGTTCTGGCCACAGCAGATTATATATAGTGTGCAGGCAGCTTAAAAATAATCAAATGTTGCACCAAAAAGTTAGTCCTCATGTACACTACTGTATCTCTTTTCCTGTTCTGTATATGCAACTGTATTTTGGCCGTAAATACAGGGCGTTTTTTTTTTTTCACTCGTATAAGCATGTGTGACACCGTATCCATATAAAATACGGCTGGCGGGCAAATGTAGGCTGGCTGACTATTGGCTGAATGACAGATTACACCTGCCACTGGTTCTGATCTCCCTGGATATTGCACTAATATACAGCAGCATAATACGGTGCACAACTGTATGCAACCCGTATGTTATACATTCCCATAGACTTCTACGGGGTGTAGAAATACATGAGAATATAGGACATGCTCTCTATAATTTTTTTTTTACGTCTCAATCACGACACAGTACGTTGCGCAATACAGCCACATTCTTGTGTGAAAGGCGTTATACTAAAAAAACACTAAATGGATATAGCACGGACTGTAACAACCATGAGGATATTGGGGGTCATTTACTAAGGGCCCAATTCGCGTTTTCCCAACGTGTTACCCGAATATTTCCGATTTGCGCCGATTTTCCCTGAATTGCCCCGGGATTTTGGCACACGCGATCGGATTTTGGCGCATCGGCGCTGGCATGCACGCAACGGAAATCGGGGGCGTGGCCGAATGAAAACCCGACGGATTCAGAAAAACCGCCGCAATTTTTTTTAAAAATGTGTTGCGAAAATTGCACTTACCTTCACTCAGCCCGGCTCGGTGTATTCCAGTGCGTTCCAATGCTCTTCAGCGCAGCAGCGCCACGTAGTGGACGTCGGAGGAACTACCTTAATAAATCCCGGCCGGACCCGAATCCACCGCAGAGAACGCGCCGCTGGATCGCGAATGGGCCGGGTAAGTAAATCTGCCCCATTATGTCACTATACCTCTACTGTGAAGGTCATACAAATAATACAAAAATCTCTTGCCCAAGTTGCACTTTTTGTTCTGCCAGCCTTTCCAAACAAGTAATTAAAAGCTTTACAAAAGCAAGATGTACCTCCACATTGTAATTAAAAAAAGTCATCCTACCTAAAACGAGCCCTGATGCTGCTGTTTCGATTGATAGATAAATAAGTTACCACCCTCAGAGTATAGCGACAAATGAAGTATTTATTTATTTTTTTAAATATTCCCCGTAGTAATAAACTATTAGAAAACCTATATATATATTTGGTGTCCCCTTAATCATACGAGCCTATAGAATAATTTTGTTAAAGCGATTTAATCAAAAATTGAGTGTTAAAATAACTTTTATTCCAAAGAGTTTTTAAATTTAATCTTGATTATTTTTTCCCTAAAAATGTAACCATTGGAAATTAAAACTCACTCCACAAAACACAAATCCTCTTAAATCTATGTCAAACCAAAAAATATAAAGTAGAGGGCGACTGCACTGACCCCTGGTGTCAGCATCTCCTCCGTCTTCTGGTTATCACACTGACTGCTCAGGTGGACAACCTAAAGGGTTCCAGAATTTCTTAAACCCCCTTGGGTGCTGGAGGAGGAGTGATGGGGGGTGCACTTACCTAGCTCCGGCTTCCAAAATCGCATCAGTCTTCTGGTCTGACGTCCCACAGTGCGGTGAGGCCACTGTTTCCCAGAAGCGCGTCCCATGACCCCAGGGACTTCTGGCCGAGCCATCAGGAAGACTGACGCGATGCTGGGAGTCGGGTAAGTACATTTTCTTTTTTTCATCACCCTTTCTCCATGCCCCTTGGGGTTTTTTAAGAATCCTGAAAATCCCCTTTAAAGAAATCTACCATTTGATTTAATGCATTTTGAACCAGAAACATGGTGCAGAATTCCAGGAATTGTTTAATCCCTGAACTGAGTGGTTTAGCTAAAAAAAAAATAAATTATAACATTCAGGACCTTGGGAAAGCTGGGTGGCTACATAAACACATTACACAAGGAGCTTCTTGAACTGTCCAGACAGGACTAATCTACCTGAACTGGATGACTCGTACACAGCAGCTGGGAGATGGTCCAGCGATTGATTACTTCTGCACAGCAGAGACAACACAGCGATTACATAATTCTCTGGAGCAGCTGCATCATTAGGTAAGAGGAGAAGCGCCAGAGCCTCATTATCAGCATTTTATAATAGTTTTTCAGCAAAACCAAGATATGTTTCTGCATCAGTTGTAGCTACAGCAGTCTCAAGGTATGTTTGGGTCATAATGCATCAAATCCAATGGTAGATTTTCTTTAAACTATAAGGTCATTTATAGCACGGTGGCTCAGTGGTTAGCACTACAGCCTTGCAGCGCTGGAGTCCTTGGTTCAAGTCCCATCTGCAAAGAGTTTGTATGTTCTCTCCGTGTTTGTTTGGGTTTCCTCTGGGTCCTCCGGTTACCTCCCACACTCCAAAACATACTGGTAAGTTGATTAGATTGTGAGCCCGATGGGGACAGGGACTGATGTGCAGCACTGCTTAATCTGTTTGGATAATACCATAATATAGGCTCATACAACCTATGATGTGTAATGAAGACTCACCACTAGGGGGAGCAGCACTACTTTCATTTCTTTGTCTTTATTCTGAATCTCAGATAGAAGTTTTTGCAGAGTTTCATGTAAAATTCGCTACTATTGTAATAGTGTGTCATCTCCAAGACGATCAGCAAGGCTGTAAAATGCAGAACTTGTGTTAACCTTCATCAACCCTTTATTTGAGGAGTAGCTCCTACAATACTCAGGTTGGGGCGAGGTTTTGTATTCACGCTAGAAAGTTTTTGGATTTGCACCAGGGACCCCATTGACTTGCTGCGCCCTGTTACTATACCATACAATAATAATGAGCGCAGCTCCTCCTCGTCCTACAATAACTCTGCATTGTGGATCTGTTTGTCACGTAACCTCCATGTGAACCCAGCGTATAATTCCAGAGCAAACACAAGATTTGGGCTTGTTCATTGACCTGATCGATTGTATACCCGGTAACGAGGTACAATCCCAGGCTTGTTAGGACTGGTTACTAATTACCAGACCACTGATAAACCCATCGACAGTCACTGGACTAAAGAAGTGTTATGGGGGTCTATAAATAAGCCCATGTCTCCTTAATGCTGCACTCCAGCTCAGCGGGAAAGACTCTTCAGATTAGACATAAAACTTTATGATCAGGAACAACAACACCCATGCTGACCCCTGACCACTGCTGGCTATGATAGAAAGGTGTCAGGACACACAGGACATGGCAGCTCGCTGTGTATGGGAGGTGTATTCACAGAGGGGTCAGAGCACCCATGCTGACCCCTGACCACTGCTGGCTATGATAGAAAGGTGTCAGGACACACAGGACATGGCAGCTTGCTGTGTATGGGGGGTGTAGTCACAGAGGGGTCAGAGCACCCATGCTGACCCCTGACCACTGCTGGCTATGATAGAAAGGTGTCAGGACACACAGGACATGGCAGCTCGCTGTGTATGGGAGGTGTATTCACAGAGGGGTCAGAGCGCCCATGCTGACCCCTGACCACTGCTGGCTATGATAGAAAGGTGTCAGGACACACAGGACATGGCAGCTCGCTGTGTATGGGAGGTGTAGTCACAGAGGGGTCAGAGCACCCATGCTGACCCCTGACCACTTCTGGCTATGATAGAAAGGTGTCAGGACACACAGGACATTGCAGCTCGCTGTGTATGGGGGGTGTAGTCACAGAGGGGTCAGAGCACCCATGCTGACCCCTGACCACTGCTGGCTATGATAGAAAGGTGTCAGGACACACAGGACATGGCAGCTCGCTGTGTATGGGAGGTGTATTCACAGAGGGGTCAGAGCGCCCATGCTGACCCCTGACCACTGCTGGCTATGATAGAAAGGTGTCAGGACACGGCAGCTCGCTGTGTATGGGAGGTGTATTCACAGAGGGGTCAGAGCGCCCATGCTGACCCCTGACCACTACTGGCTATGATAGAAAGGTGTCAGGACACACAGGACATGGCAGCTCGCTGTGTATGGGAGGTGTATTCACAGAGGGGTCAGAGCGCCCATGCTGAGCGCTGACCACTGCTGGCTATGATAGAAAGGTGTCAGGACACACAGGACATGGCAGCTCGCTGTGTATGGGGGGTGTAGTCACAGAGGGGTCAGAGCATCCATGCTGACCCCTGACCACTTCTGGCTATGATAGAAAGGTGTCAGGACACACAGGACATGGCAGCTCGCTGTGTATGGGGGGTGTAGTCACAGAGGGGTCAGAGCACCCATGCTGACCCCTGACCACTGCTGTTTATGATAGAAAGGTGTCAGGACACACAGGACATGGCAGCTCACTGTGTATGGGGGGTGTAGTCACAGAGGGGTCAGAGCACCCATGCTGACCCCTGACCACTTCTGGCTATGATAGAAAGGTGTCAGGACACACAGGACATTGCAGCTCGCTGTGTATGGGGGGTGTAGTCACAGAGGGGTCAGAGCACCCATGCTGACCCCTGACCACTGCTGGCTATGATAGAAAGGTGTCAGGACACACAGGACATGGCAGCTCGCTGTGTATGGGAGGTGTATTCACAGAGGGGTCAGAGCGCCCATGCTGACCCCTGACCACTGCTGGCTATGATAGAAAGGTGTCAGGACACACTGGACATGGCAGCTTGCTGTGTATGGGGGGTGTAGTCACAGAGGGGTCAGAGCACCCATGCTGACCCCTGACCACTGCTGGCTATGATAGAAAGGTGTCAGGACACACAGGACATGGCAGCTCGCTGTGTATGGGAGGTGTATTCACAGAGGGGTCAGAGCGCCCATGCTGACCCCTGACCACTGCTGGCTATGATAGAAAGGTGTCAGGACACAAGACATGGCAGCTCGCTGTGTATGGGGGGTGTAGTAACAGAGGGGTCAGAGCACCCATGCTGACCCCTGACCACTGCTGGCTATGATAGAAAGGTGTCAGGACACACTGGACATGGCAGCTTGCTGTGTATGGGAGGTGTATTCACAGAGGGGTCAGAGCGCCCATGCTGACCCTTGACCACTGCTGGCTATGATAGAAAGGTGTCAGGACACACAGGACATGGCAGCTCGCTGTGTATGGGAGGTGTATTCACAGAGGGGTCAGAGCGCCCATGCTGACCCCTGACCACTGCTGGCTATGATAGAAAGGTGTCAGGACACAAGACATGGCAGCTCGCTGTGTATGGGGGGTGTAGTAACAGAGGGGTCAGAGCACCCATGCTGACCCCTGACCACTGCCGGCTATGATAGAAAGGTATCAGGACACACAGGACATGGCATCTCGCTATGTATGGGGGGGTCTAGTCACATATGGATCAGAGCACCCATGCTGACCCCTGACCACTGCTGGCTATGATAGAAAGGTGTCAGGACACAGGACATAGCAGCTCGCTGTGTATGGGGGGTGTAGTCACAGAGCGGTCAGAGCACCCATGCTGACCCCTGACCACTGCTGGCTATGATAGATAGGTGTCAGTACACACAGGACATGGCATCTCGCTGTGTATGGGGGTGTAGTCACAGAGGGGTGAGAACACCCATGCTGACCCCTGACCACTGCTGGCTATGATAGAAAGGTGTCAGGGAACAGGACATGGCAGCTCACTGTGTATGGGGGTGTAGTCACAGAGGGGTCAGAGCACCCATGCTGACCCCTGACCACTGCTGGCTATGATAGAAAGGTGTCAGGACATGGCAGCTCACTGTGTATGGGGGTGTAGTCACAGAGGGGTCAGAGCGCCCATGCTGACCGCTGACCACTGCTGGCTATGATAGAAAGGTGTCAGGACACAGGACATGGCAGCTCGCTGTGTATGGGGGGTGTAGTCACAGAGGGGTCAGAGCACCCATGCTGACCCCTGACCACTGCTGGCTATGATAGAAAGGTGTCAGGACACACAGGACATGACAGCTCCCTGTGTATGGAGGGTGTAGTCACAGAGGGGTCAGAGCGCCCATGCTGACCCCTGACCACTGCTGGCTATGATAGAAAGGTGTCAGGACACACAGGACATGGCAGCTCGCTGTGTATGGGGGGTGTAGTCACAGAGGGGTCAGAGTGCCCATGATGACCCCTGATCACTGCTGGCTATGATAGAAAGGTGTCAGGACACACAGGCATGGCAGCTCGCTGTGTATGGGGGTGTAGTCACAGAGGGGTCAGAGCACCCATGCTGACCCCTGACCACTGCTGGCTATGATAGAAAGGTGTCAGGACACACAGGACATGGCAGCTCCCTGTGTATGGGGGTGTAGTCACAGGGGGGTCAGAGCGCCCATGCTGATCCCTGACCACTGCTGGCTATGATAGAAAGGTGTCAGGTTACACAGGACATGGCAGCTCATGTGTATATGGGGGGTGTAGTCACAGAGAGGTCAGAGCACCCATGCTGACCCCTGACCACTGCTGGCTATGATAGAAAGGTGTCAGGACACACAGGACATGGCAGCTCGCTGTGTATGGAGGGTGTAGTCACAGAGGGGTCAGAGCACCCATGCTGACCCCTGACCACTGCTGGCTATGATAGAAAGGTATCAGGACACACAGGACATGGCAGCTTACTGTGTATATGGGCGGTGTAGTCACAGAGAGGTCAGAGCACCCATGCTGACCCCTGACCACTGCTGGCTATGATAGAAAGGTGTCAGGACACACAGGACATGGCATCTCGCTGTGTATGGGGGGTCTAGTCACAGAGGGGTCAGAGCACCCATGCTGACCCCTGACCACTGCTGGCTATGATAGAAAGGTGTCAGGACACAGGACATAGCAGCTCGCTGTGTATGGGGGTGTAGTCACAGAGCGGTCAGAGCACCCATGCTGACCCCTGACCACTGCTGGCTATGATAGAAAGGTGTCAGGACACACAGGACATGGCAGCTCGCTGTGTATGGGGGGTGTAGTCACAGAGGGGTCAGAGCGCCCATGCTGACCCCTGACCACTGCTGGCTATGATAGATAGGTGTCAGGACACACAGGACAGGGCAGCTCGCTGTGTATGGGGGTGTAGTCACAGAGGGGTCAGAGCACCCATGCTGACACCTGACCACTGCTGGCTATGATAGAAAGGTGTCAGGACACACAGGACATGGCAGCTCGGTGTGTATGGGGGATGTAGTCACAGAGGGATCAGAGCGCCCATGCTGACCCCTGACCACTGCTGGCTATGATAGAAAGGTGTCAGGACACAGGACATAGGAGCTCGCTGTGTATGGGGGGTGTAGTCACAGAGAGGTCAGAGCGCCCATGCTGACCCCTAACCACTGCTGGCTATGATAGAAAGGTGTCAGGACACACAGGACATGGCAGCTCGCTGTGTATGGGGAATGTAGTCACAGAGGAGTCAGAGCGCCCATGCTGACCCCTGACCACTGCTGGCTATGATAGAAAGGTGTCAGGACACACAGGACATGGCAGCTCGCTGTGTATGGGGGGCGTAGTCACAGAGGGGTCAGAGCGCCCATGCTGACCCCTGACCACTGCTGGCTATGATAGAAAGGTCTCAGGACACACAGGACATGGCAGCTCGCTGTGTATGGGAGTGTAGTCACAGAGGGGTCAGAGCGCCCATGCTGACCCCTGACCACTGCTGGCTATGATAGAGGTGTCAGGACACACAGGACATGGCAGCTCGCTGTGTATAGGGGGTGTAGTCACAGGGGGGTCAGAGCACCCATGCTGACCCCTGACCACTGCTGGCTATGATAGAAAGGTGTTAGGACACAGGACATGGAAGCTCGCTGTGTATGGGGGGTGTAGTCACAGAGGGGTCAGAGCGCCCATGCTGACCCCTGACCACTGCTGGCTATGATAGAAAGGTCTCAGGACACACAAAACATGGCAGCTCTCTGTGTATGGGAGTGTAGTCACAGAGGGGCCAGAGCGCCCATGCTGACCCCTGACCACTGCTGGCTATGATAGAAAGATGTCAAGACACACAGGACATAGCAGCTCGCTGTGTATGGGGGGTGTAGTCACAGAGGGGTCAGAGCGCCCATGCTGACCCCTGACCACTGCTGGTTATGATAGAAAGGTGTCAGGACACACAGGACATGGCAGCTCGCTGTGTATGGGGGTGTAGTCACAGAGGGGTCACAGCACCCATGCTGACCACTGCTGGCTATGATAGAAAGGTGTCAGGACACACAGGACATGGCAGCTCCCTGTGTATGGGGGTGTAGTTACAGAGAGGTCAGAGCACCCATGCTGACCCCTGACCACTGCTGGCTATGATAGAAAGTTATCAGGACACACAGGACATGGCAGCTCGCTGTGTATGGGGGGTGTAGTCACAGAGGGGTCAGAGCGCCCATGCTGACCCCTGACCACTGCTGGCTATGATAGAAAGGTGTCAGGACACACAGGACATGGCAGCTCGCTGTGTATGGGAGGTGTAGTCACAGAGAGGTCAGAGCGCCCATGCTGACCCCTGACCACTGCTGGCTATGATAGAAAGGTGTCAGGACACACAGGACATGGCAGCACGCTGTGTATGGGGGTGTAGTCACAGGGGGGTCAGAGCGCCCATGCTGACCCCTGACCACTGCTGGCTTTGATAGAAAGGTGTCAGGACACACAGGACATGGCAGCTCGCTGTGTATGGGGGGTGTAGTCACTGAGGGGTCAGAGCCCCCATGCTGACCCCTGACCACTGCTGGCTATGATAGAAAGGTGTCAGGATACACAGGACATGGCAGCTCGCTGTGTATGGGGGGTGTAGTCACAGAGGGGTCAGAGCGCCCATGCTGACCCCTGACCACTGCTGGCTATGATAGAAAGGTGTCAGGACACACAGGACATGGCAGCTCGCTGTGTATGGGGGGTGTAGTCACAGAGGGGCCAGAGCGCCCATGCTGACCCCTGACCACTGCTGGCTATGATAGAAAGGTGTCAGGACACACAGGACATGGCAGCTCGCTGTGTATGGGTGGTGTAGTCACAGAGGGGTCAGAGCGCCCATGCTGACCACTGCTGGCTGTGATAGAAAGGTGTCAGGACACAGGACATGGCAGCTCGCTGTGTATGGGGGGGGTGTAGTCACAGAGGGCTCAGAGCGCCCATGCTGACCCCTGACCACTGCTGGCTATGATAGAAAGGTCTCAGGACACACAGGACATGGCAGCTCGCTGTGTATGGGAGTGTAGTCACAGAGGGGTCAGAGCGCCCATGCTGACCCCTGACCACTGCTGGCTATGATAGAAACGTGTCAGGACACACAGGACATGGCAGCTCGCTGTTTATGGGGGGTGTAGTCACAGAGAGGTCAGAGCGCCCATGCTGACCCCTGACCACTGCTGGCTATGATAGAGGTGTCAGGACACACAGGACATGGCAGCTCGCTGTGTATAGGGGGTGTAGTCACAGGGGGGTCAGAGCACCCATGCTGACCCCTGACCACTGATGGCTATGATAGAAAGGTGTTAGGACACAGGACATGGAAGCTCGCTGTGTATGGGGGGTGTAGTCACAGAGGGGTCAGAGCGCCCATGCTGACCCCTGACCACTGCTGGCTATGATAGAAAGGTCTCAGGACACACAAAACATGGCAGCTCTCTGTGTATGGGAGTGTAGTCACAGAGGGGCCAGAGCGCCCATGCTGACCCCTGACCACTGCTGGCTATGATAGAAAGATGTCAAGACACACAGGACATAGCAGCTCGCTGTGTATGGGGGGTGTAGTCACAGAGGGGTCAGAGCGCCCATGCTGACCCCTGACCACTGCTGGTTATGATAGAAAGGTGTCAGGACACACAGGACATGGCAGCTCGCTGTGTATGGGGGTGTAGTCACAGAGGGGTCACAGCACCCATGCTGACCACTGCTGGCTATGATAGAAAGGTGTCAGGACACACAGGACATGGCAGCTCCCTGTGTATGGGGGTGTAGTTACAGAGAGGTCAGAGCACCCATGCTGACCCCTGACCACTGCTGGCTATGATAGAAAGTTGTCAGGACACACAGGACATGGCAGCTCGCTGTGTATGGGGGGTGTAGTCACAGAGGGGTCAGAGCGCCCATGCTGACCCCTGACCACTGCTGGCTATGATAGAAAGGTGTCAGGACACACAGGACATGGCAGCTCGCTGTGTATGGGAGGTGTAGTCACAGAGAGGTCAGAGCGCCCATGCTGACCCCTGACCACTGCTGGCTATGATAGAAAGGTGTCAGGACACACAGGACATGGCAGCACGCTGTGTATGGGGGTGTAGTCACAGGGGGGTCAGAGCGCCCATGCTGACCCCTGACCACTGCTGGCTATGATAGAAAGGTGTCAGGACACACAGGACATGGCAGCTCGCTGTGTATGGGGGGTGTAGTCACTGAGGGGTCAGAGCCCCCATGCTGACCCCTGACCACTGCTGGCTATGATAGAAAGGTGTCAGGATACACAGGACATGGCAGCTCGCTGTGTATGGGGGGTGTAGTCACAGAGGGGTCAGAGCGCCCATGCTGACCCCTGACCACTGCTGGCTATGATAGAAAGGTGTCAGGACACACAGGACATGGCAGCTCGCTGTGTATGGGGGGTGTAGTCACAGAGGGGCCAGAGCGCCCATGCTGACCCCTGACCACTGCTGGCTATGATAGAAAGGTGTCAGGACACACAGGACATGGCAGCTCGCTGTGTATGGGTGGTGTAGTCACAGAGGGGTCAGAGCGCCCATGCTGACCACTGCTGGCTGTGATAGAAAGGTGTCAGGACACAGGACATGGCAGCTCGCTGTGTATGGGGGGGTGTAGTCACAGAGGGCTCAGAGCGCCCATGCTGACCCCTGACCACTGCTGGCTATGATAGAAAGGTGTCAGGACACACAGGACATGGCAGCTCGCTGTGTATGGGGGGTGTAGTCACAGAGGAGTCAGAGCCCCCATGCTGACCCCTGACCACTGCTGGCTATGATAGAAAGGTGTCAGGACACACAGGACATGGCAGCTCGCTGTGTATGGGGGGTGTAGTCACAGAGGGGTCAGAGCACCCATGCTGACCCCTGACCACTGTTGGCTATGATAGAAAGGTGTCAGGACACACAGGACATGGCAGCTCGTTGTGTATGGGGGGGTATAGTCACAGAGGGGTCAGAGCACCCATGCTGACCCCTGACCACTGCTGGCTATGATAGAAAGGTGTCAGGACACACAGGACATGGCAGCTCGCTGTGTATGGGGGAGTAGTCACAGAGGGGTCAGAGCGCCCATGCTGACCCCTGACCACTGCTGGCTATGATAGAAAGGTGTCAGGACACACAGGACATGGCAGCTCACTGTGTATGGGGGGTGTAGTCACAGAGGGGTCAGAGCGCCCATGCTGACCCCTGACCACTGCTGGCTTTGATAGAAAGGTGTCAGGACACACAGGACATGGCAGCTCGCTGTGTATGGGGGGTGTAGTCATAGAGAGGTCAGAGCGCCCATGCTGACCCCTGACCACTGCTGGCTATGATAGAAAGGTGTCAGGACACACAGGACATGGCAGCTCGCTGTGTATGGGGGTGTAGTCACAGAGGGGTCAGAGCACCCATGCTGACCCCTGCTGGCTATGATAGAAAGGTGTCAGGACACACAGGACATGGCAGCTCGCTGTGTATGGGGGTGTAGTCACAGAGAGGTCAGAGCGCCCATGCTGACCCCTGTCCACTGCTGGCTGTGATAGAAAGGTGTCAGGACACAGGACATGGCAGCTCGCTGTGTATGGGGGTGTAGTCACAGAGGGGTCAGAGCACCCATGCTGACCCCTGACCACTGCTGGCTATGATAGAAAGGTGTCAGGACACACAGGACATGGCAGCTCGCTGTGTATGGGGGATGTAGTCACAGAGGGGTCAGAGCACCCATGCTGACCCCTGACCACTGCTGGCTATGATAGAAAGGTGTCAGGACACACAGGACATGGCAGCTCGCTGTGTATGGGGGGTGTAGTCACAGAGGGGTCAGAGCACCCATGCTGACCCCTGACCACTGCTGGCTATGATAGAAAGGTGTCAGGACACAAAGGACATGGCAGCTTGCTGTGTATGGGGGTGTAGTCACAGAGGGGTCAGAGCCTCCATGCTGACCCCTGACCACTGCTGGCTATGATAGAAAGGTGTCAGGACACACAGGACATGGCAGCTCGCTGTGTATGGGGGGCGTAGTCACAGAGGGGTCAGAGCGCCCATGCTGACCCCTGACCACTGCTGGCTATGATAGAAAGGTGTCAGGACACACAGGACATGGCAGCTCGCTGTGTATGGGGGGTGTAGTCACAGAGGGGTCAGAGCGCCCATGATGACCCCTGACCACTGCTGGCTATGATAGAAAGGTGTCAGGACATACAGGACATGGCAGCTCGCTGTGTATGGGGGGTGAAGTCACATAGCGGTCAGAGCGCCCATGCTGACCCCTGACCACTGCTGGCTATGATAGAAAGGTGTCAGAACACACAGGACATGGCAGCTCGCTGTGTATGGGGGGTGTAGTCACAGAGGGGTCAGAGCGCCCATGCTGACCCCTGACCACTGCTGGCTATGATAGAAAGGTGTCAGGACACACAGGACATGGCAGCTCGCTGTGTATGGGAGGTGTAGTCACAGAGAGGTCAGAGCGCCCATGCTGACCCCTGACCACTGCTGGCTATGATAGAAAGGTGTCAGGACACACAGGACATGGCAGCACCCTGTGTATGGGGGTGTAGTCACAGAGGGGTCAGAGCGCCCATGCTGACCCCTGACCACTGCTGGCTATGATAGAAAGGTGTCAGGACACACAGGACATGGCAGCTCGCTTTGTATGGGGGGTGTAGTCACAGAGGGGACAGAGCACCCATGCTGACCCCTGACCACTGCTGGCTATGATAGAAAGGTGTCAGGACACACAGGACATGGCAGCTCGCTGTGTATGGGGGGTGTAGTCACAGAGGGGTCAGAGCGCCCATGCTGACCCCTGACCACTGCTGGCTATGATAGAAAGGTGTCAGGACACACAGGACATGGCAGCTCGCTGTGTATGGGAGGTGTAGTCACAGAGAGGTCAGAGCGCCCATGCTGACCCCTGACCACTGCTGGCTATGATAGAAAGGTGTCAGGACACACAGGACATGGCAGCACCCTGTGTATGGGGGTGTAGTCACAGAGGGGTCAGAGCGCCCATGCTGACCCCTGACCACTGCTGGCTATGATAGAAAGGTGTCAGGACACACAGGACATGGCAGCTCGCTGTGTATGGGGGGTGTAGTCACAGAGGGGTCAGAGCGCCCATGATGACCCCTGACCACTGCTGGCTATGATAGAAAGGTGTCAGGACATACAGGACATGGCAGCTCGCTGTGTATGGGGGGTGAAGTCACATAGCGGTCAGAGCGCCCATGCTGACCCCTGACCACTGCTGGCTATGATAGAAAGGTGTCAGAACACACAGGACATGGCAGCTCGCTGTGTATGGGGGGTGTAGTCACAGAGGGGTCAGAGCGCCCATGCTGACCCCTGACCACTGCTGGCTATGATAGAAAGGTGTCAGGACACACAGGACATGGCAGCTCGCTGTGTATGGGAGGTGTAGTCACAGAGAGGTCAGAGCGCCCATGCTGACCCCTGACCACTGCTGGCTATGATAGAAAGGTGTCAGGACACAGGACATGGCAGCTCGCTGTGTATGGGGGGTGTAGTCACAGAGGGGTCAGAGCGCCCATGCTGACCCCTGACCACTGCTGGCTATGATAGAAAGGTGTCAGGACACACAGGACATGGCAGCTCGCTTTGTATGGGGGGTGTAGTCACAGAGGGGACAGAGCACCCATGCTGACCCCTGACCACTGCTGGCTATGATAGAAAGGTGTCAGGACACACAGGACATGGCAGCTCGCTGTGTATGGGGGGTGTAGTCACTGAGGGGTCAGAGCCCCCATGCTGACCCCTGACCACTGCTGGCTATGATAGAAAGGTGTCAGGATACACAGGACATGGCAGCTCGCTGTGTATGGGGGGGTATAGTCACAGAGGGGTCAGAGCACCCATGCTGACCCCTGACCACTGCTGGCTATGATAGAAAGGTGTCAGGACACACAGGACATGGCAGCTCGCTGTGTATGGGGGGTGTAGTCACAGAGGGGCCAGAGCGCCCATGCTGACCCCTGACCACTGCTGGCTATGATAGAAAGGTGTCAGGACACACAGGACATGGCAGCTCGCTGTGTATGGGTGGTGTAGTCACAGAGGGGTCAGAGCGCCCATGCTGACCACTGCTGGCTATGATAGAAAGGTGTCAGGACACAGGACATGGCAGCTCACTGTGTATGGGGGGGTGTAGTCACAGAGGGGTCAGAGCGCCCATGCTGACCCCTGACCACTGCTGGCTATGATAGAAAGGTGTCAGGACACACAGGACATGGCAGCTCGCTGTGTATGGGGGGTGTAGTCACAGAGGGGTCAGAGCACCCATGCTGACCCCTGACCACTGTTGGCTATGATAGAAAGGTGTCAGGACACACAGGACATGGCAGCTCGCTGTGTATGGGGGGGTATAGTCACAGAGGGGTCAGAGCGCCCATGCTGACCCCTGACCACTGCTGGCTATGATAGAAAGGTGTCAGGACACACAGGACATGGCAGCTCGCTGTGTATGGGGGGTGTAGTCACAGAGGGGTCAGAGCACCCATGCTGACCCCTGACCACTGTTGGCTATGATAGAAAGGTGTCAGGACACACAGGACATGGCAGCTCGCTGTGTATGGGGGGGTATAGTCACAGAGGGGTCAGAGCGCCCATGCTGACCCCTGACCACTGCTGGCTATGATAGAAAGGTGTCAGGACACACAGGACATGGCAGCTCGCTGTGTATGGGGGAGTAGTCACAGAGGGGTCAGAGTGCCCATGCTGACCCCTGACCACTGCTGGCTATGATAGAAAGGTGTCAGGACACACAGGACATGGCAGCTCACTGTGTATGGGGGGTGTAGTCACAGAGGGGTCAGAGCGCCCATGCTGACCCCTGACCACTGCTGGCTATGATAGAAAGGTGTCAGGACACACAGGACATGGCAGCTCGCTGTGTATGGGGGGTGTAGTCATAGAGAGGTCAGAGCGCCCATGCTGACCCCTGACCACTGCTGGCTATGATAGAAAGGTGTCAGGATACACAGGACATGGCAGCTCGCTGTGTATGGGGGTGTAGTCACAGAGGGGTCAGAGCACCCATGCTGACCCCTGCTGGCTATGATAGAAAGGTGTCAGGACACACAGGACATGGCAGCTCGCTGTGTATGGGGGTGTAGTCACAGAGAGGTCAGAGCGCCCATGCTGACCCCTGACCACTGCTGGCTGTGATAGAAAGGTGTCAGGACACAGGACATGGCAGCTCGCTGTGTATGGGGGTGTAGTCACAGAGGGGTCAGAGCACCCATGCTGACCCCTGACCACTGCTGGCTATGATAGAAAGGTGTCAGGACACACAGGACATGGCAGCTCGCTGTGTATGGGGGATGTAGTCACAGACGGGTCAGAGCACCCATGCTGACCCCTGACCACTGCTGGCTATGATAGAAAGGTGTCAGGACACAAAGGACATGGCAGCTCGCTGTGTATGGGGGGTGTAGTCACAGAGGGGTCAGAGCACCCATGCTGACCCCTGACCACTGCTGGCTATGATAGAAAGGTGTCAGGACACAAAGGACATGGCAGCTTGCTGTGTATGGGGGTGTAGTCACAGAGGGGTCAGAGCCTCCATGCTGACCCCTGACCACTGCTGGCTATGATAGAAAGGTGTCAGGACACACAGGACATGGCAGCTTGCTGTGTATGGGGGGTGTAGTCACAGAGGGGTCAGAGCGCCCATACTGACCCCTGACCCCTGCTGGCTATGATAGAAAGGTGTCAGGACACACAGGACATGGCAGCTCGCTGTGTATGGGGGGTGTAGTCACAGAGGGGTCAGAGCGCCCATGCTGTCCCCTGACCACTGCTGGCTATGATAGAAAGGTGTCAGGACACACAGGACATGGCAGCTCGCTGTGTATGGGGGGCGTAGTCACAGAGGGGTCAGAGCGCCCATGCTGACCCCTGACCACTGCTGGCTATGATAGAAAGGTGTCAGGACACACAGGACATGGCAGCTCGCTGTGTATGAGGGGTGTAGTCACAGAGGGGTCAGAGCACCCATGCTGACCCCTGACCACTGTTGGCTATGATAGAAAGGTGTCAGGACACACAGGACATGGCAGCTCGCTGTGTATGGGGGGGTATAGTCACAGAGGGGTCAGAGCGCCCATGCTGACCCCTGACCACTGCTGGCTATGATAGAAAGGTGTCAGGACACACAGGACATGGCAGCTCGCTGTGTATGGGGGAGTAGTCACAGAGGGGTCAGAGCGCCCATGCTGACCCCTGACCACTGCTGGCTATGATAGAAAGGTGTCAGGACACACAGGACATGGCAGCTCACTGTGTATGGGGGGTGTAGTCACAGAGGGGTCAGAGCGCCCATGCTGACCCCTGACCACTGCTGGCTATGATAGAAAGGTGTCAGGACACACAGGACATGGCAGCTCACTGTGTATGGGGGGTGTAGTCACAGAGGGGTCAGAGCGCCCATGCTGACCCCTGACCACTGCTGGCTATGATAGAAAGGTGTCAGGACACAAAGGACATGGCAGCTTGCTGTGTATGGGGGTGTAGTCACAGAGGGGTCAGAGCCTCCATGCTGACCCCTGACCACTGCTGGCTATGATAGAAAGGTGTCAGGACACACAGGACATGGCAGCTTGCTGTGTATGGGGGGTGTAGTCACAGAGGGGTCAGAGCGCCCATACTGACCCCTGACCCCTGCTGGCTATGATAGAAAGGTGTCAGGACACACAGGACATGGCAGCTCGCTGTGTATGGGGGGTGTAGTCACAGAGGGGTCAGAGCGCCCATGCTGTCCCCTGACCACTGCTGGCTATGATAGAAAGGTGTCAGGACACACAGGACATGGCAGCTCGCTGTGTATGGGGGGGTGTAGTCACAAAGAGGTCAGAGCGCCCATGCTGACCCCTGACCACTGCTGGCTATGATAGAAAGGTGTCAGGACACACAGGACATGGCAGCTCGCTGTGTATGGGGGGCGTAGTCACAGAGGGGTCAGAGCGCCCATGCTGACCCCTGACCACTGCTGGCTATGATAGAAAGGTGTCAGGACACACAGGACATGGCAGCTCGCTGTGTATGGGGGGGTGTAGTCACAGAGGGGTCAGAGCACCCATGCTGACCCCTGACCACTGCTGGCTATGATAGAAAGGTGTCAGGACACACAGGACATGGCAGCTCGCTGTGTATGGGGGGTGTAGTCACAGAGGGGTCAGAGCGCCCATGATGACCCCTGACCACTGCTGGCTATGATAGAAAGGTGTCAGGACATACAGGACATGGCAGCTCGCTGTGTATGGGGGTGTAGTCACAGAGGGGTCAGAGCGCCCATGATGACCCCTGACACACTTGGCAAGCAACATCTTATACAATCTTAAAGGCATTGTCCAGGGTCAGGATACTGATGACCTTCCTATAGTTTATGTTGTGAATATTAGATCAGTTGGAAACCCACATTTAAGACCTCTACCATAGAGCTGATTCTAGCTTCAGTATAATAACATTAAATGGCTGGACCTGGGATTCCCATGACCTCCTCCTGGAAATCCAGAAAACATTTGGAGATGTATAATCTGTCCCTCCAGCACTAGGGTCTCCTGTGTGGTTATCAGAGTGATGTTATCAGCCATTAATGTAGATGTCACCATGTGTGGCCGCAGGTAAACCTTATCATCTGCTCTTTCTCTAGAGGACTCTTGTCCCTCCTGTAAGGTCCTTTCAATGTCAGTTTGATGTTCAGTAACCCTATAACTCCTGAGTTAAGTTGTTAAGAAACTTGATGTGGAAATAAGAGGGGCATAAATAATAAGGCAAATACACCCTAACTCATACAGTGTGCACTCAACTCACCTATATATCATTATATGTAGTACCGTTATGGGGTCCACAAGTGCTCCAGCTCTGTCAAGACTATAGCAGGGTGGGGATTTAATGAAGCCCTTAGCTCCATGATTGCTGACATGGATCTTCAGATCGGGATACGCGGGTATTTATTAGCCACTCAATATAAATACAACCTACTGTACCAGGTTTACACCCGACACAGCTAAATATCATTATTTATGGCACCGCAATGGGGTTCACAAGTGCCCCAGCTGGGTCAAATCTATATATATAAGCATTGGAGGATTGTAGATTTTTGATTAAAGTACGTATGGCCTAAAGTAGTAAGTGTAACCCCTGTGGCTCAGTATGTAAGACCCCCCCAGTACAGTATTGAGGGGTGTACTCACCTTCTGAGAGAAGGTTATATTGGTGATGTTGTAACGTAAGAAAACTATACTGGACACAACCCACAGACCTGTCTGGTGCTACTTTGGGAAGAAAACAGATATGTTTCTTATCCTGGAACAGCACTGGTTAGATTTCGGCTCAGGACTTGTCTCGTGTGTGAAGGTTTCAGTTACTCGTCTTCCTCTTCTCTCCCTTGCAGTCTCTTCCTTCCTCTCTTGTGCTTCTCCTTACTAGTTTCTTGTTGTATACTATTCTATCTCTCTCTGTTTTGTTGTCTACCTCGCCAGCTCCCTCTATTCTCTGTCCTGCTGTCTCTTCCTGTTATACCGGACTCTGTCTCTCTCTCGTTGTGACTTTTTAGAATAGGTCTCTTTCTGTCTCGCTGCCTGTTGCGCTGTCTCTCTCCCACACCTTGTCCTGTGTAATAACAGAGCAGGTAATCAGGTGTCTCTCTTCCTGTCCGCTGTCACTCAATGCTGTGACTCCTCCCTCCAGGTTGTAATCCAGGAAGAGAGGACGCCAGAGACTCTCATATCCCAGTGATGGCTGCAGAGCGGACGCCCAGCAGGAGAAAGCAATGTATTTTCAGAAGGACTTTCCAGCGATTCCCCTTTGGTAAATGTGAGCGCAGATGCCGCAGTAGTAGCAGCAGTAGTTATGGTGAGTGGTAACACCAGGTATTGTCACTGGGGCGGCGAAAGAGAGCCTGAATGTGCAAGGGGGTGGTGAAGGAGGGGGCATCGTGTGGCATCGACTGGTTGGTTAACATTGTTGTTATACAGCAGAATCTGCAGAAACAACTGTAATCATGTGAACGTCCCCAGTGTAACTACACGTGACACTGCAGAATTATCACACATCCCTAATAACAATCTACACACTGCACATAGGGGGCAGTATTATAGTAGTTATATTCCTGTACATAGGGGGCAGTATTATAGTAGTTATATTCCTGTACATAGGGGGCAGTATTATAGTAGTTATATTCCTGTACATAGGGGGCAGTATTATAGTAGTTATATTCCTGTACATAGGGGGCAGTATTATAGTAGTTATATTCCTGTACATAGGGGGCAGTATTATAGTAGTTATATTCTTGTACATAGGGGGCAGTATTATAGTAGTTATATTCCTGTACATAGGGGGCAGTATTATAGTAGTTATATTCTTGTACATAGGGGGCAGTATTATAGTAGTTATATTCCTGTACATAGGGGGCAGTATTAGAGTAGTTATATTCTTGTACATAGGGGGCAGTATTAGAGTAGTTATATTCTTGTACATAGGGGGCAGTATTATAGTAGTTATATTCCTGTACATAGGGGGCAGTATTATAGTAGTTATATTCCTGTACATAGGGGGCAGTATTATAGTAGTTATATTCTTGTACATAGGGGACAGTATTATAGTAGTTATATTCCTGTACATAGGGGGTAGTATTATAGTAGTTATATTCTTGTATATAGGGGGCAGTATTATAGTAGTTATATTCCTGTACATAGGGGGCAGTATTATAGTAGTTATATTCCTGTACATAGGGGGCAGTATTATAGTAGTTATATTCCTGTACATAGGGGGCAGTATTATAGTAGTTATATTCTTGTACATAGAGAGCAGTATTATAGTAGTTATATTCCTGTACATAGGGGGCAGTATTATAGTAGTTATATTCCTGTACATAGGGGGCAGTATTATAGTAGTTATATTCCTGTACATAGGGGGCAGTATTATAGTAGTTATATTCCTGTACATAGGGGCAGTATTATAGTAGTTATATTCTTGTACATAGGGGGCAGTATTATAGTAGTTATATTCTTGTACATAGGGGGCAGTATTATAGTAGTTATATTCTTGTACATAGGGGACAGTATTATAGTAGTTATATTCTTGTACATAGGGGGCAGTATTATAGTAGTTATATTCTTGTACATAGGGGGCAGTATTATAGTAGTTATATTCCTGTACATAGGGGGCAGTATTATAGTAGTTATATTCTTGTACATAGGGGGCAGTATTATAGTAGTTATATTCCTGTACATAGGGGGAAGTATTATAGTAGTTATATTCCTGTACATAGGGGGTAGTATTATAGTAGTTATATTCCTGTACATAGGGGGCAGTATTATAGTAGTTATATTCCTGTACATAGGGGACAGTATTATAGTAGTTATATTCTTGTACATAGGGGGCATTATTATAGTAGTTATATTCCTGTACATAGGGGGCAGTATTATAGTAGTTATATTCCTGTACATAGGGGGTAGTATTATAGTAGTTATATTCTTGTATATAGGGGGCAGTATTATAGTAGTTATATTCTTGTACATAGGGGGCAGTATTATAGTAGTTATATACCTGTACATAGGGGGCAGTATTATAGTAGTTATATTCTTGTACATAGAGAGCAGTATTATAGTAGTTATATTCCTGTACATAGGGGCAGTATTATAGTAGTTATATTCCTGTACATAGGGGGCAGTATTATAATAGTTATATTCCTGTACATAGGGGGCAGTATTATAGTAGTTATATTTCTGTACATAGGGGCAGTATTATAGTAGTTATATTCTTGTACATAGGGGGCAGTATTATAGTAGTTATATTCTTGTACATAGGGGGCAGTATTATAGTAGTTATATTCTTGTACATAGGGGACAGTATTATAGTAGTTATATTCTTTTACATCGGGGGCAGTATTATAGTAGTTATATTTTTGTACATAGGGGGCAGTATTATAGTAGTTATATTCCTGTACATAGGGGGCAGTATTATAGTAGTTATATTCCTGTACATGGGGGGCAGTATTATAGTAGTTATATTCCTGTACATAGGGGGCAGTATTATAGTAGTTATATTCTTGTACATAGGGGGCAGTATTATAGTAGTTATATTCCTGTACATAGGGGGCAGTATTATAGTAGTTATATTCCTGTACATAGGGGGCAGTATTATAGTAGTTATATTCCTGTACATAGAGGGCAGTATTATAGTAGTTATATTCTTGTACATAGGGGCAGTATTATAGTAGTTATATTCTTGTACATAGGGGGCAGTATTATAGTAGTTATAGTCCTGTACATAGGGGCAGTATTATAGTAGTTATATTCTTGTACATAGGGGGCAGTATTATAGTAGTTATATTCTTGTACATAGGGGGCAGTATTATAGTAGTTATATTCCTGTACATAGGGGGCAGTATTATAGTAGTTATATTCTTGTACATAGGGGCAGTATTATAGTAGTTATATTCTTGTACATAGGGGGCAGTATTATAGTAGTTATATTCTTGTACATAGGGGGCAGTATTATAGTAGTTATATTCTTGTACATAGGGGGCAGTATTATAGTAGTTATATTCCTGTACATAGGGGGCAGTATTATAGTAGTTATATTCTTGTACATAGGGGGCAGTATTATAGTAGTTATATTCTTGTACATAGGGGGCAGTATTATAGTAGTTATATTCCTGTACATAGGGGGCAGTATTATAGTAGTTATATTCTTGTACATAGGGGGCAGAATTATAGTAGTTATATTCTTGTACATAGGGGGCAGTATTATAGTAGGTATATTCTTGTACATAGAGGGCAGTATTATAGTAGTTATATTCCTGTACATAGGGGGCAGTATTATAGTAGTTATATTCTTGTACATAGGGATCAGTATTATAGTAGTTATATTCCTGTACATAGGGGGCAGTATTATAGTAGTTATATTCCTGTACATAGGGGGCAGTATTATAGTAGTTATATTCTTGTACATAGGGGGCAGTATTATAGTAGTTATATTCCTGTACATAGGGGGCAGTATTATAGTAGTTATATTCTTGTACATAGGGGCAGTATTATAGTAGTTATATTCTTGTACATAGGGGGCAGTATTATAGTAGTTATATTCCTGTACATAGGGGGCAGTATTATAGTAGTTATATTCTTGTACATAGGGGGCAGTATTATAGTAGTTATATTCCTGTACATAGGGGGCAGTATTATAGTAGTTATATTCTTGTACATAGGGGGCAGTATTATAGTAGTTATATTCTTGTACATAGGGGGCAGTATTATAGTAGTTATATTCCTGTACATAGGGGGCAGTATTATAGTAGTTATATTCTTGTACATAGGGGGCAGAATTATAGTAGTTATATTCTTGTACATAGGGGGCAGTATTATAGTAGGTATATTCTTGTACATAGAGGGCAGTATTATAGTAGTTATATTCCTGTACATAGGGGGCAGTATTATAGTAGTTATATTCTTGTACATAGGGATCAGTATTATAGTAGTTATATTCCTGTACATAGGGGGCAGTATTATAGTAGTTATATTCCTGTACATAGGGGGCAGTATTATAGTAGTTATATTCTTGTACATAGGGGGCAGTATTATAGTAGTTATATTCCTGTACATAGGGGGCAGTATTATAGTAGTTATATTCTTGTACATAGGGGCAGTATTATAGTAGTTATATTCTTGTACATAGGGGGCAGTATTATAGTAGTTATATTCCTGTACATAGGGGGCAGTATTATAGTAGTTATATTCTTGTACATAGGGGGCAGTATTATAGTAGTTATATTCCTGTACATAGGGGGCAATATTATATTAGTTATATTCTTGTACATAGGGGCAGTATTATAGTAGTTATATTCCTGTACATAGGGGGCAGTATTATAGTAGTTATATTCTTGTACATAGGGCGCAGTATTATAGTAGTTATATTCCTGTACATAGGGGGCAGTATTATAGTAGATATATTCTTGTACATAGGGGGCAGTATTATAGTAGTTATATTCCTGTACATAGGGGGCAGTATTATAGTAGTTATATTCCTGTACATAGGGGGCAGTATCATACATAATCTTGTAGATAAGTTTCCATGTTGATGCTGCTGTATTCCCTCTGGTGGAGATGCTGTACACCTTTAGTTCTCACATCTGTTCATCCATGTGGAATGAGTCTTGTGTATGACAGTCGCTGCCTGGAGACTGGTGTATGAGAGCTCAGAGCAGATCTACATTGTAGTTACATACATACATACAGGGGGTACGGAAAGTAATCAGACCCCTTTTAATTTTTCAGTCTTTGTTTCATTGCAGCCAATCGGGAAAATCAAAAAAGTTCTTTTTTTGCTCAGTAATGTGCCGTTTGCCCCCATCCTGACAGAAAAAAAAATGAAAAAAATAATGATATTTTTGCTGATTTATTAAACAAGAAAACCTAAATTCTCCCTGGTGATGAATATTCAGCCCCCGGTGATGAGTATTTGGCCCCGTTGCTCAGTTTTGAGAGAAGATGCTACAAGTTCCTCCCCCTGGATTTGGGGATCCTCTGCCTCCTCCTTGCAGATCCTCTCCAGGTCCCTCAGGTTGGATGGTGACGTTGGTGGAGACCATTTTCCAGTCTTTCCAGAGATGCTCCATTGGGTTTAGTTCCAGGCTCTGGCTGGGCCGGTCAGGAATGGTCACAGAGATGTTCTGAAGCCTCTGCTGTGGTATTTTAGCTTGTGCTTAGGATCATTGTCTTGTTGATCGCTCTTTACTTGTCTGCATTCATCTTTCCTTCCATTACACCCAGTGGTCCTGTCCCCCCCATAGCCTGATGCTGACCCCCCATAGCCTGATGCTGCCCCCCATGTGTCACTGCTGGGATTGTATTTGGCAGGTGATGAGCGGCGCCGGGTTTTCTCCATAGCTTAGAATTATCACCAAAAAGTCCAATCTCCATCTCATCAGAGCGGAGAATCTTATTCCTCATAGTCCGGGATCCTTCATGTGTTTTGCACACTGTATGCGGCTTTCATGTCTTGTACTGGGAGAGGCTTCCAAACTCTGCTATAAAGCCCCGACTGCTAGAGGCTGCAGTGATAGGTGACTCCCATTTCCCTCCTGCATCTCAGATACAGGGATCTTTGGGTCTTCTTTACCTCTCTCACCAAGGCTCTTCTCACACGATTGCTTTGTTTGGCTGGACCACCAGGTGGAGGAAGAGTTGTCCCAAACTTCTTTAATTTAAAGATTACGGAGGCCACTGTGCTCTTATGAACCTTGAGTGCTGCAGAAATTCTATTGTAATCTGTGCCTTGCCACAATTCTGTCTCGGAGTTCCTTGGGCAGTTCCTTAGATGTCATGATTCTCATGTGCTGTGACATGCACTGTGAGCTGTGAGGTCTTATATAGACAGGTGTGTGCCTTTCCTAATCATGTCTAATCAGTCAAATTAAACACAACTGGACTCCAATAAGTGATTAGAACCATCTGAAGAAGGATCAGAAGGAAATGAAAAACATGTGATTTACATATGAGAGTCACAGCAAAGGGGTTGAATACTTGCGACCATGTGATATTTTAGTTTTTCATGTTTAATAAATTAGCAAAAATATCTTCATTTCAGTTTTTATTTCTCAAGATGGGGACAGAGGGCACATTACTGGGGGAAGAGGGCACCTTACTGGGGGGCAGAGGGCACATTACTGGGGGGGGGCAGAGTGCACATTACTGGGGGAAGAGGGCACATTACTGGGGGGCAGAGTGCACATTTCTGGGGGGCAGAGGGGACATTACTGAGGGCAGAGGGCACATTACTGGGGGGGCAGAGGGCACATTACTGGGGGGGGGCAGAGGGCACATTACTGGGGGGGGCAGAATGCACATTGCTGGAGGCAGAGGGCACATTACTGGGGGGCAGATGGCACATTACTGGGGGGGGCAGAGTGCATATTACTGGGGGGGAGCAGAGGGCACATTAATGGGGGGGCAGAGTGCATATTACTGGGGGGGAGCAGAGGGCACATTAATGGGGGGCAGAGTGCATATTACTGGGGGGGAGCAGAGGGCACATTAATGGGGGGGCAGAGTGCATATTACTGGGGGGGAGCAGAGGGCACATTACTGGGGGGGCAGAGTGCACATTACTAGAGGGCAGAGTGCACATTACTGGGGGGGGGAGAGGGCACATTACTGGGGGGGCAGAGGACACATTACTGGGGGGCAGAGGGCACATTACTGGGGGGGGGCAGAGTACACATTGCTGGAGGCAGAGGGCACATTACTGGGGGGCAGATGGCACATTACTGGGGGGGCAGAGTGCATATTACTGGGGGGGGGAGCAGAGGGCACATTAATGGGGGGCAGAGTGCATATTACTGGGGGGGAGCAGAGGGCACATTAATGGGGGGGCAGAGTGCATATTACTGGGGGGGAGCAGAGGGCACATTAATGGGGGGGGGGCAGAGTGCACATTACTAGAGGGCAGAGTGCACATTACTGGGGGGCAGAGGGCACATTACTGGGGGGCAAAGGGCACATTACTGGGGGGCAGAGGGCACATTACTTGGGGGGGGCAGAGGGCACATTAATGAGCAAAAAAAGGACTTTTTTTTGATGTTCCCAATTGTCTGCAATAAAACAAAGAGTGAAAAATGTAAAGGGGTCTGAATACTTTCCGTACCCACTGTACATCACACAGACCTGGAGGGGAAGTACTTCAGAGATCAGTGAAAATCCTCAGTCATCATAGAATGTAGTATATCACCCCCTACATGCAATACGATGGAACTGCATACTGATGACACCCTATAGATGGATACAGGACCGGCCAACGCTACATTAATGCATCAGCAGCGGCTGCAGCACCTCCACCCTCTGTGCAGACTATTACGCTCCTCTTACTGGGGTCTCGCTATATGACCCCGTCCCTGTAATGTTTTTATGTTTAATCACTTTCTGATAAGAGACATTTTACAACATCGCAGGAGGTGAGCGGCTGAACAACACTGGGAGTAATCCATGAATCTTACACCTCAATAAGCTGGGAAGCAGGAAAGAGGAACAAAAAGGTCTCATCAAATCCAGGGAGAAGACTGAACATTCAGGATAGTTTATCTACAGGAAGGCCCCGGGAGAAGTATGAAGGCTCCTGAGGGATGAGAGGATGAAGGTGACGGCCTGGTAGAATAGATACGAGAGAAGAACTTCATTCTGGGTCACGGTGAAGTAGATGGTGGTCACCAGTGGAAGCACCATGACTCCTCCATTCCCATGAGGCTCGGCCGCTCCTGGACCGCTCAAGCATTGAGGGAGTCACAGAAGATCTCCAACAGTGCGAGCCGCAGCCAGGAAGAAGTGGATGATGGCCACCAATAGGATTATGGACAGAAGGGTTACCTTGGGAGAGGTGGATAACACCGCAGCAGTATCATCATAATGTACATCAAAGCTCTGGTGACATTCCCACCAAATATGGAGCATAGAGCCCATTGCATTCCTGTTATGCCAACACATGTATTGGACCTTGGAGAGGAGGCGGTTTACTACAATTGGACCCTGTACAAGCTGAGGGGATCTTATCACTTATCTCTTGTGCTCTCAGGTGAGAGTATGAGTAGGAGGACAGGCCTTATCCTTATCTGTATGAGGCTCATTCAGGTCTGAGGACCAGTGGTCTTGGAAAATTGGATTTCCTAAGGACAGATTATAGAGAGGTAGATGGTAGATCAGTCAGATAGGGCTGGGGGAGGTGCTCAACCAGTGGTCAGGTATCTCAGTGGGGTAAGAGCCGCCTGGGAACAGTTGAGTCCTGAAGGACCCAGGAGATGTCTCTGTCTGGATACAACAAGCACAACTAGTACCAGGGAGGAAGAGAGACGTCACATGATGTACACAGACTTGTCTAATGGGGTCTTCAACCAAGAGCCCATTCCAGCTCATCCCACAGAAAAATCTGGATTGCCTGAGAGTCACGAGGCCTGGTCCACGAGGTCACTTATCCGGTGAGAGCCCGGGAGGAGAATGGATGGAGATAGAGCACAGGTCGCCCTCTGTCTACAGTTTGGAGCTTACGCGGTGGAACCAGTGAAACGTGTCGGAATAGTAGCCCAGTAGTAGATTGGTAAGTCATGGAGGTCCTCTCTGGTGGGCCAGACACAAAGCGGCAGAAGGCTGCGGGTGCAGAAATCAGTATGGCCTGGAATAGAGAATCATTGAAGAATTTCTCAAATTGCCCACCCCCATACTGTTCCCGCTATATAAGATAGATAGATAGATAGATAGAGATAGATAATATTCCGTACTCTCTTACATACCATTACATTGTGCTCAGTCGTCAGACAAGTCGGGGCAGAGATTTTACTGTAAAACACTTTACTTCAGGCTAAATCTGGGAGGTGGCAGATCCCGTCTGTGAGCCGCACCTACCAGGCGCATGTGGTGGGGGTCACTGCTGATAACATTGGGGGGGCACATGTAGGGTAGTGAATGTGGGGTGATGAAGGTCTGTCGATTTATTACTGAGGTTGCTAATTTTTTGTGAGCTGTCTTCCGCAGGAATCCATTGTATGAGCCCTCAGAGCTAACAATCGAAAAAATCTCTGGATAAATGTTTTATCAGAACATTTATACGAAACCTATGCAATAAACTAAAAGCGTTTTACTTTTCCCGAGCCTGCAGTACCAGCTCCCTGCCAGTAGGTGGTGCTGAATTTGTGAGTCCTATAGTCATTAGGACACTGAACAGTTAATAGTTGGGCCTCAGTCACGGTGAGGAGCAGCAGAAGTTGTCTGACCGGTTTTCCCTGCAGTGATCACAGACACAAAAGACGATCTCCATCCTGCCCCGGCCAGAACAAACAGCCATTGTCACATGGATGTAAATAGGGGGGTCATCTCTAAGTCACCCCCAACTATTATGTTCCTTTAGCGCTGAATTTTCTTCTGAAATAGTGCCCCATCTTTCTACAGGTTGTTTGTGGTATTGCAGTTCAGTGCCATATACTTTAATGGCATTTTCCTGCTATACCAGACACGATCTGTGGACGGCGTGGCCTCCTCATCTCCTCCTTATATAAAGAAACCACAAGTAACTACATGTAATAAAATATCTCTGAGACAGCCACCACTAGGGGGAGCTCATTACATGAATTATAGATCCCTTGTTGTGGGTGACTCCTGGTTAATGGCTTCTCTCTCTTCTAGATGTTCACAATGTGGATGTGCCACCATCAAAATCCGGTGAGAAATGGTCGTCCACAGACCCCTCCATCAACACGTTCAGTGTGCACCAGGGTGGCCTGGGGGAAGGCATGGAACAAGCTACAAGCAACAAGCCTCAGGCGACCCCCACCACCGCCGTCTTTAATGGTGGGTACGAGGACAGCTTGGTGCTGGAACCAGTCTCCATCCATCATGTCTCCGGCCTGCCCATATCTCCACACCATCTGGTCCATCAGCACATAAACTCTATGCAGATCCATCCAGACATAGATCGACCCGACCCGGATTCTGCCTATTCTTCTGTGTCCTACCGCGAGGAGCAACATCAGGTGGTGTCTCCTCCATCACCGAGCATCTCTAGTATGGGTAAGCGTCCTGCGTCAGTGGTGTAATAATCTGCAGGACATATGAAGTGTCAGGAGCTACACGAGTGATGTTCTGCAGATCGCTAGAGATCAGTGGTGTAATATTCTGCAGAACATATGAAGTGTCAGGAGCTACACCAGTGATGTTCTGCAGATCTCTAGAGATCAGTGGTGTAATAATCTGCAGGACATATGAAGTGTCAGGCACTAAGTGATGTTCTGCAGATCTCTAGAGATCAGTGGTGTAATAATCTGCAGGACATATGAAGTGTCAGGCACTAAGTGATGTTCTGCAGATCTCTAGAGATCAGTGGTGTAATAATCTGCAGGACATATGAAGTGTTAGGAGCTAAGTGATGTTCTGCAGAGATCAGTGGTGTAATATTCTGCAGGATAAATCTTCTTGTATCTGGAGTTGATTAGTTGTGTTCCTCATAGGAAGCTTCTCCATAGTTATATTTCTACATTTAGGGCACCACGATGGGGTCCCCCTCCACCCCTATTCCCACTTTTATTCTGATTTACTATACGGGCCTCAGTCATGACTACATATTTATCGCTCTTGTAGAGACGGACGTTGGAGTGGACCCTGAAACGGGTGAACGCGCCATGGAGTAAGATGCTACAGCGAATGAAGGAAGGTTAGAAGAGATCAAGAACATGGAGGCCCCTGATCTAGAAGATGGTGGTGATGGTGGTGAGACGACACCCTACACATCCTAGTGTCTTGTCATCTCCAACATTATGGCCACCAATTATGGGACTGGAGGAAGCCCTTTAAGGAAGCATCTACCCCATCAGGAGGAGCCGGCCTGAGACCTTTAAGAGCCTTCAATAAGACTGTATGTTACAGGTCGTCTACAGGCGCCATTACCGGTAACAATGGCCGCCTTAGAAGTGTTTACGTTAGGGGGGAGGGATTATAGGCCTCACATCATGGCCACAAAACAGCAACTTTCCTTGTTGCTCATTGCAACCAATCATCACATACATGGGCTGACTGGTTGCTAAGGGTAATAAGGACTGGAAAGTAGAGGTCACTGTATAGAGATATTTACTTTGGGTGGAGGGGAGACATTTATTAATTTCATATCTAAGTAAGCCGACACTTAAAGGGGATGTTTTTAGTTAGATTTTCGTTCTGACGATTTCAAAGCCCCCAAACTACACACTGTACAGAGGATTCTCTTGTTCAATAAAGTTTATTGAAACACGATCATGTGACCACGCCTACTGCGGGGCCCCTCCTGCAGCTGACCATAACACGTTCACATTTCAATAAACTTTGATAAAAAAAAAAAAATGGAGATGCCCTTTAAGTCCCTGTTTCCACACATCTCAGCACATTTTACATTATAATGTCACCTGGAAGCTGTGAACCCCACAAACCTGCCACAGGGGGCAACTACTCAAACACCTACCTGGGCCGTGTTCACACGCAGCATTTGAAACACTGTTTTTTTTTAATGGTTTTGCTGCCTTTTGGCACAAACTTGCTAAAAAAAAAAAAAAATCACAATTTTACAGCAAAGTGTGAACAGGCCCCGACCGTTATCTTGTATATTGTGCTACCGATCCGGTTTTGTAGTTAGGACAATAAAATGTGTTGCTTTACCAAACACTGAATTTGTCTTAATTATATGTAGGTGACTGCTACTCTAGTCACATTCAAAGCTGCATCAATAGCCGAATGCGCAACTATATAACATTGTGAGGCCAATGTGCAGACGCTGAACAAGCAGGACTGCAGCTCTGGGTGTGACAGGAGTAGAAGTCAAACCGCGTGGATTATATACACAGAGAAAGATGAAGCTTCGCTCCGTGTGATTAAGAGACCGGAGACGCATCGTGTTACAAACTCTTTTTCTTTATTGAAAACAAATGTTCCTCTAAAAAAAAAAAATTATCCAGCGTTTACAGACGAAGAAAAAAAAAAAACACCAAAAAAACCTGCAAAAATTCAAGTAAAAATTGACATAAAAAAAAGGAAAATCAAACACTAATAAACGATGAAAAACAAAACCAGAACAGAGAAAAAACCTAGAAGTGATCGGAGTGATCGGCTCGCCTAAGGATCAGCCAATTAGAAGGAGAGCAGGTCACGTGACAACAGGCAATGTTTCGCCGCTGCTTTACTGAGATTTTTATTGAACTTGAGTTACGTTGTTTATACTCTAGTCACATTCAAAGCTGCAAGCGGTACGTAGACCGTTCCTAACACCTCCCACTTTAGTAGACAGAGGTAAATGTAAACATTAGAATTGTAGATGCAGCTTTGGACGTGACTAGAGTGTTAGACCACAGTTAGCGCCCAGCACTGTACGTAGCGGTCTCTGTTATGGCATCAAATAAGGATTTTACATTGAAAAGCAGCAAGTCTCACACACAACACACTGGTCGCTAGGGCTCCAGTGCTGGCTGCCCATAGCAACCAATCACAGATCGGCTTTCAATTTCCCATAGCAATTTTATAACTGAAAGCTGAATTTTGATTGGATGTTGAAAATTAAGGCAAAATCTGGAAGGTTAGTGGCTCAGGAATGGCGGCCGTGTGTGCGTTACCTATATATATAAAAAGGCAAGATTTGGGAAAGATTTAGGAGCAGCTTCTTGTGAGTAACCGGCCGAACATCTCACAATCAAACCAGTCAGTAAAACTGTGCGGCCGGATGTCAGGTCCCTGAACTGGCGCCACCGTAGCCGGGTTATTGCAGTGCGACGTCAGTATGTGCAAATGATGGGAGGAGTAGTCCGTCCCCTGGCCCCGGCCTCTAGTTAATGGGCTGGTAGGTGGAGAAAACTTTCTTCTTCAAGCACGTGACCACAATGGCTCCGATTATCAGCAGCACCAGCGGCGTCCCCAGCGCCACCGCCATGATACAGATCACCAAGATGGAGAACGAGTCACGAGGAGGCGTCCCGTAACCCACCAGAGCCGACCTGCAACCAGAAGGGACACATTAATGGAGGGGACTGGAAACACAAAGACGGGGGACAGGACCGTGACGAGTCGGCACTCGGGGAAGGGAAGACAGGACCGTGACGAGTCGGCACTCGGGGAAGGGAAGACAGGACAGTGACGAGTCGGCACTCGGGGAAGGGAAGACAGGACAGTGACGAGTCGGCACTCGGGGAAGGGAAGACAGGACAGTGACGAGTCGGCACTCGGGGAAGGGAAGACAGGACAGTGACGAGTCGGCACTCGGGGAAGGGAAGACAGGACAGTGACGAGTCGGCACTCGGGGAAGGGAAGACAGGACAGTGACGAGTCGGCACTCGGGGAAGGGAAGACAGGACAGTGACGAGTCGGCACTCGGGGAAGGGAAGACAGGACAGTGACGAGTCGGCACTCGGGGAAGGGAAGACAGGACAGTGACGAGTCGGCACTCGGGGAAGGGAAGACAGGACAGTGACGAGTCGGCACTCGGGGAAGGGAAGACAGGACAGTGACGAGTCGGCACTCGGGGAAGGGAAGACAGGACAGTGACGAGTCGGCACTCGGGGAAGGGAAGACAGGACAGTGACGAGTCGGCACTCGGGGAGGGGAGACAGGACAGTGGACGAGTCGGCGCCCGGGGGTGGGTGGTTCAGTGATGAGTCGGCACTCGTTATGAGGCATTACTTGGGTACACTTACCATGCAAGGAACTTGTTTTTTTCATAGAAGTCGCCATCTGCGATCCCAAAGGACACGTTCAGAGCCTCCACGTTGTAATGATCGCTCAGCCGCTCCCCGTAGAAGGCCTGGATAATTCGGGGGGCAGTCATGGTCTGGTTCATGTTCTGAGGATCATACACAACACACGGGAGAGCGTCTGCCCTGCTGCCATTAATTGATCCGTAGGCCACAGACTTCCACTGGAAATAGCCGAGGGCATAGCTGGAGTTCAGGGCATCGGGCACCAGCTCCATCACCTGGGGGTGGACACACACAGCAATAAATACATTGCCATCCTCTCTGTGCCCGACATCACACCTGGTGCTAGTGCTTCCTACCTCGAAAATTGTCGGAGTGTATTCATCATCTATGGAGCGGACAGACCGCACCTTCTTCCGTCCCGACTTCTTCTCCAGCGTGATCATCTCCAGAGCAAAACGCGAGTGGTTCCCGCGAGGCCGGACGCCCTCAATCATGAACTCCAGCTTGGTGCAGTTGGCGGTGTGGAGGAGCCGCGGCGAGGAGGAGTCCCGTCCGGGTCTGTCGTATGCAGATACCTGGAATGGAGGCGTTACCAAGACATCATCAATGTTGCATGTTGCCGCATGTAGAAGTTGTGTGAAGGTGGAAGATGATCATTTCTACTCACCCGGAAGCTGACACTTCCATTACTGAAGCTCCCGTTAGGATCATTCGCGTTGGCTCCGGTCAGACGGAAGGAGAGCGAGGAGGAATTTATGGTGTTGTTGGCGTTCTCCCAGACAAAGTTGGACAGGTCGTAGGGCGGGTAGAAATTCTTTTCTGCGGTGCCGGAGAAGTTGGCCGTGTTGTTCACATCTTTATATTCAAATATCTGGGGAAAGAAGACGAAAATTGTGATCCAGGGGACTGGCAAAGGATTATGGGAAATCTACGTTTACAGGAGTCATTAGATAGACGCAGTGACGTATCCCCCTCCACTTACCCGGGTGAAGGTGAGGGCGGTGGAGTACAGGACGCTGGAGGCTGGTTCTATGGCGATGGCTCCGTAGTGGTCTCCGGAGAGCAGTTTGGACCAGTTGACCCGAAGGTCGCTGTGCTCCGTGTCTGTGTATATGAGCAGCACTGTGGGGGCCCCGATGGTGCTCCAGACATAGTGGATGGTGCTGCCGTTCCCCACCGCCCGGGTGTGCAGCAAATTCACAGAGGAGCTGGCGTAGCCGGGGTTAAACTGCATGGAAACCTGTGGGAGAGAAAATACCATTATATATAGTCAGAGGTGAAGGGGGGAAGGGGACAGGAGCGGATCCCTATCAGTGACCTCTGACACCTCAGGGACAGGAGCGGATCCCTATCAGTGACCTCTGACACCTCAGGGACAGGAGCGGATCCCTATCAGTGATGTCTGACACTGAGGGGACAGGAGCGGATCCCTATCAGTGACCTCTGACACCTCGGGGACAGGAGCGGATCCCTATCAGTGATGTCTGACACCTCGGGGACAGGAGCGGATCCCTATCAGTGACGTCTGACACCTCGGGGACAGGAGCGGATCCCTATCAGTGACCTCTGACACCTCGGGGACAGGAGCGGATCCCTATCAGTGACCTCTGACACCTCGGGGACAGGAGCGGATCCCTATCAGTGACCTCTGACACCTCGGGGACAGGAGCGGATCCCTATCAGTGACCTCTGACACCTCGGGGACAGGAGCGGATCCCTATCAGTGACCTCTGACACCTCGGGGACAGGAGCGGATCCCTATCAGTGATGTCTGACACCTCGGGGACAGGAGCGGATCCCCATCAGTGATGTCTGACACATCAGGGACAGGAGCGGATCCCTATCAGTGACCTCTGACACCTCAGGGACAGGAGCGGATCCCTATCAGTGATGTCTGACACCTCAGGGACAGGAGTGGATCCCTATCAGTGACGTCTGACACCTCAGGGACAGGAGCGGATCCCTATCAGTGATGTCTGACACCTCGGGGACAGGAGCGGATCCCTATCAGTGATGTCTGACACCTCGGGGACAGGAGCGGATCCCTATCAGTGATGTCTGACACCTCGGGGACAGGAGCGGATCCCTATCAGTGATGTCTGACACCTCAGGGACAGGAGCGGATCCCCATCAGTGATGTCTGACACCTCAGGGACAGGAGCGGATCCCTATTAGAGACGTCTGACACCTCAGGGACAGGAGCAGATACCTATCAGTGACATCTGACACCTCAGGGACAGGAGCGGATCCCCATCAGAGATGTCTGACACCTCAGGGACAGGAGCGGATCCCTATTAGTGACGTCTGACACCTCAGGGACAGGAGCAGATCCCTATCAGTGACCTCTGACATCTCAGGGACAGGAGCGGATCCCTATCAGTGACCTCTGACACCTCGGGGACAGGAGCGGATCCCTATCAGTGATGTCTGACACCTCGGGGACAGGAGCGGATCCCTATCAGTGATGTCTGACACCTCGGGGACAGGAGCGGATCCCTATCAGTGATGTCTGACACCTCATCCTCCAGCTCCCGGTATCAGTGACCTCTGACACCTCATCCTCCAGCTCCCCGGTATCAGTGATCTCGGTTGGACCCATGTTTCAGGTTCCGGCTTCTCCTGCTTTCGATTCCTGAATTTAGGACCATACAGGCTGCTTCTCGTTTCCTGAGATATGTGGGCGGAGTCGCCACAATGGGGGAGGGGCTTAGAAATCAGGGTCCACCCATCTGCTCCTCCTCCACAGCCATAACACGGGGAGGACTACATGTCCCAGCACGACCAGCCGCCCCTCCTCCTCCTACAATCTGTAAGCCACGTGCGGTCCCTTTAAACCCGAGAAGTCCCTCACACCGAGAACTACAACTCCCAGCAGCCTCCCCGCTCTGCACCTACAGAGTCACAACTCCCAGCAGTTCCCCCTCCCCCCAAAAACGAAGTCTAAATCCCGAAGAACTACGACTCCCGGCGTGACCCGGGACACTGCGCCAGAAGCGGCTCGGCGCACGGGGCATTGTGGGAGTTGTAGTCTGCGGCCGCGCTCACCTGGCGGGTCTCCTCCTCCTCAGGGGCCGCCAGAAGCCCCCGGAGCCCGAGCAGCACCAGCACCAGCCGCAGCCCCGCGATCATCGCTGTTGTCCCGCGCTTCCGGCCGAGCGGACATGTGACTGGCGATCAGCTGACCACAGCACGGGGGGCGGGGCCTGCGCGCCGAGCACGTGACCACCCCTAACCAGAGCGCTGCATTATGGGAACAACATTATAACAGATAGGCAGATGATTACCAGAGGATTTGTGATGGGCGGAGCTACAGATGGTCACATGACAAAAGAGCGTCCATATAGCCAACTGGGCGTCACTCCGCATACACTAACCTGGCACCTAATAACCAAAAGACGTCCATAATCTCCCAAAATTATCACCAAACCCAAATCACTGGGAGCAACGTGATGCACGAGCTCAGTCTCCCCAATGTGCGACTACAGGACCCCATAGGGCGAGACCCCCTGGTTACAGCTCAATGTGAGGGGCAAGTCTTCTCCTAGATCTCCTGCATGACTGTTCTGATCGCCCTCTATGAGGGAGATTCCATCCTGCTGGCTGATAACAGAGAATTGTTCTATACGTATACAGCCCCCTGCAGGCTGATAACAGAGAATTGTGTATAGAGCCCCCTGCAGGCTGATAACAGAATTGTGTATACAGCCCCCTGCAGGCTGAGCGAAGGTCCTGCACATAAATCACATCTCACACAGATTCAATTTCAAATGAAGTTTTATTTTTTTTCTTTGGAACAGGAAGAGCGTGATCGATGCTGCGCCCCTCCCCTCCAACTACCTTTGTGCCCCCCAATCCTCTCGGACCGTAATAAATACAAAAAAAAACGGGATCTCCTGCCAGAGCGCGATGCACAGGGAACACGCCGGAGGGTCTGACGTGTCCAGAGACGTCTCCTCAAGTGCTAGAGGGATCTGCAAGCTGTGGGTCCCACGTTCCTGACAGGAGGGGATCACTCCTGGGGGTTCTCCGGAGCGGCTGGTGGCGCCCTCCCCTGGTCATCGCCCTTCCTCTTGTGGCCTGACACGATGTCATCGATACGGAGCAGCAAGATGGCGGTCTGTGGGAGGCAGAGGAGAGCGGATATAACAGACGTACACAGATACTCTATAAAGACGAGGCGCGGGCCAGCGGTGCCTCCTCCTTACCTCTACAGCCGTCTTGTAGGTCTGGAGCTTCACAGCGAGGGGCTCCCAGATGCCCAGGTCCTTCATGTCAGCCAGTACCCCAGCCTCACCATCCACACCCCAGGTCTGGCAGCCATCTTGTGTGTGTTTCGCCTGTAGATTGACAGGACAATGAGATCTACCCTCCAATACTTAGAAGCAGACCCCCACCCTGGCACCCAGCCTCACCCGCAGTGATGTCAGCACCCTGATGGTGCTAGCGCCGCAGTTCTGAATCAGAGTCCTGGGGATGACCTCCAGGGCCTGAGCCACGGCGCGGTACGGCCACTGCTCCACACCGGTCATGGTCTTGGACTTCTCTGTGAGGACATGGGCTACACTCATCTCAGCGGCGCCACCTCCTGGGACCAGGTATGGGTCGACCATCACATTGCGGCAGACCTGCATGGCGTCCTGGAGGTTACGCTCCACTTCCTGCAAGGAACAAAGACCGTTATGTAGTTGCCCCGTGCAGCAGCACATCGCGCCCACTAATTGTGGTACTGAGCAGCCACTCACCGCCAGGATCTCCTTACTGGCCCCGCGCAGCATGATGGTGCAGGCCTTGGGGTCCTTGCATTCTGTGATAAATGTGAAATACTCGTCCCCGATCTTCTTAATCTCGAAGAGCCCGGCGCCCGTGCCCACGTCCTCCTCCCGCAGCTCATCTGTGCGGCTGGCGATGCGAGCTCCACAGGCCCTGGAGGTCACACACACACACACATCATTACATGGACCTGTATACAGCCGTATCCACACACTCCATCACACAGCACCCGCCCTCACCTGGCTATCCTGTTGTTGTCGGTCTTGCGCACTCTGCGGATGGCGGTGATATTGGCTTTGACCAGGTAATGCTGAGCGAGATCTGGAGGAGAAGAAACCATCATACCAGGAGCTCAGGGAGAGAAGAAACTTATGTAGGTGTTGCAGATATTTGCCATTTTTTAGTGAAGTGGTTGCTGATAATTGGAAAAACATCTGTTTTTTTTTCCCCATAAATTGTCCCACAACTGTCTATGGGTTGTGTGTAGTCCAGCTACACTCTAACAAAGAGAATTAAACAGAGCTGCAATACCGCACACTACCCAGACACCAAAAGCCATGTTTTTCCATTCTGGATCGCCCCTTTGAGTTTTATTTTGAGGAAAAATTACTAGAAAGTCTCTAACCGGAGATTCCCTTCTCGGTGATCACCAGGTCGGGCTTGAGTCTGATGATGTCCTCGCAGATCTGCTGGATATATTCCTCCTCCATCTGCAGGATACGGGCAAAGTCCTCCTCCCGGGTGATCTCAATCTCAGTCTGCAGGAAAGGGAAATTAGGGGGGTCACTAAGACACGAAAGCCGTAAGGGATAGTTCACATATCACTACACGGTGGAGGATGTTAATTAACAAACGACAACTATAACAGATTTTACTACAGAAAATTCCTCCATGTGAACATCCCCCAACGCCTGAAGCATAACTCCCCTCACATACAGCACTGCCCCTTCTCCTCCACCGGTGTGTGTCTGCTCGGGTTATACAGGCCATCATAAAGCCACAGATCCAGGTTACACGACCCCTGCTATTTTGAGCTGTGTGGGTCAGAGACTCCCGATTCAGCATTTTATCCCCAATCCTGAGATCAGGAGTCCACCTTATACTCCAGCTAACCAGGGACATACAGATATCCCACCACAGGAGCATGAACGCAATACGCAGGTCCCTCTGAGTACTGTAGTCTACAGTGAGCCCCCCCTAGTGGTGGCCCCTATAGACACGAGATATTCCTGTATGTGTACCTGGCTCTCCCCCTTCTTGTACTCCAAGGAGCAGTCTAGCAGGACGATGCGCGGGTTCTTGATCAGTCGCCTCATCTTGGGGTGTGTGACGTCCTTGTTGACCATGACGCCTCTCAGGACACAAGATTCCTCAATAATTCCGCCAGGAATCTGGTGAGGAACAGAAGCACAAGTCAGGAGCAAGGAACCTCCCCTGTATCAGGCACCGGTGGCCTCTCTTCGCATGTCTCACCTTCTCCACCTTGGCGTACTTCTTGATGTCAAACTCCTTCCTGCCGTTCTCCTCAAACTCCACGGTCTTCACTGCGTCCAGGGCGATGTTGCAGGCCATGTCCGCCCAGCGCTTGATGGCCTTGGTGTTGATGGCACTGTTGATGATCTTCAGCATCAGCTGGCGGTCATTGGTGTCCACTGGAGTGCTGCAAGTGGGGAGAACATGGGGTCAGCCGCTACAAGGTGTAACCCAAGCATCGCCAGATATCACCCACCATGGGCACCCAACGTGCGACAATCCATTGTGAGATGCCTCTAGCACCCCATGTAATCGTGTGATCACCATCAGACACATAGGCGCAGTACAAGGGGCCAAATGCCTAGGCCAAGAGCAGAGTGACAGCTACTAGATAAATATAACAGGAGCGGGCGAGGGGTCACCTGATCTCCTTCAGGGTGGCGATCATGTCGTCCAGGGCCTTGCGGTAGGCGCTGATCACCACGGTCGGGTGCATCTGTTGTTCTAGGAATTGTTCAGCAACGGACAGCATCTCCCCGGCTGAGGAGAGAAGAGCAGGTGATGAGGAGAGACCACCAGTACTACCCACAGCCAAGAACCACCCAGACAACTCTTAACCTAGGGACCAGTTCACACCACAAATGCCACCGCCAAAAACTAGTTAAAGTGTGAAACACACCCACACTCACAGACAAAAGAAGACCACCACTAGCACCAACCCCAGAGACCCCCTTCCCAGGCTCACCCAGAATGATGACGGATGTGGTGCCGTCTCCGACCTCCTCGTCCTGTGTGCGGCTGATCTCGATCATGGATTTGGCGGCCGGGTGCTGCACCTGGATCTAGAGGAGACAGTAGGGAGAGCGTCACGATACTGACCCCCCGCTACATCCAGTATAACCCCCACAGGTTGATCCTCTCCCTCATATCTCCCTAGTCTGAGGGGCCGGTACAGACAATTTGGGGAGATTGTATATAACCACAATGGATACATTGTAACGGACCGGTCAGCTATATGAGCAGCTCTGCGCATGTACGGAGGGTCTCCACAGCACCCACCTCTCGCAGGATGGCGTTACCGTCGTTGGTCATCACGATTCCTCCCATTGGATCCAATAACATCTGGAAAAGCAACAAATAAGGATTCACTATGACGTCCTGTGTGCGGTGACAAAGACCTTACACTCTAGGCGGAGCCTCACCTTCATCATGGCGCGGGGTCCCAGGCAAGTGCGGATGATGTCTGCGATGGTCTGGAAGAGACAGAGGGGTCAGGGGGCTGGCACTATGGGCGTGACACAATCAGGGGTCGCCCCTTGGGGGAGATGAGGGGCACACACCTCCAGTACTTACCTTGGCCGCGTTGATGTTCCCGGTCTGGACCTTCCTACCAGACTCTCTCTTCATGTTCTGACCTGGAAAACATCATCGCACGTCATCATATCTGACCCATAATGCACCTACCCAGCCCCCCGATCCGACAGCTGCGGACCCTCAATCATCCACAGAAGGGATCAGTGCAGCCTGCAACCTCCTGTCAGTGAATGGAGCGGAAATCACATCCAGTCCTAACACTTCTCACAGCTGAGACTTTGTGACAGTGCCGACATTTATGGCCAACACTCTAAACCTGCGCTCCCCAATCGCCATGTCACGTCAAAAAAAAAAAAAAAAAAAAACACACTTTCCGGCAATATGTCTTGTTTTTTGAAACTCGGACGAGGTGTATCAATACACTCTGGCCGCTTGCGCACACTATGACGTGGCAGCGTTTCTGCGATGTAATGTCACAGTGTGTACGGGCAGAACTAACAGACGTGTCCTTTTGGGAAACTTCAAACAGAAGACAGAGTTTTTTAATGGTTTTTTTTAGGGGGGTTGGTGGCGCGGACATTTCATTGAGGAGTAGCAGCAGAATTTCCCTCCTTAGGGCTTATACTCGAGTATATACAGCATACATATTTTTTCCTCACAGTGAAAGCACCAAAGACAAAGGGATATTAAAGTTGGGGGGGGGGGGGGGCAGATGGGGATATGGCCCATTATATGAGTCACGGTTAGATATGGGGTATTTACAACTTTTTTTTTTGTCATGGACCATGGCAAGATAGTTACCCGACCCAGTAAGTTTTTGGGTGCTGCCATTCCCCGGATACAAAAACAAAGGGGTCCAATGTTCTAAAGAGAACAGGTTCTGAAGGTTTCCTTTCACTGACAGCAAGTGTAGAATTTGCAAACTAAAATTTGAAGACTTGATATATTCCCGGTGTAATGGATTAGAATGAGATAAAACTCGCCGGAGACATAACCACCTGCACTTCCGTCACTCATGTCACCACTACAGCCAATCACAGCTGTCCGCTCTGCCATCATCAAGGCCAGTGGTTGGCTGTAGTGGTCACATGATAACCAGAGGGGCTGGAGCGGTGGTCCTTAGACTTTAACCCCTTATCCCCATCGACACCTGTGTGATCCCTAGGGGGTCCCCTCCACCAGACAGACATAGTGATAAACCCCATACAAAATAGGGGAGAAGAAGAACAGGACCCCATGTCCCCAGTTTAAGGATCTGGGGTCACACAGGCGCTCAGGGACCTGAACCCTGGCCTCCCTAGTGGTCACACAGGTGTCAGACACTGGCAGCCATCTTTCTCCATGTACCCGGGTCACACAGGTAGTCACCCAGCGCAGGATGTGAGGGTTACTAGGCAACAATTGGAACATTTCCATTCCAGACTGATCCATGTGATGTGGAGCTCCCCTTTAATTTACTACAAGATGGTATAAGCCTTCAGTGTACATTATAGAGAAGACACCACGTGACCCTCGTGTACATAATGACACACAGCACTGATTAGTGTATAGTAACACCCGGCGCTCCGGGCTGGGGCCCTCGGGAGCCCCGGGCTGTGACTGAGCGGATTCGCTATGTCCGGACCACCCCCTCCATGTAACAGTGGTCTCTCCCCCCCATGACGGATACTCACTGAGCACGAGCACCGGGCGGCCCATCATCCTGGCAGCGGGGGGAGAGCGGAGCCGGCAACGGGAAGAAGATTCTGGAGAAAGAAAGAGCAGAGCCGCCTCCTGAGCGCACACTAGCAGGAGAGCACAGAGACAGCGACCAATAGAAGCCGCGGAAGCTGCGCCTCCGCCAATCACCATGTACTGGGCGGGGCTACAAGGGATAGGCTGCGCAAGCTTGGTTGGCGTTACACTTGCCGTTGCAGCCGCATGGTAACCGTTTGGGCCGTGCGCACGCGCGGAAACGGTGACAGGCGGCGCTGCATGCCGGGAAATGTAGTCCTTACGCTCAGCAGTTATGTATAGGCTGCGCAAACCATAGTAACCCGCTTCATAGATAGAACATAGCGCCGCGCCTTGCATCATGGGAGTTGTAGTTTTTTCCAGCAGACAAGACTCACAGGGCTAAATAAGGGCAAGAGGCTGCAGTGAGTGTGATGGATGAGGAGAGGCGCCTGATGGGAGGGGAAGGCAGCGACACCCAGCGGCCACATCCTCATGAAAACCTATAGAGCTGCCAGTCATCAGTAAATGTATAAAGCGGGCGTTATATTCTGCAGCTGACACCCGCTGGGGCTGGAGGGGGCCACGGGGGTCACTCTATATGGGATTATTAATTAAGCGTCCCCCATAGGGTATGAAATGTGCCCGATACCGTCTCACAGTATTAGGATCTCTATCAAATATGGCCGAACTGTTGCTATGGGTTACGTATGACCCTCTGGTGGCGCTGAGAACATCTTATATCACGTGATGCCATTCACATATATGTAATTAATAACTTGTATGTAACGTGACACCCAGCTGTGTGATACATGTGCAGTGCCCGGGTTCGGGGTGGCCCCAGCGCTATGTCTGGTCAGACGTGGCCCCGTCCAGGTGTCACCTCTTGTTGCTGCTCTCTGGAGGGGATAGTAAGGCGCGGTGCACCCCAATGGGGAATAAGTTCAGAGATTCAGGGTCTGCAGCGAACAGTTTCCTTCTTTCTTCACAGCAAATCACAGGGCCGACTCCTCCAATCTCCTCCCTGGCAGGAGAAGGGTTAATGCTGGGGCTGGGCTAGCTGTCCCCCCTCTCTCAGAAGGCTGGTACCCTGGTCACAGGCTAGAGGAGCCCGGGGTCTATGGCAGAGTGTTCTTGTCTCCGCCCCTTCTTTGGTTGCTCAGGTAGACGGGAAGTCTTCTCCTGCAAGTTCTGTTCCCTGGACTAACATTAAGTCCCCATAATATTCTATGGCAGCAAGTTTCTAAAGTGTAAACTACTTTCCAGGCAGCACCTGTCATTCTAAAGGTCCAGCTGTCTGGTAAACAAGTCTGTTTTTCTTCTGTTTGTGGAATTTGTGGAAAATTATATAAATAATCTTTATTTATAAAGCGTCAACAAATTCCATAGCAAATTACAAAATATATGGGAATATAAAGAAATATAATATTACATTATAGAGTACAGTCATATGGAACAATAGGAGTGGGGGCCCTGCTCACAAGAGTTTATTATCTATGAGGATGATGGGGGGGCACAGTAGGTATAAGAGCTTGTATAATGATCCAGTATAAAATAATTTATTACCATCCATCAGCCGCATCTTATATACAAAGTACAAGGTGAAAGTGACCACAGAGAAGCCTGGAGCTTGGTAAAAACAGAGGGGAGATAGGACATAGGATGGATTAGGAAAGGGAGAGGTGACATTTCATGCAGTTAGTGTGTGTGATAGATCTGCCTAACGATGTGGGTTTTAAGAGCAAGTTTGAAGCTTTGGAGGGTGGGTATTAGTCTGAGAGTCCGGGGAAGGGCATTCCAGAGAATTGGAGATAGATAGAGAGAGATACACAGTCAGAAATGTCTCTCAATGTTCATTAACCCTTTCCAGCCTTTTCAGCTGAGACTGCACTGCTGAACCTGCATCTAGGGGACTCATCCGTAGGTGACTATGCAGTTCAGTTCCACTCCCTGGTCTCTGAACTCACCTGAAACGATGCAGCCCTGACTGCGACCTTTAAAAAGGGACTTTCGGGTCAAGTCAAAGACACTGGCTGCATGTGACCTGCCGTCTACTCTGAGTGGTCTTATAACTCGGATCGATGTTCGTTTTAAGGAGCACGCTGAAGAGTTACGTCTTGAGCATCCGCAAGTCCGGGTTCGACATTTTCCTCACTTGACATCTGGCTTCCAAAGGCCGCTTTAGTCTACCGCTGTGCTGTCTGCAGAGGAACTAATGCAGGTGGACAGAACCCAACTTTCCCTCCAGGAACGCTCAGGAGGGCTTCTGCCTGTATTGTGCCAGTCCAGAACATTTCATTGGGGCTTGTCTCGTTCATCCCCAGTGTCCGGGAAACACCAGCACCTAGGGTTCTTGGGAGAAGCGTCTCTAGGTGAGAGGAAAGCTTCTCCATGCCTGAATATTCCTGTGCTCCTCAGCTTAGGCACCCATAGCCAGATTCAGTTTGCCACTTTTTTGGACTCTGGTTCTGTGGGGAACTTTGTGGATGCTGCTTTGGTCTCCCAGCATCACACCCCTGTGGTCCTCCTCGAAAAGCCTCTGGTCATCTCCTCAGTTAGCGGACAAATTCTCTCCGATCCGGTGCCTACAAGTCGGAGCTCTTCATAAAGAGTGACTGTCCTTTTATGTGCTGCCACATTACACCTCGTCTCTCCTGCTGGGTCCTCCGTGGCTGCAGCTCCATGCACCTGTCCTTAACTGGAAGACGGAGGAGATTCTTTGTTGGGGACCAGAGTGTCAGTCTCGCTGCATGGTGTCTTGTCTTGGTCTCCTCCGTAACTCCCAAGCGCCTGGAGGGCCTACCAACATGTTACCAGGACTTTGCTGATGTATTCTCCAAGAAGCAAGCAGAGACTTTGCCCTGTAGATCTGTTGCCGGGTGCTTCTCCTCCCGGGGTCGGATGCATCCTCTCTCAGTTCCTGAGGCTGCAGCAATGTCAGAATATATCCAAGCAAATCTGCAGAGAGGGTTTATACGCAAAGTCCTCTTCTCCGGCTAGTGCGGACCTCTTCTTCATGACCAAGAAGGATGGGTCACTCTGTCCATGCATTGATTATAGCGGTCTTAATAAGGTCTGCTATCAGCTGCGGTTGATCACGGAGCTCTTTGACCGCCTGCACAGCTCCAAGGTCCTCTCCAAGCTGGACCTTCGTGGGGCCTACAACCTCATTCGGATCCGCAAGGTTGACAAGTGAAAGAACATTTCGAGTACTTGGTGTTGCCGTTCAGACATCTTCACGGATCTACTGAATACATGTGTCAGTCTATCTAGACGACATTCTGGTGTTCTCTCTGGACCTCGAGTCCCACCAATCCCATGTACAGGCCAATCACCTTTACGCCAAGCTCGAGAAATGTCAGTTTCACCAGTGGAGCCTTCCTTTCCTCAGCTATATTATTTCGACAGAGGCCACCAAATGGATCCTGCCAAGCTGTCTGCAGTTCTACAATGGCTGCGTCCGGAAGGTGTACGTGCCATACAGAGGTTCCTGGGTTTTGCGAACTATTACCAGCAGTTTATCCCGCACTTTTCCACTCTTGGCGTGGCGCTCACCAAGAAAGGCGCCAATCCAGGCCTCTGGTCTTCGACGGCTGAAGAAGCTTCTCAAGGTTGAAATCCGCTTTTGCCTCAGTTCTCAGTAGGCCTGACACTGAGAAGCCCTTTCATCTGAAAGTTGATGCGTCCTTCATAGATGCAGGGGCAGTGCTCACCCAGAAAGGGCCTAAAGGCTGAACCCTCACTTGCATCTTTTTCTCTAAGACTATTTCCTCCGCAGAGAAATGACTCCATAGGAAATAGAGAACTTCTGGCCATCAAACTTGCCCTGGAAGAGTGGCGTTATGGAGCTCACCATTCAGACTGCGTATATGCAGATCATAAGAATCTCCTGTAGCTCCAGACAGCCCAACGTTTCAACCCTAGGCAAGCTTGTTGGTCACTCTTCTTTTCATGTTTCAACCTACAAATCCACTTCCAACCTGCCAAGAAGAATATCAAGGCTGATGCGCTCTCCCCTGCCTCTGATGTCATTGGAGAAGAGCCGGTCCCTCGGAAAATTATTTCTCCTGAACAACTGGTTGTTGCTGCTCCGGTAGATCTTCGGCAACTTCCCTCCGGCAAGACTTATGTCCGACCTGCACTGCGAAAGAGGATATTGCTGTATTGATAAGATGAGCTTTGTTCTGTTACTGTATTTCTGTACTGAGCCTGTATTTCTACATGAAGCCCAGTCCTTGTGCTGTGTTTATGGTATTAATTTTTCTGCAGTATTTCTGTATGGAGCACAGTTTTGGTGCTACATGTCTGTAGGGAGCCCAATTCTGCTGTTGTAATTTTGGAGCTTGGTTCCACTGCTGTATACTGTACTTAGCTTTATATGGGAGATTAAAAAAAAAAAAAAAAGACACGCTCCTTAATGCCCAGTGTCACGAGTGCTCCCGCGACCCATTTCTCAGGTCGCAAGCTCGTCCGTGCCCCTCTGTGCACGCTGGAGCGGCGCCCGTGCTTCTTACCGGTCTCCACTCCTGATCCCGATGCATTGCCATCTTCCAAGTAGCACAAAATTGGACTTTTTTGGCTACAGAGCTGGTTGATGGCGTGTTTTTTTTGCGTGAAATGTTGTACTTTGCAACAGTATGGGCGCATATGTTTTTTTCAGAGTACATATGTTTTTTTGATCACTTTTTATTGCATTTTTTCTGGGATTAAACAGGCAAAAATCATAATTTTTGGCAGGTTTTTAAAGGTTTTTTTTACGGCGTTCATCGTACGGGTGCAATAATTATTTCTTTTTGTTCTTCAGGTTGTTACAGACGCGGTGATACTATTTATGTGGGGTTTGTGTTATGATTTAGACTTTTTTGTGTTATATGTCGCTTTATATGTTTTGGGGCTTATGGGCATTTGTATTGATTTTTTATTGAATAACTTTTTTTTTTTTTTAACTCTTTTATTAGTTCCACCATGGGACATGCATAAGCAACCATCTGATTGCTTTTTCATGATAATACTCTGTAATACTGCCGGGGGGGGGGGGGTGATTGGGGGTGATCGTGGGGCATAGAGCCCTAGCAGGTAAGTTAAATGGGTGTTACTCAGGGATGTCAGCAGTAAATTACCACTGACACCCCACGATGCACGATGCCGGCTCGGATCCGATGCAGAGCCTAACTATTACGGCGCTGAGCGCTAAGGGATTAGAGGGTTCGTCCATTTATTCACGTCCACCTATTTGTAAATTTTCCTTTAAGAATTCAGAATAGATTCCTTAATGAATCTACGAGACTGCATTTTACATGCTGTTTTCTTATGTACTGTCGTCCTTTGTCATTGTATTTCCTAGACTAAACTATAAAAAGCTTTTACATTGTTGATTATCGACTTCTATATAATTTTGGTTGGGGAGGTTTGAATTGGCACTTTGGATATTGATGTTGGCCTGTATGGTTTTCAAGCTTCATTCGGCATAACTCTGATTTTTCCTCTAGAATCCAGTCCACCATCTTATATCCTATTTTTAGATAAGATGTTATTATTGTTGTCTCCCAAATTTTGTTGCATCAGTTTACTATTAACATATTGGGGCTTATTTACTAAGGGTCCACGGATCGCACTTTTGTTGGATTTTCAGGATTTGCGCCGTTGTGACAGGTATTTAACAGGGGATTGTGTCCCACATCCGGCCGGCATGACGCGAGGAGGAGGAGGAGCCACGTAGAGTCCGGACCCGATCTCCTCCCCCGCCGCGTCCACGTGTTCAATGATGCGGGTACCGCTATCCCAGCCGCCTCTACCCCAGCAAGTACCCTGAACGGCCCTTGCTGCTACAGGGGGGGCCGATTTCCCCGTTTCTCAGTCGGGGAGCATTGGGAGCTGGAGGGGAACAGCTCTCTCGGGGAGTAAGCGCGGTGTTGGCAGTGTTGGAGCGCTCCTGCTGCTGGCCGGTCCTGAGCAGCCAGGGGTGTTATGCCCTCAAGCAGAGTCGCAGCGTGCCGCTGACTACATCACTGGATCCGGAGGTGGGCGATCGGGAAGGTGATCAGGAGGGCGTCGTGGTCGGAGAGTGACCCGAGAACGGACCACCGCACGGGATGTGACATGTGACATCAAAAGGACCCAACCGGGAACTGATGTTATGGAGCCTAAATGACAATACTGTCTGTATGTAAAAATATAAACTTTTATTGATATGCATTAAAAACATTTAAAAACATGCCATACATCCATCAATTGGATGCAGACCACCAATAGCCCCTGATGCGGGCTGGCTGGTGTGCTCACTCCCCCCTACAGTCCAAATGCAGACAAATAGAGTGACCCACAGGAAATAGTGAAAGCATACAAAGGGTACCATGCAATGTAACAAATCACTAGAGCCAAATAACTTTACCCGATGGGTCAGGTAGCAGGGGGGGGGAGGCTGGCTGCCCCACGCGTATCGCCACCTCGCTGTGGCTTCGTCAGGGGCCCCTGACGAAGCCACAGCGAGGTGGCGATACGCGTGGGGCAGCCAGCCTCCCCCCCCCCTGCGACCTGACCCATCGGGTAAAGTTATTTAGGCTCCATAACATCAGTTCCCGGTTGGGTCCTTTTGATGTCACATACTTTCAGTTTCTACTGACGTGAGAGCCGTGTTTATTCAGGGTTAGACAGTCTGTGACACAGTATAGAATATATACACTTTGGGATGTGACATGTGACATCGCCCCGCTGATCTTCATACGCTCAAGGAGGTACCACCTTCGCATTCCTGGAGGGCCCTATTCGTTGCCAGCAACCCCCTGCCGGGGGTGCTAAAGGTACTTTGGTATCGCGGGGAGAGTGTTTCCAGAAGGTGTTGCCTCATAGCCTGCTGGTTATGGTAATCTACTTCTGTATAACCAACTAACAATTTCGCTTCTGCTGCGGATGATAGAAGTGCAATCCGGTCACATTGTATTAATCTATTTTACGATACCATGGCGCTTATTACTGGCCCTTCTGTCTGACTAACTCTCTGAACCTGCTGCCCTAATGCGCGGGTTTCTGGACTAAGTGTATGTACTATCTGTTGCTTCCCCGCTCGCCAGCATCATTATTACTGGGGGTGCTAAAGGTATTTTGGTTACGCAGGGAGAGTGTTCCCAGAAGGTGTTACCTCATAGCCCGGATATGGTAATCTGCTTCTGTATAACCAACTAACAATTTTGCTTCTGCTTTGGAGTGATAGAAGTGCAATCTGGTTACATTGTATTAACCCATTTGCGATGCTATGGTGCTTATTTATGGATCCATCTGCTTGACTAACTCTCTGAATCTTCTACTTTAAGGCTCGGGACTCTGGACTAATTATATGAACTATTTGTTGCTTCCCCGCTTGCCAGCGGTAGCATTACTAAAATTACTAATATCTCTGTCTAAACATCACTGGACATTTTGAAAATTTTCTTCCCCCTACAGGATCTATCACGGTCTATGACCTTGCTGGACTAATTCTGGCTGAAGGCTTCTTCTGTCTTTTATTAGTAAAAATTGTGATACAATTCTTGCTACTGTATACTCAGATAGTTATATTGCTCTGGTTTCAGGGTATATGCCGGTTTGTTTAAGTTTGTAATTTGCTGTCTGTTTATTTAGAGTATACTGTGTTACTGGAGTTTTGCGAGATACTTGAAAAAGTTTTTGTTGAAATGCCACCGAAAAATTCGGGCCGGAAATCCGGCGGGGGAGGAGGTTCCCCTAAGGAGGGGAAAGAACGTGGTGGCAGTAAAAATGATCCTGCAGGGAAGTTAGAGAAATTATGGAGCTCCCCTATAGTAAAAACTCGCCAAACTGGTAAAGCAGGTAACCCCCCCCACGATGCCTCCTGAAATACATGATAGGCCCTCGCAGGAGGGCGAGTTAGAACATTCTGAGGACTCCAACAATCCAATCTGGATGGAGATCCTAACAACTGTCCAAAAGACCAGTGTTACAGTGGAGGGGTTAGACAAACAGGTGGCGGCTCTTTCCTCTGATATAGCCCTGGTTAAGGAGGATATCTCTAAAACTTGGGAAAAGGTCTCTATGGTGGTTACTCAGGTAAAAAGTCTCGAGGGAGAGACCAAGAGCTTACGGAAAGAGGTTGGTGCACTGACCAAGGCTCAAATGTCCCTACGGGACAAAGTAACGGACTTGGAGGATCGATCTAGACGCTCCAACCTCCGTATTATAAGCCTTCCAGAAGAAGTAGGGGAGAACTCCCTTTCAAAATGGATCCAGGATTGGTTAATAGAGCAGGTGGGCACAGAGTCCTTATCATCCGTCTTTATGATAGAAAGAGCCCATCGTGTCCCCAGTAAACCTCCTATCCCAGGGGCCCCATCCAGGGTTGTACTTGCTAAAGTTCTCTGCTCCCAAGACCGTGATGCTATTATTAGATGCTCCCGCTCTAAGCAGGATATGATGTACAACGGGGTAAAAATCTTTATCTTTCCGGACTACTCCCAGGCTACGCAACAAAAGCGAACCAAATTTAAAGATGTAAAGTCGCGCCTGAAGGAGGCTGGCCTAAAATTCTCATTGTTATATCCAGCAAGATTGAGAGTGATTCATAATGAACAAACTGTTTTTTTTTGATAACTCAATAGATGCCTCGGAGTGGCTGGAGTCTAAGGGTTTCTAGCTGGCGTATTGGGAGGTAGGGGTAGCATAGTTTTTCTTGGAAGTTTATAAACCAGAACACGCGGACGAGAGTTGGGGAGGGGGGACGGGGATGTAGGAGTCTAGAGGCCTGTTCAAAGGGATGGGTATCTGCTGTGGGGAATGTTTTATTGCTCTGTCACTACCCTTGTTTTTTGTTTCTGTTCCGCTAGAGAATGGCTACACAAATCTTTTGCTGGAACGTAAGGGGGTTGAATGACCGCCGAAAGCGGTGGATGGTAAATGATGTGGTGGTTCGACATCTTCCAGGGATTATTTGTCTAACAGAGACACATTTAACTCAGGACACCATTAGTTGGCTAGATAGACGCTGGGCTCCCATTTCATTTCACTCATACGGATCCGCATTCTCCAGGGGGGTCTCTGTTCTTATCCATCAGAAGGTCGATATTAGGATTTTATCACATAGTATAGATCGGCAGGGAAGGTATATCTTTTTGTATTGTGTTTTAAATCAGGTAAAGTGCATTCTTGCATTTGTATACCTCCCTCCTCCATTTTAATTTCATGTGTTGAACGCCTTAGTTAACTTTGTTATTGATAGGGAGGACAGCCCAATGATGATTATTGGGGATTTTAATACAGTCATGGACCCCGTTCAGGACAGACGCAATATGCGAGGCTCTGGCCCCCAGAATCAACGGGGATCCTCTGGACTGAGATCTTTCTGTGATAATTTCGGCCTGAGGGATGCCTGGAGGATCAAATGTTTAGATAGACCTGCCTTTTCCTGTTTTAGCCGTACTCATTCTACACTATCCAGGATCGATATGTGTTTGGCCAATGAGGCTTTTTTGGGATTCATAGTGAAGATTAAATATGAATCTATTGTGATTTCCGATCATGGACCCATCTCCCTGCAGTTAAGGACAGAGAGGGGCCCATATCTAGATAAGAAGAGCCTTTTTAGGCTCAATCCGCATTGGCTTTCGGTCTTGGATAATGATGAAAAAGTTATAAAGTTGGTTGAGGAATTTTGGGGGAATAATGTTCTTGAAAGGGACCCGGGCTTAGCCTGGGATGCTCTCAAGGCCTTTCTCCGAGGCCTGTTCTTCTCTGAAATCGAGTGGGCCAAAAAGAAGTTCAGACTGAGAGAAAATACCTTAAAGAAAAATTTGGCCACCACACAAGAGGCGTGGGTGGTGTCAGCTACAATGGAAGATAGGGATAGATTTCTCTAAGCACAGGCTGCATATAATTCCTATGCATCCGAGAGGGCGCAACGAGAGGGCGACCAGGTAAATTACTTGCGAACCTTCTCAAAAGAAGAAATAGTCAAAAGGGGATTCACTCGATTATAAATCATACAGGAGAGAAGATACAAGGACAGGGGGCAATCCTGGAGAATTTCCGGCTTTATTATCAGTCGCTATATTGCTCAGAGGTAGAGTTCTCAGATTCCCAATTGGAGAATTATCTGGAATCCGTTTCGTTCCCCTCTCTGTCAGCGGAGCAAAGTTCCACTTTGAATTCCCCCATAAGGGCTAGAGAGATTATGGAGGCGATAAATAACTCCTCGGGGGATTCTGCGCCAGGGTTAGATGGCTTGCCAATGGCATTTTATAAACATTATAGTAAGACGCTCTCTCCTATTCTAGAAACGGTTTATTCAGCAGCTCTCACCGCGGGGACAGTTTATGGATCAATGACGGAAGCCTCTATAGTTTTACTCCTCAAAAAGGATAAAAAAAAAGAGTCAGAGATGGGTTCTTACAGACCCATCTCTTTGTTGAATTCTGATGTTAAGATCTTGGCCAAGATCCTTGCGATGAGACTTAAGAAGGTCATCTCTTTCATTGTTCATCCCGATCAAAATGGTTTTATTCCGGCCCGGGGTACAGCCTATAATCTTCATAGACTCTTCGCCGATATGCAAATGGGGGTAGGGGAGGACCGCTCTATTCTGTCTCTGGACGCCACTAAGGTGTTTGACAGGGTGGAGTGGCCCTTCCTATGGAGGGTACTAGAAAAATTCGGGATCGGAAGGGAGTTCATAGAATGGATCAAAATAATGTACCATTCCCCAAGAGCACAAATGTGCATAAATGGAATGTACTCAGAGCCATTTCGGCTATACAGAGGCACTAGACAGGGGTGTCCCCTCTCCCCCCTCCTATTTGCCCTTTTTGTAGAGCCTTTAGCCATCAAAATCCGTGAAGCAGAATGGATTAAGGGATGGGGGTGTGGAGGGGAATCGGAAAAAATGTCACTTTATGCCGATGATATTTTGCTGACTATTCAGAATACAGGTAGTTCAATACAGGGCGTGATCCATTTGGTGAACGAATTCGGCTCTTTCTCAGATCTGTGTATTAATTGGGAAAAATCTATTCTCCTCCCGTTGGATAGTAGTGTCCAGGAGAGAGGGGATCTGGTCAAGTTCCTAAGTAGAGACGAATCGTTTAAATATCTGGGGATCTACGTTTCAGCGGATTTGGGACGCTACGCGGAGTTAAATATCATGCCGCTTATTACTAAAATGAGACATAGTATTAATGGCTGGCTTAAAATGCCTTTTTCTAGAGCAGATAGGGTAGGGATAGTGAAAATGATTCTACTCCCGCAGCTTCTGTATCCCCTCTCGGTCTCACCGGTTTGGCTACCCAATAGATTGTTTAGATTAATGGAAGGATTAGTTAGAGATTTAATTTGGGGGAAAAAACGCCCCAGGATTGCGCTTTCGTCTCTTTGTTGCCCAACAGAAAAAGGGGGGTTGGGGGTTCCACATCTCTTTGGTTACTTTATTGCAGCACAATTAATGCTCTTGATCACAAGGAGGGAGTGTAGCGCCTTTAGGAAATTATTACAAATAAGCGAGTTCACTAGGGATTCAATTTTTAGTCTTCTGGATAGCGGGGAACTTGGGCGTGATAGATATAGAGGCACTTATATGGGGAAATTGTTGGATAAGAGTTGGACTACGTATAAGAATATTAGAGGTATTCGGGGTATTTTTAAGTTTACCCCAATCTGGGGGAATTATCACTTTGAAGAGTTCAGGTCTATTCCAGATAGTAGATACTGGATGATAAGGGGGGTAGAGTTTTTTACACAATGTATAAATGTAGACAATTCACGGAATTTATTAGATTTTTTCACACTAAATAGAAGAGATGATATATGTTTCTTAAGGTTTTTCCAATTGCAGCACGCATATAACTCGGTAAAGGATAAAAATAGGTTCAAATTATGCACAGATGCAGGGGTAGAATTTTTACTGGGATCCTCCACTGGGAATAAGGTGATGACACATGTATATAGATATTTGATTCAAGGTTTTGCAGATGGAGTTATTCATCCCTCCAAAAGAAAGTGGCAGGAATATGTGGGCGCTCTCCCGGAGGAGGATTGGGAAAAATGTTATAGGAGCATTGGGCTGTCCTCTCTTTCGTGGAATCATAGAATGGTACAATTTAATTTCGTGCATCAACTGTATTATTCCCCTTATAGTTTATTTAGAATGAAACTCAGAGATAATGCAAGTTGTTTACGGTGCAACCTGGAGAATGCGGATTTCGTTCATGTATCCCTTTTATGTAATAAAGTAGATGTCTTCTGGTCCAGGGTCTTCCTATACGTGGAAGATACGTTTAAAGTAAAATTACCCCGGACCGCTCGGGTCGCTTTGCTTAGCCTTTTTCAGCTCGGTAATAGGGAAAGGGGGAAAAAGTTGGTGGTTAACAAGGTTCTCCTGCTGGCTAGATTGGTTATTGCACGAAAGTGGGGGTGTCCGACTGCCCCGTCACCGGAAGAATTCCGAGGAGAAGTAGAGAAATGTAAAAAATATGAAAGATTGATGGCAGTTAAGGGAGGATATTTGGATAAATGGAAAAAGATCTGGTGTATAGAGACTGAGAACTAGAGATAGACAGTAAGATGGTAAAAGATTAACTGCAGGGACATTAGAATGTTCTATGTAGCTTTTCCCCACGGCAGAAGGGGTTGGTTGGAAGGGGTGGGAGGGAGGAGTGTGGGGGTTTTTGTGGTGGTTAAATGGGTTGCAAATTGTTTTTCTTCGTTATTTTATGATTGTAAAAATTTTGATATAACGCTTTGTAACCCCACGATACTATTGTAAATTTTTTGAAAAAAAAAAACAAAACAAAAAAAAAAAACAAAAAACAGGGGATTGTGTCACACGCAATCGGATTTTGGCGCAGCTGCGCTGGATTTCCTGCGGCAGAAATCGGGGGACAGGGCGTCGGACTGAGCGCAGGATTTAACATTTAAATTGTGTCGCAAGACAATGCACTTACATACACCAGGAAGAAGATGGTGAACTCCGGCGGACTCAATGCATTGAACTCAAGCGGGAAAGCGACACATGCAGGATATAAGGGCGCAGCATCGTGGCAGATGTTCATTCTGGTCGGACAATACACTTTGCAAGATCGCACAGGACGGGTAAGTAAATGTGCCCCATTGTCAGGATCAGTGGTAGTGGACCCACTAAACCTTGGTGATGGTCAAGGCAAGGTACAGAATTGGCAGGCAGAATTGTGGTCAGGCAGAAGGCCAGGACAGGCGGCACAGGATCGAAATCAACGTCAAGAACATAGCAGAAGGTCACAAAGATCCAGCAGGGATTACAGGAAGAGGCAGGCTATATATCAGGGCAGCGGCAATTAGCGGTGTGCTGGTCATTTAAATTTTACAGAGCGGACACGCTCCAGAGCACAAGAGCCCTCGCTGGAGTAAGGGCACTTGAGTGAGCTGCTGGGGCACACGGGTGCGCCTGTGACTCGAGACATGAGTTGCAGGAGCACCCTTGACACATATCACCATTTATATCATTGTATCCAAAATACTGAGTTTTGCGCAACATGCGGCTCTCAAAAAAGTTACTGTTCAGCGCGCAACCATGGGTATAATTTCACTTTATTTCTTTTTTTTTATTCAAGTGGTTTTATTAAACATCAGGTTATAATGGCGATAGATAGCAATAAGTATCATAAGCCATATAATACATTTACAATAATAGTAGGGTAATATAAGAACAATTTCACTTTATTTCATTAAAAAGTATATATGTATAAAAATGACATATAACTAATAACATGCTAAACACTATGCAGGGAATTTGAGACGCACTTCGATACCCGGACTGAGCTCGTCATTAGTCAATATTGTTTGGCGTGTCAGACCATTTGATATTTCCAGACCATATTTACAAATCTTTTGGTGTGAAAGACACACACACAGGGATGAGGTGACGTTCAGATTGGTGTTAGAATGAAATCACTTATCCTACTATTTATGTTCAGTGTCCCTAATTCTTGACTCTTCTCAAGGTTTTGCAGAGCAGTAAGGTGTATACAATGTATCAACACAATTGATATTTATAAATAAATTAAAAGGTAGATACAAAATATCCTCTGTGTAATAAATTATGCTTTCCCTACAGTAGATGGCAGTGGAGCTGATCGCCCCCAATGCAAAAACATCAAGTGTGCATTAGTTGAAACAAAAACACTCAGAATACGACAGTGTTTCCAGCTGTAGACGGCGCTGTATGGTTTGACCTGGTTGGGTCTGAATGAGAGGCTTGTGACTATGGTCAGGAAGTAACAGTTCCCCTTAAAGGGCACCTACCACCCCGATTCTACCTATAAAGGTAGAAGGGGTGGTAGGTGGATGGATGGGACGTGAGGATAGCCCTTTTTTGGGCTAATCCTCACGTCCTGGGTGTCTTTTACAAAACTTTATTGCATCTATATGCAAATTTTTTTATGCGGCTACTGGGGCGTGGAGTAGCCGGACATGAGGCTACTAGTCGCGGCTGCTCCACGCCCCAGTAGCCGCGTTACTCCGCCTACCAGGAAATCTTCGGCGCGCAGCTCCTGGTAGCTGCACGCCCTCGTCCAGGTCCCCTGCGTTCTGCGCATGCTACCAGGAGCTGCGCGCCGAAGATTGTTTGATCCCAGTCCCCCCTCTTTCTGGAGGTTTGACTTAATTAATACCGACAAATGATAACCCTTGGGTGCTACCTCCATGTATATCATGCATATGTCTAGAAAGGGCTTTGTCAGGGTTGTGTTTGATGTTCCCTAAGTGATCTCCTACTCTACGATGAAACTCACGGTAGGTTTTTCCCACATACTGGATTCCCCCTACGCAGGTGGCCACGTAAATTACTCCCACTGATTTACAATTGATGAAGTGTGTAATGGTGTAGGAGGTCCCTGTGGTGGTGCTGCTGAATGTCTTACAATTCTTAAGAACCTTGCACGCGGTAGCATCCCCTGATGTTGTGACAAAGCCGTGTGTGTGTGGGTTCTGGTCTGGTAAAATGGCTATGGACTAACCTATCACAAATGTTTCGACCTCTTCTAAAGGCGATGGTCGGATGCTCCTGTATTACTGTTAACAGGTCCGGATCCATCTTGAGTACATGCCAATGTTTGGTAAGGATATTGCGCACTGTATTAACCCCCCCCCCTTCATAGGTACCTACACAGGCAGTCCCCAGGTTACATACAAGATAGGGTCTGTAGGTTTGTTCTTAAGTTGAATTTGTATGTAAGTCGGAACCATATACTTTATCTTTGTAACCCCAGACAAATTTTTTTTGGTTTCTGTGACAATTGGATTTTAAAAATGTTGGATTGTCACCAGAACCAGGAATAACAATAAATCTTCATTACAGACACCTGTGATAACTTTTACAGTTGATCATTGTAGCCTAGGAGAGGCCCATTTGTAACTAGGGGTCGTCTGTAAGTCGGGTGTTCTTAAGTAGGGGACCGCCTGTAAGTCGAATTGTCTGTGGTGTGGGGGAAACCGGGCGAGGTATGAGTAGGTCTGTCCTGTTTGATCTTAATGCTCTTTGGTATGCAGTCAGGACAGACACGGGCCTGAAACCTAGACCTAAGGTCTTTGTCTTGTCGAAAGAACTCATCTAAGGATGAGCAGTTGCTGCGTGCCCCAAAGGGATGTCTTTCTTCAGATTCCCATCGCAAGAGGGAAATTGGTGGAGGTAGGTTTTCTGTAAATTGTGGTATCTACCCTGTTTCCCCGAAAATAAGACAGTGTCTTATATTTATTTTTGCTCCTAAAGAGGCACTAGGTCTTATTTTCAGGGGATGTCTTATTTTTCCATGAACAAGAATTTACATTTATGATTGAACAAAAAATCAACTTCTTATGACTCTCCAAACTCTGAATTTCCTGCTGTATTTCTTGTGACTCCATTTCTATTAGAATCATTGGCCCCAATCTCTCATGTTTAGTAAAAACACTGCTACCGGTAGCAGCCGGTATCACATTTGCAGCACAACAGCCAGTGATTTACTTCCTTGAATTCTTCCCCATGTCACAATCTTCTGGGGGGAGCTGCTTCAATGACTGCCGCTAGGTCTTATTTTCAGGGGAGGCCTTATATTTCTAAGCCTGAACAATATTGTACTAGGTCTTATTTTCGGGGGATGTCTTATTTTAGGGGAAACAGGGTACTTCTCCATTATGTTTTTTCTTAAAGGAAACCTACCACTTTAAAATGACCCTTCTGACCCCACAAATACCTTAAGCTAGCTCAGGATGAGCTGATGCCGGACCATATTTTCAATTAAACCAGAAACTGCTGTATTTGTACAAAAATGATTTTCTTGTGGTAGTAAAATCTCCCTTCGGCGTTTCTGTGAGCGTCATACAGCGCGCACCCCGGACCCTGCTCTGCGATCACGCTCGCGTCAGTGCCGTTCCCGTCGCTAATTTTGCTGTGCCCGAGAGCCGATGACGTCACCGAGCTCTCGGGCACACTAGCGCATGCGCACCACCGCAAAGTCCCGAAGCCTCGTAGTATCGCGAGGCTTCGGAGAGAAGACCGTGGGGGTGAACGAACATAAGTAAAAAAAAAAAAAAAAACTATGCTCGCCGCTCCCACCAACGAAAGGGGGGGGGGGGGTTCCCTCCACTGTCACCAATGAAATTTAAAGTTTTAATGCACTTCAAGCCCCCTGACACCAATGTTTTAATGTGCCTGTGTAAATATATATATATATATATATTTACACAGGCACATTAAAACATTCTTCTCTCTTAAAAACGGTCTTCTCTCTGAAGCCTCGCGATACTACGAGGCTTCGGGACTTCGCGCAATAGGATCCGGCCCCGACGCGCCAGGAGGAGGTGGTGCGCATGCGCTAGTGTGCCCAAGAGCTCGGTGACGTCATCGGCTCTCAGGCACAGCAAAATTAGTGACGGGAGCGGCGCTGACGAGAGCGTGATCGCGGAGCAGGGTCCGGGGTGCGCGCCGTATGACGCTCACAGAAGCGCCGAAGGGAGATTTTACTACCACAAGAAAATCATTTTTGTACAAATACAGCGGTTTCTGGTTTAATTGAAAATATGGTCCGGCATCAGCTCATCCTGAGCTAGCTTAAGGTATTTGTGGGTCAGAAGGGTCATTTTAAAGTGGTAGGTTTCCTTTAATTAGAATACAGGCAGTCCCCGGGATACGTACAAGATAGGTTCCATAGGTTTGTTCTTAAAGGGGTTATCCGGGTTTATCCGGCTGGGGAGGGCTATATAAAAATAATAAACCTGTACTTACCTCCTCCGGCGCCGCCGATGCCCCGCGCCACGGTCCATCTGATCTGTGCCCCTGTTTGTGTACCGGGGCATGGAAGCCGCACACAGAGAGCTTCCGGTCCGCGATGTGACCCCTTGTAATGAAACCGGCGACCGCGGTGCGGGACATCAGCAGCGCATGACGAGGTAAGTACATGTTTATTATTTTTAAATAGCCCGCCCCAGCCCGGCCCGCAGTATTTTTTAAAACCCGGATAACCCCTTTAAGTTGAATTTGTATGCAAGTTGAAACTGTATATTTTATAATTGTGGATGCAGCCAAAAAAATGTTTCTGCCCCAGTGACAATTGTAGTTAAACATTTTTGCTGTAAATGGACCAAGAATCATCAATAAAGCTTTATAACAGACGCCCTACAGCTGATCATTGCAGTCTGGGATTAAAATAAAGCACCCAGAGAGCTTCACCAGAGGTCACAGGGGTTTGTCTTTAAGTCGGGTGTCCTTAAGTAGGGGACCGCCTGTATCTAGAAATGGGATATAGGCGGTTTGAATTTCGTGGGTGAATTTAAGACCCAAGGTTTTGTGATTAAGGTCACTAAGGAGTTCGGTAAACTGTTCGACGATGCCCTCCCAGGTGATGAAAATGTCATCGATATAGCGAGCCCAGAGGCCCGCCACACCGATATGCTGGGGTCCCCCTACTTCACAAGAGACGCAGCAGAGTCCCCACCAGCCCAGGAACAAGTTGGCATACATAGATGCACATGAACTGCCCTTGCAGTGCCCCTGAGCTGCGCTCAGATGTGAAGTAGTTATGGGTCAAAGAGAACTCTAAAAGTTGGAGAATTAACCTAATTCTGTGCCTTACATTGAGTTCCTCGGGAGTTAAGGTAAAAATCCACTGCTTTGAGGCCAAGATTGTGGGAAATTGACGAATAAAGGGGCTCCACATCTTTACTTCCATTATGCCCGATGGAGAGTCCGTCCAATCTTTTGCGCAAGTCAGTGGTGTCCCTAGTGTAAGAAGAAAAGGCAGTGACGAAGGGAGCAAGCAGATGGTCGATGTAAATGCCTATATTTTGGCATAAAGCACCAACACCAGAGGCGATTGCACTGCCTTTGAGGGGGTTCTTTCGTTTTGTAGGTTGGGAAGGCCATAAAGTAGCTAGTCTGGGGTATTTTGGTAAGAGGAAATCATGTTCTTCTTTACTAATCAGTTTGTGGTCGAGGGCCGTTTTTAAAATGGATTTTAGTTCTGCCAGAAATTGTTCTATTGGATTTTTTTTTTGGATTGTCATAACGTTCCCTGTCTTTAAGTATACTCAGACACATGTCCCGGTACCCATCCGACTGCATAACAACTATATTCCCTCCCTTGTCAGATGACTTTATAACAATATTATGGTCATTCTCAAGGGAGGTCAAGACCTGATAAGATAATTGGTAAAACCGGTCAAAAATGGATGAGTCTTCAAAAAACGGATGCGTTTTTAAACACATACGGTTTTTAACAGACTGCTTAAAAACAGGTTCAAAACGTCATGTGTGCCGCTGGCCTCAGGGTCCTAATAGACACTTTACATTTTTTTTTCTTTAATTAATTTTTTTTCTTTTACAAGTTTCCCCCTGTAACTGGGGCGTCCGCACGTTCAGTTTTTCAGATGCAGTTTTTGAAGCCAAAAGCATCATAATGAGGAAGTGCTGCTCCTCCTCTATTCTCACTCCACTCCTGGTTTGTGCATCAAAAACTGCATCTGAAAAACTGAATGGGGGTCATTTACTAAAGGCCCGATTTGCGGTTTCCTGTCGTGTTACCCGAATATTTCCAATTTGCGCCGATTTTCCCTGAATTGCCCCGGGATTTTGGCACGCACGCGACGGAACTCGGGGGGGGGGGGGGGGGGGGTGGCCAAACGAGAACCCGACGGATTCGGAAAAACCGCCGCTTACCTTCACTAGGTATTGGCCGGTAAACTTCAGGGCATTCCAGCGGGCCTCGGGAAACTTCATCGCAGCAGCGACACCTGGTGGACGTCGGAAGGAACTGCCTTAGTGAATCCCGGCCGGACCCGAATCCATCGCAGAGAACGCGCCGCTGGATCGTGAATGGACCGGGTAAGTAAATCTGCCCCAATGTGTAGAAACACCATAAGAGCCGCAGTTACAGGGGGACGCTGGTCAGAGCTGGACTGGGTCAAATGAGTAGTGAGTGCTGTATTACCCCCTGCCAGGAGGAGTAACAGAGTAGTGTGTGCTGTATTACCCCCGGCCAGGAGTAACAGGGTAGTGAGTGCTATATTACCCCCGGCCAGGAGGAGTAACAGAGTAGAGAGTGCTGTATGACCCCCAGCCAGGAGAAGTAACAGAGTAGAGAGTGCTGTATTACCCCTCTGCCAGGACGAGTAACAGAGTAGTGTGTGCTGTATTACCCCCTGCCAGGAGGAGTAACAGAGTAGTGTGTGCTGTATTACCCCCTGCCAGGAGGAGTAAATGAGTAGTGAGTTCTGTATTACCCCCCAAAAAGGAGGAGTAATAGAGTAGTGAGTTCTGTATCCCCCCCCAGGCAGGAGGAGTAACAGAGTAGTGAGTGCTGGATTACCCCCAGCAAGGAGTAGTAACAGAGTAGTGTGTGCAGGATTACCCCCAGCCAGGAGTAGTAACAGAGAAGTGTGTGCTGTATTACCCCCCAACAAGAAGGAGTAACAGTAGTGAGTGCGGTATTACCCCCAGCCAGGAGGAGTAACAGAGTAGTGAGCGCTGTATTACCCCCGGCCAGGAGTAACAGGGTAGTGAGTGCTATATTACCCCCGGCCAGGAGGAGTAACAGAGAAGTGAGTGCTGTATTACCCCCCAACAAGGAGTAACAGAGTAGTGAGTACTGTATTACCCCCAGCCAGGAGGAGTAACAGAGAAGTGAGTGCTGTATTACCCCCAGCCCGGAGGAGTAACATAGTAGCGTGTGCTGTATTACACCCACAGCCAGGAGGAGTAACAGTAGTGAGTGCTGTATTACCCCCTGCCAGGAGGAGTAACAAAAGTGAGTGCTGTATTACCCCCCTGCCAGGAGGAGTAACAGAGTAGTGAGTGCTGTATTTCCGCCAGCCAGGAGGAGTAATAGAGTAGTCAGTGCTGTATTACCCCCAGCCAGGAGGAGTAACAGAGTAGTGAGTGCTGTATTACCCCCTGCCAGGAGGAGTAACAGAGTAGTGAGGGCTGTATTACCCCCAGCCAGGAGGAGTAACAGGGTAGTGAGTGCTGTAATAACCCCAACAAGGAGTAACACAGAAGTGAGTGCGGTATTACCCCCAGCCAGGAGGAGTAACAGAAGTGAGTGCTGTTTTACCCCCAGCCAGGAGGAGTAACAGAGTAGTGAGTGCTGTATTGCCCCCAGCCAGGAGGAGTAAAAGAGTAGCGAGTACTGTATTACTCCCGGCCAGGAGAAGTAACAGAGTAGTGAGTGCTGTATTACCCCCTGCCAGGAGGAGTAACAGAGTAGTGAGTACTGTATTACCCACGGCCAGGAGGAGTAAAAGAGTAGTGAGAGCTGTATTACCCCCAGTCAGGAGGAGTAACAGGGCAGTGAGTACTGTATTACCCCCAGCCAGGAGGAGTAACAGGGTAGTGTGTGCTGTCTTACCCCCAGCCAGGAGGAGCAAATGAGTAGTGAGTGCTGTATTACCCCCTGCCAGGAGTAACAGGGTAGTGAGTGCTATATTACCCCCGGCCAGGAGGAGTAACCGAGTAGAGAGTGCTTTATGACCCCCAGCCAGGAGAAGTAACAGAGTAGTGAGTGCTGTATTACCCCTCTGCCAGGACGAGTAACAGAGTAGTGTGTGCTGTATTACCCCCAGCCAGGAGGAGTAACAGAGTAGTGTGTGCTGGATTACCCCCAGCCAGGAGTAGTAACAGAGAAGTGAGTGCTGTATTACCCCCCAACAAGAAGGAGTAACAGAGTAGTGAGTGCGGTATTACCCCCAGCCAGGAGGAGTAACAGAGAAGTGAGTGCTGTATTACCCCCAGCCTGGAGGAGTAACAGAGTAGTGTGTGCTGTATTACCCCCGGCCAGGAGTAACAGGGTAGTGAGTGCTATATTACCCCCGGCCAGGAGGAGTAAGAGTAGAGAGTGCTATATTACCCCCGGCCAGGAGGAGTAAGGCCGCGGTCACACGTACCGCTAGACGTCCGTTCATAGCGCGACGCTAGAGCACAGGGGGAGGTCCTCGGCCCCAACGCACATGCGTTTCCAGGGAAACGCATGCGATTGTTAAGCCGATCGCATGCGTTTCTCTGGAAACGCATGTGCGTTCGGGCCGAGGACCTCCCCCTGTGCGCTAGCGTCGCGCTATGAACGGACGTCTAGCGGTACGTGTGACCGCGGCCTTACAGAGTAGTGAGTGCTGTATTACCCCTCTGCCAGGAGGAGTAACAGGGTAGTGTGCGCTGTATTACCCCTCTGCCAGGAGGAGTAACAGGGTAGTGTGCGCTGTATTACCCCTCTGCCAGGAGGAGTAACAGGGTAGTGTGCGCTGTATTACCCCTCTGCCAGGAGGAGTAACAGGGTAGTGTGCGCTGTATTACCCCCTGCCAGGAGGAGTAACAAAAAGAGTAGCATGTGCTGTATTACCCACCCGCCCAGCCAGGAGGAGTAACAGGGTAGTGTGTGATTTATTACCCTCCAACCAGGTGGAGTAACAGAAGTGAGTGCTGTTTTACCCCCCAGCCAGGAGGAGTAACAGTGAGTGCTGTATTACCCTTGGCCAGGAGTAACAAAGTAGTGAGTACTGTATTAACCCCAGCCAGGAGGAGTAACAGAGTAGTGAGTGCTGTATTACCCCCTGCCAGGAGGAGTAACAGAGTAGTGAGTACTGTATTACCTCCAGCCAGGAGGAGTAACAGAGTAGTGAGTACTGTATTACCCCCTGCCAGGAGGAGTAACAGAGTAGTGAGTGCTGTATTACCCCCTGCCAGGAGGAGTAACAGAGTAGTGAGTACTGTATTACCTCCAGCCAGGAGGAGTAACAGTAGTGAGTACTGTATTACCTCCAGCCAGGAGGAGTAACAGAGTAGCGAGTGCTGTATTACCTCCAGCCAGGAGGAGTAAGAGTAGTGAGTACTGTATTACCTCCAGCCAGGAGGAGTAACAGAGTAATGAGTACTGTATTACCCCCTGCCAGGAGGAGCAACAGAGTAATGAGTGCTGTATTACCCCTGCCAGGAGGAGTAACAGAGTAGTGAGCGCTGTATTACCCCCTGCCAGGAGGAGTAACAGAGTAGTGAGTGCTGTATTACCCCCTGCCAGGAGGAGTAACAGAGTAGTGAGCGCTGTATTACCCCCTGCCAGGAGGAGTAACAGAGTAGTGAGTACTGTATTACTCATTAGTTACCTGGTGCTGATATGTACCAGAACATATGAGCCCTGGAGTCACAGCCACTTACCTGACAACTAATGACTTGTACTGGGTGTCAGATGCTGATGGCAGTCCTGTCCTGTCACAGGAGAGATATTACCTCACTTATATATAAGCACATAATCTCCTCACACACAGTAATCACTAATAATGTCTATACTCCTGGGTCCTAATAGGTTTGTCCCTCCCCTGCTACATGTATATAACACAGGAACCGCTGGGGCTTCTCCTCACACATATAAGAGCCGCCATTATGTGATTCCCGCCATCACCTTCTCCTCACACATATAAGAGCCGCCATTATGTGATTCCCGCCATCACCTTCTCCTCACAGCATCTTCTCCCTCAGGTCACTGCTCTCCTCACACCTCACACTCCATAACCCCGCCCCCTCGTCTTCCCGCCCTCTCACCTCATTGGCTGCTTTGCACTCCGCGGCCATTTTCTCTCCGCATCTCCATCACCTCAGAGTGTGAGAGACTCCAGGAGCCGCCTGACACCCGCGGAGGAGGAGACTGATCCCTCCCTCTCCCCTCCCCTCACCTCCCCGCGGGGCTCTCCATGTCTCTGACGGGAAAATATATCTCTGGCTGCACTGCTGAGGAGGGACATAGAGCTGCAGGTGAGCACAGCGCCCCACACAGGACACACAGGGGACAGCATTAGTCTGGAGGGAGATGGAGCTGCAGGTGAGCACAGCGCCCCACACAGGACACACAGGGGACAGCATTAGTCTGGAGGGAGATAGAGCTGCAGGTGAGCACAGCGCCCCACACAGGACACACAGGGGACAGCATTAGTCTGGAGGGAGATGAAGCTGCAGGTGAGCACAGCGCCCCTCACAGGACACACAGGGGACAGCATTAGTCTGGAGGGAGATAGAGCTGCAGGTGAGCACAGCGCCCCACACAGGACACACAGGGGACAGCATTAGTCTGGAGGGAGATGAAGCTGCAGGTGAGCACAGCGCCCCACACAGGGGACAGCATTAGTCTGGAGGGAGATGAAGCTGCAGGTGAGCACAGCGCCCCACACAGGACACACAGGGACAGCATTAGTCTGGAGGGAGATGAAGCTGCAGGTGAGCACAGCGCCCCGCACAGGACATCCAGGGGACAGCATTAGACTGGAGGGAGATGGAGCTGCAGGTGAGCACAGCGCCCCACACAGGGGACAGCATTAGACTGGAGGGAGATGGAGCTGCAGGTGAGCACAGCGCCCCACACAGGGGACAGCGTTAGACTGGAGGGAGATAAAGCTGCAGGTGAGCACAGCGCCCCACACAGGACACACAGGGGACAGCATTAGTCTGGAGGGAGATGGAGCTGCAGGTGAGCACAGCGCCCCACACAGGACACACAGGGGACAGCATTAGTCTGGAGGGAGCTGACGCTGCAGGTGAGCACAGCGCCCCACACAGGGGACACCATTAGTCTGGAGGGAGATGAAGCTGCAGGTGAGCACAGCGCCCCACACAGAACACACAGGGGACACCATTAGTCTGGAGGGAGATGAAGCTGCAGGTGAGCACAGCGCCCCACACAGGACACACAGGGGACAGCATTAGTCAGGAGGGAGATGAAGCTGCAGGAGAGCACAGCGCCCCACACAGGACACACAGGGGACAGCATTAGTCTGGAGGGAGATGAAGCTGCAGGTGAGCACAGCGCCCCGCACAGGACACACAGGGGACAGCATTAGTCTGGAGGGAGATGAAGCTGCAGGTGAGCACAGCGCCCCGCACAGGACACACAGGGGACAGCATTAGTCTGGAGGGAGATGAAGCTGCAGGTGAGCACAGCGCCCCTCACAGGACACACAGGGGACAGCATTAGTCTGGAGGGAGATAGAGCTGCAGGTGAGCACAGCGCCCCACACAGGACACACAGGGGACAGCATTAGTCTGGAGGGAGATGAAGCTGCAGGTGAGCACAGCGCCCCACACAGGACACACAGGGGACAGCATTAGTCTGGAGGGAGATGAAGCTGCAGGTGAGCACAGCGCCCCGCACAGGACATCCAGGGGACAGCATTAGACTGGAGGGAGATGGAGCTGCAGGTGAGCACAGCGCCCCACACAGGGGACAGCATTAGACTGGAGGGAGATGGAGCTGCAGGTGAGCACAGCGCCCCACACAGGGGACAGCGTTAGACTGGAGGGAGATAAAGCTGCAGGTGAGCACAGCGCCCCACACAGGACACACAGGGGACAGCATTAGTCTGGAGGGAGATGGAGCTGCAGGTGAGCACAGCGCCCCACACAGGACACACAGGGGACAGCATTAGTCTGGAGGGAGCTGACGCTGCAGGTGAGCACAGCGCCCCACACAGGGGACACCATTAGTCTGGAGGGAGATGAAGCTGCAGGTGAGCACAGCGCCCCACACAGAACACACAGGGGACACCATTAGTCTGGAGGGAGATGAAGCTGCAGGTGAGCACAGCGCCCCACACAGGACACACAGGGGACAGCATTAGTCAGGAGGGAGATGAAGCTGCAGGAGAGCACAGCGCCCCACACAGGACACACAGGGGACAGCATTAGTCTGGAGGGAGATGAAGCTGCAGGTGAGCACAGCGCCCCACACAGGGGACAGCATTAGTCTGGAGGGAGATGGAGCTGCAGGTGAGCACAGCGCCCCACACAGGACACACAGGGGACAGCATTAGTCTGGAGGGAGCTGACGCTGCAGGTGAGCACAGCGCCCCGCACAGGACACACAGGGGACAGCATTAGTCTGGAGGGAGATGAAGCTGCAGGTGAGCACAGCGCCCCACACAGGGGACAGCATTAGTCTGGAGGGAGATGAAGCTGCAGGAGAGCACAGCGCCCCACACAGGACACACAGGGGACAGCATTAGTCTGGAGGGAGATGAAGCTGCAGGTGAGCACAGCGCCCCGCACAGGACACACAGGGGACAGCATTAGTCTGGAGGGAGATGAAGCTGCAGGTGAGCACAGCGCCCCGCACAGGACACACAGGGGACAGCATTAGTCTGGAGGGAGATGAAGCTGCAGGTGAGCACAGCGCCCCTCACAGGACACACAGGGGACAGCATTAGTCTGGAGGGAGATAGAGCTGCAGGTGAGCACAGCGCCCCACACAGGACACACAGGGGACAGCATTAGTCTGGAGGGAGATGAAGCTGCAGGTGAGCACAGCGCCCCACACAGGACACACAGGGGACAGCATTAGTCTGGAGGGAGATGAAGCTGCAGGTGAGCACAGCGCCCCGCACAGGACATCCAGGGGACAGCATTAGACTGGAGGGAGATGGAGCTGCAGGTGAGCACAGCGCCCCACACAGGGGACAGCATTAGACTGGAGGGAGATGGAGCTGCAGGTGAGCACAGCGCCCCACACAGGGGACAGCGTTAGACTGGAGGGAGATAAAGCTGCAGGTGAGCACAGCGCCCCACACAGGACACACAGGGGACAGCATTAGTCTGGAGGGAGATGGAGCTGCAGGTGAGCACAGCGCCCCACACAGGACACACAGGGGACAGCATTAGTCTGGAGGGAGCTGACGCTGCAGGTGAGCACAGCGCCCCACACAGGGGACACCATTAGTCTGGAGGGAGATGAAGCTGCAGGTGAGCACAGCGCCCCACACAGAACACACAGGGGACACCATTAGTCTGGAGGGAGATGAAGCTGCAGGTGAGCACAGCGCCCCACACAGGACACACAGGGGACAGCATTAGTCAGGAGGGAGATGAAGCTGCAGGAGAGCACAGCGCCCCACACAGGACACACAGGGGACAGCATTAGTCTGGAGGGAGATGAAGCTGCAGGTGAGCACAGCGCCCCACACAGGGGACAGCATTAGTCTGGAGGGAGATGGAGCTGCAGGTGAGCACAGCGCCCCACACAGGACACACAGGGGACAGCATTAGTCTGGAGGGAGCTGACGCTGCAGGTGAGCACAGCGCCCCGCACAGGACACACAGGGGACAGCATTAGTCTGGAGGGAGCTGACGCTGCAGGTGAGCACAGCGCCCCACACAGGGGACACCATTAGTCTGGAGGGAGATGAAGCTGCAGGTGAGCACAGCGCCCCTCACAGGACACACAGGGGACAGCATTAGTCTGGAGGGAGCTGACGCTGCAGGTGAGCACAGCGCCCCGCACAGGACACACAGGGAACAGCATTAGTCAGGAGGGAGATGAAGCTGCAGGTGAGCACAGCGCCCCACACAGGACACACAGGGGACAGCATTAGTCTGGAGGGAGCTGACGCTGCAGGTGAGCACAGCGCCCCACACAGGACACACAGGGGACAGCATTAGTCTGGAGGGAGCTGACCCTGCAGGTGAGCACAGCGCCCCGCACAGGACACACAGGGGACAGCATTAGTCTGGAGGGAGATGGAGCTGCAGGTGAGCACAGCGCCCCACACAGGACACACAGGGGACAGCATTAGTCTGGAGGGAGCTGACGCTGCAGGTGAGCACAGCGCCCCGCACAGGACACACAGGGAACAGCATTAGTCAGGAGGGAGATGAAGCTGCAGGTGAGCACAGCGCCCCACACAGGACACACAGGGGACAGCATTAGTCTGGAGGGAGCTGACGCTGCAGGTGAGCACAGCGCCCCACACAGGACACACAGGGGACAGCATTAGTCTGGAGGGAGCTGACCCTGCAGGTGAGCACAGCGCCCCGCACAGGACACACAGGGGACAGCATTAGTCTGGAGGGAGATGGAGCTGCAGGTGAGCACAGCGCCCCGCACAGGGGACAGTATTACACATAACACGCGCTCCTGTGATGTCACACACAGGTAACACATAATGCGCGCTCCTGTGTGTGATGTCACATACAGGTGACACATAACACGCGCTCCTGTGATGTCACATACAGGTGACACATAACACGCGCTCCTGTGATGTCACATACAGGTAACACATAACACGCGCTCCTGTGATGTCACACACAGGTAACACATAACACGCGCTCCTGTGATGTCACACACAGGTAACACATAACACGCGCTCCTGTGATGTCACACACAGGTAACACATAACACGCGCTCCTGTGATGTCACACACAGGTAACACATAACACGCGCTCCTGTGATGTCACACACAGGTAACACATAACACGCGCTCCTGTGATGTCACATACAGGTAACACATAACACGCGCTCCTGTGATGTCACATACAGGTAACACATAACACGCTGTCCTGTGATGTCACATACAGGTAACACATAACACGCGCTCCTGTGATGTCACATACAGGTAACAGATAACACGCCCTCCTGTGATGTCACACACAGGTAACACATAACACGCGCTCCTGTGATGTCACATACAGGTAACAGATAACACGCCCTCCTGTGATGTCACATACAGGTAACAGATAACACGCGCTCCTGTGATGTCACATACAGGTAACACATAACACGCGCTCCTGTGATGTCACATACAGGTGACACATAACACGCGCTCCTGTGATGTCACATTTTCAGCCACTTATGGCGATTTTTGTGATTCTGAATGGAAATGACACTATAAGTATTAATGACATCACGGCGTTGGTGCCTTAAAAGCGATGATGTGTCCGGCGTCCGCTCTCTGATAGTCTATGACTATGGGGCCACTGCCATTCTTTATGTTGTCATGTTGCTTTTCTTTATACGTGTCATTAATGTGAGAATAGCCCTGAACAGCAGAGGAGACGCCTGTCCCAGACCTCAGCGGGGAAAGGGTTAAGACAGAAGTATTTACCTCAATCATCAGCACAACTGAAAGCGAAAGTAACTTCTATCCGGATCCTTCCTCCATTACTTCACTGGCGGCCATTTCCCTGCAGATCTCGTCTCTGTCCACACTGTGCGGCCTCCAGGTAATATCCCCCTCTCTTATCTGCTGTATATATATATATATATATATATGTCCTGTCACATGTTATATGGTCTCTGTCCACACTGTGCGGCCCCCAGGTAATATCCCCCTCTCTTATCTGCTGTATATATATATATATGTCCCGTCACATGTTATATGGTCTCTGTCCACACTGTGCGGCCTCCAGGTAATATCCCCCTCTCTTATCTGCTGTATATATATATATATATATGTCCTGTCACATGTTATATGGTCTCTGTATACACTGTGCAGCCTCCAGGTAATATCCCCCTCTCTTATCTGCTGTATATATATATATATATATATGTCCTGTCACATGTTATATGGTCTCTGTATACACTGTGCAGCCTCCAGGTAATATCCCCCTCTCTTATCTGCTGTATATATATATATATATATATATCCTGTCACATGTTATATGGTCTCTGTATACACTGTGCGGCCTCCAGGTAATATCCCCCTCTCTTATCTGCTGTATATATATATATGTCCTGTCACATGTTATATGGTCTCTGTCCACACTGTGCGGCCCCCAGGTAATATCCCCCTCTCTTATCTGCTGTATATATATATATGTCCTGTCACATGTTATATGGTCTCTGTATACACTGTGCAGCCTCCAGGTAATATCCCCCTCTCTTATCTGCTGTATATATATATATATATATGTCCTGTCACATGTTATATGGTCTCTGTATACACTGTGCAGCCTCCAGGTAATATCCCCTCTCTTATCTGCTGTGTATATATATATATATAATGTCCTGTCACATGTTATATGGTCTCTGTATACACTGTGCAGCCTCCAGGTAATATCCCCCTCTCTTATCTGCTGTATATATATATATGTCCTGTCACATGTTATATGGTCTCTGTCCACACTGTGCAGCCCCCAGGTAATATCCCCCTCTCTTATCTGCTGTATATATATATATATGTCCTGTCACATGTTATATGGTCTCTGTATACACTGTGCAGCCCCCAGGTAATATCCCCCTCTCTTATCTGCTGTATATATATATATGTCCTGTCACATGTTATATGGTCTCTGTCCACACTGTGCGGCCCCCAGGTAATATCCCCCTCTCTTATCTGCTGTATATATATATATATATGTCCTGTCACATGTTATATGGTCTCTGTATACACTGTGCAGCCGCCAGGTAATATCCCCCTCTTATCTGCTGTATATATATATATATATGTCCTGTCACATGTTATATGGTCTCTGTATACACTGTGCAGCCGCCAGGTAATATCCCCCTCTCTTATCTGCTGTATATATATATATATATGTCCTGTCACATGTTATATGGTCTCTGTATACACTGTGCAGCCGCCAGGTAATATCCCCCTCTCTTATCTGCTGTATATATATATATATGTCCTGTCACATGTTATATGGTCTCTGTACACACTGTGCGGCCCCCAGGTAATATCCCCCTCTCTTATCTGCTGTCTTATGTCCTGTCACATGTTAGCGAGTGGTGAGAGATGGAGGAGCCGAGCGGGGGGTGGGGGAGGGATATCTGTTACCGGGGCTGTGCTCCTGATCGGTGTACGATCATGCACACAGCCAGTAACAGGATCGTGCTGTCTATGTGACAGCCCAATCGTGTACTGTGACAGGGGACTGATAATAATCGGCCCCCTGTCACAGCAGCCCCTGTATACAGTGAGAGGCTGCAGGGAAGGTGCTGTGCATCCTCTCTGCAGGTCTCTGTATATAAATCACTGATGACAGTGATCCAATGGGCTCTTACCATTAGATCATTGTTATCTGTCATCTATATTTGAGTATATTATATGTTCCATTTCTAAATGTGCCCCTGTAAAAAAAAAAAAAAAAAAAGTTATGTTCCCAAACTCCAGAAAATAAATTAAATAAAAATTCAGCAGCATCAGCCCAAGACTGGGCTGGGGGCCGCCATCAGCCATAGTCCGCTCTGTAGACAATAAGGCTGCATTCACACAAACGTATGCCCGCCAGGCCGTAGCCGTGCAGACGTGTTTAGTGACATGGAGAGGAGGAAGGGGTGACCTGCATTGGGTAATGTCCTTTTCCCGTGTACGGAGCGGTATTGCTCCGTGCGGCCATTGCCTTCTACTGGGGACCTAAAAGCCGCAAACTTGCGGTTGTACATACGTCCCGCATATGGTGTGAATGTAGCCTAAGAGCGATGCCACACATGGCATTTTTGGTCCGTTTTTAGTCAGTTTTTCCCAATTATCTTAATAGAAAAACAGGTTGTAAGCAGCCAAATGCATGGTAAACGGACTGAAAACGGAGGTTTAAAAACGGACATAAAACGCCATGTGTGACATCACCCAAGGGTGAGGTTATTACATACATTTTCACACACATCACAACAGATCTGAGAAGAGATTTGCCTAATTGCATTGCTGTTAACATTTCGTTTACAAAACGCAATAGAATTGCGTTGATGCATGCGTTTTGTTAACACAATGTTGACTGCAATGTAATTATGCAAATCTCTTCTCAGCTGTTCTGATGTGTTTGAAAACGCCATGTGTGAAGACACCACAAAAATGTTGTGCAGCACTTGTTTAATACATACTTGCTTTTTGAGGGCGCATTCATACGATGCGTTGCGTTTTTGACACATTCCAAAGGCTTGAACCTTGAACACATGTTGAAGTAACATTGCGTTTCCATTGCATTTGCTAAAACCCAATGTTACTTCAACATGTGAAGCCTTTGGAATGCGTCAAAAACGCATAAGAAAGTGACTCAATGGGGGACATTTACTATGGCGTTTCCACCAGTTTTGTGGCGCTCTCACCACATGTTCTGCTCTCAGACCTATTTATTAGCTGTCGGGGACAGAAAAAATGACTTTTTCCGTCTGCTCCGACTCTTCTCCAAAAAGGGGCGTGGCTTTGGCGGAGTGGAAACTCAGACAGAATATATGTGTCACAGCCATTTTTGGGCGCTGTAAACTGGCGGAAAGTAGACCAAAAGAAAACTGGTCTAGCAGGGACTGTTGGACACATTTCTGGTGCTCGGGACAGATTTTGGTCCCAGGGACAGAAAATGGTCTCGGGGACAGAAAATGGTCTCGGGGACAGAAATGTCTCTGCACAGCTCTACAATATTAAATGTGTGTCTTCTTTCCGAGAGCAGGTCGGTAACAAAGCCAATGCAGACACCGACACTTTAAGTAAATGTCCCCCAATGCATCGTGTGAATGCGCCCTAAAGGGATTTTCCCAAGAATTGGATAGGGCCTAACTTGAATTTGTGGGAAAACCCTTTTAAGCAGAGAAAACAGGAGCTGTAACTTTTTCCTTGTATTAATAGACATCTCTTAACACTATATATACGCCTAGGAGTTATATATTTATTAATGAAAATTTCGTACTCCTCCTCGGTTAAAAATACTCCTCAAAAATTGTGAGAGGAGTATTATTACCCTTCTGGAAAAATGTTAATGCATTTATCTATCTACTGTGTTGCTGTCTTCAGGAGGCCAATATGATTGAAAGTTGTTGAACAGGGAGCAATAAGATACTGCTTTAATTTTTTGGTTGGCACCTCGCGATAAATAAGCAGGGTTTTGGGTTGCAGTTTGGGCACTCAGCCTCAAAAGGTTCGCCATCACTGCACTAGGCTATGGGCTTAGTGGTTGTCTATTTGTGGATTTTATGTAACTAAGAGCTGTTATCTGCTACTGTTACAATGTGACACAAATTGCACTGGTATATAGAGAGGGATCTTCTCAGAGATTATTATTGTAACAGGGGCCCCTGCAACTGGATCATATCTTGTGTTGTCTGGAGGTATTGTGCATAGGACGGGGTGAGCCCTCTTCATACACAGGTGGGGTTTGCTGCATATTGCATCTTAGGGTGCGGTCACACATCGCGTTTACTGCATGCGTTTAAAAACGCATTGCTACAACTGAAGGGAGATTTGCCTAATTAAACAGCTGTTAACACCTGCGTTTACAAAATGCATGTGTTAACCGCGATGTTAACGCATGCGTTAACAATGCGTTAACGCTTGCGTTTTGTAAACCCAAGCGTTAACAGCTGTTTAATTAGGGAAATATCCCTTCAGCTGTAGCAATGCGTTTTTAAACGCATGCAGTAAACGCGACGTGTGACAGCACCCCCACGTCTTCCGATGCAGCTGGCAAAGCTGACAACGGTGGCGCATGGGCAATACAGTAGTATTGCAGTATATGGTAGGAACGATCAGACAATCTAGGGTTAATGTACCCTAGAGTGTCTAAAAAAAATAGTAAAAAAAAAAATTTCGAAAATGTTTCAAAAATAATTAAAAAAGGAAAAAACAAAAGTTTAAATCACCCCCCTTTCCCTAGAAATGATATAAAACGTAATAAACAGTAATAATAACAGACACAATAGGTAATGCTTGATCTATCCAAATCTAAAACTACTTAATGCCGGCGGCTATCCCCATAGCGACTTTTACACCATTTTACAACACATAGAAAATGGAATAAAAAGTGATCAAAATGTCACACAGTCCTAAAAATGATAGCTATGAAAAAGTTATTAAATAAAAACCTGTATATATTAATTTGGTATCCCTGCGATGGTACCAAACCAAAAAAGAAAGTAGACGTGTTATGTAAAGCGCACAGTGACAGCCATAAAAACTGAGCCCACAAGGACATGATGCAAACACGTTTTTTCCAATTTTACCACATTTGGAATTTTTTTCCAGCTTCCCAGTACACGGCCTGGAATAATAAATAACATCACGGGAAAGTAAAATTTGTTACGCACAAAATAAGGCCTCACACAGCTCTGTACACGGAAAAATTAAAAAGTTATGGATTTTTGAAGGTGGAGAGCGAGAAATGAGCGAAAGAACCCTGCGTCCTTAAGGGGTTAAATATTACCTTCATTTTCTTAGAACTCAAAGATGAATAAATGCATGTAGGTAATCCTACAATTCTATCAAAATATAGAAATGATTGCTCCATACAGTGGAGAAAATGGAAAAAAACCCCTAATGTCTAAATCGCCGCTATTTTATCCACACACAAAAATAAAGTGATCAAATGCTCGTACAGTCACCAAAATGGGATAAATGAAAAAATATAGAAATTTTGTATTTTCTTGATTGTACTGACCAAAAGGATAAAGGGAAGGGGACATTTGGAGCGCACAGTAAAAGCCGGGAAAACAGAGTAAGAAAATGGTGCAAATGTGATTTTTTTCAGAAATTCAATACATAAAAAATATTTATTACCGTTTTTTTTTTTTTTTTTTTTTTAAATCAAAGGTGCCTTATATATGAACTGTACTTACAGACAACAGCTGCCTTGTACTGTGCACAGGTCTGCCACCTGCTGGTCATTCATCCTTATAATCAGGTGCGCCTTATAATCCGGTGCGCCTTATATATGAAACTAGATGTTTTAGCAGGCATTTATTGATGGTGCGCCTTATAATCCGGTGCGCCTTATAGTCCGAAAAAATGCGGTACATGTTCCCAGCTTGCATGGAGTAATAGAATTTGCTTTCGATTGAGGGGAGTAAAAAATAGTGACGCAAACACTGAAATAAGGTGACAGACAGTGGCGTAATAAGACTGTAATGTGCCATAGTACAAACTTTATGTCGGGCCCCATATAGCAAAAACCCACAGCGATGTCCACACATTATATTGAGCAAACACTTGTACTGCATAAACACACAGATAAATATGTGCCTGTAATGAATGTAATGCAAATATACTGCACACAGAAATATATACAGGCCGTACCCGGGTTACATACCAGATAGGGTCTGTAGGTTTGTTCTTAAGTTGAGTTTGTATGTAAGTCGGAACTGTATATTTTATCATTGTAATCCCAGCCAGAACTTTTTTGGTCTCTGTGACAATTGGATTTTAAAAATGTTGGGTTGTCATAAGAATCAATATTAACCCTAAAGCTTCATTAGACGCCTGTGATAACTGTTACAGCTGATTATTGCAGCCTACGACTAAAGTACAATAAATTACCAATATCCAGAGGTCTGTTTGTAACTATGGGTCGTATGTAAGTCGAGTGTTCTTAAGTAGGGTACCGCCTGTATTAGCATTTGATCTGATCTGTATATAAATATAGTGACAATAAATGTACTGCACCCCGGGGCTGTGATACATGTAGCAGAAATATGCAACCTTTTCCATCAGCGCTGGCCTGGTCCATATCCTGGTGGTCTCCTCACAGGCTTCAATTATCCATCAGGTATAGATCCTCAGGGTGTGGTCACATGTTGCAGTTAAAACTGCATCGAAATCAGCTTTGAGTTGGTTTTAGGTGCAGTTTTGTCAATTAAACAGGTGAAAGACATGAACTGAATGAGTGAATTTGACTTTGAAGGGGAAACCTGCTCCACAAATGTCATTCACCCGTTCAGTTCATGTCTTTCACCTGTTTAATTGACAAAACTGCACCTAAAACCTCCTCAAAGCTGATTGTGATGCCGTTTTAACTGCAACGTGTGACCGCACCCTCAGAATAACTTCTCCCGGCCTTCACTCCAGGATATGCAAGCCAGGTCTCTCCAGCTCCTTGCTACACGTGTCCACACCGCGCCACTAAAAATATCACAGTTATTTACTGCATAGTTTCTCCTGGATAACCACAATGTCCCGGACTTTGCGGCTAAGATGAATTATGTCGTGGCCAGGAATGGAGATATGTAGACACTGCATGTTTTTGCCATGTGCTTCTTACAAGGGTCATTTCTGTCTATTGTGTTTTTGTTTCTATATTTTTCTGTGATGTTATGATATGTGACACGTGAAGTGTTTTGTAATCACAGCATAAAAATTTCCCATTTTTGTGATAAAATAAAATCTAAATAACAAACATTTACTCCATACAACTTTCTTTTGCTATATATAATACATACACAGTGACCCCCCTCAATATATCTTACATATGGTCTATATTTCATTATACAGTACCCCCTCCACTAAAAATATTTGTATACAGTAGCTCCTGATTTATATAAAGCATCAAAATTATTACTGACTTCACAGTTGCCAGTGATCTCGCAGCATCTTCTTCTGTCCGGGCAGAACTTGAGTAAGACACAGGACTGCGTGATGGTCATAGTGATATCTCTGCAGAGGCCTCTCCTCTCACATGGATTGTTTTCTATGGTTGCTGCTGCATTGTAGACTGGGGGTGGTGACACACATGGCGTTTTTAGGCCGTTTTAAGTAGTGCATTTTCAGATCGGGAAAAAAACGCATGCGCTCAAAAAACGGCCTAAAAACGCCATGTGTGTCACCACCCTTAAGGTACATTCACATGGCCGTCTGGGGGGGAGGTATATGTGGCCGTACATGGGGAAAAGATAGAGCATGCTTAAAAACAGACCAAAAATGCCATGTGTGGCATCACCCTCCGGGTGCGCTCAGACGCTGCGTTTGCGCTGCTTTTTTGAATGTTTACCATGCGTTTGGCTAGTTTGAAATAGTTTTTCTTCATTTCTGAAAGTGGAAACAGCTCTGAAAGTGTCGACACTGGTGCTTACACTTGTTGTAAAACCATCCAAATAGATGGTAACACGGAAAAACGCTTTAAAATGTGTCATTTTCTGGGGAACGAGCTGACATTTTCATGAATATCATTTTGAGAACCTTTTGATTAGTTTTGATGTAGTTAAAGACAACCTACCATTTGATTTGGTGCATTATGAAACAAACATACCTTGAGACTGCTGTAGCTACACTGATGCAGGATCATATCTTGTTTAATCCCGGAGTGGTTTTGTTGAAAAAACAATTATAACATTATGATAATGAAGCTCTGTCCCTTCTATGGCGCTTGCTTTCCCGCTTCTCATAGCAGTAGAGTTTTTCTCTGCAGGAGATGATGATGCAATCACTCTTCTCCCTGCCAGACAGAATAATCAATTGCTGCACCATCCCCCAGCTGTTGTATATGAGTGAACCAGCTCAGGTTGATTAGTCACGCTCGACTTAACTCCATCTGTAATTCCAAGCTCCCGTGTGTAATGTGTTTATCTTGGCAGCCATGCTGACTCAGCTTTCCCAAGGTCCTGAATGTTATAATTGTTTTTCAGCAAAACCACTCAGCTCAGGGATTAACCAAGATATGATCCTGCATCAGTGTAGCTACAGCAGTATCAAGGTATGTTTGCTTCATAATGCATCCAATCACATGGTAGGTTTCCTTTAATAGGAGGACTCAGGTAGAGGAAGAAACTATAGAACTTTTCCCCCTCCTAAAGTAAGATTTGGAGGAAACTGCAGCTAATGAATTTCTAAGAGACTAAAAATTGGTCACTGCTGACAACAAGCCTCATCCACATCCCTCTGTGTATAGAGAAGGTGTCAGGGTGTGGGGGAGGGGAGATGTTCTGTCATGTAATGGGGTAAATGTGTTTCTTCCACATGTAATGAAGGTTTTGTGTCTTGCAGGATTTATTATCTATTGAGGATCAGAGATGAGTATTATATCTCCCAGTGATGGTAAGATTCTCCCGCTGTCTACCTCCGGCTCTTCTACTTCTTACACTATTACTGATATGATATCACTGCTGTTCTCACATCCGGCTGCAATTACATGTTCTGAGATTTATGCTTTATGTTACAATGACTAACAACAGTGATGAGGATATTACCTCCATACTGTGTCCTTATAGTGGTATCTGTGTATTGTGTATATGATATGTGTGTTATGTACATTACATGTATACAGGAGGCAGTGATGGGGATATTACCTCCATACTGTGTCCTTATAGTGGTATCTGTGTATTGTGTATATGATATGTGTGTTATGTACATTACATGTATACAGGGGGCAGTGATGAGGATATTACCTCCATACTGTGTCCTTATAGTGGTATCTGTGTATTGTGTATATGATATGTGTGTTATGTACATTACATGTATACAGGGGCAGTGATGGGGATATTACCTCCATACTGTGTCCTTATAGTGGTATCTGTGTATTGTGTATATGATATGTGTGTTATGTACATTACATGTATACAGGGGGCAGTGATGGGGATATTACCTCCATACTGTGTCCTTATAGTGGTATCTGTGTATTGTGTATATGATATGTGTGTGTTATGTACATTACATGTATACAGGAGGCAGTGATGGGGATATTACCTCCATACTGTGTCCTTATAGTGGTATCTGTGTATTGTGTATATGATATGTGTGTTATGTACATTACATGTATACAGGAGGCAGTGATGGGGATATTACCTCCATACTGTGTCCTTATAGTGGTATCTGTGTATTGTGTATATGATATGTGTGTTATGTACATTACATGTATACAGGGGGCAGTGATGGGGATATTACCTCCATACTGTGTCCTTATAGTGGTATCTGTGTATTGTGTATATGATATGTGTGTTATGTACATTACATGTATACAGGAGGCAGTGATGGGGATATTACCTCCATACTGTGTCCTTATAGTGGTATCTGTGTATTGTGTATATGATGTGTGTGTTATGTACATTACATGTATACAGGGGGCAGTGATGGGGATATTACCTCCATACTGTGTCCTTATAGTGGTATCTGTGTATTGTGTATATGATACCCTGTTTCCCCGAAAATAAGACAGTGTCTTATATTAATTTTTGCTCCTAAAGAGGCACTAGGTCTTATTTTCAGGGGATGTCTTATTTTTCCATGAACAAGTATTTACATTTATTGGTGAACAAAAAATTCAACTTCTCTAACATCCTATAAATCTCCAAACTCTGAATTTCATGCTGAATTTCTTGTGACTCCATTTCTATTAGAATCATTGGCCCCAATCTCTCATGTTTAGTAAAAGCACTTTCCATAAATGACCCTTCTTATCCTGGTAGCTGCTGGGATCACATTTGCAGCACAACAGCCGGTGATTTACTTCCATGAATTCTTCTCCATGTCACATACTTCTGCAGCATCTAAAAGATTTACTAATACTAATGTACGGCGTGGGGGGAGCTGCTGCAATGACTGCCGCTAGGTCTTATTTTCAGGGGAGGCCTTATATTTCTAAGCCTGAACAAAATTGTACTAGGTCTTATTTTCAGGGGATGTCTTATTTTAGGGGAAACAGGGTATGTGTGTTATGTACATTACATGTATACAGGGGGCAGTGATGGGGATATTACCTCCATACTGTGTCCTTATAGTGGTATCTGTGTATTGTGTATATGATATGTGTGTTATGTACATTACATGTATACAGGGGGCAGTGATGGGGGATATTACCTCCATACTGTGTCCTTATAGTGGTATCTGTGTATTGTGTATATGATATGTGTGTTATGTACATTACATGTATACAGGGGGCAGTGATGAGGATATTACCTCCATACTGTGTCCTTATAGTGGTATCTGTGTATTGTGTATATGATATGTGTGTTATGTACATTACATGTATACAGGGGGCAGTGATGGGGGATATTACCTCCATACTGTGTCCTTATAGTGGTATCTGTGTATTGTGTATATGACTGTGTGTTATGTACATTACATGTATACAGGAGGCAGTGATGAGGATATTACCTCCATACTGTGTCCTTATAGTGGTATCTGTGTATTGTGTATATGATATGACTGTGTTATGTACATTACATGTATACAGGAGGCAGTGATGAGGATATTACCTCCATACTGTGGTATCTGTGTATTGTGTATATGATATGACTGTGTTATGTACATTACATGTATACAGGAGGCAGTGATGAGGATATTACCTGCATACTGTGTCCTTATAGTGGTATCTGTGTATTGTGTATATGATGTGTGTGTTATGTACATTACATGTATACAGGAGGCAGTGATGAGGATATTACCTCCATACTGTGTCCTTATAGTGGTATCTGTGTATTGTGTATATGATATGTGTGTTATGTACATTACATGTATACAGGGGGCAGTGATGGGGGATATTACCTCCATACTGTGTCCTTATAGTGATATCTGTGTATTGTGTATATGATATGTGTGTTATGTACATTACATGTATACAGGGGGCAGTGATGGGGATATTACCTCCATACTGTGTCCTTATAGTGATATCTGTGTATTGTGTATATGATATGTGTGTTATGTACATTACATGTATACAGGGGGCAGTGATGGGGATATTACCTCCATACTGTGTCCTTATAGTGATATCTGTGTATTGTGTATATGATATGTGTGTTATGTACATTACATGTATACAGGGGGCAGTGATGGGGATATTGCCTCCATACTGTGTCCTTATAGTGGTATATGTGTATTGTGTATATGATATGTGTGTTATGTACATTACATGTATACAGGGGCAGTGATGAGGATATTACCTCCATACTGTGTCCTTATAGTGGTATCTGTGTATTGTGTATATGATATGTGTGTTATGTACATTACATGTATACAGGGGCGGTGATGGGGATATTACCTCCATACTGTGTCCTTATAGTGGTATCTGTGTATTGTGTATATGATATGTGTGTTATGTACATTACATGTATACAGGGGCGGTGATGGGGATATTACCTCCATACTGTGTCCTTATAGTGGTATCTGTGTATTGTGTATATGATATGTGTGTTATGTACATTACATGTATACAGGGGGTAGTGATGGGGATATTACCTCCATACTGTGTCCTTATAGTGGTATCTGTGTATTGTGTATATGATATGTGTGTGTTATGTACATTACATGTATACAGGGGGCAGTGATGGGGATATTACCTCCATACTGTGTCCTTATAGTGGTATCTGTGTATTGTGTATATGATATGTGTGTTATGTACATTACATGTATACAGGGGGCAGTGATGGGGATATTACCTCCATACTGTGCCCTTATAGTGGTATCTGTGTATTGTGTATATGATATGTGTGTGTTATGTACATTACATGTATACAGGGGGCAGTGATGGGGATATTACCTCCATACTGTGTCCTTATAGTGGTATCTGTGTATTGTGTATATGATATGTGTGATATGTACATTACATGTATACAGGGGGCAGTGATGAGGATATTACCTCCATACTGTGTCCTTATAGTGGTATCTGTGTATTGTGTATATGATATGACTGTGTGTTATGTACATTACATGTATACAGGAGGCAGTGATGGGGATATTACCTCTATACTGTGTCCTTATAGTGGTATCTGTGTATTGTGTATATGATATGTGTGTTATGTACATTACATGTATACAGGGGGCAGTGATGGGGATATTACCTCCATACTGTGTCCTTATAGTGGTATCTGTGTATTGTGTATATGATATGTGTGTTATGTACATTACATGTATACAGGGGGCAGTGATGGGGATATTACCTCCATACTGTGTCCTTATAGTGGTATCTGTGTATTGTGTATATGATATGTGTGTTATGTACATTACATGTATACAGGAGGCAGTGATGGGGATATTACCTCCATACTGTGTCCTTATAGTGGTATCTGTGTATTGTGTATATGATATGTGTGTTATGTACATTACATGTATACAGGGGCGGTGATGGGGATATTACCTCCATACTGTGTCCTTATAGTGGTATCTGTGTATTGTGTATATGATATGTGTGTTATGTACATTACATGTATACAGGGGGCAGTGATGAGGATATTACCTCCATACTGTGTCCTTATAGTGGTATCTGTGTATTGTGTATATGATATGTGTGTTATGTACATTACATGTATACAGGGGGCAGTGATGAGGATATTACCTCCATACTGTGTCCTTATAGTGGTATCTGTGTATTGTGTATATGATATGACTGTGTGTTATGTACATTACATGTATACAGGAGGCAGTGATGGGGATATTACCTCCATACTGTGTCCTTATAGTGGTATCTGTGTATTGTGTATATGATATGTGTGTGTTATGTACATTACATGTGTACAGGGGGCAGTGATGGGGATATTACCTCCATACTGTGTCCTTATAGTGGTATCTGTGTATTGTGTATATGATATGTGTGTGTGTTATGTACATTACATGTATACAGGGGCAGTGATGAGGATATTACCTCCATACTGTGTCCTTATAGTGGTATCTGTGTATTGTGTATATGATATGACTGTGTGTTATGTACATTACATGTATACAGGGGGCAGTGATGGGGATATTACCTCCATACTGTGTCCTTATAGTGGTATCTGTGTATTGTGTATATGATGTGTGTTATGTACATTACATGTATACAGGGGGCAGTGATGAGGATATTACCTCCATACTGTGTCCTTATAGTGGTATCTGTGTATTGTGTATATGATATGTGTGTGTTATGTACATTACATGTATACAGGAGGCAGTGATGGGGGATATTACCTCCATACTGTGTCCTTATAGTGGTATCTGTGTATTGTGTATATGATATGTGTGTTATGTACATTACATGCATACAGGGGGCAGTGATGGGGATATTACCTCCATACTGTGTCCTTATAGTGGTATCTGTGTATTGTGTATATGATATGTGTGTTATGTACATTACATGTATACAGGAGGCAGTGATGAGGATATTACCTCCATACTGTGACCTTATAGTGGTATCTGTGTATTGTGTATATGATATGTGTGTTATGTACATTACATGTATACAGGAGGCAATGATGGGGATATTACCTCCATACTGTGCCCTTATAGTGGTATCTGTGTATTGTGTATATGATATGACTGTGTGTTATGTACATTACATGTATACAGGGGGCAGTGATGGGGATATTACCTCCATACTGTGTCATTATAGTGGTATCTGTGTATTGTGTATATGATATGTGTGTTATGTACATTACATGTATACAGGAGGCAGTGATGAGGATATTACCTCCATACTGTGTCCTTATAGTGGTATCTGTGTATTGTGTATATGATATGTGTGTTATGTACATTACATGTATACAGGAGGCAGTGATGGGGATATTACCTCCATACTGTGTCCTTATAGTGGTATCTGTGTATTGTGTATATGATATGTGTGTTATGTACATTACATGTATACAGGGGGCAGTGATGAGGATATTACCTCCATACTGTGTCCTTATAGTGGTATCTGTGTATTGTGTATATGATATGTGTGTTATGTACATTACATGTATACAGGGGGCAGTGATGAGGATATTACCTCCATACTGTGTCCTTATAGTGGTATCTGTGTATTGTGTATATGATATGTGTGTTATGTACATTACATGCATACAGGAGGCAGTGATGGGGATATTACCTCCATACTGTGTCCTTATAGTGGTATCTGTGTATTGTGTATATGATATGACTGTGTGTTATGTACATTACATGTATACAGGGGGCAGTGATGGGGATATTACCTCCATACTGTGTCATTATAGTGGTATCTGTGTATTGTGTATATGATATGTGTGTTATGTACATTACATGTATACAGGGGGCAGTGATGAGGATATTACCTCCATACTGTGTCCTTATAGTGGTATCTGTGTATTGTGTATATGATATGTGTGTTATGTACATTACATGTATACAGGGGGCAGTGATGAGGATATTACCTCCATACTGTGTCCTTATAGTGGTATCTGTGTATTGTGTATATGATATGTGTGTTATGTACATTACATGTATACAGGGGGCAGTGATGAGGATATTACCTCCATACTGTGTCCTTATAGTGGTATCTATGTATTGTGTATATGATATGTGTGTGTTATGTACATTACATGTATACAGGGGGCAGTGATGGGGATATTACCTCCATACTGTGTCCTTATAGTGGTATCTGTGTATTGTGTATATGATATGTGTGTTATGTACATTACATGTATACAGGGGGCAGTGATGGGGATATTACCTCCATACTGTGTCCTTATAGTGGTATCTGTGTATTGTGTATATGATGTGTGTGTTATGTGCATTACATGTATACAGGGGGCAGTGATGGGGATATTACCTCCATACTGTGCCCTTATAGTGGTATCTGTGTATTGTGTATATGATATGTGTGATATGTACATTACATGTATACAGGAGGCAGTGATGGGGATATTACCTCCATACTGTGTCCTTATAGTGGTATCTGTGTATTGTGTATATGATATGACTGTGTTATGTACATTACATGTATACAGGAGGCAGTGATGGGGATATTACCTCTATACTGTGTCCTTATAGTGGTATCTGTGTATTGTGTATATGATATGTGTGTTATGTACATTACATGTATACAGGGGGCAGTGATGAGGATATTACCTCCATACTGTGTCCTTATAGTGGTATCTGTGTATTGTGTATATGATATGTGTGTGTTATGTACATTACATGTATACAGGGGCAGTGATGAGGATATTACCTCCATACTGTGTCCTTATAGTGGTATCTGTGTATTGTGTATATGATATGTGTGTTATGTACATTACATGTATACAGGAGGCAGTGATGGGGGATATTACCTCCATACTGTGTCCTTATAGTGGTATCTGTGTATTGTGTATATGATATGACTGTGTGTTATGTACATTACATGTATACAGGGGCAGTGATGGGGATATTACCTCCATACTGTGTCCTTATAGTGGTATCTGTGTATTGTGTATATGATATGTGTGTTATGTACATTACATGTATACAGGAGGCAGTGATGAGGATATTCCCTCCATACTGTGCCCTTATAGTGGTATCTGTGTATTGTGTATATGATATGACTATGTGTTATGTACATTACATGTATACAGGAGGCAGTGATGAGGATATTACCTCCATACTGTGTCCTTATAGTGGTATCTGTGTATTGTGTATATGATATGTGTGATATGTACATTACATGTATACAGGGGCAGTGATGGGGATATTACCTCCATACTGTGCCCTTATAGTGGTATCTGTGTATTGTGTATATGATATGACTGTGTGTTATGTACATTACATGTATACAGGAGGCAGTGATGGGGGATATTACCTCCATACTGTGTCCTTATAGTGGTATCTGTGTATTGTGTATATGATATGTGTGTGTTATGTACATTACATGTATACAGGGGGCAGTGATGGGGATATTACCTCCATACTGTGTCCCTATAGTGGTATCTGTGTATTGTGTATATGATATGACTGTGTGATATGTACATTACATGTATACAGGGGCAGTGATGGGGGATATTACCTCCATACTGTGTCCTTATAGTGGTATCTGTGTATTGTGTATATGATATGTGTGTTATGTACATTACATGTATACAGGGGCAGTGATGGGGGATACTACCTCCATACTGTGTCCTTATAGTGGTATCTGTGTATTGTGTATATGATATGTGTGTTATGTACATTACATGTATACAGGAGGCAGTGATGGGGATATTACCTCCATACTGTGTCCTTATAGTGGTATCTGTGTATTGTGTATATGATATGACTGTGTTATGTACATTACATGTATACAGGGGGCAGTGATGAGGATATTACCTCCATACTGTGTCCTTATAGTGGTATCTGTGTATTGTGTATATGATATGTGTGTTATGTACATTACATGTATACAGGGGGCAGTGATGGGGATATTACCTCCATACTGTGTCCTTATAGTGGTATCTGTGTATTGTGTATATGATATGTGTGTTATGTACATTACATGTATACAGGGGGCAGTGATGGGGATATTACCTCCATACTGTGTCCTTGTAGTGGTATCTGTGTATTGTGTATATGATATAACTGTGTGTTATGTACATTACATGTATACAGGGGGCAGTGATGGGGATATTACCTCCATACTGTGACCTTATAGTGGTATCTGTGTATTGTGTATATGATATGTGTGTTATGTACATTACATGTATACAGGAGGCAGTGATGGGGATATTACCACTATACTGTGTCCTTATAGTGGTATCTGTGTATTGTGTATATGATATAACTGTGTGTTATGTACATTACATGTATACAGGGGGCAGTGATGGGGATATTACCTCCATACTGTGACCTTATAGTGGTATCTGTGTATTGTGTATATGATATGTGTGTTATGTACATTACATGTATACAGGAGGCAGTGATGGGGATATTACCTCCATACTGTGTCCTTATAGTGGTATCTGTGTATTGTGTATATGATATGTGTGTTATGTACATTACATGTATACAGGAGGCAGTGATGGGGATATTACCTCCATACTGTGTCCTTATAGTGGTATCTGTGTATTGTGTATATGATATGTGTGTTATGTATATTACATGTATACAGGGGGCAGTGATGGGGATATTACCTCCATACTGTGTCCTTATAGTGGTATCTGTGTATTGTGTATATGATATGTGTGTTATGTACATTACATGTATACAGGGGCAGTGATGAGGATATTACCTCCATACTGTGTCCTTATAGTGGTATCTGTGTATTGTGTATATGATATGACTGTGTGTTATGTACATTACATGTATACAGGGGGCAGTGATGAGGATATTACCTCCATACTGTGTCCTTTTAGTGGTATCTGTGTATTGTGTATATGATATGTGTGTTATGTACATTACATGTATACAGGGGCAGTGATGGGGATATTACCTCCATACTGTGTCCTTATAGTGGTATCTGTGTATTGTGTATATGATATGTGTGTTATGTACATTACATGTATACAGGAGGCAGTGATGGGGATATTGCCTCCATACTGTGTCCTTATAGTGGTATCTGTGTATTGTGTATATGATATGTGTGTTATGTACATTACATGTATACAGGAGGCAGTGATGGGGATATTACCTCCATACTGTGTCCTTATAGTGGTATCTGTGTATTGTGTATATGATATGTGTGTTATGTACATTACATGTATACAGGAGGCAGTGATGGGGATATTACCTCCATACTGTGTCCTTATAGTGGTATCTGTGTATTGTGTATATGATATGTGTGTTATGTACATTACATGTATACAGGAGGCAGTGATGGGGATATTACCTCCATACTGTGTCCTTATAGTGGTATCTGTGTATTGTGTATATGATATGTGTGTTATGTACATTACATGTATACAGGAGGCAGTGATGGGGATATTGCCTCCATACTGTGTCCTTATAGTGGTATCTGTGTATTGTGTATATGATATGTGTGATATGTACATTACATGTATACAGGAGGCAGTGATGGGGATATTACCTCCATACTGTGTCCTTATAGCGGTATCTGTGTATTGTGTATATGATATGTGTGTTATGTACATTACATGTATACAGGAGGCAGTGATGGGGATATTACCTCCATACTGTGTCCTTATAGTGGTATCTGTGTATTGTGTATATGATATGTGTGTTATGTACATTACATGTATACAGGGGGCAGTGATGGGGGATATTACCTCCATACTGTGTCCTTATAGTGGTATCTGTGTATTGTGTATATGATATGACTGTGTGTTATGTACATTACATGTATACAGGGGGCAGTGATGGGGATATTACCTCCATACTGTGTCCTTATAGTGGTATCTGTGTATTGTGTATATGATATGTGTGTTATGTACATTACATGTATACAGGAGGCAGTGATGGGGATATTACCTCCATACTGTGTCCATATAGTGGTATCTGTGTATTGTGTATATGATATGTGTGTTATGTACATTACATGTATACAGGAGGCAGTGATGAGGATATTACCTCTATACTGTGTCCTTATAGTGGTATCTGTGTATTGTGTATATGATATGTGTGTTATGTACATTACATGTATACAGGAGGCAGTGATGGGGATATTACCTCCATACTGTGTCCTTATAGTGGTATCTGTGTATTGTGTATATGATATGTGTGTGTTATGTACATTACATGTATACAGGGGGCAGTGATGGGGATATTACCTCCATACTGTGTCCTTATAGTGGTATCTGTGTATTGTGTATGTGATATGACTGTGTGTTATGTACATTACATGTATACAGGGGGCAGTGATGGGGATATTACCTCCATACTGTGTCCTTATAGTGGTATCTGTGTATTGTGTATATGATATGTGTGTTATGTACATTACATGTATACAGGGGGCAGTGATGAGGATATTACCTCCATACTGTGTGCTTATAGTGGTATCTGTGTATTGTGTATATGATATGTGTGTTATGTACATTACATGTATACAGGGGGCAGTGATGAGGATATTACCTCCATACTGTGTCCTTATAGTGGTATCTGTGTATTGTGTATATGATATGACTATGTGTTATGTACATTACATGTATACAGGAGGCAGTGATGAGGATATTACCTCCATACTGTGTCCTTATAGTGGTATCTGTGTATTGTGTATATGATATGACTGTGTGTTATGTACATTACATGTATACGGGGGGCAGTGATGAGGATATTACCTCCATACTGTGTCCTTATAGTGGTATCTGTGTATTGTGTATATGATATGTGTGTTATGTACATTACATGTATACAGGAGGCAGTGATGAGGATATTCCCTCCATACTGTGTCCTTATAGTGGTATCTGTGTATTGTGTATATGATATGTGTGATATGTACATTACATGTATACAGGAGGCAGTGATGAGGATATTACCTCCATACTGTGTCCTTATAGTGGTATCTGTGTATTGTGTATATGATATGACTATGTGTTATGTACATTACATGTATACAGGAGGCAGTGATGAGGATATTACCTCCATACTGTGTCCTTATAGTGGTATCTGTGTATTGTGTATATGATATGTGTGATATGTACATTACATGTATACAGGAGGCAGTGATGAGGATATTACCTCCATACTGTGTCCTTATAGTGGTATCTGTGTATTGTGTATATGATATGACTGTGTGTTATGTACATTACATGTATACAGGAGGCAGTGATGGGGGATATTACCTCCATACTGTGTCCTTATAGTGGTATCTGTGTATTGTGTATATGATATGTGTGATATGTACATTACATGTATACAGGGGCAGTGATGGGGGATATTACCTCCATACTGTGTCCTTATAGTGGTATCTGTGTATTGTGTATATGATATGTGTGTTATGTACATTACATGTATACAGGGGCAGTGATGGGGGATATTACCTCCATACTGTGTCCTTATAGTGGTATCTGTGTATTGTGTATATGATATGTGTGTTATGTACATTACATGTATACAGGAGGCAGTGATGAGGATATTCCCTCCATACTGTGTCCTTATAGTGGTATCTGTGTATTGTGTATATGATATGTGTGATATGTACATTACATGTATACAGGAGGCAGTGATGAGGATATTACCTCCATACTGTGTCCTTATAGTGGTATCTGTGTATTGTGTATATGATATGACTATGTGTTATGTACATTACATGTATACAGGAGGCAGTGATGAGGATATTACCTCCATACTGTGTCCTTATAGTGGTATCTGTGTATTGTGTATATGATATGTGTGATATGTACATTACATGTATACAGGAGGCAGTGATGAGGATATTACCTCCATACTGTGTCCTTATAGTGGTATCTGTGTATTGTGTATATGATATGACTGTGTGTTATGTACATTACATGTATACAGGAGGCAGTGATGGGGGATATTACCTCCATACTGTGTCCTTATAGTGGTATCTGTGTATTGTGTATATGATATGTGTGTGCTATGTACATTACATGTATACAGGGGGCAGTGATGGGGATATTACCTCCATACTGTGTCCTTATAGTGATATCTGTGTATTGTGTATATGATATGTGTGTTATGTACATTACATGTATACAGGTGGCAGTGATGGGGATATTACCTCCATACTGTGTCCTTATAGTGGTACCTGTGTATTGTGTATATGATATGACTGTGTGTTATGTGCATTACATGTATACAGGGGGCAGTGATGGGGATATTACCTCCATACTGTGTCCTTATAGTGGTATCTGTGTATTGTGTATATGATATGTGTGTTATGTACATTACATGTATACAGGAGGCAGTGATGGGGGATATTACCTCCATACTGTGCCCTTATAGTGGTATCTGTGTATTGTGTATATGATATGTGTGTTATGTACATTACATGTATACAGGGGGCAGTGATGGGGATATTACCTCCATACTGTGTCCTTATAGTGGTATCTGTGTATTGTGTATATGATATGTGTGATATGTACATTACATGTATACAGGGGGCAGTGATGAGGATATTACCTCCATACTGTGTCCTTATAGTGGTATCTGTGTATTGTGTATATGATATAACTGTGTGTTATATACATTACATGTATACAGGAGGCAGTGATGGGGATATTACCTCCATACTGTGTCCTTATAGTGGTATCTGTGTATTGTGTATATGATATGTGTGTTATGTACATTACATGTATACAGGGGCAGTGATGGGGGATATTACCTCCATACTGTGTCCTTATAGTGGTATCTGTGTATTGTGTATATGATATGTGTGTTATGTACATTACATGTATACAGGAGGCAGTGATGGGGATATTACCTCCATACTGTGTCCTTATAGTGGTATCTGTGTATTGTGTATATGATATGTGTGTTATGTACATTACATGCATACAGGAGGCAGTGATGGGGATATTACCTCCATACTGTGTCCTTATAGTGGTATCTGTGTATTGTGTATATGATATGTGTGTTATGTACATTACATGTATACAGGGGACAGTGATGGGGATATTACCTCCATACTGTGTCCTTATAGTGGTATCTGTGTATTGTGTATATGATATGTGTGTGTTATGTACATTACATGTATACAGGGGGCAGTGATGGGGATATTACCTCCATACTGTGTCCTTATAGTGGTATCTGTGTATTGTGTATATGATATGACTGTGTTATGTACATTACATGTATACAGGGGGCAGTGATGAGGATATTACCTCCATACTGTGTCCTTATAGTGGTATCTGTGTATTGTGTATATGATATGTGTGTTATGTACATTACATGTATACAGGGGGCAGTGATGGGGATATTACCTCCATACTGTGTCCTTATAGTGGTATCTGTGTATTGTGTATATGATATGTGTGTTATGTACATTACATGTATACAGGAGGCAGTGATGGGGATATTACCTCCATACTGTGTCCTTATAGTGGTATCTGTGTATTGTGTATATGATATGTGTGTTATGTATATTACATGTATACAGGGGGCAGTGATGGGGATATTACCTCCATACTGTGTCCTTATAGTGGTATCTGTGTATTGTGTATATGATATGACTGTGTTATGTACATTACATGTATACAGGGGGCAGTGATGGGGGATATTACCTCCATACTGTGTCCTTATAGTGGTATCTGTGTATTGTGTATATGATATGACTGTGTGTTATGTACATTACATGTATACAGGGGGCAGTGATGGGGATATTACCTCCATACTGTGTCCTTATAGTGGTATCTGTGTATTGTGTATATGGTATGTGTGTGTTATGTACATTACATGTATACAGGGGGCAGTGATGGGTATATTACCTCCATACTGTGTCCTTATAGTGGTATCTGTGTATTGTGTATATGATATGTGTGTTATGTACATTACATGTATACAGGAGGCAGTGATGGGGATATTACCTCCATACTGTGTCCTTATAGTGGTATCTGTGTATTGTGTATATGATATGTGTGTTTTGTACATTACATGTATATAGGGGGCAGTGATGGGGATATTACCTCCATACTGTGTCCTTATAGTGGTATCTGTGTATTGTGTATATGATATGTGTGTTATGTACATTACATGTATACAGGAGGCAGTGATGGGGATATTACCTCCATACTGTGTCCTTATAGTGGTATCTGTGTATTGTGTATATGATATGTGTGTTATGTACATTACATGTATACAGGGGGCAGTGATGGGGATATTACCTCCATACTGTGTCCTTATAGTGGTATCTGTGTATTGTGTATATGATATGTGTGTTATGTACATTACATGTATACAGGGGGCAGTGATGAGGATATTACCTCCATACTGTGTCCTTATAGTGGTATCTGTGTATTGTGTATATGATATGTGTGTGTTATGTACATTACATGTATACAGGAGGCAGTGATGGGGATATTACCTCCATACTGTGTCCTTATAGTGGTATCTGTGTATTGTGTATATGATATGTGTGTGTTATGTACATTACATGTATACAGGGGCAGTGATGAGGATATTACCTCCATACTGTGTCCTTATAGTGGTATCTGTGTATTGTGTATATGATGTGTGTTATGTACATTACATGTATACAGGAGGCAGTGATGGGGATATTACCTCCATACTGTGTCCTTATAGTGGTATCTGTGTATTGTGTATATGATGTGTGTTATGTACATTACATGTATACAGGAGGCAGTGATGGGGATATTACCTCCATACTGTGTCCTTATAGTGGTATCTGTGTATTGTGTATATGATGTGTGTTATGTACATTACATGTATACAGGAGGCAGTGATGGGGATATTACCTCCATACTGTGTCCTTATAGTGGTATCTGTGTATTGTGTATATGATATGTGTGTTATGTACATTACATGTATACAGGAGGCAGTGATGGGGATATTACCTCCATACTGTGTCCTTATAGTGGTATCTGTGTATTGTGTATATGATATGTGTGTTATGTACATTACATGTATACAGGAGGCAGTGATGGGGATATTACCTCCATACTGTGTCCTTATAGTGGTATCTGTGTATTGTGTATATGATGTGTGTTATGTACATTACATGTATACAGGGGGCAGTGATGGGGATATTACCTCCATACTGTGTCCTTATAGTGGTATCTGTGTATTGTGTATATGATATGTGTGTAATGTACATTACATGTATACAGGGGGCAGTGATGGGGATATTACCTCCATACTGTGTCCTTATAGTGGTATCTGTGTATTGTGTATATGATATGTGTGTTATGTACATTACATGTATACAGGGGCAGTGATGGGGATATTACCTCCATACTGTGTCCTTATAGTGGTATCTGTGTATTGTGTATATGATATGTGTGTGTTATGTACATTACATGTATACAGGGGGCAGTGATGGGGATATTACCTCCATACTGTGTCCTTATAGTGGTATCTGTGTATTGTGTATATGATATGTGTGTTATGTACATTACATGTATACAGGAGGCAGTGATGGGGATATTACCTCCATACTGTGTCCTTATAGCGGTATCTGTGTATTGTGTATATGATATGTGTGTTATGTACATTACATGTATACAGGAGGCAGTGATGGGGATATTACCTCCATACTGTGTCCTTATAGTGGTATCTGTGTATTGTGTATATGATATGTGTGTTATGTACATTACATGTATACAGGGGGCAGTGATGGGGATATTACCTCCATACTGTGTCCTTATAGTGGTATCTGTGTATTGTGTATATGATATGTGTGTTATGTACATTACATGTATACAGGAGGCAGTGATGGGGATATTACCTCCATACTGTGTCCTTATAGTGGTATCTGTGTATTGTGTATATGATATGTGTGTTATGTACATTACATGTATACAGGGGGCAGTGATGAGGATATTACCTCCATACTGTGTCCTTATAGTGGTATCTGTGTATTGTGTATATGATATGTGTGTTATGTACATTACATGTATACAGGAGGCAGTGATGGGGATATTACCTCCATACTGTGTCCTTATAGTGGTATCTGTGTATTGTGTATATGATATGTGTGTTATGTACATTACATGTATACAGGAGGCAGTGATGGGGATATTACCTCCATACTGTGTCCTTATAGTGGTATCTGTGTATTGTGTATATGATATGTGTGTTATGTACATTACATGTATACAGGGGGCAGTGATGGGGATATTACCTCCATACTGTGTCCTTATAGTGGTATCTGTGTATTGTGTATATGATATGTGTGTTATGTACATTACATGTATACAGGGGGCAGTGATGAGGATATTACCTCCATACTGTGTCCTTATAGTGGTATCTGTGTATTGTGTATATGATATGTGTGTTATGTACATTACATGTATACAGGGGGCAGTGATGAGGATATTACCTCCATACTGTGTCCTTATAGTGGTATCTGTGTATTGTGTATATGATATGTGTGTTATGTACATTACATGTATACAGGGGGCAGTGATGAGGATATTACCTCCATACTGTGTCCTTATAGTGGTATCTGTGTATTGTGTATATGATGTGTGTGTTATGTACATTACATGTATACAGGGGGCAGTGATGGGGATATTACCTCCATACTGTGTCCTTATAGTGGTATCTGTGTATTGTGTATATGATATGTGTGTTATGTACATTACATGTATACGTGGGGCAGTGATGGGGGATATTACCTCCATACTGTGTCCTTATAGTGGTATCTGTGTATTGTGTATATGATATGACTGTGTGTTATGTACATTACATGTATACAGGAGGCAGTGATGGGGATATTACCTCCATACTGTGTCCTTATAGTGGTATCTGTGTATTGTGTATATGATATGTGTGTGTTATGTACATTACATGTATACAGGAGGCAGTGATGGGGATATTACCTCCATACTGTGTCCTTATAGTGGTATCTGTGTATTGTGTATATGATGTGTGTGTTATGTACATTACATGTATACAGGAGGCAGTGATGGGGATATTACCTCCATACTGTGTCCTTATAGTGGTATCTGTGTATTGTGTATATGATATGTGTGTTATGTACATTACATGTATACAGGGGGCAGTGATGAGGATATTACCTCCATACTGTGTCCTTATAGTGGTATCTGTGTATTGTGTATATGATATGTGTGTGTTATGTACATTACATGTATACAGGAGGCAGTGATGGGGATATTACCTCCATACTGTGTCCTTATAGTGGTATCTGTGTATTGTGTATATGACTGTGTGTTATGTACATTACATGTATACAGGAGGCAGTGATGGGGATATTACCTCCATACTGTGTCCTTATAGTGGTATCTGTGTATTGTGTATATGATATGACTATGTGTTATGTACATTACATGTATACAGGAGGCAGTGATGGGGATATTACCTCCATACTGTGTCCTTATAGTGGTATCTGTGTATTGTGTATATGATATGTGTGTTATGTACATTACATGTATACAGGAGGCAGTGATGGGGATATTACCTCCATACTGTGTCCTTATAGTGGTATCTGTGTATTGTGTATATGATATGTGTGTTATGTACATTACATGTATACAGGAGGCAGTGATGGGGATATTACCTCCATACTGTATCCTTATAGTGGTATCTGTGTATTGTGTATATGATATGTGTGTGTTATGTACATTACATGTATACAGGGGGCAGTGATGAGGATATTACCTCCATACTGTGTCCTTATAGTGGTATCTGTGTATTGTGTATATGATATGTGTGTTATGTACATTACATGTATACAGGGGGCAGTGATGGGGATATTACCTCCATACTGTGTCCTTATAGTGGTATCTGTGTATTGTGTATATGATATGTGTGTTATGTACATTACATGTATACAGGAGGCAGTGATGAGGATATTACCTCCATACTGTGTCCTTATAGTGGTATCTGTGTATTGTGTATATGATATGTGTGTTATGTACATTACATGTATACAGGAGGCAGTGATGGGGGATATTACCTCCATACTGTGTCCTTATAGTGGTATCTGTGTATTGTGTATATGATATGTGTGTTATGTACATTACATGTATACAGGAGGCAGTGATGAGGATATTACCTCCATACTGTGTCCTTATAGTGGTATCTGTGTATTGTGTATATGATATGTGTGTTATGTACATTACATGCATACAGGGGGCAGTGATGAGGATATTACCTCCATACTGTGTCCTTATAGTGGTATCTGTGTATTGTGTATATGATATGTGTGTTATGTACATTACATGTATACAGGAGGCAGTGATGGGGATATTACCTCCATACTGTGTCCTTATAGTGGTATCTGTGTATTGTGTATATGATATGTGTGTTATGTACATTACATGTATACAGGGGGCAGTGATGGGGATATTACCTCCATACTGTGTCCTTATAGTGGTATCTGTGTATTGTGTATATGATATGTGTGTTATGTACATTACATGTATACAGGGGGCAGTGATGAGGATATTACCTCCATACTGTGTCCTTATAGTGGTATCTGTGTATTGTGTATATGATATGTGTGTTATGTACATTACATGTATACAGGGGGCAGTGATGAGGATATTACCTCCATACTGTGTCCTTATAGTGGTATCTGTGTATTGTGTATATGATATGTGTGTTATGTACATTACATGTATACAGGGGGCAGTGATGAGGATATTACCTCCATACTGTGTCCTTATAGTGGTATCTGTGTATTGTGTATATGATGTGTGTGTTATGTACATTACATGTATACAGGGGGCAGTGATGGGGATATTACCTCCATACTGTGTCCTTATAGTGGTATCTGTGTATTGTGTATATGATATGACTGTGTGTTATGTACATTACATGTATACAGGAGGCAGTGATGGGGATATTACCTCCATACTGTGTCCTTATAGTGGTATCTGTGTATTGTGTATATGATATGTGTGTGTTATGTACATTACATGTATACAGGAGGCAGTGATGGGGATATTACCTCCATACTGTGTCCTTATAGTGGTATCTGTGTATTGTGTATATGATGTGTGTGTTATGTACATTACATGTATACAGGAGGCAGTGATGGGGATATTACCTCCATACTGTGTCCTTATAGTGGTATCTGTGTATTGTGTATATGATATGTGTGTTATGTACATTACATGTATACAGGGGGCAGTGATGAGGATATTACCTCCATACTGTGTCCTTATAGTGGTATCTGTGTATTGTGTATATGATATGTGTGTGTTATGTACATTACATGTATACAGGAGGCAGTGATGGGGATATTACCTCCATACTGTGTCCTTATAGTGGTATCTGTGTATTGTGTATATGATATGTGTGTTATGTACATTACATGTATACAGGAGGCAGTGATGGGGATATTACCTCCATACTGTGTCCTTATAGTGGTATCTGTGTATTGTGTATATGATATGTGTGTTATGTACATTACATGTATACAGGAGGCAGTGATGGGGATATTACCTCCATACTGTATCCTTATAGTGGTATCTGTGTATTGTGTATATGATATGTGTGTGTTATGTACATTACATGTATACAGGGGGCAGTGATGAGGATATTACCTCCATACTGTGTCCTTATAGTGGTATCTGTGTATTGTGTATATGATATGTGTGTTATGTACATTACATGTATACAGGGGGCAGTGATGGGGATATTACCTCCATACTGTGTCCTTATAGTGGTATCTGTGTATTGTGTATATGATATGTGTGTTATGTACATTACATGTATACAGGAGGCAGTGATGAGGATATTACCTCCATACTGTGTCCTTATAGTGGTATCTGTGTATTGTGTATATGATATGTGTGTTATGTACATTACATGCATACAGGGGGCAGTGATGAGGATATTACCTCCATACTGTGTCCTTATAGTGGTATCTGTGTATTGTGTATATGATATGTGTGTTATGTACATTACATGTATACAGGAGGCAGTGATGGGGATATTACCTCCATACTGTGTCCTTATAGTGGTATCTGTGTATTGTGTATATGATATTACAGCTCTTACTATACGACGTCTTTGCGGCAGAGTATAGTAAAATATTCTCTTACTGTCCAGTGTTTCCTCACATCTTCATACCTCCCAACATTTCTGGAAGAGAAAGAAGGAAAAAATGGCGGCATGTGCAGCGTGCCGTGGCGATCCCCCTAAGCCACACCCCTAATTACGCCCTGAGGAAGTCGTCCTTGGGACGACGATACGCGCGGGGAGCCGTTCACCTTGCATCCCACCTCATTTCCCATTGCTCCACCAACCTCACAGGATCTTTTTCTACAATCTATCACATGCCGTAAGACCCTAACCTTGACCTCATAGGATTGCTTATCAGCACTTTCATCCCCCCCCCTCTGCAATTTGCACTTTACATTGGAAACTCACATTGGTTTAAACATTAGGGGGCTTTGACAGTTGTTTCACTTGTAGCACTTGCACTTTATAGGTGTGTTTTATCATCATTGCAGCAAGATTTTGGGGCCTTCCATCGCCCATTACCTGTAATTCGTTGGCTGGGGCACTATAAGCAATAATTATTATATCTTCATGCAATTTATCATGGGTAGAGGTGTTTAGACAGTATTCTTTGTCTGGATTAGAGGTTAGTTGTGGTTGACCCAGACCGGGATCTCCACCTAAGTCATTCTATGTACATTATTTGTTTTAAATGGCTTTAGATGTCTTTGTATGGTTTCTTGTTTGTCCTTTATATCAATAAAATGAGCAATTTTTGGTGTATATTTTGAGTATTCATGTATGGGCCGCTTTTGTGCATCGCTTTCTGTTTTTGTTCTTTCATGCTTATTTATGTTGCACAAGGCTATTTAATATTGCATTGGGTTGTGCTAACCAGTTCTTTAAACTACATTTTTATTAATAATAATCATCTTCATTATAATAATAATCACAATAATAATAAGAATAATAATCCTCTTCATAATAATAATAATAAAAAAAATGTGCTCAGCTTGGGATTTGAACTCATACACTCTAAATGCTACAGAGAAGGAGCTTCCATCCACTAGTGCAGTGGTGGCGAACCTATGGCACGGGTGCCAGAGGTGGCACTCAGAGCCCTTTCTGTGGGCACCCAGGCCTTCACCCCAACACAGAGTTTGCCAAACAGGACTCAAGGCTTCCTCCTGCCGTCCAATACAGCCCAGGATGTGCCATGCTCAGCGCCATTTTTAATCGACATCCTTGGCAGCCAGAGCTACATGAGGAACGAGAAAGTGTGGAAAGAGAGATTATTTTTGGAGCTCCTGCTCTGGGAACCCTGATTCCTCCTTTTCAGGGTAACCCGTAGGGAAGCTACAATCCAAATTTCTCCATCATCTTTCTATTGTATTGATGAACTCAGGCCGCCAATAGGATTAAAACAATAAGTTACTGCTTAAATTGTCATGTTGGCACTTTGCGACATATAAGTGGGTTTTTGGTTGAAGTTTGGGCACTCTCTCTCCAAAAGGTTCACCATCACTGCACTAGGGTATTGGCCCAGTGGTCATTGATGGGAGGATACATCTTCTCAGAAATTACCATTTGTAATTATTGAGATGACTATTATTATTATTTTTATTATTATCATGGAGACCATCAGTATTATTATAATGTTAGTACTAATAATCTCAATAATAATCATCTCAAGAATCTTAATAATTATAATAATAATCATCTCAATAATTAGAATAATCTCTTAATAATCTCAATAGTAATAATCTCAATAATCTAAATTATAATAATCTCAATATTACTCTCAATATTCATCTTAATAATAATAATCATCTCAATAATAATCTCAATAATATTCTCTGAGAAGATCCCTCTCGAAGTATCGGTGTGTCACAATGTAACAGTGAAACTCTTAGTTGCAGAAAATCCTCCCACTGACATCCTCTGAGTTTATAGCCTTGAGGGTAGAAGCTTCTATCCTTATTGCAGAGGGTCTGGGGTTCGAATCCCGGGCTGGGCATAAATTTGGGAAGCCCTGGAGACCATATATGGACAGATGGTGATCTGACCTGATGACGTGGTCCCTGCTCTCCGCTAAGCCGACACTTCTCTGAAAAGGATTCCCTGCCCGATGTCTGCTCTGGGGAACCCTAGGAGATGTAGGCTCCCAGGTTCTGGCTTTGAAAGTATTTACTATGCGGGACACAGAGCCGGGACAACCCCAGCAAGTGCGCGACCTGGAGGGAATATCCGTTACAATCTGACAGTTGCCCGTGACGCGGGGCAGAGGTAAAAAAATCGTGACTGTCCTGGCCAAACCGGGATGGTTGGGAGCTATGCATCTTCCAGACATTGGGGCAGATTTATCAAGTGTCTGAAAGTCAGAATATTTCTAGTTGCCCATGGCAACCAATCACAGCTCCCGTTTAAAATACCAGTGCTCATGAATATTTTAAACGGGATTGTGATTGGTTGCCATGGGCAACTAGAAATATTCTGACTTTCAGACACTGGATAAATCTGCCCCATTTGACTTTCCTGGCCTGTTCCAGGTTCCTACACAAGTCCCCTAGCAGCACAATGACATTACTGTACTAATATCCACTGCTGTCATCCCTCTACATGTCCTAGAAGATTTCATCCTTGTGTCTCCTTCATTTCCAGATGCTGAGACCCGGAAGTTTTACCAGCAGCTTTGTCACTATCCACATCATGTCCTGAGGATGACGTATGAGTATTTCCAGGAGGATCTGCTCCAAATCATGGAGAACCTGAATCTTCCATCACTTCTACGTGAGCTGAGCTCCCGAAATATCCCAGATCTGCAGGTGAGATGTGCCGGTGTTATATACAGGTGTCCCCTGTGTTATCAGGTGTTATATACAGGTGTCCCCTGTGTTATCAGGTGTTATATACAGGTGTCCCCTGTGTTATCAGGTGTTATATACAGGTGTCCCCTGTGTTATCAGGTGTTATATACAGGTGTCCCCTGTGTTATCAGGTCTTATATACAGGTGTCCCCTGTGTTATCAGGTGTTATATACAGGTGTCCCCTGTGTTATCAGGTGTTATATACAGGTGTCCCCTGTGTTATCAGGTGTTATATACAGGTGTCCCCTGTGTTATCAGGTGTTATATACAGGTGTCCTCTGTGTTATCAGGTGTTATATACAGGTGTCCCCTGTGTTATCAGGTGTTATATACAGGTGTCCCCTGTGTTATTAGGTGTTTTATGCAGGTGTCTCCTGTGTTATCAGGTGTTATATACAGGTGTCCTCTGTGTTATCAGGTGTTATATACAGGTGTCCCCTGTGTTATCAGGTCTTATATACAGGTGTCCCCTGTGTCATCAGGTGTTATATACAGGTGTCCCCTGTGTTATTAGGTGTTTTATGCAGGTGTCCCCTGTGTTATTAGGTGTTTTATGCAGGTGTCCCCTGTGTTATCAGGTGTTATATACAGGTGTCCCCTGTGTTATCAGGTGTTATATACAGGTGTCTCCTGTGTTATCAGGTGTTATATACAGGTGTCCCCTGTGTTATCAGGTGTTATATACAGGTGTCTCCTGTGTTATATACAGGTGCCCCCTGTGTTATCAGGTGTTATATACAGGTGTCTCCTCTGTTATCCTGTGACCGCACAATAGACCTCAGTGGGGGCCGTGACCTCGCTGCCATTTTTGTGGGAAGCTCACAACCTTCTTTTACGGGCCTATGGCTTATATAGCAGATTATATTGTGTAAGTATTATAAGTGTAGCTATCCCGTCCTGCCCCACACACATACATAAGGGGGTCATTATATTCTGGTAAATATTATGATTGTTACTTGTGGAATCAGGATTTTCTCCCCAACTATTCCATCTATTTCTCTCCTCTGGACCAGCACATTATAGAGAAGACATTAAGTATCTGTGTATATTAACCCTTTGTATTCAGTCTCCTTGTATAATGACCCTTATGTCTGACCTTTCTTGTGTTCTAGAAATACAGGTATCTAGGACGTAATAGAAAAACCTTGGCCCGGTATTTCCTCCAGGAGATTTTCTGTAGAGGAGCAGAAGCTGTGATAACATTGTGGGTCAGTCTCCATGCATTACGGAAGGATCATGGTTCCCCGGTCCTGGCCGCTGTACTGGAGGAGCTCATCTACAGAGGTAACATTGTGTATGACATGTGTCACTCATCATATCCGGGGCTCATCATGTACAATGACCTCAGTAATACAGATCCCTGCACTGGATCAGTCATTCTCCGCAGTGTATAAATGTACAGATGGAGCAACGTGTAATATACAAAGGACTAACACTCTTATCTCACAGAGCAATAACCTTATACAATTAAGAGCACTACAGGCTACTTAATATTGAGAATGTAAGAACTGGAGGGATGGCGTAGCAAAATAATGGGAAAAAGAATTCATTGAGAATTTTAAACTAGTACCCCATATTCGTTGGAAATTATGGACGTGGTCTAGCAGCCGCACTACAGAGTTTGTTTTTGTATGTTTTTGTTTAATGTTGTTTCTTTTTGTTTTATTAACCCCTTAAGGACGCAGCCATTTTACAGCTTAAGGCTCACCCACATTTTTTGGATTCTGACCTGCGTCGCTTTATATGGTTATAACTTTTGAAAACTGTTACTTATCAAAGCGATTATTAGATTGTTTTTTCCCCACATGTTGTACTTCATTTTAGTGGTAAATGTTTTTTTAAATTCGAAATCCTTACATTTCCAGGCAGATAGATTTATCACCTAAATAAGTTGCTGAATAACATTTCCCATATCTCTACTTTTTTTTTTTTTTTCATTATAAAAATTTTTTATTGCTTTTTTAACAAAGAATGTACATTACAAAAATAGTAGTCAGACATTGCAATTTAACAGTGTTCACACATATAACAGTTTAACAAAATTCATATAACCAGGGTGTGTACCACATACTGCTAGACATAGTTCGTCCTAACCTGAAACACAATGGTGGAGATCTGCCATCAGGTCTCCAGATAAAACACAATTTTTATTCTTTTTTCTCTTCTTCTTTTTTTCCCCTTTCTCTTCTTTTCCTCTCCCTCCTCCCAGAAACACATCCTCAACAATGGGGGAAAAAACTATTTCCAATGACTCCAGATCTCAGCCCATTTCCCTCCAGTTCCACATTTATCAATATGGATGTGTTCATATCTTTCATATGGGACTATAGGGCAAAGTCTGATATGCCGATGTGGTTTCTGTAGTTGGGCAACCTCGCCAGGGCTCCTAATGATGCTTCTATTGCTTGTTTTTCTAACCAACTCCTAACTTAAGTCTGGTCTGGATTTTCGGGTTTGCTCCAGTAACATTCTTTTTCTAAGTCATACTATTGAGCAACCCTAGTTAAATTTGCGTTGAAGTAATTATAAGCCTGTGGCGATTTTGGCATTACTGTATTTTATATCTGTATTTTGCTCTCTGTGCGCCTTGCGTTAATCTAGTTCAGTGATTGCAAACCTTTAAGAGGCCGAGTGCCCAAACTACAACAAAGAGCCGCTTATTTATCGCAAAGTGCCAACACAGAAATGTAATTTGTGATTTATACTCCCTTCTCTGTCACTGTTTTATTGATACCAGCACCTGAGGACACCAATAAAGCAGAAAATAGTCCCAGGTAGAGCCGTCACTTTAAAATAGCTCTGTGCACAGCAAGTCCTGGGCTGTCTGGGACTGCAGGAAGATACCTGGAATCATCTCTGGTGATGGCCTGAGTGCCCACAGAAAGGGCTCTGAGTGCCACCTATGGCACCCGTGCCATAGGTTAGCCATCACTGATCTAGTTTATTCAATTGCTGGCTTAACAATAGGATAATAACTAACTGACTTAAAACACAATACTTACTAACACTTTGCTTAAGGCTTATTCACTAAGTTTTAGGTTGTAGAACTTAATCTGGTTTTACCGTATTGTTTGTCTGTCATTGTCGGGTGTAGGTTACTTTACTTCATCATGCCTCCAAAAAAGACAGAAAGAAAGTCAGGAGGGTTAGATAAAATGTGGAAGGCCTCCCCAACTAAAACAAAACAAATTAGCAAGGAGGATTTGCCTCCCTCAGCTTCCAATAACACAGGGTCTAATTCCCTAGCTGGTGAAGATCTTAATCCCACAAACGAAGACATTCTGGCTTAGATCCTTGACACGGTTCAAGAAACTAAGTCATCAGTAGCTGAGCTAAAAAAGGAGGTTGGCTGTATTAGCTCTGACATTGCGATAATGAGGGATGATTTGAATTCATTGAGGGATAAGTTTAAGGGAATGGAAAAGAGCGTCAGGAAAACTCAGGAAGATATTAAATCAATCCAGAAAGGCATGAAAGAACTAAGGGAAGAAAATGCACAGTTGAAAGAAAAGCTGTTAGATCAGGAGAATCGGTCAAGGAGGGCCAATATAAGAATAATTGGGTATCCAGAGGAGCCTTGTGAAGGGAATATGGCCACTAACATACAGAAGTGGTTATTGAAAGTATTTGGTAGTGAAGAGGGAGACACAGAAATTGAGGGCAAGTTATAAGATGGTGAAAAACAGGCTGTAATCAAGTGGATCAAGTTTGGGTAAGGGGGGGTGGGGTGGGGGGGAGGGTATACCGGCAAGTTTTTTTTTTTTATTTCCTCTTTCTTTCTTTCTTTTTTCTTTCTTCTCCCTATCTGAATGGAGAAGGCAATAAGAGTTCTTTGTTGGAACATTAGGGGCCTGAGCGATAGGAAAAGAAGATGTGCAATATTTGATGTAATAAATAAACATTTGCCAGCTGTGGTAGTATTGCTAGAAACCCACTTAACCCCATAATTAGGATGTGTCACGGGTGCTCCCGCGATCCCTGTCTCGGATCGTGGGCTCATCCGTGCTCTCCGTGTGCCCCCGCTGCAGCCCGGTCTCCTCACTCACCTCTCCCGGCTCCTGCTCTTCCCCGGACTGCCGTGTGCGCGCGTCCCCGCCTCCTAGGGCGCGCGCGCGGCTCCTGCAGAAAATTTAAAGGGCAGCGCACCGCTAATTGGTGCACTGGCTGAACACCACCTTTAAGAATCCTGCCTCTTCCTGTGTCCCCTGCCGGATCTTTGTGCCTCATTGCCTTAGAGAAACCTTCCAAGCGAGTATTCCTGCGTTCCTGTGTATTCCTGCGTTCCTGTGTGTACCCGCTCCTGAGTCCTGTGTTGCCGTGTTACCTAGTACCTCCGTGTTGTTGTGTTCCGTGTGCCTGTGTTCCCGTTCCCACCTGCCTGGACCTCCTGTTGCTGACCCCGGACTTGGACTTGACGTTGCATCTCTGCCGCCTGCCCTGACCCTGTGCCTGGACCTGACTACGAGATTGTCATCCGCTAAGGTACCTCGACCTCGGCTGCCACCGTGGGCTAGTCACACCTGGGAACGACCTAGTGGTATCCTGCCGCAGCAAGTCCAATCCACTTTGCGGCGGGCTCTGGTGAATACCAGGTGTCACTGGGCTCCGGTCCCGGGTGTTGGCTAGTTCCATCTCCCACGGTGGTCTAGAGGATCCACTGATCCTAACAGGATGTAGAATATAAAATAGATGGGCTGTATGGGAATTCCACTCATACGGGGGTAATTACTCAAAAGGTGTCTCGGTTCTAAACCACTTCAGTATAGACTTCAAATTAATTGATAAAAAATCTGATGGCAGGTTTATATTTTTACTGTCTTTTGAACGGAATTGAGTATGTTCTTGCATTTATGTTAATCCCCCCCCCCCCTCATCGTTAAGGGTTCTGTCAGAATTTGCCCGCTTTATTGAGGATAAAAGTTGTACCAGAATCCTGATCATGGGAGACCCGAGCATGGTCTTTGTTCCTCATCTTGATCGCTTTAACCTATTGGGGGTAACAAAAACAAACCCTAATGAGGGGATAAAATTGAGGAACTTTTGTCAGGACATGGGTTTACAGGATATATGGGGAAAAGAGGGCCTTTTCTTGTCACATTAAATCCTGTAATACCCTGTCCAGAATAGATCATGGATTAGCTAATTCGCAGGTATTGAGGAACACTTCCAGAATGACCTATGAACCCATTGTGATCTCTGACCATGCTCCAGTCCTAGTCACAATAGGGGAACCATCATTCAGTAGGCGGAAGTTCAAACTAAACCCCCATTGGCTAACTGTTCTCGAACCTCATCTGGATTTAAAAACAGCTATTGGAGAGTTTTGGGACAGGAACATTAATACCGCAAGCACTTTTGCAGTTTGGGATATGTTGAAACTATTCATTAAGTCTACGCTTTCACATGCGATTAATGTTAAAAAGAGATTTTAGTAGGAAGGAGGCAGATTTAAAAAAGCAGGTAGAGGACACATCTAAGAATTTGGGACACTCCGGAGATACCATTCTTACCCGGGCCTATAAGGATGCCAGGGAAAAATATGAAGATTTCTTAATAGAAAAAGCCCAACACAAACTGTTTTTTTGCGGGACAGCGATACTTCACGGAAAAGGGGAAATCAGGTAAACTTTTAGCTAATATGATCAAGAACAATAAACAAGGAAATAAGAACATTTCAGTTATCCGAGGGCATAGAGGACAAATATGCAGAGAGCAACACAAGATACAGCAGGAATGTAAACGCTTTTATCAACACCTTTATGAGTCTGTTGGGGATAAAAATCAAACGGGAGATATTAAAAGATACCTGCAGGATATTAACTTTCCGCGCTTGTCTGGAAATCAGGTAGAAGCGCTGAACTCCCCGATTACGTTGAAGGAGCTGGAGGAGACAATTGACTCCTGTAGCGGCGACTCTGCCCCAGGCCAGGATGGCCTTCCCTTCGGTTTATACAGGAGATTAAAAGAAGTACTGGCCCCAATGTTGTTAACTACAATGCAAGAAATTTATAGAAGAGGGAAAGTGACTGACTCAATGTCCGAAGCTATCATCATTCTTATCCCAAAAAAAGTCAAGGACCCACTGGACCCAGGATCATTCAGACCCATTTCACTGATTAATACCGACGCTAAAATCATAGCAAAGACGTTGGCCAGACGACTTAAGAAGGTAATTGCCAGTATTATTCACGAGGACCAGAGGGGGTTTGTCCCAGGCAGGAAAGTGAGCGACTGTCTGAACAGATTGTTTGTCTCGGTACCCAATGCAGTAAGCACAGTGACAGAATTTGGTCAATTTTCAGGTTTAGAGATTAACTGGAGTAAGTCAGGTCTGATGCCACTGGATGGGAACAAGATAGTAGAGCTAGAATCTGGAATTAAAATGAACAGCCAGGAATCGCTGAAATATCTCGGGACCGTAATCTCAGCAAAAGTAATAATAATAATAATTCTTTATATAGCGCACACAGATTACGCAGTGCTGCACAGAGCTTGTCAAATTGGTCCCTGTCCCCATGGGGCTCACAATCTAAACAACCTAACAGTATGTTTTGGAGTGTGGGAGGAAACCGGAGTACTCACGCAAACACGGAGAGAACATACAAACTCTTTGCAGATGTTGACCTGAGTGGGATTCGAACCCAGGACCCCAGCGCTGCAAGGCAGAAGTGCTACTCACTCAGCCACCGTGCAAGAATATGAACTATTAAATCTGAAACCTCTAGTCAACTCAGTTAGAAGTAGGGTTCATACCTGGGATAAACTACCTCTCTCCTTTGCGGATAGATAGATATAAAAATGGTCCTGCTAGCACAAATTTTGTTTTTTTTGACATCGTGGCCAATCTGGATTGATAATTCTTTCTTTAAAGCAATGGAAGCTCTCCTTAATTAATTAATTTGGGGGAGGAAGAGAGCTAGAATCAAAATTAGTTACTTATACAGACCCTCAGGAGAAGGGGGGTTGGGATACCCTTTCTGCAGGGCTATTTCCTTGCGGCCCAGATGTCCCGTATAGTAGGATGGAAGGACAGGGACGAACCAGTGAAAAGTTGGATAATGGAAGATGGGAAAGCTCCTACTGTGTACGAAGCACTGGAGAGGGGGGAAGTGGAGAAAAAGAAGAATTTAAATACAAGTATGGAGGCCGTTCATAAAGGATGGAGTCAGGTGAAGAAAATAATTCATATGGATGGTATTATAGAAGATACTCCTTTGTGGCATAATCCCATCTTTCCAGAGATTGGGAACCTCCCAGATCCCATTTTCTGGGAAAATAGAGGGGTGCGCCTTTTTTCTCAGATACTGGATAAAGGGGTAGTGGTAAGTTTTTCTTCACTTAAAAAAAAAGTGGGTTTGAATAATGGAGACTTTTTGAGATATTCACAGTTAGCACATGCAATTATAGCAATAAGGAGGCATAGAAGTATAGAATTAGAGTCACATCCATGTATAGACTTTATTAAAAACACTAAAAAGGAAAAGGGTTTGGTTGCTGGGGTTTATAGATTATTGATTAAAGGTATGTTCTTAGGGGTTAAACATAAGTCACAAGAGCACTGGGAAAAGGAGATAGGACAGATAACACGGCATGAGTGGGAGGGGGTTTATAGGAATGTGAAGGTAGGATCTATTAGTGAAAATCAGAGTTATCCAGACAAAGGTATTGTATAGACTATACTACTCTCCAGATGTGCTGTACAAGATGAAAGTGAAGAGTTCATCTAAATGTTTCAAATGTGGAATAGAGGAGGCCGACTTTCTTCATACAATCTGGGCGTGCCCCAGACTTAAAGGTTTCTGGGATGGTTTATACCGGCAGATAAATAAAATTTTAGAGCGGCCACTGACCCCTTCGATTAGTGTGGCAGTTATGGGACTGTTTGGGATTAGCGATAAAGTGAAGCAAAAAGAGAGGCTATTGGTATTAAAGCTCATGACAATAGCGAAGGTCCTTATAGTTCGAGAATGGGGAAGTAGTAGGATTCCTAATGTGAACCAATGGTTCGCTCTTACACAAAACATCTATCTACTTTACATTTTCATAATTTTTGAAATGTCTGGATAATTTATTTTGATGTCACGCGGCTACAAATCGAATAGCGATTTTCCGTATTTTCAGAATTTACTCTTTTGCGGATAAATACTGATTTGAATGAAATTTTACATATTTAACATCAAAACTCCCCCTATATAATCAACCCATTTTCAAATCTGCCCCCCTCAAACTATCAGAAACAGCTTTTAGGAAGATTGTTAACCCCTTGAGATCTTCATAGTAATTACATCAAAATGAAGGTGAAATTTAGAATGGTAAAATTTTGTCGGTTATACGCTCATTTAGCCCTAAAATTTACACATTTCCAAAAGATAAAAATACAAAACCCACCATACAATTTGTTCTGCAGTTTCTCCCGAGTGCAGAGACCCCCCTCAATTCTGTACTGGATTTTTTCCTTTTTTTTTTTTTTTTTGTGTTCACTGTATAGACTAATAATCATATTATCTTTATTCTATGGGTCATTACGATTACGGGGATACCAAACATGAATATTTTTTCTTACATTTTACTAAATTTGTCAAATAAAACCCTAATGTGGGGAAAAAGTTATAATTTTTGCATTGCCGTCTTCCAAGTGGCATAACATTTTTAATTTTTTGGCTATGGAGCTGGTTGATGGCTTGTTTTTTGTTGTACTTTTCAACTGTATCATTCTGAAGTACATATGTTTTTTTGATCACTTTTTATTGCATTTTTTGTGGGATTGAATAGGTAAAAATCATAAATTTTGGAGGGATTTTAGCATTTTTTTTTAATCAAAAGGGTTCAATAATAATTTACTTTTATTCTACGGGTTGTTACGGACGCGGTGATACTATATATGTGGGGCTTTTGTTATGATTTTGACTTTTTTTGGGTTATATGTCTCTTTATATGTTATGGGGCTTATGGGCATTTTTATTGATTTATTACTTTATTTTTTTTATTGAAAAACATTATTTTTTTTACTTTTTTTACTACTTCCACCCTGGGACATGAACAAGCAATCATCTGATTGCTTGTTCATGGTACTACTAATGTATTGCAGGGTATTAGCAGTGTCAGCCTGTGCACATGCATAGGCTGACACTGTGCCTTTAAGATGACGCCATCTTGCTGGCAGTGCCTGCAGGCTGTGCTGGGGACCAGATCGGACCCCCGCACTGCCATGGCAACGATCAGCGCCCACCAAAAACTATTCGGGGGGCGATCGGGGGGGAAAGACCCTAAGAGGCATGTTAAATGCGCTGACCACAGCATTTAACAGGTTAAACAGGTGTAACCCCGTGTTTCCCAATGCCGGACCACAGGCTACGGACCACAGGCTACGGACCACAGGACACGGACCACAGGAGGCATCTGGAAACGCACAGGAAACGGGACCTTGGGATACACACAGGAGGCTTTCACTTCAGTTGCCTCTTCTTGCGTCTCCTCCAATTCATCTTGGTGACGGGACACCTGAGGAGGAAAGCAGAAACAGGACAAACCTCGATAAGGTGCTTGGACCTGGCAGGGAACAAGCCGAGGATACACTGGAGACGTCTGGAGAGTCTTTTGGCCAATGGATGGATAACTTGCAAAGAGTCCTCAACAAGCAGTAAGGCCGGAGGCTGAAATGGCTCTTGGAAGACCGGAGCAGCACTGGGAGGCTGCGGAGGCAGGAGCAGTTCTTGGAAAGCAGAGACAGCTTTGGAGAGTTGCAGAGGTCGGAGCCGGTCTTGGCACATTGGAGAGTGGAGCGGCACTTGGCACACTGGAGCGGCTTCTCGGAAGGCCGGAGACTCTGGAGCGGCTTCTGGGAGAGCCGGAGACTCTGGAGCGGCTTCTGGGGGAGCCGGAGACTCTGGAGCGGCTTCTGGGAGAGCCGGAGACTCTGGAGCGGCTTCTGGGAGAGCCGGAGACTCTGGAGCGGCTTCTGGGAGAGCCGGAGACTCTGGAGCGGCTTCTGGGAGAGCCGGAGACTCTGGAGCGGCTTCTGGGAGAGCCAGAAACTCTGGTAGCTTTTCGAACACCGGAGCCAAGTGAGGCCGACATGGAAGCCGGGCTTGAAACTGCTTCGAGTCAGGCAGCTGTTGAAGCAAGGCGGTAGGATGGGTAGGCTTTAGGGAAAGCGAAGCTTGCATTTGCAGGGAGTCAAGCAGCTGTAGAAGCACGGTGGCCACTCTGCTTAATTGTCTTTCCCGAAAAAAGAGCTGCCGGGACTGGTGGGCAACTACTCATCTTTGCTGTTGTTGTCCTTTCACGTTTCCCTGCTTCCTCCTCTTGGCTGTTGTTGTTCTCTCACGTTTCCCTGCTTCCTCCTCTTGGCTGTTGTCGTCTCTCTCTCGTTGCCCTGCTTCCTCCACTTGGCTGTTGTTGTCTCTCTCACATTGCCCTGCTTCCTCCTCTTGGCTGTTGTTGTCTCTCTCACGTTGCCCTGCTTCCTCCTCTTGGCTGGTGTTGACCCCTCACGTTGCCCTGCTTCCTGCTCTTGGCTGGTGTTGTCCCCTCACGTTGCCCTGCTTCCTCCTCTTGGCTGGTGTTGTCATCTCACGTTGCCCTGCTTCCTCCTCTTGGCTGTTGTTGTCCTCTCACGTTGCTCTGCTTCCTCCTCTTGGATGTTGTTGTCCTCTCACGTTGCTCTGCTTCCTCCTCTTGGATGTTGTTGTCCTCTCACGTTGCCCTGCTTCCTCCTCTTGGATGTTGTTGTCCTCTCACGTTACTCTTCTTCCTCCTCTTGGCTGTTGTTGTCCTCTCATGTTACTCTTCTTCCTCCTCTTGGCTGTTGTTGTCCTCTCATGTTGTCCTGCTTCCTCCTCTTGGCTGTTGTTGTCTCTCTCACGTTGTCCTGCTTCCTCCTCTTGGGTGTTGTTGTCCTCTCACGTTGCTCTGCTTCCTCCTCTTGGATGTTGTTGTCCTCTCACGTTGCCCTGCTTCCTCCTCTTGGCTGGTGTTGTCCTCTCACGTTGTCCTGCTTCCTCCTCTTGGCTGTTGTTGTCCTCTCACGTTGCCCTGCTTCCTCCTCTTGGCTGGTGTTGTCCCCTCACGTTGTCCTGCTTCCTCCTCTTGGCTGTTGTTGTCCTCTCACGTTGCCCTGCTTCCTCCTCTTGGCTGGTGTTGTCATCTCACGTTGCCCTGCTTCCTCCTCTTGGCTGTTGTTGTCCTCTCACGTTGCTCTGCTTCCTCCTCTTGGATGTTGTTGTCCTCTCACGTTGCTCTGCTTCCTCCTCTTGGATGTTGTTGTCCTCTCACGTTGCCCTGCTTCCTCCTCTTGGATGTTGTTGTCCTCTCACGTTACTCTTCTTCCTCCTCTTGGCTGTTGTTGTCCTCTCATGTTACTCTTCTTCCTCCTCTTGGCTGTTGTTGTCCTCTCATGTTGTCCTGCTTCCTCCTCTTGGCTGTTGTTGTCTCTCTCACGTTGTCCTGCTTCCTCCTCTTGGCTGTTGTTGTCCTCTCACGTTGCTCTGCTTCCTCCTCTTGGCTGTTGTTGTCTCTCTCACGTTGCTCTGCTCCCTCCTCTTGGCTGTTGTTGTCCTCTCACGTTTTCCTGCTTCATCCTATTGGTTGTTGTTGTCCTCTCACGTTGCCCTGCTTCCTCCTCTTGGCTGTTGTTGTCTCTCTCACGTTGTCCTGCTTCCTCCTCTTGGCTGTTGTCCTCTCACGTTGTCCTGCTTCCTCCTCTTGGCTGTTGTCCTCTCACGTTGTCCTGCTTCCTCCTCTTGGCTGGTGTTGTCTCTCTCACGTTGTCCTGCTTCCTCCTCTTGGCTGTTGTCCTCTCACGTTGTCCTGCTTCCTCCTCTTGGCTGTTGTCCTCTCACGTTGTCCTGCTTCCTCCTCTTGGCTGGTGTTGTCTCTCTCACGTTGTCCTGCTTCCTCCTCTTGGCTGTTGTTGTCCTCTCACGTTGTCCTGCTTCCTCCTCTTGGCTGTTGTTGTCCTCTCACGTTGCCCTGCTTCCTCCTCTTGGCTGGTGTTGTCCCCTCACGTTGTCCTGCTTCCTCCTCTTGGCTGTTGTTGTCCTCTCACGTTGCCCTGCTTCCTCCTCTTGGCTGGTGTTGTCATCTCACGTTGCCCTGCTTCCTCCTCTTGGCTGTTGTTGTCCTCTCACGTTGCTCTGCTTCCTCCTCTTGGATGTTGTTGTCCTCTCACGTTGCTCTGCTTCCTCCTCTTGGATGTTGTTGTCCTCTCACGTTGCCCTGCTTCCTCCTCTTGGATGTTGTTGTCCTCTCACGTTACTCTTCTTCCTCCTCTTGGCTGTTGTTGTCCTCTCATGTTACTCTTCTTCCTCCTCTTGGCTGTTGTTGTCCTCTCATGTTGTCCTGCTTCCTCCTCTTGGCTGTTGTTGTCTCTCTCACGTTGTCCTGCTTCCTCCTCTTGGCTGTTGTTGTCCTCTCACGTTGCTCTGCTTCCTCCTCTTGGATGTTGTTGTCCTCTCACGTTGCCCTGCTTCCTCCTCTTGGCTGTTGTTGTCCTTTCACGTTGCCCTGCTTCCTCCTCTTGGCTGTTGTTGTTGTCCTCTCACGTTGCCCTGCTTCCTCCTCTTGGCTGTTGTTGTCCTCTCATGTTGTCCTGCTTCCTCCTCTTGGCTGTTGTCGTCTCTCTCTCGTTGCCCTGCTTCCTCCTCTTGGCTGGTGTTGTCCTCTCACGTTGCCCTGCTTCCTCCTCTTGGCTGTTGTTGTCTCTCTCACGTTGCCCTGCTTCCTCCTCTTGGCTGTTGTTGTCTCTCTCATGTTGCCCTGCTTCCTCCTCTTGGCTGTTGTTGTCTCTCTCACGTTGCTCTGCTCCCTCCTCTTGGCTGTTGTTGTCCTCTCACGTTTTCCTGCTTCATCCTATTGGTTGTTGTTGTCCTCTCACGTTGCCCTGCTTCCTCCTCTTAGCTGTTGTTGTCTCTCTCACGTTGTCCTGCTTCCTCCTCTTGGCTGTTGTCCTCTCACGTTGTCCTGCTTCCTCCTCTTGGCTGTTGTCCTCTCACGTTGTCCTGCTTCCTCCTCTTGGCTGGTGTTGTCTCTCTCACGTTGTCCTGCTTCCTCCTCTTGGCTGTTGTCCTCTCACGTTGTCCTGCTTCCTCCTCTTGGCTGTTGTCCTCTCACGTTGTCCTGCTTCCTCCTCTTGGCTGGTGTTGTCTCTCTCACGTTGTCCTGCTTCCTCCTCTTGGCTGTTGTTGTCCTCTCACGTTGTCCTGCTTCCTCCTCTTGGCTGGTGTTGTCCTCTCACGTTGCCCTGCTTCCTCCTCTTGGCTGGTGTTGTCCTCTCACGTTGCCCTGCTTCCTCCTCTTGGCTGTTGTTGTCCCCTCACGTTGCCCTGCTTCCTCCTCTTGGCTGGTGTTGTCCCCTCACGTTGCCCTGCTTCCTCCTCTTGGCTGGTGTTGTCCCCTCACGTTGCCCTGCTTCCTCCTCTTGGCTGGTGTTGTCCTCTCACGTTGCCCTGCTTCCTCCTCTTGGCTGGTGTTGTCCCCTCACGTTGCCCTGCTTCCTCCTCTTGGCTGTTGTTGTCCTCTCACGTTGCCCTGCTTCCTGCTCTTGGCTGTTGTTGTCTCTCTCACAGTGCTCTGCTTCCTCCTCTTGGCTGTTGTTGTCTCTTTCACGTTGCCCTGCTTCCTGCTCTTGGCTGTTGTTGTCTCTCTCACAGTGCTCTGCTTCCTCCTCTTGGCTGTTGTTGTCCCCTCACGTTGCCCTGCTTCCTCCTCTTGGCTGGTGTTGTCCTCTCACGTTGTCCTGCTTCCTCCTCTTGGCTGTTGTTGTCCTCTCACGTTGTCCTGCTTCCTCCTCTTGGCTGTTGTTGTCCTCTCACGTTGTCCTGCTTCCTCCTCTTGGCTGTTGTTGTCCCCTGGGTCCTAGTGTACACAAACAGACTCCTGATGAAAAGCTGTAAGTGACTATTACTGCAGTTTGTCCATCCACTCCCTGCACACCCCTGGAAGGTGTCTGGTCCCTATACATTAGCAGGCAGTGACTTCTCCACTCATCAGTAGTAACTACTGTCAGGGCCATTTGGGACACTAAACCATCTACTGATAATTATGGACCGGTGGTTTAGTGTCCCAAATGACCCTTTATTTGTTGCTTTCTGCCCGTAACAAACCTTTATACTCATCTCAGTCAGGGAAGCTCCACACCATGCTTAGTGTAGCCATGAGGCAAAATGGTTCTTCAAGGGGAATCTTGTTTCCTATAGAAAACTCTTATTATATTATATTGAGCTGCTTTAACTCCTCCAAGTCATTCTGTGTTCCTGCCATTTATATGTAGGTGGTTTATACTTGGGGCGGAGGGGGACAGGGGTTTGTGAGGTCCAGAAACTTCTATATAAATCCATCAGTATTAGGTTTTCTACAGATTGTTGATATAATTTCTGGCCTCTACCTATTGCTAGGTACGTGTAGATTAATTCTGATCCATCTACTGGTTTCATCTGGTCCAATCTCTGGCTCCTGGGATTGTTCTCAGCTTTATCTTTATGACCATTGTCCATATCCCTGTATAATCTCACATGTATATTATATCTGTACATCCAGCACTGATCTATATACTATAAAGTCCTACAAATTTCTTATTAGGTGAGGATCTGCCGGGAGAAATCCTACTGGATGAGGAAGGACACCACCTACCCCTAGATCTGAGAGGTAAGTGCACTGTTAGGTCTGCTCTCAAGTCGACCATTACAGACTTGTACTGTATGGAAGTCTAATTCTTAAATAGTTCTCGTCCCAGTAGCTATTAGTTATAGTGATGACCCCCAGTAGCTATTATTCACAGTGATACCCACTGTGGCCACCATTAAACCCCCAGTAGCCAATAGTCATAGCGATCCCCACAGTAATAACCCCACTAGCCAGTAGTCACAGTGTCGGACCTTTTATAGTAAGTGATGGCCCCCAGTAGCCAACAGCCACAGGGATGGCCCCCAGTAGCCAATAGCCACAGTTTGTATGCAAACGAATATGTAAATGTCTTTGGGCCAGCTAGTGTATTTTAAAACGCTAACGTGTGATGCCACCCTGAGGCCTCTTGATGTATCCGTTGGGCAAAGCAGTCGCCGGGTAAAACGTTGCCAAGTCCAACCTGGTGTAGTTTTGCGTAAAAACCAGCAAACAAAAGTTTGCAGGCTTTTCAAAAGAATTTAGGTGCGCGCCTCTACAGCCCTTCACGACCACATGTCAAACTCCCTCCCTCCCCAGCCTGTGAACCTTCTTTATATACCTGCAACCTGTTGCATGTTCAGTCCTTAAGAGGTTAAATACTGATTCCTGGAAGTAAAACAGTCTGGCAGATAACAAGCTTCAGGCCCCTTCACACGTTTCTTGTGTTTTAATTCCATGTGCAAAGGCAAAAGGGAGGGGCTCATTCCAGAACAAAAGCGTTTCAGTAGAAACACATTTGTGTTCTGGCTATGCCCCTCCCTTTTGTGGTTTCCAATGCAGTTAAAACGCATCAAAATAACTAAGTGTGAATGGGCCAGTATTCTGCAGGACTGTTGTACACGTCCCCAATCACTTCTATGGGCTCATGCACATGGCTGTGAATTTCATAGCCCTGTGTATGAGGCGACTGCCTGAGCTGCAAATGACAGAGCAGGTCCTAACCATGTTCGCAGTTCAGGCTATTATTATGTACTTACATCCCAATGTCAAACAATGTCCAAACAACGATCCATGGGACCATTATTTTCATCCCAAGAACTGCACAAGTGTATTATCCAGGAAGCCTGAGGCTGCCTTCACATTTTGGGGCTCATTTACTACGGGTCGCGCTGTACACTTTGGTTGGACAATGCACATACTTCGTGGCTAAAACATCTTGCACAGGTATTTAAGAAGTGTCTGCCCTGGGGATCGCGGTGCATGCGACCCTTGTGTGATGCAGCTGCACTAGTCTCCATGCGACACAACTTAGGGGGCGGGCTGTCAGACGTTCCGACTGATTCGGACCAAATGCCGTATTTAACTTTTAAATTGTGTTGCACTCCGTATGTTAAAGATGCACCACAAAAAAGTTGCTGGACTCCGTCTGACCTGAGCGGGAAGCGACACATTCATGATATCAGCCGCACGATCTTGGTGATTAGCTGCATACAGCATTATAGCCGGACAATGCACTTTCAGTGAACTCGAGTGACCTAGTAAGAAAATGTGCCCCATTATGTTTTCTTTGTTGCATTCTGTTGGGTTACAATGCAATTAGAGGTTTGTGTGTCTTTCAAAAACATAAAACAAAATCAAAAAGGCAACATATCAATGTTGTGTTTTTGCTTTAATTTTGTATTTTTAAAAGGCAAACCTCTAAATGCATCGCTACAAAATGGCAAAACGACATGCATTTAACCCCTACGGGACGCAGCCTCTTTTGGCCTTAAGGACGCGGCCCCATTCTTCAAATCTGACCTGTGTCACTATAAGTGGTTATAGTTTTGGAACGCTATGAGATATCCAGGGGATTTTGAGATTGTTTTCTCGTGACACATTGTACTTCAAATTAGTTTAAAAATTTGGATGAAATCTTTTGTGTTTAGTTATGAAAAAAACAAAATTTGGCAAAAATTTGGAAAAATTCTTTATTTTCAACGTTCTAAATTCTCTACTTTTGATGCAGATAGTCATAGCTCCCAAATAAATTCATAACTTACATTTCCCAAGTGTCTGCTTTATGCTGGCATGGTTTTTTAAGATTCCACATATTTTACTAGAATGTTATGAGGCTCAGAATTTAGGTATAATTTTTCACATTTTTTGTAAAATCACCAAAACCTGTATTTAGATGGACCTGCTCAACTTCTAATTGACACTGAGAGGCCTAAATAATAGCGAGACTCGTAAATTACCCCATTGTGGAAACTACACCCCTCAACGTATGAAAAACCACTTTTAAGAAGTTTGTTAACGCTTTACGTGTTTTATAGGGGTTAAAACAAAATGGAGGTGCAGTCTCCAAATTGTAATATTTTTTCACAATACACCCATTTTGGGTGGAAAATTAAACATTTACAATGGATTAAATGAATAAAGGCTCCACAAAGTTTGTTACCCAATCTCTCCCGAGTACACGGATACCCCATATGTGGTGGTAACCTGCTGTATGGGCGCACGGCCGGGCATAGAAGGGAAGGAGGCGCCAACCAGAGCAGATTTGCTGTCACATTGCACAGGCTATAATTTTTTTCTTTTTTTTATTGTGGACCTATAGGGGCTTATTTCTTTTGCCACATGAGATGCACTTTTCTGGTACGTAATTTGGGGGAATCTATAGGCTAATTGGTGAGATTTTATTAACTCTTTGTTGGTGGAGGAAATGAAAATCATCACTTTTCAGGAAGATTTTTATGGGGTTTTTTTTTGGCTGTTTACCATACCATAAAAATAGTATATTATTTTTATTCTATGGGTCGCCACGATTACAAAAAGACCTCATCTATATAGATTTTTTATTTTTTTCCCATTTTTACTGCATAAAAAGTAATTTGGCAAAAATGTTGTTAATTTTAGCATCACCGTCTTTCATATGCATAACTTTTTTATTTTTCGCCTCACAAATCTGTTTAAGGGCTTATTTTTTGCGAGAAGGATTGTTCTTTTTAGTGGTCTTATTTTAGAGTGCATAACACTTTTTAAATCCCTTTTTAGAGCATTTTTATAGGGTATTAATTGAAAATGATCTTTTTTCTGGAGCTTTTTTTTGTTTTGTTTTTTACGGGGTTCACTTTGCGAATCTAATAACGATTCTGTTTTATTATACAGATTGTTACGGACGCAGGGATACCAAATATGTGGGGGTTTTGTGTATTTTATTCAATTGTACTGAATAAAAACCAATTTGGAGAAAATCTTGTTCATTTTAGCATCACCATTTTTTCATATGCATAACTTTTTTATTTTTCGTCTGACAAATCTGGTTAGGGGCTTATTTTTTGCGAGAAGAGTTGTTCTTTTTAGTGGGCTTATTTTGGAGTGCATAACATTTTTTAAATTACTTTTTAGAGCATTTTTTTATAGGGTATTAATTAAAAATTATCTTTTTTCGGAACGTTTTTGCGTTTTTTTTCTACGGCATGTACCGTGCAGGTCCAGTAACGATTCTGTTTTATTATACAGATTGTTACGGACGCGGCAATACCAAATATGCAGGGTTTTTTGTGTTTTTGTGTTTTTTATACTTTATTAAGTGTTTTTATGGGAAAGTGACATTTTAGGGGCTTATATTTTTATGTATTTATTTTTTATTTATTATAATGTGTAGTGTTAAGTGTTTTTGCATATTTTTACTTATACATACTTGAACTTGAACCAGTGATGCTCTGATCACTGGTTTAAGTTCAATACACTGCTCTACAATACTATTTTATTGTAGAGCAGTGTAAACTGTCTGAGCATGCTTGCGCATGCTCAGACACTTTACAGTCAGACCCGGAAGGGGTCTGGCTGCCATGGAGACCGGGCAGCTCCGGGGCACATGCCAGTCCTCGGAGCTGCCCAGAAGTGGATCGGATCCCCCGGTAAGCGGCACGGGGGATCCGATCCACAGCGCAAACACCCTTACACGCCGCGGTTATGTTTGACCGCGGCGTGTAAGGGGTTAACACCCGCGATCGGAGCCGGCTCCGATCGCGGGTGTTAGCGCAGGCTGTCAGCTGTACTAAACAGCTGACAGCCGCTGCTTCTGGTACCGGCTCCGTTCGTGAGCCGGTGCCAGAAGCAGGACGTTATAGAACGTCCCCGTGCGCTAAGCATCTAGCCCCGGGGACGTACTATAACGTCCTGGTGCGCCTAGGGGTTAAATGGAAGAGAAACAGGATCCTCAAACACAATGGGGCTCATTTACTAAGGGCTTTGCACCACACTATAGTCCGGTGAAGTGTCTGCGCTGCGATTGTGGCGCAGGCGATCCTTTTGTGGTGCAGCTGCGCTGCTTCCATGTGACACAAATTAGGGTGCGTGGCATCAGACAGTCTGACTGATTTGGACTGAGCACCTTATTTGACTTTTAAATTTTGTTGCATGCTCTATGTTAAAGTCGCACCACAAAAAAGATGGTGAACTCTGATGGACCTGAGCGGGGAAGCGACACATTGATAATTTCAGGCACACGATCTTAGTGAATCGCTGCATGCAGCATAATAGACGCACAATGCACTTTCAGTGAACTCGAGTGACCTGGTAAGTAAATGTGCCCCAATGTGTGAACACAGCCACAGGCTGCATTCACACCTTGCATTTGCATCACGTTTAGAAACACAATGAAAATATACATGGGGTGGTTTGCCTGTTTCATTGAAGCAGTAGCTGGGCCTCCCAAATATATTTTACTGGTGGACCCTAGGCCCCAACCCTGCAGCCACTTATCATCTCCTTTATTTTGTGTTGTTTCCATAGAAATCCAGAACCAGCACAAGAAACATTTATATGAGAAAACGGAGAAACTGATAGAGAATAAACCTCCGAGATGTAACCAGGAGGAGGAGAGTTTTCCCTTCTGCACACGTTATGTGACCCTCATCATTGCCTCCACTCATCACTTTAGGGAACGCTCTGAGAATGAGCTCATAGCGACCGGGGCAAGACATGAGGAATATGTAAAGAAGAAACATCATGAATTACAACGTATTTCCCCCAACAAGATGTTCCGCTGGTGCCACCGGTCCAGACTGGTACCACATATGGTGCTGGTGAGCGGAGTGCCCGGGGTAGGGAAGACCACGCTGATGCAGAAGATTGTCTATGACTGGGTGAAGGGGGATCTCTATCAAAGATTCTCTTTTGTCTTCTTCTTCAAATTCCGGGAACTGAACAGATGGGATAAGGTTAGTCTGGAGACCCTGATCCTTCATCATTACCCATATCTGTGGCAGCAGCTCGAGAACATCCTACAAGATCCAGAGAAACTTCTCTTTATATTTGATGGATTAGATGAAAGCAATCAGACAATGGATTTCACATCCCGTCACTTGTGCTCCGACCCTAAACAGCCGGAACGTTGTGGTCACATTGTGGTCAGTTTGGTGAGAAAGTCTCTTCTTAATGGTTGTTCTGTTCTGATGACCAGTCGCCCGACCAGACTGGCATCAATGGATTGTAGGGATTTCCAGCGAATGGTAGAAATCAGTGGATTCTTCACAGAAGAAAGAAAGATTTACTTTGACAATTTCTTCCGTGACCCTGAACTGGCAGAAAAGGCTTTTACCTATGTGAGGCAGAATGACACATTGTACACGTTCTGTTACCTCCCGTCCTACTGCTGGATCATCTGTACAGTATTATCCAGGAGCTTCCAGACCACAAGTAGTGACCAGCAGGTCTCATTATTACCCAGAACCGTGACCCAGCTCTTTGCCATATATGTCGCCAACATCCTGTCCAATCACAGCCTGGAGAAAAGTGGCGCCCAGAAGCTCCTGCAGTCCATGGGATGGATGGCAGAACATGGGGTCATGAATCACACGATTATATTTGATGATCGGGATCTGGAGTCTTTCCATGTGGACAATAAGTCAAAGCTCTTATCAAGTTTTCTGATGGAATCGGAGGAACCTGTGTCCTATTCCTTCTTACATCTCACTGTCCAGGAATTCTTCTCTGCCTTTGTGCATTATGCCGATTATTCTCCTGAGAAGTTACAGGAATCACTAGAGAAAGCCAAATCCTATCCTGATGGACGAGGTGAGATGTTCCTCCGCTTCCTGTGTGGTCTATCAGATGCCACCACCAGGTCACTACTAACCGGATACCTGGACACACAAGCAGCTCAGGCCTCCAGAGACGTCATCACTTGGCTGAAGAACTTCATGGCAGGAGGAGGAGAAGAAGGAGGAGAGAGGCTGGAGGCTGGAGAAGAAGAGAGGCTGGAGGAAAGTGAAAACAAGAAGCAACTTCTCAGGACGTTCTTCTATCTGTTTGAGACCCGGAATAAGGTTCTGGTGCAGGAATCATTACAATCACACAGAACATTGGACCTTTCTTATGTGCCCTTGTCGGCTCTAGACTGCACCGTGTTATCATTCATCATTGAGTGCTGCTCACATATAGAAGGTCTCCATCTATCTGGATGCTCTATAGACCCTGAGGGATTAGAGAGACTTGCACCAGGATTACACAACCTCCGGGATCTGAGGTATAAATCATCCGGATTATTATTACACCGGGATCCACAGTAGCCAATAGTAATAGTAGTAATGGTTGTGATAGTGCCCCCGATTAGTAATAAGGGGACACTGTACCAGAGTACCTAATCCTATCATGTGACACAGTCTGCTGAGCTGTGTATCTAATCCTATCCTGTGTGATACTGCTGAGCTGTGTATCTAATCCTATCATGTGTGATACTGTCTGCTGAGCTGTGTATCTAATCCTATCCTGTGTGATACTGTCTGCTGAGCTGTGTATCTAATCCTATCCTGTGTGATACTGTCTGCTGAGCTGTGTATCTAATCCTATCCCGTGTGATACTGCTGAGCTGTGTATCTAATCCTCTCCTGTGTGATACTGCTGAGCTGTGTATCTAATGCTATCCCGTGTGATACTGTCTGCTGAGATATGTATCTAATCAGAGGTCGCTCAAACGCCTCACCAGGCATCATAGGCTCATTATCGGGCGCCATTACTCCCCAAAATAAAAGGCAAGCGTAAAAATAAGCTTGTCAATGATCCCCTGTAGTGCACTTCACCTGGGACTGAACAGAGAGAATCTGTAGATGTGACATACACTTAGAATGTAAGCAGAAGTGGTCCCAGAGTCATCCGTTTTTTCCCCCCTATTTGCAAAGGAATAAAGTCAGTAGCTTGTCCAAAAGTTTTGAAGGTCATATGGTAGAGTAAAGCCCCTTTCCAATAGAGTTCTATGGAAAACACGCAGGAATAACATATATACACTCCATACTGTGCAGTCATATAGATATACGCATCCCATATTGTGCACTGATATAGCTATACGCATCCCATACTGTGCACTGATATAGATATACACCCCCCATACTGTGAACTGATATAGATATACACCCCCCCATATTGTGCACTGATATAGATATACACCCCCCCCATACTGATAAAGATATACACCCCCCCATACTGTGCACTGATATAGATATACACCCCCCCATACTGTGAACTGATATAGATATACACCCCCCATACTGTGAACTGATATAGATATACACCCGACATACTGTGCACTGATATAGATATACACCCCCCATACTGTGAACTGATATAGATATACACCCGCCATACTGTGCACTGATATAGATATACGCATCCCATACTGTGCACTGATATAGATATACACCCCCCATACTGTGCACTGATATAGATATACACCCCCCATACTGTGAACTGATATAGATATACACCCCCCCATACTGTGCACTGATATAGATATACACCCCCCATACTGTGCACTGATATAGATATACACCCCCGCCATACTGTGCACTGATATAGATATACACCCGCCATACTGTGCACTGATATAGATATATGCATCCCATACTCTGCACTGATATACATATACACCCCCCATACTGTGAACTGATAAAGATATACACCCCCCCATACTGTGCACTGATATACATATACACCCCCCATACTCTGCACTGATATACATATACACCCCCCATACTGTGCACTGATATAGATATACACCCCCCCATACTGTGCACTGATATAGATATACAACTCCCCATACTGTGCACTGATATAGATATACACCCCCCCATACTGTGCACTGATATAGATATACACCCGCCATACTGTGCACTCATATAGATATACTCCCCCCATACTGTGAACTGATATAGATATACACCCGCCATACTGTGCACTGATATAGATGTACACCCCCCCCATACTGTGCACTGATATAGATATACACCCGCGGCATACTGTGCACTGATATAGATATACTCCCCCCATACTGTGAACTGATATAGATATACACCCGCCATACTGTGCACTGATATAGATATACACCCCCCATACTGTGAACTGATATAGAGATACACCCGCCATACTGTGCACTGATATAGATATACACCCACCATACTGTGCACTGATATAGATATACACCCCCCCATACTGTGCACTGATATAGATATACACCCCACCCTATACTGTGCGCTGATATATACACCCCCCCATACTGTGCATTGATATAGATATACCCCCCCCCCCCCATACTGTGCACTGATATAGATATACCCCCCCCCCATACTGTGCACTGATATAGATATACCCCCCCCCCCCATACTGTGCACTGATATAGATATACCCCCCCCCCCATACTGTGCACTGATATAGATGTACACCCCCTATACCAGTGATGGCGAACCTTTTAGAGGCCGAGTGCCCAAAATGCAACCCAAACCCTTCTGACTTGAAGTGAAGTGCCAACACAAAAATTTAACTAGAATAACAAGGTTTTAATTGAGAAAACGAGCCATAGAGAGACGCCCCCCCACCATATACGTAATATAGTATAAAATGCATACAGCTTGTCACCATGTAGTATAAAATGCATAAAGCTTGTCGCCATGTAGTATAAAATGCATAAAGCTTGTTGCCATGTAGTATAAAATGCATACAGAATGCCGCCAAGTAGTATAAAATGCATACAGAATGCCGCCATGTAGTATAAAATGCATACAGAATGCCGCCAAGTAGTATAAAATGCATACAGAATGCCGCCAAGTAGTATAAAATGCATACAGAATGCCGCCAAGTAGTATAAAATGCATACAGAATGCCGCCAAGTAGTATAAAATGCATACAGAATGTCGCCATGTAGTATAAAATGCATACAGAATGTCGCCATGTAGTATAAAATGCATACAGAATTTGCCATGTAGTATAAAATGCATACAGAATTTGCCATGTAGTATAAAATGCATACAGAATGCCGCCATGTATGATAAAATGCATACAGCTTATCGCCATGTAGTATAAAATACATACAGAATATATGTATACACATATAAACACCTACATATACACATACATATACACATTACATACATATACACATTACATACATATACACATACATATACTCATTACATACATATTAATATACTCATTACATACATATACATATTACATACATATACACATACATATACTCATTACATACATATACATATTACATACATATACACAGATAAACTTACTTTATTTTCTTTTATTCTACAGGAAGGTTCTCCAGGAATGCATGCAGGTTACACTGTATGCATTCTCCACTCCCACCTGGAGCGGAGGAGAGGGGGGCCACGGAGCGGAGGAGAGGGGGGCCACGGAGCGGAGGAGAAGGGGGCTACGGAGCGGAGGAGAGGGGGGCTACGGAGAGGTAGAGAGGGGGCTATGGAGCGGAGGAGAGGGGGGCTACGGAACGGGACAGAGGGAGCAAAGCAGTGCGGAGCGGACCGGGACAGAGTAGAGCGGACAGGGAGGGAGCACGGCAGACCGGAGCGGCCCGGGATAATTAATGCGCATGCGCGGTTTCTATGGGAGCGACTGAAACTTTCAGCGCTTTCCAAGTTACCGCGCATGCGCAAAAACACTGCGGTTCTGTCTATGGAGCGGCGCGTAGTTCCGCCGCTCGCATAGACCAAATTTTTACGGGCAGCGGGCAGAGGCTTACTGGCGACGGTACGCGTGCCAACAGAAACGGCTTCGCGTGCCGTCTGTGGCACGCGTGCCATAGGTTCGCCATCGCTGCCCTATACTGTGCACTGATATAGATGTACACCCCCCATACTGTGCACTGATATAGATATACACCCCCCATACTGTGCACTGATATAGATATACACCCCCCCCCATACTGTGCACTGATATAGATATACACCCCCCCCCATACTGTGCACTGATATAGATATACACCCCCCCCCATACTGTGCACTGATATAGATATACACCCCCCCCATACTGTGCACTGATATAGATATACACCCCCCCCATACTGTGCACTGATATAGATATACACCCCCCCCATACTGTGCACTGATAGATATACACCCCCCCCATACTGTGCACTGATATAGATGTACACCCCCCATACTGTGCACTGATATAGATATACACCCCCCCATACTGTGCACTGATATAGATGTACACCCCCCCATACTGTGCACTGATATAGATGTACACCCCCCATACTGTGCACTCATATAGATATACTCCCCCCATACTGTGAACTGATATAGATATACACCCCCCCATACTGTGCACTCATATAGATATACACCCGCCATACTGTGCACTGATATAGATATACACCCCCCATACTGTGCACTGATATAGATATACACCCCCCCATACTGTGCACTCATATAGATATACACCCGCCATACTGTGAACTGATATAGATATACACCCCCCCATACTGTGAACTGATATAGATATACACCCCCCATACTGTGCACTGATATAGATATACACCCACCATACTGTGCACTGATATAGATATACACCCCCCCATACTGTGCACTGATATAGATATACACCCCCCCATACTGTGCACTGATATAGATATACACCCCACCCTATACTGTGCGCTGATATATACACCCCCCCATACTGTGCATTGATATAGATATACCCCCCCCCCCCATACTGTGCACTGATATAGGTATACCCCCCCCCCATACTGTGCACTGATATAGATATACCCCCCCCCATACTGTGCACTGATATAGATATACACCCCCCATACTGTGCACTGATATAGATATACACCCCCCCATACTGTGCACTCATATAGATATACACCCGCCATACTGTGAACTGATATAGATATACACCCCCCCATACTGTGAACTGATATAGATATACACCCGCCATACTGTGCACTGATATAGATATACACCCCCCATACTGTGCACTGATATAGATATACACCCCCCATACTGTGCACTGATATAGATATACACCCCCCCATACTGTGCACTCATATAGATATACACCCGCCATACTGTGAACTGTTATAGATATACACCCCCCCATACTGTGCACTGATATAGATATACACCCCCCCATACTGTGCACTCATATAGATATACACCCGCCATACTGTGCACTGATATAGATATACACCCGCCATACTGTGCACTGATATAGAGATACACCCGCCATACTGTGCACTGATATAGATATAGACCCGCCATACTGTGCACTGATATAGATATAGACCCGCCATACTGTGAACAAATATAGATATACACCCGCCATACTGTGCACTGATATAGATATACACCCCCCATACTGTGCACTGATATAGATATACACCCCCCATACTGTGCACTGATATAGATATACACCCCCCCATACTGTGCACTCATATAGATATACACCCGCCATACTGTGAACTGTTATAGATATACACCCCCCCATACTGTGCACTGATATAGATATACACCCCCCCATACTGTGCACTCATATAGATATACACCCGCCATACTGTGCACTGATATAGATATACACCCCCCCATACTGTGCACTGATATAGATATACAACCCCCCCCCCATACTGTGCACTGATATAGATATACACCCCCCCATACTGTGCACTGATATAGATATACACCCCCCCATACTGTGCACTGATATAGATATACCCCCCCCCCATACTGTGCACTGATATAGATATACACCCCCCCCCATACTGTGCACTGATATATACACCCCCCCCATACTGTGCACTGATATAGATATACACCCCCCCATACTGTGCACTGATATAGATATACACCCCCCCATACTGTGCACTGATATAGATATACACCCCCCCAATACTGTGCACTGATATAGATATACACCCCCCCAATACTGTGCACTGATATAGATATACACCCCCCCAATACTGTGCACTGATATAGATATACACCCCCCCATACTGTGCACTGATATAGATATACACCCGCCATACTGTGCACTGATATAGATATACACCCCCCCCCCCATACTGTGCACTGATATAGATATACACCCCCCCCCATGCTGTGCACTGATATAGATATACACCCCCCCTTACTGTGCACTGATATAGATATACACCCCATATACTTTGCACTGATATAGATATACACCCGCCATACTGTGCACTGATATAGATATACACCCCCCCCTATACTGTGCACTGATATAGATATACACCCCCGCCATACTGTGCACTGATATAGATATACCCCCCCCCCATACTGTGCACTGATATAGATATAGATTAAAAAACATATGTAATAGTAATTTAACCTGTTACCGACATGTGGCGTAGTATTACGTCACATGCCGAGTGCGCAGGTGTTTTCTCACTGATCGCTGCCAGCATCTTTCTGAGGATCTTCGCTCCCCGTGACATCATCGGGGAGCGGCGATCCATTACCATGGTAGCCTTGGGTCTTCCGAAGACCAGAGGCTACTTCGGCTTAACCCATGCATTACAATGTGCTATCAGCACATTGTAATGTATGAGGAGTAAAATCCCCATATACAGTAGTATGGCAGTATATGGTAGGATCTTACAGACAACCTAGGGTTAAAGTACCCTAGGGAGTCTTAAAAATTGTAAAAAAAAAAAAAATATATATATATATAATAAAAAAAACCTAAAAACTCAAATCACCCCCTTTCCCTAGAACTTATATAAATAAACAGTAAAAATCATACACACATTAGGTATCGCCGCGTCCGAAAATGCCCAATCTATTAAAATATAACTGTTTTTCACTGCGTTTAACCCCTTAACAGAAAATTGCGCCCAAAGTTGAAAATGGCACTTCTATAAAAAGTGATCAAAATGTCACACAGTCATAAAAATTATAACATTGTAAACATCATCAAAACCTCCCACAGCTCCATACACCAAAGTATAAAAAATATATAAAAAAAATCAATCTGACCGGAGCTCCTTTTAAGTCTTTTCAATGTTCTTTGACAAATCCACAGTATCGTTCCACTCTCACTCCTTAGGAACTTCTCTGGTGTAGCTAAGAGAATATACAGGCAGTCCCCGGGTTACATACAAGATAGGGTCTGTAGGTTTGTTCTAAAGTTGAGTTTGTATGTAAGTTGGAACTGTATATTTTATCATTGTAATCCCAGCCAGAACTTTTTTGGTCTTTGTGACAATTGGATAGTAAAAATGTTGGGTTGTCATAAGAACCAGGATTAACAATAAATCTTCATTACAGACGCCTGTGATAACTGTTACAGCTGATTATTGTAGCCTAGGACTAAAGTACAGGAAATTACCAACATCCAGAGGTCCGTTTGTAAGTAGGGGTTATGTAAGTCGAGTGTTCTTAAGTAGGGGACTGCCTGTATACTTTATGTTTGGACGTGGGATTGGTCCGAGACTGTGGGGCAGGTCCCAATAGGGTATAGCAGTGGTGGCGAACCTATGGCACACATGCCACGGAGGGCACGCAGAGCAGGGCCGGTTCTAGACAAAGTGGGGCCCTGGGCAAAACTAAAAGTGGGGCCCCAAAATAAAACTATTTTATGACCAGTCACAGTCAGCAAGAGGCTCCTAAAAACAAAAACTGTAATATGGGAGAATTTTATAGGAGATAGATAAATGATAGGGAGATTTATGGGCAGCATGGTGGCTCCGTGATTAGCACTACAGCCTTGCAGCGCTGGTCAACATCTGCAAGGATTTTGTATGTTCTCTCTGTGTCTGCGTGGGTTTCCTCCGGGTCCTCCGGTTTCTTCCCACACTCCAAAAAAATTACTGGTAGGTTGATTAGACTGTGAGACCCATTGGGGAGAGGGACCGATATTTTCTGAAAATAGACACTTGCCCCATTTTCAAAATTGGTTCAAAAAAAATACTTAAAATTTTGACTTTGATGGCAAAAAATTTGATCCAAACAGAAAATGTTTACCTTCACATCTCCTAAATGTACTACATCGACATTTGTAGAGTTCACAAATGCCCCAAAATGATATGTTCACATAAATAAATCCACATAATATGACTAAAACTGTAATAACTAGACAGCTGCTTTTCAGCTAGACATTTTTAGACAGTCACAACCTGCAAAATATATCAATAAAACAGAATAAAAAGTAAAGGCGCCATAAAACCTATAGAATTTTGAAAGCAGACAACCAGGCGATGCATTTGGCAATCAACATTCAAAATTTCCTCTAAAATATGTACAAATCCAGATACTTATATAAAGAAAATATGGGGCCACATTTATCACTTTTGTGCGCCTAAGTGTAGTAGTTGCGCCTAAATTCTGGCGCAGTGTTTTGCCAGAATTATCACAAGCTACAACCATCTGTGATAAGTTAATTTTCTGCCTCTTATTAATCACTTTACTTTAAAACAGTTTAGGCGCAGTTTAGGCGCAGTTTAGGCGCAATGTTAGATTCGGGCACTTACATGTGATCCTGCTACAAGCTCCTCTCTGCTTCTCCCACAGCCCAGAATGAAGATAACACTCACAGCAGCACCCAGGTGTGTGACACCCAGCACCCAGTGACCTCCTCAGCAGGGGCTTCTCCTGGAGGGGATCCCCCAGTGCTGGTCTCCTGCTGCACCCCTGTAATTCTGCACAGTATCCCCCTCAGACACACTGGTGATACTGCGCAGAATTACATGGGGGACACTTGTCTGTCGTATCTGCAACATTCTGTAAACTTGTGCAAACTTCTCTTGCTCTTGCTGTGAGCTCAGCGTTTTGCAGAATGTTTTGTAAATAGAAGGTGATGAACTGTAAATAGAGTCTGCAGCTCCTGTCTGTAATGTATCTAATGTATCTATTATATGTTCCAGTGTCTGGCTAAGCTCTGCTGCTAGAAATGAGCTGTTCTGCAAAGGGGCTCAGTGCTTTCTTCTCAGATAACGCCACCTTCGGGCTGGAGTGTTTTTGCGCCCGTTTGTGCGCCTAAAATGAAAACGTTGCAAGTGATGAATATCATTAGGCGTAGCAAAACATCTGGATTGGTAAGATAGATGAGGGAAAGCTGGTTATTTGTGCTGCACGGCTAGTTTGGCGTTTAATCGCAAAAATGGTGCAAAAACGGTGCGCCTGAATGAAAAGGCGCAAAAACAACAAAAAAAACTATTGATACATGTGGCCCAAAGTGTGTTCTTAGATAATTCTGCATAGAGAAGGGTTAAAAACATGAATATTAGTTGATATTATCCCTTCTCAAAATGTAGTAACATATAAAGTGAATATTTCCATTATCTGTGAGGTGCAGCAGCTCCTGTGTGCAGCAAATTCTCCCTGCAGCCTGATGGCTAAGAATCTGGAGATGGGGGAGACATTTCAGGGGGCTGTATCTCTGGCTCTGTGACACATAGAACCTCACTTCTTTTTTCCTATGGAAGAAGAGAGTCTCCTCTTTTATATGAATTTAAATTTGTGTTTCTAAAATGTAGGAAAATGGAGATAATAACTGTTAAACTGCCGTTGGGAGTGATTTTTATATATAAGAATAGCACCTGATATTCTCACTTTAAACCTGAATATCTCTGGATCCATAGCACCTAGAAACAAAATTCAAGATTCATTTGAAAGAAGAGATTCTCCCCTTTCTCCCAGGGGCCCTGGGCAATTGCCACCTTTGCCTACCCATAGCGCCGGCCCTGACGCAGAGCCCTCTCCATGGGCACGCGCACCATCTCCCCTGCCGTCTATATCTTGAATCAATGAAGCTTCGGCCAGCAGGAAAAGCTGCCGATCGCCGAGCGCTCCAGTGATATCTCTCACTGTAGGCTGCTCTGTGCTCACAAGTGCTGCCTTACACTCTCTTACTCCCTCCCCCTCCTCCCCTGCAGCCCAGAAAAGATGGAACTGCAGGAGCCTACAGCAGCCTGTAAAGATAAGTGTAACAGGAGGCAGGAGCTGCTCTGTGTATATGTCACAGGCAGCAGGCAGGCAGCTTTGGGACATTAAACAACTATAGGTGCTTATTGTTTAGTGTCCCAAACTGCCCTGTATGACCGCTTCCCATGGCCACATATATACTGCCCTTGGCCCAGATCTCTTGTCTTGTTGCTGTGCCATGCTGCCAGTGACCCTGGGGTGCACTACACTGCCCTCACTGACAGCATGGCACAGGTGCCCAGAGCTCAGGACCAAGGGATATATGTATATATATGGCCACAGACGGCTGTCATATGGGGACATTTGATCGAAAATTCACCTGCCTGATTCCATGTAACTTTGTAATTCAGTGCACCCACACTCGCTGTGTGGGGGTAGTGTTCCTCAGTGGATGGGGGTAGTATTCCCAGCGTTATTTGCTCCTGCTTTGTGATATAATTGGTGATGTTGGTCTTTCTATGGTGGTCTGTTTATTATCAGTATGGTGGTATTTATCTTGTTGTACTGGTAATGGTCATCATGTGGCAGTATTATATGTCCCTTATAGAGGGGGATTGTCGGTAATTATAGGCTCAATAGCCGGGTTGGCACTCTGCAATGATAGCGTAGACTTTGGTTTGCAGTTTGGGCACTTGGTCTCTAAAAGGTTCGCCATCACTGGGGTATAGTGTGCAACTCAGTATATTTCAAAGTATAAAAAAGTTATTGGCGCCAGAATGCAAAATCCCCCCAAAAAATTTTGTACAGGAGGTTTTAATATTTTTAAATGTATGAAGACATTATAAAACCTGTATAAATTTGGTCTCCCCGTAATCGCACCGACCCAAAGAATAAAGCAGACCTGGCATTTGGGGCGCTCAGTGAAATCTGTAAGATCCAAGCTCACAAGAATACGGCGTTTTTTTTTTTACCAATTTCACTGCATTCGGAATTTTTTTTCCCGCTTCCCAGTACACGGCAGGGTATATTCAATGCCACCATTATGAAGTGCAATTTGTTAAGCAGAAAATTAGCCATCACACAGCTCTGTAGATGTTTGAAGGTGGGAAGTGAAAAATGAAAACGCAAAAACGAAAAGGGCTGCAGCGTTAAGGGGTTAAATTTTATATAATTAATGTGCTTCCTGCCAAGTGTGCCACCGTTTAAAGAATTGTAATTAAAAAAAAAAAAGCAAAACATTTATTAAAAAAGTAAAATAAATTATGAAGTTTTTGCCCCTCCACCCCCCAAAAAAGAAATTAAATAAAAATTTAGGTGTGCTAGCCCATAGAAACCACAAGAAAAGTGTGACGTGTTAAAGGTACTGGAATGCTATATACAATAAGTCGGTAGACAATGCAATTACAATCTTTATTATAGCAAAAATAAATACATGAAAAGATCCAAGCCAAAACATTTAAAAGCAATTAAAAGCACCAACATGTGCATAGCTTTCTGGATTGTTACCAGGGAAAATGAGAATGTAGATAAATACTGGTAGCAAATAGCAGCCTGACAATAAAGTGCAAAGATGAGCACAGGTTGCTATAGACCCCTCTCCTACTAGACCTATGAGTATAGCTTATATCCTAAGTCTTATAAGGCTAAAGTGCAATACCAGCAGACTAAGCAGCAAATAGCAGATATAACAAGAAAATGAGAAATCCTGAGGCAGCCACATGGTCTAGTGGCGGAACGCGTGGGGAGCCTGTCCCCTCTCCTCATACCTGGGGATATTATTTCTATTTCTCATTTTCTTGTTATATCTGCTATTTGCTGCCTAGTCTGCTGGTGCTGCTTTTCATGTATTTATTTTTGCTATAAGAAAGATTGTAATTGCATTGTCTACCGACTTCTTGTATATATCATTCCAGTACCTGTAACACGTCACACTTTTCTTGTAGTTTCTATGTAGTCCGATTGTTCTGACGTGAGGTACTATTTTTGCGGTCCATTGCTTTTTTCTATAGTACGCTAGCCCATGTCATTCGTTTCAATTGAGACAGAAAGGTTGTTTGCCTTTATTTAATGCACATTTCATCTAAAGTGACTGGGATTGTCTCAATTGGCAGCACAGAAAATGCCTAGTATCTATTAATTTGTGTTACTGAAATGTCATACTCCTCCTCGGCTAAAATTACTCCTCAAAAATTATAAGAGGAGTATCGTTACCTTCCGGTAAAAATGTTAGTGCGACCTCTGTATCTAATCCTATCCTGTGTGATACAGCCTACTGAGCTGTGTATCTAATTCTATCCTGTGTGATACAGCCTACTGAGCTGTGTATCTAATTCTATCCTGTGTGATACTGTCTGCTTAGCTGTGTATCTAATCCTATCCTGTGTGATACTGACTGCTGAGCTGTGTATCTAATCCTATCCTGTGTGATACTGCTGAGCTGTGTATCTAATCCTATCCTGTGTGATACTGCTGAGCTGTGTATCTAATTCTATCCTGTGTGATACTGCTGAGCTGTGTATCTAATTCTATCCTGTGTGATACTGCTGAGCTGTGTATCTAATTCTATCCTGTGTGATACTGCTGAGCTGTGTATCTAATCCTATCCTGTGTGATACTGTCTGCTGAGCTGTGTATCTAATTCTATCCTGTGTGATACTGCTGAGCTGTGTATCTAATCCTCTTCTGTGTGATACTGACTGCTGAGCTGTGTATCTAATTCTATCCTGTGTGATACTGTCTGCTGAGCTGTGTATCTAATCCTTTCCTGTGTGATACTGACTGCTGAGCTGTGTATCTAATCCTATCCTGTGTAATACTGACTGCTGAGCTGTGTATCTATCCTGTGTGATACTGCTGAGCTGTGTATCTGATCCTATCCTGTGTGATACTGACTGCTGAGCTGTGTATCTAATCCTATCCTGTGTGATACTGCCTACTGAGCTGTGTATCTGATTCTATCCTGTGATACTGACTGCTGAGCTGTGTATCTAATCCTATCCTGTGTGATACAGTCTGCTGAGCTGTGTATCTAATCCTATCCTGTGTGATACTGACTGCTGAGCTGTGTATCTAATCCTATCCTGTGTGATACTGACTGCTGAGCTGTGTATCTAATCCTATCCTGTGTGATACTGTCTGCTGAGCTGTGTATCTAATCCCATCCTGTGTGATACTGTCTGCTGAGCTGTGTATCTAATCCTATCCTGTGTGATACTGCCTGCTGAGCTGTGTATCTAATCCTATCCTGTGTGATACTGCTGAGCTTTGTATCTAATCCTCTCCTGTGTGATACTGACTGCTGAGCTGTGTGTTGTGTATGTAAGCCTATCATGTGTGATACAGTCTTCTGATATATGTATCTAATCCTATCCTGTGTGATACCTCCCTCACATCTCCTCTTATTCTTACAGGTTGGGTAATAATAATCTCCCAGACTCGTCCTGCGTCCCTTTGGCTTCTGTAATAAGGAATAATCCGGACCTGAAGATACTTGTCCTGTCTGGTAACAGCCTGCCTGGTCCTGACCTCAGTGTCCTGCTGGAAGCTCTGTCCGGTCTCCGCAGGTTGGAGATGTTACAGTAAGTATAAGATATAATGAAGATTCTCCCAGTAATAGACACTTTGTATCTAATCCTCTCCTGTGTGATACAGTCTGATGAGCTGTGTATCTAATCCTCTCCTGTGTGATACTGTCTGCTGAGCTGTGCATCTAATCCTCTCCTGTGTGATACTGCTGAGCTGTGTATCTAATCCTCTCCTGTGTGATACTGCTGAGCTGTGCATCTAATCCTCTCCTGTGTGATACTGCTGAGCTGTGCATCTAATCCTCTCCTGTGTGATACTGCTGAGCTGTGTATCTAATCCTCTCCTGTGTTATACTGCTGAGCTGTGTATCTAATCCTCTCCTGTGTTATACTGCTGAGCTGTGTATCTAATCCTCTCCTGTGTTATACTGCTGAGCTATGTATCTAATCCTCTCCTGTGTGATACTGCTGAGCTGTGTATCTAATCCTCTCCTGTGTGATACTGCTGAGCTGTGTATCTAATCCTCTCCTGTGTGATACTGCTGAGCTGTGTATCTAATCCTATCCTGTGTGATACTGTCTGCTGAGCTGTGTATCTAATCCTCTCCTGTGTGATACTGCTGAGCTATGTATCTAATCCTCTCCTTTGTGATACTGCTGAGCTGTGTATCTAATCCTCTCCTGTGTGATACTGCTGAGCTATGTATCTAATCCTCTCCTGTGTGATACTGCTCAGCTGTGTATCTAATCCCATCCTGTGTGATACTGCTGAGCTATGTATCTAATCCTCTCCTGTGTGATACTGCTGAGCTGTGTATCTAATCCTCTCCTGTGTTATACTGCTGAGCTATGTATCTAATCCTATCCTGTGTGATACTGCTGAGCTGTGTATCTAATCCTATCCTGTGTGATACTGCTGAGCTGTGTATCTAATCCTATCCTGTGTGATACTGTCTGCTGAGCTGTGTATCTAATCCTCTCCTGTGTTATACTGCTGAGCTATGTATCTAATCCTATCCTGTGTGATACTGCTGAGCTGTGTATCTAATCCTCTCCTGTGTGATACTGCTGAGCTGTGTATCTAATCCTCTCCTGTGTGATACTGCTGAGCTGTGTATCTAATCCTCTCCTGTGTGATACTGCTGAGCTGTGTATCTAATCCTCTCCTGTGTGATACTGCTGAGCTGTGTATCTAATCCTCTCCTGTGTGATACTGCTGAGCTGTGTATCTAATCCTCTCCTGTGTGATACTGCTGAGCTGTGTATCTAATCCTCTCCTGTGTGATACTGCTGAGCTGTGTATCTAATCCTCTCCTGTGTGATACTGCTGAGCTGTGTATTCATCCTCTCCTGTGTGATACTGCTGAGCTGTGTATCTAATCCTCTCCTGTGTGATACTGCTGAGCTATGTATCTAATCCTCTCCTGTGTGATACTGCTGAGCTATGTATCTAATCCTCTCCTGTGTGATACTGCTGAGCTTTTTATCTAATCCTCTCCTGTGTGATACTGTCTGCTGAGCTGTGTATCTAATCCTATCCTGTGTGATACTGTCTGCTGAGCTGTGTATCTAATCCTCTCCTGTGTGATTCTGCTGAGCTGTGTATCTAATCCTATCCTATGTGATACTGTCTGCTGAGCTGTGTATCTAATCCTCTCCTGTGTGATACTGCTGAGCTGTGTATCTAATCCTCTCCTGTGTGATACTGCTGAGCTGTGTATCTAATCCTCTCCTGTGTGATACTGCTGAGCTATGTATCTAATCCTCTTCTGTGTGATACTGCTGAGCTGTGTATCTAATCCTCTCCTGTGTGATACTGCTGAGCTATGTATCTAATCCTCTCCTGTGTGATACTGCTGAGCTTTTTATCTAATCCTATCCTGTGTGATACTGTCTGCTGAGCTGTGTATCTAATCCTCTCCTGTGTGATACTGCTGAGCTATGTATCTAATCCTCTCCTGTGTGATACTGCTGAGCTGTGTATCTAATCCTCTCCTGTGTGATACTGCTGAGCTGTGTATCTAATCCTCTCCTGTGTGATACTGCTGAGCTGTGTATCTAATCCCATCCTGTGTGATACTGCTCAGCTGTGTATCTAAGCCTATCCTGTGTGATACTGTCTGCTGAGCTGTGTATCTAATCCTCTCCTGTGTGATACAGACTGCTGAGCTGTGTATCTAATCCTATCCTGTGTGATACTGTCTGCTGAGCTGTGTATCTAATCCTCTCCTGTGTGATACTGCTGAGCTGTGTATCTAATCCTCTCCTGTGTCTGTTATTTGCCGAAGATTCTCCCTAGTAATCTATAAATTTGGACTTTGCTAAGGCATTTGACACTGTCCCTCATAGACGCCTGATGGGTAAAATTAGGGCTATTGGTTTGGCAGGAATCATTTGCAATTGGATTGAGAACTGGCTGAAGGATCGTATCCAGAGAGTTGTGGTCAATGATTCCTACTCGGAATGGTCACCAGTTATGAGTGGTGTACCCCAGGGTTCTGTGCTTGGCCCAAGCTGTGTAGTGTAATACAGTCTATGGAGGATGGGGGTAGTACAAGCTGTGTAGTGTAGTACAGTCTATGGAGGATGGGAGCAGTAGTACAAGCTGTGTAGTATAATACAGTCTATGGAGGATGGGAGCAGTAGTACAAGCTGTGTAGTGTAATACAGTCTATGGAGGATGGGAGTAGTACAAGCTGTGTAGTGTAATACAGTCTATGGAGGATGGGGGTAGTAGTACAAGCTGTGTAGTGTAATACAGTCTATGGAGGATGGGGGTAGTAGTACAAGCTGTGTAGTGTAATACAGTCTATGGAGGATGGGAGTAGTACAAGCTGTGTGGTATAATACAGTCTATGGAGGATGGGAGCAGTAGTACAAGCTGTGTAGTGTAATACAGTCTATGGAGGATGGGGGGAGTAGTAAAAGCTGTGTAGTGTAATAAAGTCTATGGAGGATGTTCATAGGGTGCAGGGTGACTTGGACAGACTGAATGTTTGGTCATCCACTTGGCAAATGAGGTTTAATGTGGATAAATGTAAGGTTATGCACCTGGGGGCCAATAATCCAAAGGCAAAATATGTCCTTGGGGGAGTAAATCTGGGAGAGTCCCTTGTTGAGAAGGACCTGGGGGTACTAGTAGATCATAAATTGAATAACAGCATGCAATGTCAATCAGCTGCCTCTAAAGCCAGTAGGATCTTGTGATGTATCAGCAGTGGTTGGGACTCTCGTGATAGGGATGTAATATTACCACTATACAAGGCACTGGTTCGGCCTCACCTGGAATATGCCGTCCAGTTCTGGGCACCGGTCCATAAAAAGGAGGCCCTGGAGCTGGAGAGGGTTCAATGTAGAGCCACTAAAATGATAAGGGGTATGGAGGGTCTCAGTTATGAGGAAAGATTAAAACAACTAGATTTATTTAGTCTGGAAAAGCGACGACTACGAGGAGACAGGAATAATTTATATAAATATATGAATGGTCCATACAAAGAATATGGTGGTAAGTTGTTTCAGATAAAATCAAATTAAAAGACGAGGGGGCACTGTCTCCATTCTGGAGAAAACAAGGTTTAATCACCAGAGGCGACAGGGCTTCTTTACTATGAGAACTGTCAATCTGTGGAATAGCCAAGCTCAGGCGCTGGTCACAGCAGGGACAGCAGAGAGCTCAGGCGCTGGTCACAGCAGGGAGAGCAGAGAGCTCAGGCGCTGGTCACAGCAGGGAGAGCAGAGAGCTCAGGCGCTGGTCACAGCAGGGAGAGCAGAGAGCTCAGGCGCTGGTCACAGCAGGGACAGCAGAGAGCTCAGGCGCTGGTCACAGCAGGGACAGCAGAGAGCTCAGGCGCTGGTCACAGCAGGGACAGCAGAGAGCTCAGGCGCTGGTCACAGCAGGGACAGCAGAGAGCTCAGGCGCTGGTCACAGCAGGGACAGCAGAGAGCTCAGGCGCTGGTCACAGCAGGGACAGCAGAGAGCTCAGGCGCAGGTCACAGCAGGGACAGCAGAGAGCTCAGCGCAGGTCACAGCAGGGACAGCAGAGAGCTCAGGCGCTGGTCACAGCAGGGACAGCAGAGAGCTCAGGCGCTGGTCACAGCAGGGACATCAGAGAGCTCAGGCGCTGGTCACAGCAGGGACATCAGAGAGCTCAGGAGCAGAGCACAGCAGGGACAGCAGAGAGCTCAGGAGCAGAGCACAGCAGGGACAGCAGAGAGCTCAGGCGCTGGTCACAGCAGGGACAGCAGAGAGCTCAGGCGCTGGTCACAGCAGGGACAGCAGAGAGCTCAGGCGCTGGTCACAGCAGGGACAGCAGAGAGCTCAGGCGCTGGTCACAGCAGGGACAGCAGAGAGCTCAGGCGCTGGTCACAGCAGGGACAGCAGAGAGCTCAGGCGCTGGTCACAGCAGGGACAGCAGAGAGCTCAGGCGCTGGTCACAGCAGGGACAGCAGAGAGCTCAGGCGCTGGTCACAGCAGGGACAGCAGAGAGCTCAGGCGCTGGTCACAGCAGGGACAGCAGAGAGCTCAGGCGCTGGTCACAGCAGGGACAGCAGAGAGCTCAGGCGCTGGTCACAGCAGGGACAGCAGAGAGCTCAGGCGCTGGTCACAGCAGGGACAGCAGAGAGCTCAGGCGCTGGTCACAGCAGGGACAGCAGAGAGCTCAGGCGCTGGTCACAGCAGGGACAGCAGAGAGCTCAGGCGCTGGTCACAGCAGGGACAGCAGAGAGCTCAGGCGCTGGTCACAGCAGGGACAGCAGAGAGCTCAGGCGCTGGTCACAGCAGGGACAGCAGAGAGCTCAGGCGCTGGTCACAGCAGGGACAGCAGAGAGCTCAGGCGCTGGTCACAGCAGGGACAGCAGAGAGCTCAGGCGCTGGTCACAGCAGGGACAGCAGAGAGCTCAGGCGCTGGTCACAGCAGGGACAGCAGAGAGCTCAGGCGCTGGTCACAGCAGGGACAGCAGAGAGCTCAGGCGCTGGTCACAGCAGGGACAGCAGAGAGCTCAGGCGCTGGTCACAGCAGGGACAGCAGAGAGCTCAGGCGCTGGTCACAGCAGGGACAGCAGAGAGCTCAGGCGCTGGTCACAGCAGGGACAGCAGAGAGCTCAGGCGCTGGTCACAGCAGGGACAGCAGAGAGCTCAGGCGCTGGTCACAGCAGGGAGAGCAGAGAGCTCAGGCGCTGGTCACAGCAGGGAGAGCAGAGAGCTCAGGCGCTGGTCACAGCAGGGACAGCAGAGAGCTCAGGCGCTGGTCACAGCAGGGACAGCAGAGAGCTCAGGCGCTGGTCACAGCAGGGACAGCAGAGAGCTCAGGCGCTGGTCACAGCAGGGACAGCAGAGAGCTCAGGCGCTGGTCACAGCAGGGACAGCAGAGAGATCAGGCGCTGGTCACAGCAGGGACAGCAGAGAGCTCAGGCGCTGGTCACAGCAGGGACAGCAGAGAGCTCAGGCGCAGGTCACAGCAGGGACAGCAGAGAGCTCAGCGCAGGTCACAGCAGGGACAGCAGAGAGCTCAGGCGCTGGTCACAGCAGGGACAGCAGAGAGCTCAGGCGCTGGTCACAGCAGGGACATCAGAGAGCTCAGGCGCTGGTCACAGCAGGGACATCAGAGAGCTCAGGAGCAGAGCACAGCAGGGACAGCAGAGAGCTCAGGAGCAGAGCACAGCAGGGACAGCAGAGAGCTCAGGCGCTGGTCACAGCAGGGACAGCAGAGAGCTCAGGCGCTGGTCACAGCAGGGACAGCAGAGAGCTCAGGCGCTGGTCACAGCAGGGACAGCAGAGAGCTCAGGCGCTGGTCACAGCAGGGACAGCAGAGAGCTCAGGCGCTGGTCACAGCAGGGACAGCAGAGAGCTCAGGCGCTGGTCACAGCAGGGACAGCAGAGAGCTCAGGCGCTGGTCACAGCAGGGACAGCAGAGAGCTCAGGCGCTGGTCACAGCAGGGACAGCAGAGAGCTCAGGCGCTGGTCACAGCAGGGACAGCAGAGAGCTCAGGCGCTGGTCACAGCAGGGACAGCAGAGAGCTCAGGCGCTGGTCACAGCAGGGACATCAGAGAGCTCAGGAGCAGAGCACAGCAGGGACAGCAGAGAGCTCAGGAGCAGAGCACAGCAGGGACAGCAGAGAGCTCAGGCGCTGGTCACAGCAGGGACAGCAGAGAGCTCAGGCGCTGGTCACAGCAGGGACAGCAGAGAGCTCAGGCGCTGGTCACAGCAGGGACAGCAGAGAGCTCAGGCGCTGGTCACAGCAGGGACAGCAGAGAGCTCAGGCGCTGGTCACAGCAGGGACAGCAGAGAGCTCAGGCGCTGGTCACAGCAGGGACAGCAGAGAGCTCAGGCGCTGGTCACAGCAGGGACAGCAGAGAGCTCAGGCGCTGGTCACAGCAGGGACAGCAGAGAGCTCAGGCGCTGGTCACAGCAGGGACAGCAGAGAGCTCAGGCGCTGGTCACAGCAGGGACAGCAGAGAGCTCAGGCGCTGGTCACAGCAGGGACAGCAGAGAGCTCAGGCGCTGGTCACAGCAGGGACAGCAGAGAGCTCAGGCGCTGGTCACAGCAGGGACAGCAGAGAGCTCAGGCGCTGGTCACAGCAGGGACAGCAGAGAGCTCAGGCGCTGGTCACAGCAGGGACAGCAGAGAGCTCAGGCGCTGGTCACAGCAGGGACAGCAGAGAGCTCAGGCGCTGGTCACAGCAGGGATAGCAGAGAGCTCAGGCGCTGGTCACAGCAGGGACAGCAGAGAGCTCAGGCGCTGGTCACAGCAGGGACAGCAGAGAGCTCAGGCGCTGGTCACAGCAGGGACAGCAGAGAGCTCAGGCGCTGGTCACAGCAGGGACAGCAGAGAGCTCAGGGGCTGGTCACAGCAGGGACAGCAGAGAGCTTCAAGAAGGGTCTAGATGCCTTTTTACACCTAAATAACATTGCTGGTTATGTTATATAGAATTGTTTCCCATAAATCCCTTCCTCATCCAATCCGTTTCCTTCCTTGGTTGAACTTGATGGTCATGTGTCTTTTTTCAACCATATAAACCATGATACAATGAAACTATGAAATATACAAAGTATACAGGAACCAAGTCCAGAAATCCTATAATAAGCCTCTGCCATAAATATAGAGGAGAGGAAGATACAGAATCATCTCATTACTAGGAGCTGACTATAGCGCCCCCCAGAGGTAACATACAATATTCCAGGACTTGAGAGGAGACACTGAGCTGTGGATGACTTGCTCTACAACCACAAGCAGCAGGGGAGCCCCCAGCATTTCCCAGTCAGGGGCCCCAAAATCCTGAGTGTCCCTGAGTAGGGAGGTAGGTGGTCCAGGTACCTACCCGATACACATTACATGTAAGGAAGGGGCATAGACCCGGGGGCACTTGTAGTAGAAATCAGCCGCTGGGACAAACACATTTCATGGAAGATTTTTCTCACTTTTTCATTATCAAGAGACTTAAAATAAGCACAAAAATATCTACAAATAACAGAAGAGGGAAAAAGCATCAACCGAAGACCCGGAATAGGAGATTAGAGGGTCACTGGGTGTGATTATACATATATCATTATACATATATCTCACAGGAGAGGATTAGATACACAGCTCAGCAGTATCACACAGGAGAGGATTAGATACACAGCTCAGCAGTATCACACAGGAGAGGATTAGATACACAGCTCAGCAGACTGTATCACACAGGAGAGGATTAGATACACAGCTCAGCAGACAGTATCACACAGGAGAGGATTAGATACACAGCTCATTGGTCAGTATCACACAGGAGAGGATTAGATACACAGCTCAGCAGACTGTATCACACAGAATAGGATTAGATACACAGCTCAGCAGACAGTATCACACAGGAGAGGATTAGATACACAGCTCATCGGTCAGTATCACACAGGAGAGGATTAGATACACAGCTCAGCAGACTGTATCACACAGAATAGGATTAGATACACAGCTCAGCAGACAGTATCACACAGAATAGGATTAGATACACAGCTCATCGGTCAGTATCACACAGGAGAGGATTAGATACACAGCTCAGCAGACAGTATCACACAGGAGAGGATTAGATATACAGCTCATCGGTCAGTATCACACAGGAGAGGATTAGATACACAGCTCTGCAGTATCACACAGGATAGGATTAGATACATAGCTCAGAAGTATCACACAAGAGTGGATTAGATACACAGCTCTGCAGTATCACACAGGATAGGATTAGATACATAGCTCAGAAGTATCACACAGGAGAGGATTAGATACATGGCTGAGCAGTATCACATATGATAGGATTAGATACAAAGCACAGCAGACTGTATCACACAGGATAGGATTAGATACACAGCTCAGCAGACAGTATCACACAGGATAGGATTAGATACACAGCTCATCGGTCAGTATCACACAGGAGAGGATTAGATACACAGCTCTGCAGTATCACACAGGATAGGATTAGATACATAGCTCAGCAGTATCACATATGATAGGATTAGATACAAAGCTATGCAGTATCACACAGGAGAGGATTAGATACATAGCTCAGCAGTATCACACAGGATAGGATTAGATACATAGCTCAGCAGTATCACATATGATAGGATTAGATACAAAGCTATGCAGTATCACACAGGAGAGGATTAGATACACAGCTCTGCAGTATCACACAGGATAGGATTAGATACATAGCTCAGCAGTATCACATATGATAGGATTAGATACAAAGCTATGCAGTATCACACAGGAGAGGATTAGATACATAGCTCAGCAGTATCACACAGGAGAGGATTAGATACATAGCTCAGCAGTATCACACAGGAGAGGATTAGATACACAGCTATGCAGTATCACACAGGAGAGGATTAGATACACAGCTATGCAGTATCACACAGGAGAGGATTAGATACACAGCTATGCAGTATCACACCAGAGAGGATTAGATACATAGCTCAGCAGTATCACACAGGAGAGGATTAGATACACAGCTCAGCAGTAGTAGTAAGGTAGTTCCTCGAACGTCCACCAGGTGTCGCTGCTGCGCTGAAGTTCATCAGAATGCACTGAACTTCACCGTCCTATTGTGGGTGCAGGTAAGTGCGTGTCGAGTGACACTTTTTTTTAATGCGGCGGTTTTTCCAAATCAGTCAGGTTTTTTTAATGGCCACGCCCCCCGATTTCCGTCGTGTGCATGCCAGGGCCGATGCGCCACAATCGGATCGCGTGCGCCAAAATCCCGGGGAAATATAGTGAAAATCTACACAAATCGGAAATATTTGGGTAATACGTCGGGAAAACACGAATCGGGCCCTTAGTAAATGACCCCCTTTGTCTCTTGTGTCTGTAATAGAGGAGAGGAAGATACATTATTAGGAGCTGACTATAGCGCCCCCCAGAGGTAACATACAATATTGCAGGACTGGAGAGGAGACACTGAGCTGTGGATGACGAGCCCCGGCCTTGTCCTTCTCTTATCTCTGTGATCCGGTAATACAGGAGCCGCACATGATGGTGATGGGGGAGGCCGGGGACACCCTGCACCCACATATCTTTTCCAGCACCCAAAGTCTTACAGGACAGGAAGGTGCAGAGTTATTCCCCATCACCTCTAGGGGGCGCTGTATGTACAACCCCCTGACAGCACTGTGTGATAATATAGGACGATAATAACATAAATATACAAGCAGCAGGGGGGCCCAGCATCTCCCAGTCAGGGGCCCCAAAATTTTTACTGTCTCTGAGTATGGAGGTAGGTGGTCCAGGTACCTACCTGATATACATGACATGTAAGGAAGAGGCATAGTCCCGGGGGCACTTGTAGTAGAAATCAGCCGCTGGGACATAAACACATTTCAGGGAAGATTTTTCTCCCTTTTTCATTATCAAGAGGGCTCATGTAGATGGGCGTTTTTGATGTCCGTATACTATCCTTTTTTTTGCGGATGGCAAACGGACCCACTGTTTCCTATGGGTCTGTTCTCATGTCCTTTTTCACGGATGTGCAGACAGTGAGAAAAAAAGTGCAGCATGCGTTATTGTGTCTCGCATGCGGACCACGTACATCCATTGAAGTCAATGTATCCGCAAAAAAATGGACGGCACATGCATGACCTCCGTATGCAGAGTGTTATTTCTTCAAATGTTGCAACCAACTGGGCGGAGCAAGAAGTAGATTAGAAACCCATCAGCTTTTTTTGAATCTGAGAAAATAACGGATAGGGTACGGATACAATATGGACTGATCAGACATCACGTCAGCATTTTTGGCAGATGAGCAGTGGAAACGCCCATCTGAATGAGCCCTTATTTTTTGTATATGGTTACATTCAAACAGCCGTCTGGGGGGGGATGTGTATGCTCTATCTTTCCCCTTGTGTGCAGCGCTTTTCTCTATGGAGGGGGGAGGGGGCTGCGGCCGGTCCAGCATACGGCTGTGTGAATGTAACTTATACATTTTTATTCATTTAATGTAACTGTAATATATGATTAAAATATTATTCAAAGCCCATAGCCTAGTGGATAGAGGCTCAGTCTCTCTATGGCAGAGGGTGGAGGTTGTGGGTTCTTCAAGTCTTGTGTCTGGGGAAGACCTGGGAGATGTAGAGACCCATATATGGACAGATGGTGATATCTCCCTGCTGACGTGGTCCCTGCTCTGCCTCTAACCCGACACATCTCTTCCCGATGTCTGCCTTGCAGACAGATAGAAGTCTGTGGAAGTCGTTCAGTACCGCACGTAACAGAAACCTGGTATTGAACCATTCTGGCTATAAGTACTGAGATTTCAATGCATCGTGCAACCCTAGATAGGATTAGATACACAACTCAGCAGTCAGTATCACACAGAATAGGATTAGATACACAGCTCAGCAGACAGTATCACACAGGCTAGGATTAGATGCACAGCTCAGCAGGCACTATCCCACAGGAAAGAGTTAGATACAAAGCTCAACAGACAGTATCAGACAGCATAAGATTAGATACACAGCTCAGCAGAGAGTATCACAAAGGATGGGATTAGATACACAGTGGGATATTCTGCTGAGCTGTGTATCTAATCCTCTCCTGTGTGATACAGTCTGCGGACACCTCCCTCACATCTCCTCTTATTCTTACAGTTTGGGTAGTAATGATCTCCCAGACACGTCCTGCGTCCCTTTGGCTTCTGTAATAAGGAATAATCCGGACCTGAAGATACTTGTCCTGTCTGGTAACCGCCTGGCTGGTCCTGACCTCAGTGTCCTGCTGGAAGCTCTGTCCGGTCTCCGCAGGTTGGAGGGATTATAGTAAGTATAAGATAGAATGAAGTTTCTCTGGGTAATAGACACTTTGTATCCCTCTCCTGTGTGATACTGTCTGCTGAGCTGTGTGTCTAATCCTCTCCTGTGTGATACTGTCTGCTGAGCTGTGTGTCTAATCCTCTCCTGTGTGATACTGTCTGCTGAGCTGTGTGTCTAATCCTCTCCTGTGTGATACTGTCTGCTGAGCTGTGTGTCTAATCCTCTCCTGTGTGATACTGTCTGCTGAGCTGTGTGTCTAATCCTCTCCTGTGTGATACTGTCTGCTGAGCTGTGTGTCTAATCCTCTCCTGTGTGATACTGTCTGCTGAGCTGTGTGTCTAATCCTCTCCTGTGTGATACTGTCTGCTGAGCTGTGTGTCTAATCCTCTCCTGTGTGATACTGTCTGCTGAGCTGTGTGTCTAATCCTCTCCTGTGTGATACTGTCTGCTGAGCTGTGTGTCTAATCCTCTCCTGTGTGATACTGTCTGCTGAGCTGTGTGTCTAATCCTCTCCTGTGTGATACTGTCTGCTGAGCTGTGTGTCTAATCCTCTCCTGTGTGATACTGTCTGCTGAGCTGTGTGTCTAATCCTCTCCTGTGTGATACTGTCTGCTGAGCTGTGTGTCTAATCCTCTCCTGTGTGATACTGTCTGCTGAGCTGTGTGTCTAATCCTCTCCTGTGTGATACTGTCTGCTGAGCTGTGTGTCTAATCCTCTCCTGTGTGATACTGTCTGCTGAGCTGTGTGTCTAATCCTCTCCTGTGTGATACTGTCTGCTGAGCTGTGTGTCTAATCCTCTCCTGTGTGATACTGTCTGCTGAGCTGTGTGTCTAATCCTCTCCTGTGTGATACTGTCTGCTGAGCTGTGTGTCTAATCCTCTCCTGTGTGATACTGTCTGCTGAGCTGTGTGTCTAATCCTCTCCTGTGTGATACTGTCTGCTGAGCTGTGTGTCTAATCCTCTCCTGTGTGATACTGTCTGCTGAGCTGTGTGTCTAATCCTCTCCTGTGTGATACTGTCTGCTGAGCTGTGTGTCTAATCCTCTCCTGTGTGATACTGTCTGCTGAGCTGTGTGTCTAATCCTCTCCTGTGTGATACTGTCTGCTGAGCTGTGTGTCTAATCCTCTCCTGTGTGATACTGTCTGCTGAGCTGTGTGTCTAATCCTCTCCTGTGTGATACTGTCTGCTGAGCTGTGTGTCTAATCCTCTCCTGTGTGATACTGTCTGCTGAGCTGTGTGTCTAATCCTCTCCTGTGTGATACTGTCTGCTGAGCTGTGTGTCTAATCCTCTCCTGTGTGATACTGTCTGCTGAGCTGTGTGTCTAATCCTCTCCTGTGTGATACTGTCTGCTGAGCTGTGTGTCTAATCCTCTCCTGTGTGATACTGTCTGCTGAGCTGTGTGTCTAATCCTCTCCTGTGTGATACTGTCTGCTGAGCTGTGTGTCTAATCCTCTCCTGTGTGATACTGTCTGCTGAGCTGTGTGTCTAATCCTCTCCTGTGTGATACTGTCTGCTGAGCTGTGTGTCTAATCCTCTCCTGTGTGATACTGTCTGCTGAGCTGTGTGTCTAATCCTCTCCTGTGTGATACTGTCTGCTGAGCTGTGTGTCTAATCCTCTCCTGTGTGATACTGTCTGCTGAGCTGTGTGTCTAATCCTCTCCTGTGTGATACTGTCTGCTGAGCTGTGTGTCTAATCCTCTCCTGTGTGATACTGTCTGCTGAGCTGTGTGTCTAATCCTCTCCTGTGTGATACTGTCTGCTGAGCTGTGTGTCTAATCCTCTCCTGTGTGATACTGTCTGCTGAGCTGTGTGTCTAATCCTCTCCTGTGTGATACTGTCTGCTGAGCTGTGTGTCTAATCCTCTCCTGTGTGATACTGTCTGCTGAGCTGTGTGTCTAATCCTCTCCTGTGTGATACTGTCTGCTGAGCTGTGTGTCTAATCCTCTCCTGTGTGATACTGTCTGCTGAGCTGTGTGTCTAATCCTCTCCTGTGTGATACTGTCTGCTGAGCTGTGTGTCTAATCCTCTCCTGTGTGATACTGTCTGCTGAGCTGTGTGTCTAATCCTCTCCTGTGTGATACTGTCTGCTGAGCTGTGTGTCTAATCCTCTCCTGTGTGATACTGTCTGCTGAGCTGTGTGTCTAATCCTCTCCTGTGTGATACTGTCTGCTGAGCTGTGTGTCTAATCCTCTCCTGTGTGATACTGTCTGCTGAGCTGTGTGTCTAATCCTCTCCTGTGTGATACTGTCTGCTGAGCTGTGTGTCTAATCCTCTCCTGTGTGATACTGTCTGCTGAGCTGTGTGTCTAATCCTCTCCTGTGTGATACTGTCTGCTGAGCTGTGTGTCTAATCCTCTCCTGTGTGATACTGTCTGCTGAGCTGTGTGTCTAATCCTCTCCTGTGTGATACTGTCTGCTGAGCTGTGTGTCTAATCCTCTCCTGTGTGATACTGTCTGCTGAGCTGTGTGTCTAATCCTCTCCTGTGTGATACTGTCTGCTGAGCTGTGTGTCTAATCCTCTCCTGTGTGATACTGTCTGCTGAGCTGTGTGTCTAATCCTCTCCTGTGTGATACTGTCTGCTGAGCTGTGTGTCTAATCCTCTCCTGTGTGATACTGTCTGCTGAGCTGTGTGTCTAATCCTCTCCTGTGTGATACTGTCTGCTGAGCTGTGTGTCTAATCCTCTCCTGTGTGATACTGTCTGCTGAGCTGTGTGTCTAATCCTCTCCTGTGTCTGTTATTTCCGGAAGATTCTCCCTAATAATCTATAAATATACAATGTATATAGGAACCAAGTACACGCCACGCCCCCAAATAGTGTCGCATGAAACTCAGCATGATTGCGCCAAAATCTGATGGCGTGCGCCAAAAACCCCTGTTAAATGAGGCACAAATCAGAAATAGTCTGGAAACCCGACGGAAATGCGGTGTACAGACCCTTAGTAAATGTGCCCGTGTGTGATAATATAGGACCATAATGACCATAATGACCATAATGACGCAACAATAAACATCAGTCACAAAGGGGTTAAAAATGATAAGAGGAGTATTATTTACATATAAAGGACACACACTCCTCACCCTCCTCATTATACATGTACTGTATACACACACGCGCAGCATCCGTGTACTGTATACACACACGCGCAGCATCCGTGTACTGTATACACACACGCGCAGCATCCGTGTACTGTATACACACACGCGCAGCATCCGTGTACTGTATACACACACGCGCAGCATCCGTGTACTGTATACACACACGCTGCATAGACAAGGTGGTAGTTGTGAATAGCGTCCTTTCCTGGTCCAGGATCTATCTGGTGAGCCTGCGCAACTCTTCCAGAAGCTACCTCTAGGAGAGAGTTAATACTGAGAGGTTACTGTCCAATTATGTTCTTGTAAAACAAGCTGGAAGTTGATTGGAGGGGTGCTATACCTGACCAGGGGAGTCTATAAACTCCTGCTGGGTGGAAGGACATGGTTAGTCTACAGAGTCCAATCAGGGTGAGCTGGACATGCAAGTGCTGCCACAGCAAGCTTCCTAATACCAGGAACCACAGGTGCCTCAGGCCCCTGCCTAGCACCCAGGGCAGGTCTGGAGACTTAAGCCCAAAGCTGAGATCCATCAGCAGGACTTGGCTCCATTTCTACCATGCCAGCCTGAAGCTACTACCAGGCTGTGTGTAACCTTCCTGTGGACTGGCTCTCCACGAGTCTGCTGCTAACCGATTGGTCATCTGTTAAATAAAGAACTGTAAGGCCTCAACCGCCAGCCTCTCCGGTATTCTGGGCCCCGGCTGCCTCCAGGCCACAAGAAGACCCCGGTGGGGGATGTTGCACATGTACCGTATACACACACACCATACATGTACCGTATACACACACTATACATGTTCTGTTTATATTTGGAATTTGGACCTGGATCGGAGAATTGAGGATTGTACAGATTCCTCCTCATACCCATCAATAACACAGGGATCTGTTTTATCTTCTAGTCTAAGGGACAATGGATTCTCTAAGGAGGAGAAGGAAGAAATATAAGAGCTGCAAAAAAAGAAAACCCAATACGGAACTCTATAATTGAGGAAACCAGGAGCAGATGTATCTCTTTGCTGATCCCAGGACATTATGGACAATTCTTCCTCCAGTAGTAGGAGGTTTCCGGATGAATATCAAGGATACGAGGGTGTTAAGGAGATTGCACTGGTCACATAACGTGTCTAGTGAAAACTAAAGTTTGGGTGGGGTTTCTATTCAAACAAAGTAAGGTAGAAAACACAGACTCGCTAGCACCACCTTGGGGAAGGTATTCAGGGGAGCACTTGGGCATGTGTGAAGACAGCCAATGGTTCTACATTCCTTTGTGTGCTTACATCCAATTGTGTTGCATTTCTGGGATCAAACCACCCAATAGTATTGCCTGCTCATGTACTTACCCACTCTATGCAAAGCGCCTTATGATTTTCCATATACATGTCTCAGTGCCAAAAATAAAGGTTTTTGTCTTGAGCTATTCTTCAGTAAGGACAGTGAGGCACATTTACTTACCCGGTCCTGTCGCAATCCCCGATCCGGACGGTCCGATGAAGATGAAGTCCAGCGCGATTCACCAAGATCGTGTACCCGAGATCCTGCATGTGTGGCTTCCCCGCTGAGGTGCGCCGGAGTTCACCTCCTTCCCGGTGTATGTGAGTGCATGTCTTGTAATTTGAGATGTTAAATCCTGGGTGTTGTCCGAATCCGTCCGACGACGTAAACCCAAAAGAATCTGGAAGTTTGCAGAGACAAACCCTGGCCAGGTTTACGAACCTTTCCTCCGGGATTGGGATCGTCCCCGTGATGCGGTAAGGGACAGTAGAGTCTCTGGGACACTGACAGAGATTTTACGGTTGAGCGTTAACTCCTTGATTTCTGAAACATTGTGTGAAGGTCTCTAATTTGTACTACTTAATTTGTAGTCCAGAGCTATAGGTACGGAGGATATCTATAGTCCTTAAACAAAACAGGTATTCCACAGGTCACAATATGGGTAGTGAGCAAAGAAACAATGTAGCTTGTCATTGCAAACCTAAAAAGAAAACTGACATAGTGTCACAAAGGAAAGGTAAAGAGTGGGTGAAAGGAAGTCATGAGGTATTGAAGTTTTTGGGTATGGTAGAAGATCCCCTGAGTGTGCAGAGGTGGGAGACAGCACTTGATGAAAATGGTGGCACCCAGGCAGAAGGTTGGCTTGATGTAAGTAGGTAGTTGGTTGTGAAAGTATACTGTGACGGAAAGGAAAGTGGATGAGGTTGATTACTAAAGACTTAGACCAGTGACTACTGACGGACCAGGAGAGAGTGACAGGAGGAGGAGGAGTGCCCGCTGAAGAGAGAGACGGGTGATAAGCAACATTTCAAAGTTTTTGATGTGGAGAGAATTGAAGAAGATTTTATGTATTTTCCTCCCTGTATAAAGGAAAAAAAATATGGCGTCTAGGATCCGGACTAGCACCCTCTTGGACTCCACCCCCTTAACCCATATCAGCAGAGGTGTGGATTCAGGGAGTCAGGAGAGACCACTTATTGTGATGCCCCCAGTTTCTCCCCAGACCATGTCACTAGTCACACCCCTGTACCTGGTGGTTAGAGAAGATGACACGCCCTACCAATCTTCAGTGGCGGCCATCTTAGAGACAGTTTATTTTCTTGGCAGCCATAAAGGCTGATTGATGACAATAGTTGTAGAAAACAACTGGTCTTTGTTGTAGTTTAGCAGCTGAGCACCTTGGAGAATCTTGATAGATGTCTGGAATAAAAGCCGGCAAAGGTGAATATTTTCACTAATTCCGGATTTCTGCTAAGAGGATTCTTGGAGTGGGAAGTTGTTTGTTTTGTTATGGTCCCGATAAAACTTATTTGATTCTGATGATTAAAAAAAAAAATCCTGTGGCTTAGAAGTGATTTTGACAGCATCTCCTGTACGTGGAAAAGGGAGATGGCGGGGGCTCCAAATCTGGGCTCTTTTGGATTGGAATGCTGTGTCTGTGTTATGCTCACAGGCAGTGTGTGTGACCTTGGAGAGAATTCTGCTTGAGATTGATAAGACGGTGCAGATTTCTCTGTGTCCTCCATGAACAGACTAAGCAAGGACAGAGCCCCCAACTCTATGACTGAGCCTATGACTTTTGTTTCCTTTTTTACTAAACACCAACACTTCATTTAAGTGTCCCTGGCTTTTGTTGAGACACTGCAGTCTGGCCAGAACTTTATAGGTAGCGCAGAACGCTGGGCTAGAGATAGTTATGGGAGAATCCCATGTGTGTAGATGAGATAAAGCAGATACCTGAACAGTTAGAAGAGTTCCACTGGTTACAGCTTTTGGACACATGGGGTATGACCTGACAGTGTAGTGTAGATCTAATGCACTTGCCAGCTGTTTTGTAATGGGTTATTACCAAAGGTGTTAACTGACTAGAGACTTCTCAGCCAGACTGGTGTACAGAGGGACTGATAAGACTGACAGAAAGCCAGGGGGAACAGAGACCAGGATCAGCAGTTTCACAGACCATTGACAAAGTGAAACAGAGAAGTTCCGGTGTGGTGAGAGAGGTGGGCGTGTTTCAACTGTGGGGAGGAGACATTACCAAAGTGACTGAAGTGAGTGGCCACATCCTAGGAAACAGAAATGCCCCCAACAGGGGAGGACTAGGGCAGGGGGTGGTAACAGACAAATACGTCGGCAAGCACAACCTCCCCAAGACAGAGTTAGTTCCTTTTGTTGTTCCCAGTCAAGAGAAAGACCCAGAAAGAACAGCCGGATACATGTAGGATGGTCCATGACCTCCGAGCTGACAATGAGTGTACTGACGCTCAGTGGTTCCTAATCCACACACCTCACTGGCAGCAGTCCCCGAGAATGCCATATTCTTCACTGTTATTTGATTTGGCAAATGTTTTCCTCTCTTTGCCCCTACATGAAGATTGCCAGTACCTATTTACCTTTACCAGTTCAGTATTCCAGTACATATGGTGCAGATTCCCACAAAGAGGGGGGGGGGGGGCAAACTCCATACCCCACGGTCCTACAGGGAGTAGATCTGCAGACTAGGGCCCTTAATGGGTGATGTTCTTTTACAGTAGGTGGATGACAGTATGTTATACTGTTTTGTGCCTCCATTTTACAGGTTTGCCAGGATGCATCTATTTACCTTATGTGTTTTCTGTTCCAGAAGGGTGATAAGCTCCAGTACTGCCAGGAGAAGGTGGTCTTCCTAGGCCACTGCTTCTCAGCCACAGGCAGATACCTGACAGAGGAAAGAAAGCTGGCAGTCCAGAATATGCCCCTGCCCTGAGGCCCTAAGCCTCTTCACATGATTCTAGGACTGGCCAGCCTGCAGCCTGGGATAAGGTCTGCTGCCCCCAGCCTGATGTTGCCCCTTGATGACTGCATTGCCTCTTCCCCATTTGCCCTTAGTCAGGAGGCAATTGATGCATTCCACAGCCATAAGGTGGCAAATCCTGTCTGCCCCAACCCTAGGCACATCCCACTGAACCAAACCTTTTATTTTGCATCTACGCCACAGGCGTCTTAGCCCAGGAACGTGGTGGCCTCCCCAGTGGCCCACTATTAAACCCGGTTACACTCATGACTTGCACAGTGGGGGTCATTTACTAAGGGCCCGATTCGCGGTTTCCCGACGTGTTACCCGAATATATTTCCGATATGCGCCGCTTTCTCCTGAACTGGCGCACGTGATCGGATTGTGGCGCATCGGCGCTGGCATGCAAGCGACGTAAATCGGGGGGCGTGGCCGAACGAAAACCTGACGGGCTGACTCTGTGCCTGTACCTGAACACGCAACTGTCTCCTTCTAAGGTACCTCAACCTCCGCTGCCACCGTGGGCTAGTCGCACCGGCGGAACGACCTGGTGGCACCCCGTTCCGCTTTGCGGCGGGCTCTGGGGAGGGCGCGTTCACACGTTGCGTTTTGACCTGCGTTTTCATTGTGTTTGAAACGCATATACAACAGCTGAAGAGAGGTGATTTGCCTAATTACATCACTGTTAACATTTCCGTTTACAAAACGCATCGTAAACGCATGCGTTAACATATGTAAACACTAATGTAATTAGGCAAATCACCTCTCATCAGCTGTTGTATATGCGTTTCAAACGCAATGAAAACGCGACCAAAAACACGACGTGTGAACGCGCCCTGAAGAACAGGTGCCACTTAGATTCCGGTTCTAGGTGTCAGCTAGTGCCACCTCCTGCGGTGGTCCAGAGGATCCACTGAACCTGCACCCTGACAGGCGTCCATTGCTCATCTAGTTAGAGAATTTGCCTTCCACTGCTATATCAGAGAAGGTAGGTCTATTTTGGCTGCAGTTCTCTCCCCCCATCCCCCTCATTATCTGCAGCAGCTGCATTTCTATCTGATTATGGGTATGTTTGTATGTATGTGTGTCTGTGTGTTATATGCATGTGGTAGTATATGTGTATTCTAGTGTATGGTGTGTTTATGCGTGTGATAAATTATTCACATGCATATATACATATATAGTACCACCAGATAGACTTGCAACACCCCTGCCAATGTATAAGCAAGGTGGTAGTTGCGAATAGCGCCCTCTCCATGTCAGGATCTATCTGATGAGCCTGTGCAACTCACCCAGAGTATAATGCTAGAAAAGGCAACAGTTAAATGGGTGTAAGTAATTATCCAATTATGTAGCTGTATTGTAAGCTGGAGTGTGATTGGAGAGGAGCTACCACCTGACCAGGGGGAGTATAAAACCCCTGTGCAGTGGGAGCACATGGTCTTATTATGTTCTAATCCCAAGGAGACAGAGTGTGTAGCACACCTTCAGTGCTGCCATGGACACTAATCCCAGGAGCTGAGTCAGGAGACTCTAACCCAGAGCTGCAGCTTCCACAGTTTGGACACAGCTCCATCTCAATTCTCCCAGCCTGCATCTACTATCAGGCTGTGTGCACCATTCCTACGGACCACTCTGTGACCACTCCAGTAACCAGAATCCAATGTTAATCGAGTTTGGCTGTTGCCTGCTGTTTGAGGTTCAATAAAGAACTGTAAGTTGATTTGCACAATGTTGCCTCCGTCTGGTCCCTGGATACGGCTGTCTACCACCACGGGCTTCCCCATCCATTTCCCAGGGACTCATCCTACAGATACTTAGGGGTTGCCCCCAGGAGAAACAAGTACTTCAGCCTCTCCCTCCATATTTCTTGCACACACCACCTGCTGGAGAGCTGCCAGGCTGTAGGACAGTCCTCCAGTCCCCATACCAAGCACCGTGACATCAATGTGCCCTAGGCCGCAATCGCCAGCCACTCCGGTATTCTGGGCCCCGGCTGCCTCCAGGCCCCAAGAAAAGGCTATGTCTCGGTGGGGGATGTTGCACACATATACATATGCATATAACACACAGACACACCTCATGCACTTACAGTTTACTCATACATACACATATGTGTAATATATATGTGTGCAACACCCCTGCCAATGCATGGGTATGCTGGTAGTTGCGAATAGCGCCCTTTCCAGGTCAGGAGCTGCACAACGTTGCCTCCGTCTGTTCCCTGGATACAGCTGTTACCACCATGGGCTTCCCCTCCATTACCCAGGGACTTATCTTACAGAGACTCAGGGGTTGCCCCAGGGAGAACCAGTATATCAGCCTCTCCCTCTATTGCCAGCCACTCTGGTATTCTGCTGCCTCCAGGCCCCAAGAAAGGTCTAGGCCCCGGTGGGGGATGTTGCACATGTATCACATACATGTTTATGTGTAATATCCTGTACAAATTTTTTTTTCCAATTTTGCCGCTAATCTTCTGGCGTCAATAACTTTTTCATACTTCGGTAATTTTTGCATGATGAGGTTTTCGATGCTTCTATTTTTAGGACTTTTGATCACTTTTTATTGAGGTTTTTATATTTTTCAAAATGGCAAAAAATTGCAATTTTCGACATTAGGCGCTATTTTCTGTTACGGGGTTAAACGCAGTGAAAAACCGTCATTATATTTTGTTAAACTGGGCATTTTCGGACGCGGCAATATCTAATGGGGCTTATTTACTAAGGATTGCGGATCGCACTATCGTTGGTTTGTTCGCTGTTTTCAGCATTTGCGCAGTTTTGACAGGTAATTAACGGGGTTTGCGCTGGGATTGTGTCGCACGTGATCGGATTTTGGCGTGGCAGCGCAGCTTCCATGCGACAGAAATGGGGTGGCGGGTTGTCGGACAATCCGACTAAATCGTACTGAGTGTGGGATTTAAGATTCAAATTGTGTCACAAGATCAAGCACTTACATGCACCAGGAAGAAAAAGGTGAACTCCTGCGGACCTGAGTGGGGAAGCGACACATGCAGGATATAAACTCACCGGCCACTTTATTAGGTACACCTGTCCAACTGCTCGTTAACGCTTAATTTCTAATCGGCCAATCACATGGCGGCAACTCAGTCTATTTAGGCATGTAGACATGGTCAAGACAATCTCCTGCAGTTCAAACCGGGCATCAGTATGGGGAAGAAAGGTGATTTGAGGCCTTTGAACGTGGCATGGTTGTTGGTGCCAGAAGGGCTGGTCTGAGTATTTCAGAAACTGCTGATCTACTGGGATTTTCACGCACAACCATCTCTAGGGTTTACAGAGAATGGTCCGAAAAAGAAAAACCATCCAGTGAGCGGCAGTTCTGTGGGCGGAAATGCCTTGTTGATGCCAGAGGTCAGAGGAGAATGGACAGACTGGTTCGAGCTGATAGAAAGGCAACAGTGACTCAAATCGCCACCCGTTACAACCAAGGTAGGCAGAAGAGTATCTCTGAACGCACAGTACGTCCAACTTTGAGGCAGATGGGCTACAGCAGCAGAAGACCACACCGGGTGCCACTCCTTTCAGCTAAGAATAGGAAACTGAGGCTACAATTTGCACAAGCTCATGGAAATTTGGACAGTAGAAGATTGGAAAAACGTTGCCTGGTCTGATGAGTCTCGATTTCTGCTGCGACATTCGGATGGTCGGGTCAGAATTTGGCGTCAACAACATGAAAGCATGGATCCATCCTGCCTTGTATCAACGGTTCAGGCTGGTGGTGGTGGTGGTGTCATGGTGTCTTTGGGCCCCTTGGTACAACGCCACAGCCTACCTGAGTATTGTTGCTGACCATGTCCATCCCTTTATGAGCACAATGTACCCTGTAACATCTGATGGCTACTTTCAGCAGGATAATGCGCCATGTCATAAAGCTGGAATCATCTCAGACTGGTTTCTTGAACATGACAATGAGGTCACTGGACACAAATGGCCTCCACAGTCACCAGATCTCAATCCAATAGAGCATCTTTGGGATGTGGGGGAACGGGAGATTCGCATCATGGATGTGCAGCCGACAAATCTGCGGCAACTGTGTGATGCCATCATGTCAATATGGACCAAAATCTCTGAGGAGCTTCCAGCACCTTGTTGAATCTATGCCACAAAGAATTGAGGCAGTTCTGAAGGCAAAAGGGGGTCCAACCCGTTATTAGCATGGTGTACCTACTAAAGTGGCCGGTGAGTGTAGGTCGGACAATGCAATTTCTGTGAACTCCTCGGACCGGGTAAGTTCATGTGCCCCATTGTGTTTATTTATATGCCCTCTAGGGAAATGGGAGTGATTAGAATTTTTTGTAATATAATTTAAAAATAATAATTTATACTATTTTTCAGATCCCCTAGGATACTTTAACTACTGTTAAAGTGTGGCTGTTGACTACCGTGGGGCTGGTGCTGTGACTACTGGCTCCTGTCGATGGCCATGCCTTTTGGCTTCTGTGTGGGGGCACTGGGACTAAATTGGCTACTGCATACTGTTACTATATTGGGAACAGTGAAGGGAATGTTACTATATTTGTTACTGTGGGGACATAATAGTGATCTGTAGAGTAACAACTGAACAGAGGATAGATAGAGGAGATGATGATGAAGTGAGCAACCTAAAGTTGATGGGGCACTTTTACTTACCCAACCCGTCGCGATCCCCGAGGTGCATTGTTCAACGAGGATTCGGAGCTGCCGCGATTCTCTAAGATCATGCGTCCAATTTCCTGCATGTGTCGCTTCCCCAGTCAGGTCTGCCGGGGTTCACCATCTTCTTCCCGGTGCATGTAAGTGCATGGCTTGCGACACCATTTTGAATGTTAAATCCCGCGTCCTAATCTGTTGGATTGTCCATAGGCCCGCACCCCAATTTCTGTGGCATGAAAGTAGGCGCGTTTGCAAGGAGGGGCACAAGTCAGAGAGCACTAGAGTTTGTAGGTCTCCTCTACACACTGCTGGACAGAGTGCCTCAAACTCTAGAGCTCTACACACACAATAAGGTCTTGATCCGAGGGGAAAGGGAATAGCAGTGCAGACTATGAATTTGATTTATTAGGTGAGGTGAGTAGAGATGTCATTAAATCCATGTCATGTATATGTGTCAGATATTAGTAGAATCTTCAAAAGTGTAGCAAAACCTAGACCCTGATGATCTAAGCACATTGTCAGCACACAGCATCTAATAGCACAGAGGGATCATGAAGTGTCTGCGCAGCTAGAGCCTGCCCAGTTTTACACCGACCATCACTAAGTGATAGCAATAAAATTGCAAAGTAAGGGGTTAAAATAATCTTTACTTAATAAACATCACTAGGGGGAAAACCCTTTCCCGAACCTTGACGTAGAATCACATCTTGGCGATCCCGGCAGTATGCGGTAGCTGGGATCCTGCAGTAACAATCGAGATCACGACTAACACGATCCCGGCTGTTTAACCCTATAGACGCCGCGGTCAAAGTGACTGCGGCGTCTATAGTGCACCGACATGACAATTGGGACCCTTCCTGCAGGGTACGAAGGTGCCAATCGTTGCCAGGTCAACCCTGAGGTCCGATAAGGACCCCAGGGCTGCCTATAGTAGCAGCCTTCTAGGATCGTACTGAATGCATAGGCTGACTCTGTAATCTGCTGCAATACATTAGTATTGCAGTATATTACAATGAACAAGTCATCAAATGATCACTTGTTCATGTCCCACCCTGGGGCAAAATAAAACAGTAAAAAAAAAAAAAACAGTGCAATTAAAAAAACCCTATTAAAAAAAAGAATAAAAGTCCCCTGAAGTCCCGTCCCATTCAATAATCAAATAAAACATAAAAAAGTGAAAATCACCAAAAAACACAACATATTGGGTATCACCATGTCCGTAACAACCCGTACAATAAAATAAAAACGTCACTGAACCCGTACAGTGAACAACGCAAAATAATGATGAAATGCTCAAAAAATTAGTTCTAGAATCTGCAAAACAAGTTAACTATAAAAAAAAGCCATATAAATGGGGGATCGCCGTAATAGTGATGACCCATAGAATAAAGATAACACATTATTTTTATGGTAAAAAAAAAATGCTAAAAACATAAACAAGAATTAATGATTTTTTTTAACCACCACCTTAGTGAGCGAGTTAATAAAATCTGATTATTCGCTATTGGAAGCCCGGAAATGATACATAAAAAGTGGATCTCATCCACCAAAAAAAAAAAAAAAAAATCCCCCACATGTCCAAATTACAAAAAAATAAACATTTTGTAGCCTGTAAGATGTGACAATGCAGATCTGCTCTGAATGGCTAGTTCTGTTCTATGCCCGGCCGTGAGCCCATACAGCAGTCACCACCACATATGGGGCATCCTCAGACTCGGGAGACATTGGGTATAAAACTTTATGGAGTTTTTTTGTCACTTAATACTTTGTGAAGGTTTCATTTTTGGCCAAAATTAATGTATTGTCTAAAAAAAAAAAAAAGACAGCTTGTAAATTAATCCTCCATCTTATTTTAACCCTTGTGAAACATCTAAAGGGTTAACACACTTCTTAAAGGGCACCTTCGGCTGCGCAGCCGGAACTACTGCGCATGCAGTTTCTAAAATGGTATAATTTAAGGGGTTTTACTGCTGTTTAGGCCTCTCAAAGTCACTTAAAGCTGAGCAGGTGCCTCAAAATAAGGGTTTCAGTGATTTTCAGAAAAATTGCACCCAAAACTCTGGACGTCCTAACAACCTAGAAAAGAGAGAGGAGGCATAAAACCCTGAGCCGATATACAGCAGACATTCCGGAAATGTTAGCTGTAAAGTTACTGGGGTGCTATCACTATCTGCCTGAAAAGCAGAACATTTTGAACTTTGAAAATGAATAATTTTTAGAAAATTTCCTTTTTTTATCATAACTAAACATAAAAGATATCATCAAAATGTTTCTATTACTTTGTTTTCTCGTCACTCATTGTACTTCAATCTCAAAATCCCCGGGATATGTTATAGCGTTACAAAAGGTAGAACCTCCTATAATGGAATACAAAAAAATGGGACCGGCACTGCACAAAATGAGGTCAGGTAAAGGGTCTAAAGGTCAATGCATTTAAAGATAGCTTAAACCACAAGAAGAAGAAAGGATACATGCCAAGTGACCAAGACAATACATTCTTTATTCATATATCAAAAAAACACCACAACACAAAAAGAGAGAATAAAAACCATTAAAAAAAATGTGAACAATCGCAGAATAATCTACCACAGGAAAACCCGACATGTGATAGTGTTAGTGATCCTGGGACCAGCAGCTCCCCCTGGAGACTAAAGCCTTATGTAATACAAAAAGAGATACAACAATATTATCCTGTAAGGGATTACACATTGGGCTAGGGAAAATGCGGTACCGATATATAATGTAAGCGCATTGCAAAAAAGTCACAAAAAAGGGGGGTATTTTTTGTATAGAGCATGAGGGTATGCAAGCAAAAGTAAATAAATAGATGGTACCACACTGCGCACCTAAATCAAGAGATAAGCAAGTATTACCTGTGCGGCAAACATACACACAAGAGGGAGCTGGGGATGGCCGCCTCAGCCGTATCACCACCTGCTGTGGCTTCCTCAGGGGTATCTGTATGGTGTGGTGCGTCCATTTATAAAGGAAGATCCCATGTGTTGGTAGTGAGCTAAATTAGCTCACTTCCAGCATCAAGTACTCAATGTGGTGCAACCGAGAAATGTGTCCCCGTGTTCTCAATGTGGTGCAACCGAGAAATGTGTCCCCGTGTTCTCAATGTGGTGCAACAGAGAAATGTGTCCCCGTGTTCTCAATGTGGTGCAACAGAGAAATGTGTCCCCGTGTTCTCAATGTGGCGCAACAGAGAAATGTGTCCCCGTGTTCTCAATGTGGCGCAACAGAGAAATGTGTCCCCGTGTTCTCAATGTGGCGCAACAGAGAAATGTGTCCCCGTGTTCTCAATGTGGTGCAACAGAGAAATGTGTCCCCGTGTTCTAAAGAGTAAATAAGCCAGAAACTGGTACACTAAATGCACGTACAAAACAGGGGATGGCATAAAAACCTACACTGCAAATAAATAGCTTACAAAAGTGGTATCTATAAAAATGTGCAGATCATATGTATAAAAAAGGCACAAAATTGTATAGAGTATACATGAGAAAATATACATGCAAAAAAAGGGGGGAATGTACATAGAAAGGTTGTACAGTGAAAATAGTGTAAGATAACAATATAAAAATCAGTGTATGTGACACAATATTGTATAAAAAATAAATAAATGAATATTAAATAGTGAACTAACCTATAGCATATAATATACTTAAAATACTATATACCAGTGATGGCTAACCTATGGCGCTGGTGCAGAGGTGGCACTCAGAGCCCTTTCTGTGGGCACTCAGGCCATCACCAGAGAGGACTCCGGGTATCTTCCTGCAGTCCCAGACAGCCCAGGACTTGCTGTGCACAGAGCTATATTAAAGTGACAGCTCTACCTGGGACTATTTTCTGCTTTATTGGTGTCCTCAGGGTGCTGGTATCAATGAAAACTGTGACAGAGAAGGGAGTATAAATCACAAATTACATTTCTGTGTTGGCACTTTGCGATAAATAAGCGGGTCTTTGTTGTAGTTTGGGCACTCAGCCTCTAAAAGGTTTGCCATCACTGGCCTAGAACATATAATCTATCACCCCACCAATCAACACATACATACTATCATGGGCCCATGCATCATACATTCAACCAAACAACCACCATATGCAGAATGAATCTGCATATTAGAGATAAACAACATTGGGGGTCATTTACTAATTGGGGGTCATATACTTATTTGCGTTTTCCCGACGTGTTACCCGAATATTTCAATTTGTGTCGATTTTCCCTGAATTGCCCCGGGATTTTGGCACACGCGATCGGATTGTGGCACATCGGCGCCGGCATGCACACGACGGAAATCGGGGGGCGTGGCCGAACGAAAACCCGACGGATTCAGAAAAACCGCCGCATTTTAAAAAAAAAAATGTGCCTCGAAAATTGCACTTACCTTCACTCAGCCCGTTGTATTCCAGTGCTTTCCGATGCTCTTCAGTGCAGCAGCGACATCTGGTGGACGTTGGAGGAACTACCTTAGTGAATCCCAGCCGGACCCGAATCCAGCGCAGAGAACGCGCCGCTGGATCGCGAATGGATCGGGTAAGAAAATCTGCCCCATTATGTGTGATTAGATGATGTCAATATAAACTAAGTGAGTGGTTGCATGGACTACGTGCCCATAAAGTGCAAGTGCAACAATTTAAATGCTAAATTGTACTACAGTGAAGTAAAATGGATGGATGGGGGCGAAATAGTCAATGCCAGGTAGGATACCCACCCATGGAATGATGCTCATAGGGATCAACGGAATATAAAAAGCGGACGAGACATTCAAGAACATTATTCAAATCAAAGATATATATGGATACTTATAGTATATACGGTATCAATAAAAAGGTATATCTGAGTCCAGAGTGCGCAACGAGATACAATAGGACATGGAAGGGAGGGGCCAGCCACGGAGGGCCAGCAGGAGAGGGAGAGAGTCCACAACAGAACGACTATGGTGGTCGTGAGCAAGTAGAGCCTGGTGGATTCCGTGGTAAACTAAGCAAACTGATGGGATGAATCCATTTCTGGGATGGCTGTTCAGGAATGTATCAAATAGGTGGGTGTACAGAAGAATTTTGGAGGAATCTAAAGGAATCTAAGAATGAGCTCCCTCTTGTGTGTATGTTTGCCGCACAGGTAATACTTGCTTATCTCTTGATTTAGGTGCGCAGTGTGGTACCATCTATTTATTTACTTTTGCTTGCATACCCTCATGCTCTATACAAAAAATACCCCCCTTTTTTTTGTGACTTTTTTGCAATCCGCTTACATTATATTTTGGTACCGCATTTTCCCTAGCCCAATGTGTAATCCCTTATAGGATAATATTGTTGTATCTCTTTTTGTGTTACATAAGGCTTTAGTCTCCAGGGGGAGCTGGTGGTCCCAGGATCACTAACACCAGTGATGGCGAACCTTTTAGAGACCGAGTGCCCAAACTACAACCAAGACCCACTTGTTTATCGCAAAGTGCCAACACAGAAATTTTATTTGTGATTTATACTCCCTGCTCAGTCACAATACCTTCCCACTCCTCCAGTAGTCCCAGGTAGTGCTGTCACTTTAAAATAGCTCTGTGCACAGCAAGTCCTGGGCTGTCTGGGACTGTAGGAAGATACTTGGAGTAATCTCTGATGATGGCCTGGGTGCCCATAGAAAGGACTCCGAGTGCCACCTCTGGCACCCGTGCCATAGGTTCGCCACCACTGACTAACACTATCACATGTTGGGTTTTCCTGTGGTAGATTATTCTGTGATTGTTCACATTTTTTTTTAATGGTTTTTATTCTCTCTTTTTGTGTTGTGTTTTTTTGATATATGAATAAAGAATGTATTGTCTTGGTCACTTGGCATGTATCCTTTCTTCTTCTTGTGGTAGAACCTCCTATAATGACACAGGGCAGATTTTAAAAATCAGGTCTTGTCCTAAAGGTCTAAAATGGCTTGGACCTGAAGGGGTTAATAAACCTTTTTTGTATTTATTGTTTAGTAAATGGGCTTCCTATGTCTATATATAAATCAATACAATTAATTAAATAATTTTAGGTACAAAAAGGTTGATATAAAGAGAACCTGCCATGCACATCAACCCACTCAAAATAAATACTTCATTAAAAACCCTTAAAAAAAAAAACCCTATTGCCCTTATCCCTAAATGGTTCCCTTTCATAGCTGCAATATTAAAAAATCTGTATGTAAACTTATATGTAACTCACCTGATGTGAGTGCAATGATATTGATGGGGTCTTATGTAGATTAGTGATGTGTCGTTCGCGAATGAGCCGGCTCACTTAACCATGCCCCAAACCGGCTCACCACAGCCCTTTAACCCGATACAATCGGGTTAAAAGTGGAGTGGCGTGGGGTGATTGACTGGCGTGCGGCTCCCTATTATACATGTAATAGGGAGCCGTTCAGAAGCCAGACAAACCGGCTCTTCTTAGTGAGCGAAGCCAGATCACTAAGAAGAGCTGGAATTGCCATCACTATTGCAGATGTGTCACTGAGTGACAGGTCTCAATGCTAGGACAAGCTACTGTATGTAACTAGTACTTAGGGACCGCCTGCCAACATTTAACTACAGACTTATACAGCTCCCTTTACTTTCACCTTCAGGTGCAGTAGGAAGTTGTTTACAACTCGCTGGAATGTTGATAGAGAGAGACAGACACTCCAGCAGAAAGGTGGGGACAGAGAGAGCTGGCTATGTGAAGAGTCAACCTCAAGCTGCCTTTAGGAATTGTTTTTAGGGAGTCATGTCTCTCTCATTCATGAGGGGGCTGGGTAAGCAGTGTCAGGGTCAGTGAGGAGGTGGGGTATACAGACTGTATACTGCAGCTCTCTGCCTCCATCACTGGGACAAGGGAATCAATAAAAGCCGGCTCTAATCCCATGGAACAGGTATAAAGACATCTAACAAGTACTGTGTGTGGCTACCACGGGGTTCCCCGGTGACAGGTTCTCTTTAAATAGAATATTAACATAAAGTGCATTGTAAACACAGGAATAGTTGATTAGAGTAGGAAGCATTTTTTGTCGAACAACAGGATGGACTTCTCACTCCCCATTTAGAGAGCCTGTTAAAAATTTGAAATTTTGCCCAGTTATTTTCACATTTTTTGTATTGGGGCTATTTATGAGGGATACAGTATTGTAGGGTTCCTATCTTAAAGGGGTTGTACACCTGACCATGTTTTTTTCTGTTTATGCAGCTCAGGTATACAGAAATGATTGAAGCTTAGTTGAAAATACCAGGCACTACCCAGGATCAGGAGAGGAGCTGTTTTTAGAAGAAAACAGACTTGTTTTTCAACCTCCTGACATCCCCTTTAAGTGTTCTACATAGGCCCTAATTCACCAAATGGAGACCCTTATACCCAGTTTCACCGGTATACATGCAGTTAACCCTTATCTTGCTAGTTTACTATTCCACTCCACCCCCTACCCTCAGTTTATCCCCTTCCTTATGCCTCCCCTTTTTGATTACAATGCGCCCCCTCTTCAGATTACCAGCCCCCACCCCCAGCTTCTTGTCCTGTGTAAGGAGATGGTCCTGTCACCTCCTGGCGCAAGGTGAAACGTGACGCAGGGAGTTGGCAGCTCATTCACCATTGAGACTCCACTCAAAATTCATCACAGTCCCACTGCATCCAAAACATTTGGAAAGTACAGTATAAACAATGAAGTGTCAAATACTACTCCATTGTCCCACAAATACAAATTACAGGCGGTCCCCTACTTAAGGACAGCGACTTACAGACGACCCCTAGTTACAGACGGACCCCTCTGCCCCCTCTGTATATAACTATAGTCCCAGGCTGCAATGATCAGCTGTAAGGTGTCTGTAATGAAGCTTTACTGATAATCCTTGGTCCCAATACAGCAAAAAAATTTCAATTCCAATTGTCACTGGGACAAAAATTTTTTGGGGTCTGGATCTACAATTATAAACTATACAGTTCCGACTTACATACAAATTCAACTTAAGAACAAACCTTTGGAACCTACCTTGTACTAGCTTGGGGACTGCCTGTATTTAGTATGTCAAGTGTTCATCCACTTGAGTATTTCTGTTAACAAGTAAGACAGGACACACTAGGGCAACGATGGCGAACCTTCAAGAGACCGAGTGCCCAAACTGCAACCCAAAACCTTCCTACTCATCGCAAAGTGCCAGTACAGCAATTTAACCTGAAAAAAAAGATGGTTTAGTTAAGAATCAATAATATTTTGTCTTAACCCCTTAGTGACACGGCGTGGAAAGGCTCTAGTGACCGGGGCATTTTTATCAAATTTTCGTTTTAAGAGCCATAACTTTTTTTACCTTAAAATTTTTTGCAGTGTTTTTTTAGGGCACTTTTGTCAGACTGTGAACGTTCCTCTAGGCTAAAACTGCTTGTTCAGATCTATTTCACTGAATGAATTAGCGATGTTAGTGAGTAATATCTCCTTGATTGACCTGGATTCACTGTAATGGAGGTATAGTGTCAAAAGAATAAAACGTAGCTTTTATTTCTTCAAATTATAAAAGATAAAGAGACAGAGCTCTGAATGCACATTAGTTTGTATGTCTAATCCACTGCTGAACCAATTGGATGCTGTGTGTGTATACTGTACTCCAAAAATGGTTAACAGCAGGGGAAAGGTGACATAACTAAAAGTGGGGTGTGATAATGGATTGGCTCACACCCCTGTTACTTTATAGTGAGGAGGTGTAGTCACTATCATTTAAATGGTAGAGAAATGATAGTCAGGTAACTGCAGGTTCGTATCCTGCCTGTTCCAATCTGGCTTTATTTCTGTATAGATTGGATTTAGATACACTGACTTTAACTCAAGACTAATAGGTCTACATGTCAGGTCTGAAAAATAGGCTTGTGTCCTGAAGGTCATTTTAGGCTGCGTCCTTGAGGTGTTAAACGCTTTTAGTAATCTTTATATACAAGTAGGTTCACCGCACCGTGGTCCGCGCTCGGCGCACCATGCTCGCCCGCTTCCTGTTCAGGCACACGAAGTGATCGCGTGCATGGTCCGCCGAGCGCGGACCAAGGTGCGGTGAAGCTACTTGTATATAAAGATTACTAAGCGTTGAAACGCTTTACATCTCTTTAAAAACAGAACAAAAATAAGCTCCGGCACCAGCTCACCCTGAGCTGGTGTACGGCATTTGCAGCTTATAACCACCATTGGAAGTGGAAGGTTTCCTTTAAATACTCTATGCTGATTTTTTTATACTACCTTTTGATGCCCGATATATCAGAAAATAAAAATAATTTTCCCATATGGTCCACACTGTGATGATGAAGAAACTGCAAATGTCCTAATTTCCACTTGCCTTCACACAAATTGTAATAAAAGGTCAAAAAGTTACACATAAAAAAAATTACACCCTACACCACTGGTACCGAACCTATTGCACGTGTGCCAGAGGCGGCACTCAGAGCCCTTTCTGTCGGCACCCGGGCCATCACCCCAGCACACCAGACAGGACTCAAAGAATCTTCCTGCAGTTCCAAGCAACTTAAAAGATGCTGGTGTCAGCCATATTGAAACTTCGTAAGAGGGAGAATGAGTAGACAGGGCCGAATTATCTTTGGAGGACCTCCTGCTGGCCCCACGATTCTCTGTGTACAGAGGGACACTGGAAAGAAGCTACAATGATGAAAAGTTATCATCTTTCTACTGTGTTGCTGTCCTCAGGAGGCCAATATGATCGAAAGTTGTTGAACAGGGAGCAATAAGTCACTGCTTTAATTTTTGGGAGGCACATCGCAATAAATAAGGGGGATTTTGGGTTGCAGTTTGGCACTCGACCGCTAAAAGGTTCGCCATCACTGCCCTACACTGTTCTGTGCTGCATTACCCCCTGCCAGGAGGAATATAAGAGTAGTGAGTGCTGTATTACCCCCGGCCAGGAGGAATATAAGAGTAGTGAGTGCTGTATTACCCCCGGCCAGGAGGAATATAAGAGTAGTGAGTGCTGTATTACCCCCGGCCAGGAGGAATATAAGAGTAGTGAGTGCTGTATTACCCCCGGCCAGGAGGAATATAAGAGTAGTGAGTGCTGTATTACCCCCGGCCAGGAGGAATATAAGAGTAGTGAGTGCTGTATTACCCCCGGCCAGGAGGAATATAAGAGTAGTGAGTGCTGCATTACCCCCTGCCAGGAGGAATATAAGAGTAGTGAGTGCTGTATTACCCCCGGCCAGGAGGAATATAAGAGTAGTGAGTGCTGTATTACCCCCGGCCAGGAGGAATATAAGAGTAGTGAGTGCTGTATTACCCCCGGCCAGGAGGAATATAAGAGTAGTGAGTGCTGTATTACCCCCGGCCAGGAGGAATATAAGAGTAGTGAGTGCTGCATTACCCCCTGCCAGGAGGAATATAAGAGTAGTGAGTGCTGTATTACCCCCGGCCAGGAGGAATATAAGAGTAGTGAGTGCTGTATTACCCCCGGCCAGGAGGAATATAAGAGTAGTGAGTGCTGTATTACCCCCGGCCAGGAGGCGTAAGAGTAGTGAGTGCTGTATTACCCCCCTGCCAGGAGGAATAACAGAGTAGTGAGTGCTGTATTACCCCCCTGCCAGGAGGAGTAACAGAGTAGTGAGTGCTGTATTACCCCCCCTGCCAGGAGGAATAACAGTAGCATGTGCTGCATTACCCCCTCCCGGAAGGAGTAACAGAATAGTGAGTGCTGTATTACCCCCGGCCAGGAGAAGTAACAGAGTAGTGAGTGCTGTATTACCCCCGGCCAGGAGAAGTAACAGAGTAGTGAATGCTGTATTACCCCCGGCCAGGAGAAGTAACAGAGTAGTGAGTGCTGTATTACCCCCGGCCAGGAGAAGTAACAGAGTAGTATGTTCTGTATTACCCCCGGCGAAGGAGGAGTAACAGAGTAGTGTGTGCTGCATTACCCCCTGCCAGGAGGAGTATCATAGTAGTGAGAGCTATATTACCCCCTGCCAGGAGGAGTAACAGAATAGTGAGTGCTGTATTACCCCCGGCCAGGAGGAGTAACAGAATAGTGAGTGCTGTATTACCCCCGGCCAGGAGGAGTAACAGAGTAGTGAGTGCTATATTACCCCCGGCCAGGAGGAGTATCATAGTAGTGAGTGCTGTATCACCCCCGGCCAGGAGGTGTAACAGAGTAGTGAGAGCTGTATTACCACCGGCCAGGAGGAGTATCAGAGTAGTGAGAGCTGTATTACCCCCGGCCAGGAGGAGTAACAGAGTAGTGAGTGCTGTATTACCCCCTGCCAGGAGGAGTAACAGAATAGTGAGTGCTGTATTACCCCCGGTGAAGGAGGAGTAACAGAGTAGTGAGTGCTGTATTACCCCCTGCCAGGAGGAGTATCATAGTAGTGAGAGCTATATTACCCCCTGCCAGGAGGAGTATCAGAGTAGTGAGTGCTGTATTACCCCCGGCCAGGAGGAGTAACAGAGTAGTATGTTCTGTATTACCCCCTGCCAGGAGGAGTAACAGAGTAGTGAGTTCTGTATTACCCCCAGCCAGGAGGAGTAACAGAGTAGTGAGTGCTGTATCACCCCCGGCCAGGAGGAGTATCATAGTAGTGAGTGCTGTATCACCCCCGGCCAGGAGGTGTAACAGAGTAGTGAGAGCTGTATTACCCCCAGCCAGGAGGAGTAACAGAGTAGTGAGTGCTGTATCACCCCCGGCCAGGAGGAGTATCATAGTAGTGAGTGCTGTATCACCCCCGGCCAGGAGGTGTAACAGAGTAGTGAGAGCTGTATTACCACCGGCCAGGAGGAGTAACAGAGTAGTGAGAGCTATATTACCCCCTGCCAGGAGGAGTAACAGAATAGTGAGTGCTGTATTACCCCCGGTGAAGGAGGAGTAACAGAGTAGTGAGAGCTATATTACCCCCTGCCAGGAGGTGTAACAGAGTAGTGAGAGCTGTATTACCACCGGCCAGGAGGAGTATCAGAGTAGTGAGAGCTATATTACCCCCTGCCAGGAGGAGTAACAGAATAGTGAGTGCTGTATTACCCCCGGTGAAGGAGGAGTAACAGAGTAGTGAGTGCTGTATTACCCCCTGCCAGGAGGAGTAACAGAGTAGTGAGCGCTGTATTACCCCCTGCAAGGAGGAGTAACAGAGTAGTGAGCGCTGTATTACCCCCTGCCAGGAGGAGTAACAGAGTAGTGAGTGCTGTATTACTCATTAGTTACCTGGTGCTGATATGTACCAGAACATATGAGCCCTGGAGTCACAGCCACTTACCTGACAACTAATGACTTGTACTGGGTGTCAGATAATAATGGAAGTCCTGTCCTGTCACAGGAGAGATATTACCTCACTTATATATAAGCACATCATCTCCTCACACACAGTAATCACTAATAATGTCTATACTGCTGGGTCCTGAAAGGGTTTGTCCCTCCCCTGCTACATGTATATAACACAGGAACCGCTGGGGCTTCTCCTCACACATATAAGAGCCGCCATTATGTGATTCCCGCCATCACCTTCTCCTCAGATCATCTTCTCCCTCAGGTCACTGCTCTCCTCACACCTCACACTCCATAACCCCGCCCCCTCGTCTTCCCGCCCTCTCACCTCATTGGCTGCTCTGCACTCCGCGGCCATTTTCTCTCCGCATCTCCATCACCTCAGAGTGTGAGAGACTCCAGGAGCCGCCTGACACCCGCGGAGGAGGAGACTGATCCCTCCCTCTCCCCTCACCTCCCCGCGGGGCTCTCCATGTCTCTGACGGGAAAATATATCTCTGGCTGCACTGCTGAGGAGGGACATAGAGCTGCAGGTGAGCACAGCGCCCCACACAGGACACACAGGGGACAGCATTAGACTGGAGGGAGATGGAACTGCAGGTGAGCACAGCGCCCCACACAGGACACACAGGGGACAGCATTAGTCTGGAGGGAGATGAAGCTGCAGGTGAGCACAGCGCCCCACACAGGACACACAGGGGACAGCATTAGTCTGGAGGGAGATGAAGCTGCAGGTGAGCACAGCGCCCCACACAGGACACACAGGGGACAGCATTAGACTGGAGGGAGATGGAACTGCAGGTGAGAACAGCGCCCCACACAGGACACACAGGGGACAGCATTAGACTGGAGGGAGATGGAACTGCAGGTGAGCACAGCGCCCCACACAGGGCACACAGGGGACAGCATTAGTCTGGAGGGAGATGGAACTGCAGGTGAGAACAGCGCCCCACACAGGGGACAGCATTAGACTGGAGGGAGATAGAGCTGCAGGTGAGCACAGCGCCCCACACAGGACACACAGGGGACAGCATTAGTCTGGAGGGAGATGGAGCTGCAGGTGAGCACAGCGCCCCACACAGGACACACAGGGGACAGCATTAGTCTGGAGGGAGATGGAACTGCAGGTGAGAACAGCGCCCCACACAGGACACACAGGGGACAGCATTAGACTGGAGGGAGATAGAGCTGCAGGTGAGCACAGCGCCCCACACAGGACACACAGGGGACAGCATTAGTCTGGAGGGAGATGGAACTGCAGGTGAGCACAGCGCCCCACACAGGACACACAGGGGACAGCATTAGTCTGGAGGGAGATGGAGCTGCAGGTGAGAACAGCGCCCCACACAGGACACACAGGGGACAGCATTAGACTGGAGGGAGATGGAACTGCAGGTGAGAACAGCGCCCCACACAGCGGACAGCATTAGACTGGAGGGAGATGGAACTGCAGGTGAGAACAGCGCCCCACACAGGACACGCAGGGGGCAGCATTAGTCTGGACAGAGATGAAGCTGCAGGTGAGCACAGCGCCCCACACAGGACACACAGGGGACAGCATTAGTCTGGAGGGAGAAGAAGCTGCAGGTGAGCATAGAGCCCCGCACATTAGCTCCTGTGATGTCACATACAGGTAGCACATAACACACGCTCCTGTGATGTCACATACAGGTAGCACATAACACGCCCTCCTGTGATGTCACATACAGGTAGCACATAACACACGCTCCTGTGATGTCACATACAGGTAGCACATAACACGCCCTCCTGTGATGTCACACACAGGTAACACATAACACGCGCTCCTGTGATGTCACACACAGGTAACACATAACACGCGCTCCTGTGATGTCACACACAGGTAACACATAACACGCGCTCCTGTGATGTCACACACAGGTAACACATAACACGCGCTCCTGTGATGTCACATACAGGTAACACATAACACACGCTCCTGTGATGTCACACACAGGTAACACATAACACGCTCTCCTGTGATGTCACATATAGGTAACAGATAACACGCGCTCCTGTGATGTCACATACAGTTAACACATAACACGCGCTCCTGTGATGTCACATACAGGTAACACATAACACGCGCTCCTGTGATGTCACACACAGGTAACACATAACACGCGCTCCTGTGATGTCACACACAGGTGACACATAACACGCGCTCCTGTGATGTCACACACAGGTGACACATAACACGCGCTCCTGTGATGTCACACACAGGTGACACATAACACGCGCTCCTGTGATGTCACACACAGGTGACACATAACACGCGCTCCTGTGATGTCACACACAGGTAACACATAACACGCGCTCCTGTGATGTCACACACAGGTAACACATAACACGCGCTCCTGTGATGTCACTCACAGGTAACACATAACACGCGCTCCTGTGATGTCACACACAGGTAACACTTAACACGCGCTCCTGTGATGTCACACACAGGTAACACATAACACGCGCTCCTGTGATGTCACACACAGGTAACACATAACACGCGCTCCTGTTGGCCCTATTGACCATAGCTGCCGCATCCGCAATGCTAAGGGGGGCGGTCGAGTCCCTCTATGTCCCTGCTGCTGCCCGTCCCTATGAGTGATGCCCCACACATGGCGTTTTTAGTCGTTTTCAGATTGTAAAAATCGCATGCGTTTTTTTCTATTTTAATTGTGCAAATTCGGAAGACCGGACAAAAACTGATGTTTTTTTTAATGCATGGGTTTTCTACAAAACTAAAAACGGCCTAAAAATGCCATGTGTGGCATCACCCTAAGCCTGCCTCGGCGCACCGCACTTGGGCTCGGCCCACCATGCGCGCGCCCATGCGTGCGCCGGATTCTGAAGTGCAGGAGAGCCGGTGACGTCACCGAGCTCTCTGGCACACGCGCGTCTGCGCAAATTAGCACGGCCTGTTTCCCCATGCTAAGTTGCGCAGGCGCGCATGTGCCGGAGAGCTCGGTGACGTCACCGACTCTCCTGCACTTCAGAACACGGCGCACGCAAGGGCGCGTGCATGGTGCGCCGAGCGCAAGTGCGGTGCGCCGAGTTATATGTTAATATAACTTATAATTCTAAGATCGGGGCTTTGTTCCCTTAACAAAAATATGCTCCGGCACCAGCTCACCCTGAGCTGGTGCCATGTATATGTGTATAAACCTACCACTTTTAAGTGGTAGGTTTCCTTTAACCCCTTAAGGACGCAGGGTTTTTCGGCTGATTTCTCGCTCTCCAACTTCAAAAATCCATAACTTTTTCATTTTTACGTGTACAGAGCTGTGTGAGGGCTTATTTTGTGCGTAACAAATTTTACTTTCCCGTGATGTTATTTATTATTCCATGCCATGTACTGCGAAGCTGAAAAAAAATTCCAAATGTGGAAAAATTGAAAAAAAAACGCACGTGCGTCACGTTCTTGTGGGCTCAGTTTTTACGACTTTCACTCTTCGCACCAAATAACATGCCTACTTTATTCTTTGGTTCGGTGCGATCGCGGTGATACCAAATTTATACAGGTTTTATTGTGTTTTAATACATTTTCAAAAATTAAACGAATGTGTACAAAAAAGAAAAAAAAAATTTTGCCATCTTCTGACGCTAATAACTTTTTCATACTTCGGTGTACGGAGATGTGTGAGGGGTCATTTTTTGCGAAATGAGCCGGCGTTTTCATTGCTACCATTTTGAGGTCTGTGCGACATTTTGATCATTTTTTATTTCATTTTTTATGTTATGTAAAAAGGTGTAAAAGTCGCATTTCGGACATTTGGGCGCCATTTCCCGCCCCAGAGGTCACCGCTGCCCGTAACCGTTTTTTATATTTTGATAGATCGGGCATTTTGGGACGCGGCGATACCTAATATGTCTGTGATTTTTACTGTTTGTACTTTGATTTGAACTTTTAATATTTTATTAATTTTTTTTATTTTTTAAACTTTTTTTTTCACTATTTTTTTAGACCATCTAGGGTACATTAACCCTAGATGGTCAGATCGCTCCTACCATATACTGCAATACTACAGTATTGCAATATATGGCATTTTTGCAGGTCATACATTACAATGAGCCACTGGCTCATTGTAACGAACCTGCATAAACCATGTAGCCTCGTGTCAAAAGAAGACCCGAGGCTACCCTGGTAACTGATCGCCGCCCCCCCGATGACGTTCGGGGGCGTGGCGATCGAAAAAAAGATGGCGGCGCCCGTGCGCCGCCGTCTTTTAAACGCCGCCGGCGACTTTGCCGGCGGCGTTTAGAGGGTTAATAGCCGCGATCGGTGCAAGCACCGACCGCGGTTATTAGCGGTGGGGGTTTTGTGCAAAATGCAAAAACCCCCACCTCTGTATGAAGAGGACTCAGCCCGTGAGCCCTCTTCATACATCCCTTATACCTCTGCGCCGTAGAGCTACGGCGCAGAGCGTTAAGGGGTTAAAGTACCCTAGGGAGTCTGAAAAATAGTAAAAATAAAAAAAGGAAAAAAAAATTATAATAAAAAGAACCAAAAAATTCAAATCCCCCCTTTCCCTAGAACTGATATAAATGAACAGTAAAAATCATAAACACATTAGGTATCACCGCATCCGAAAATGCCCGATCTATCAAAATATAATAACGTATTTTCACTGCATTTAACCCCGTAACGGAAAATAGCGCCCAAAGTGGAAAATGGCATTTTTTTGCTATTTTGAAAAACATAAAAAAATTAATAAAAAGTGATCAAAAGGTCGCACAGTGCTAAAAATTATAGCAATGAAAACGCCATCAAAAGTCGCAAAAAAAAAAGACGCCACCCACAGCTCCATACACCAAAGTATGAAAGTTATTGGCACCAGAAGATGGCAAAATAATAAAAAAAAATTTTGTACAGGAGGTTTTAAAGGAAACCTACCACTTGAAGTGGCAGGTTTCTAATGGAAATACCGGGCACCAGATCAGGCTGAGCTGGTGCCGGAGCTTATTTTCGTTAGTGTTTTAAACCGCGGTGTCGCGGTTTAAAACACTTTTTAAACTTTATAGCCGGCGCAGGCAGGTACGCGCTCGGCGCTTACCGTGCACGCGGCTACATAGGAAGTGAAGGAGAGCCGCGCGCATGGTAAGCGCTGAGCGTGTACCTCCCTGCGCCGGCTATAAAGTTTAAAAAGTGTTTTAAACCGCGACACCGCGGTTTAAAACACTAACGAAAATAAGCTCCGGCACCAGCTCACCCTGATCTCACCCTGAGCTGGTGCCCGGTATTTCCATCAGAAACCTGCCACTTCAAGTGGTAGGTTTCCTTTAATGTATGAAAACATTATAAAACCTATACATATTTGGTATCCACGTAATCGTAGCGACCCAAAGTATAAAGCAGACATGTCATTTGGGGCGTACAATGAAAGCCATAATATCCACGCCCACAAGAAAACATCGCAAATGTGTTTTTTCACCATTTTCACTGCATTTGGATTTTTTTTCCGCTTCCCAGTACACGGCATGGGAAATTAAATACGTCACTATGAAGTGCAATTTGTTACGCAGAAAATAAGCCGTCATAGAGCTCTTTATGTGGAAAAATAAAAAAGTTAGAGATTTTTGAAGTGTGTGTAAAATGGAATCGAAAAAAACTAAAAAGGGCCAGGTCGTTTTGGGGTTAAAAAGGGGGCAAATTGTCCACTTGGATCATTGTCTCCATGAGATGCTGTTGAGTCTCTCCGGTCATGAAGCTCTAGACCAGCTGAGAGCCAACTCTACATCAGCTTCTTTAGCTGAGCTCTGCCACGTCTATCAGTCCTACAGAGCAGCCACGTGGTCCTCTCCATCCTCGTCTATAGATCTCTGCAGGATGGACTTCTCTGCCTCCGAAGGTTTCATCCTTACACAATATGGTGCTGCAACAGGCAACTAAGATCCCTCCCCATAAGTACTGCTTGCCGAACGGACGAAAAAGAAGGAGGAAATTTGCTTACCGAAATGTCCATTTATTTTAGTCCGTGAGGAAGCACAACTTTCCCACCCTTAAATGATGAAACGTTATTGCTATATACCATACAAGGGTTGTGTGTGTGCTCCGGCCTTATATAGGTGGAGTCAGCCAAGACACTAATTGTTTAATTGTCTCCTACTGCTTGGTAACCTGTTCTTTTTTGAGTTGTGCCTAGGGGAAGAATCACGTGCGTGCTGCCTCACGGACTAAAGGAAATGGAAATTGTAATATCCCTCTCTCTTATCTGCTGTATACAGTCATGGCCAAAAGTTTTGAGAAAGATACAAATGTTAATTTTTACAAAGTCTACTGCATTAGGTTTTAGGGAAAGACTGATATTCTGCAGGAGGTGCAGGGAGTGGACTGCTTTGGAACATCTGGAAAACAGCTTGTTGGGAGAAGACAAGTTGAATGATCCCACCAGTCTTGTCTCATGCCACCTGTAAAGCCTCTCGCAACCATTCATGTGTGGGGCGGCTTCTCAGCCAAGGGAATCGGCTCTCTCACGGTCTTTCCTAAAAACACCTCCATGAATAAAGAATGGCACCAGAATGACCTCCAAGAGCAACTTCTCCCAACCCTCCAGGAGCAGTTTGGTGATGAGCAATGCCTTCTCCAGCATGATGGAGCACCTGCCATAAAGCAAAGGGGAGAACTAAATTGCTCAGGGAACAAAACAGAGAGATTTTGGGTCCATGGCCTGGAAACTCCCCGGATCTTATCCCATTGAGAACTTGTGGTCAATCATCAGGAGACGGGGCACAAACAAAAACCAACACATTGTGACAAAATGCAGCAGTGATTGTGCAGGAATGGACGGCTATCAGTCAGAAGGTGAGTGAGATCTGCCAGGGAGAATTGCAAGGTCCTGAAGAACAAGGGTCAACACTGCAAATATTGGGGCTCATTTACTAAGGGTCCGAATCGCGCATTTTCGTCAGGTTTCCCAAATTTTTTCGATTTGCACTGAATTGCCCCGGGATTTTGGCGCGCGTGACAGGATTGTGGCGTATCGCCGGCTTCCACACGACAAAAATCGGGGGGCGATTTAATTTAACTTAAACGAGGAAGTAATTGCCGAGACAGACGTATTTTGGAGAGTTCGGCAAATCCCATATTTGGGAGGGGTTAAAAAAAATTGGCAGGAACGTTGGGAGAAGTGTATGTTTCCAAAAGTGGACTATGTTGAAAACTAAAAAAAAAAAATATCCTGTTATATTGTCAGGTTTCCCGAATTTTTCGAATTGCCCCGGGATTTTGGCGCTCGTGATCGGATTGTGGCGTATCGCAATGGCTTTCACACGACCTTAATCGGGGGGAGTGGCCATCGGAAAACCCGTCGGATTCGGAAAAAACGCAGAATTTCTAAAAAAAAAATTGTGTCGCAAGAATTGCACTCGCATACACCGAGACCGAGAAGGTGAACTCCGGCGGACTTCAGCGTAGCAGCGACACCTGGTGGACATCCTGCGCACGACTTTAGTGAACGTGCCGCTGGATCGCGACTGGACCAGGTAAGTAAATCTGCGCCATTGACTCGCTGCAGTAACTCCTTCTAACTGTCCATAAAAGCTTTTGTTTCTCATTATATGATTGCACTTGTATCTCTGTATGTGATAAAACATCTGACAAACCAGAGGGCAACACATCATGTGATATTTGTGTCATTCTCAAAACTTTTGACCATGACTTTATATATGAGGGCGGTTCAATAAGTACCTGTGTTTGACAACAGAGGGCATTCTTGAGGGAAGTTGGTGTTACCATTGTGTGTTGCCATCTCTCAAATGACGGTAAAACAAGTTGCAGACTGATTGATTGGTTAGTTTGGATTTGGCAGCCATTTGAGTGAGACGTGTTCCGTGATTCTCGCTAAGATGGAAAAAGCGCAGTATCGTTCGGTAATTTGCTTTTTGTTTTTGGATGGGTAAAATGCGAGGAGATACCGTTGATGAAACCTGGATTCATCATTACACACCAGAAACATTCAGAACAATTTATTTCTCCCAGTGAATCTGCTCCAAAGAAGGCGAAGACTTTTTGGGATGCGAACGGCGTCATCCTCACGGATTTTTTAGAAAAAAGAAGAACGATCACTAGACAATACTACAGTGAGTTTGAGACGCGGCCGCATTTGAAAAAGAAGGTGCTGTTTCACCACGATAACGCACCAGCACATGCATCCGAAGTTGTCGCCGCCAAACCGCATTAATTGCGTTATGAATTGCTGCCGCACCCCCTTATTCACCCGATTTGGTTCCCTACGACTTTTTCTTGTTCCCTTACATGAAGAAATGGCTCACGGGAAAAATTTTTACTTATACGAGGAAGTCATTCCCGAGACAGAGATGTATTTTGGAGAGTTCGACAAATCCTATATTTGGCAGGGGTTAAAAAAAATTGGCAGGAATGTTGGGAGAAGTGTATCTTTCCAAAAGGCGACTATGTTGAAAAATAAAAAAAAATTTTGGGAAAAAATGGTGTCTTCATTTCTAACACGGGTACTTATTGAACCGCCCTCGCATGCGCGTGTGTGTATGTATATACACTCACCGGCCACTTTATTAGGTACACCTGTCCAACTGCTCGTTAACACTTAATTTCTAATCAGCCAATCACATGGCGGCAACTCAGTGCATTTAGGCATGTAGACATGGTCAAGACAATCTCCTGCAGTTCAAACCGAGCATCAGTATGGGGAAGAAAGGTGATTTGTGGCCTGTGAACGTGGCATGGTTGTTGGTGCCAGAAGGGCTGGTCTGAGTATTTCAGAAACTGCTGATCTACTGGGATTTTCACGCACAACCATCTCTAGGGTTTACAGAGAATGGTCCGAAAAAGAAAAAACATCCACTGAGCGGCAGTTCTGTGGGCGGAAATGCCTTGTTGATGCCAGAGGTCAGAGGAGAATGGGCAGACTGGTTCGAGCTGATAGAAAGGCAACAGTGACTCAAATCGCCACCCGTTACAACCAAGGTAGGCAGAAGAGCATCTCTGAACGCACAGTACGTCCAACTTTGAGGCAGATGGGCTACAGCAGCAGAAGACCACACCGGGTGCCACTCCTTTCAGCTAAGAACAGGAAACTGAGGCTACAATTTGCACAAGCTCATCGAAATTGGACAGTAGAAGATTGGAAAAACGTTGCCTGGTCTGATGAGTCTCGATTTCTGCTGCGACATTCGGATGGTAGGGTCAGAATTTGGCGTCAACAACATGAAAGCATGGATCCATCCTGCCTTGTATCACCGGGTCAGGCTGGTGGTGGTGGTGTCATGGTGTGGGGAATATTTTCTTGGCACTCTTTGGGCCCCTTGGTACAACGCCACAGCCTACCTGAGTATTGTTGCTGACCATGTCCATCCCTTTATGAGCACAATGTACCCTGTAACATCTGATGGCTACTTTCAGCAGGATAATGCGCCATGTCATAAAGCTGGAATCATCTCAGACTGGTTTCTTGAACATGACAATGAGGTCACTGGACACAAATGGCTCCACAGTCACCAGATCTCAATCCAATAGAGCATCTTTGGGATGTGGTGGAACGGGAGATTCGCATCATGGATGTGCAGCCGACAAATCTGCGGCAACTGTGTGATGCCATCATGTCACTATGGAGCAAAATCTCTGAGGAGCTTCCAGCACCTTGTTGTATCTATGCCACGAAGAATTGAGGCAGTTCTGAAGGCAAAAGGGGGTCCAACCCGTTACTAGCATGGTGTACCTAATAAAGTGGCCTGTGAGTGTAATATATTATCCTATTATATTGTCTCTGTTCACACTGTGCAGACTCCAGGTAATATCCTCCTCTATTATCTGATATATACCGTATTTTTCAGACTATAAGGCGCACAAAAAAATCCTTTGATTTTCTTGCCTCACACATAAGCATCTGATACTCATTGCCTATAGTAACCAATCACTGCTCAGAGCTCATATTAATGATCTGTGGCAGAACAGCAACCAATCATAGACAATAGCTCCTATATATGGTGGGTAATAAGTGGAATTTGGAAAGCGTGGGGTGAAAAAACTTATTATATGACATTCCCTGAGTCACATGGAGCGGCTGTGCAAAATTTGGTGATCCTAAACCCAGATTCCTTTAGCGGACGGACACACACTCACATACACACACATACACCTTTATATACTAGAAGATGATCTGTCTGCCCTTCCTTCTACAGTATATGAGTATCTATCCTGTACAGGAATGTCACCTGTGCAGTTCTATCCGGTATTCGGGTATTTTACTTTTCTCGCTTCCTGGTAGATCTTATTTCTCTCCACACTATGCGGGCTGCAGGTAATATCCCCCTCTCTTATCTGCTGTATATATATGTATATATATATATATATGTCCTGTCACATGTTATATGGTCTCTGTCCACACTGTGCAGCCCCCAGGTAATATCCCCCTCTCTTATCTGCTGTATATATATATGTCCTGTCACATGTTATATGGTCTCTGTCCACACTGTGCGGCCCCCAGGTAATATCCCCCTCTCTTATCTGCTGTATATGTATGTATGTATATATATATGTCCTGTCACATGTTATATGGTCTCTGTATACACTGTGCTGCCCCCAGGTAATATCCCCCTCTCTTATCTGCTGTATATATATATGTCCTGTCACATGTTATATGGTCTCTGTATACACTGTGCAGCCTCCAGGTAATATCCCCCTCTCATCTGCTGTATATATATATATATATATATATATATATATGTCCTGTCACATGTTATATGGTCTCTGTCTACACTGTGCGGCCTCCAGGTAATATCCCCCTCTCTTATCTGCTGTATATATATATATATATATATATATATATATGTCCTGTCACATGTTATATGGTCTCTGTATACACTGTGCGGCCTCCAGGTAATATCCCCCTCTCTTATCTGCTGTATATATATATGTCCTGTCACATGTTATATGGTCTCTGTATACACTGTGCGGCCTCCAGGTAATATCCCCCTCTCTTATCTGCTGTATATATATATGTCCTGTCACATGTTATATGGTCTCTGTATACACTGTGCGGCCTCCAGGTAATATCCCCCTCTCTTATCTGCTGTATATATATATGTCCTGTCACATGTTATATGGTCTCTGTCTACACTGTGCGGCCTCCAGGTAATATCCCCCTCTCTTATCTGCTGTATATATATATATATATATATATATATGTCCTGTCACATGTTATATGGTCTCTGTATACACTGTGCAGCCCCCAGGTAATATCCCCCTCTCATCTGCTGTATATATATATATATATATATATATGTCCTGTCACATGTTATATGGTCTCTGTCTACACTGTGGACATATGTATAAGGATTTGCTAATACTGCTAAGAAATAGTGTGATTAGCCTGTTGCCCCTGCTATATTGCCTCAGAAACCCCAGAGATACAAACAGGGGTTGTTTTGTAAATACAGTCTGCAGTAGTGATGGGAATTACATCTCTTCTTAGTGAGCTGGCTCATTAGGCTCCGCCCACTAAGAAGAGCTGGCTCTTTTGCCTCTTGAACAGGCTCCCCATACAACCCACTTTTAACCTGATATTATCGGGTCAAAGGGGATGTGGCGAGCTGTTTAGGGGAGGGGTTTAGTGAGCCATCAGTTCACAAAGCTGTTCACGTGAACGGCTCGGCTCTTTGTGCTAGTTCGTTTTCGTATGACCTATGACCATAGCTCCAAACATTTTTGGAAGGGAAAGAAGGATAAAATGGCGGCACGCGTAGCAATCCTCCTTGGCCACGCCCCAAATTTTTACCATAACATCATAATAATAGTCATCGTCTCAATAATAATAATAAATACATTTTTGCCCAGCCTGGGATTTAAACCCACAACCTCACAGCTCCATCTGCCATAGAGATACAGAGCCTCTACCCACTAGGCCAGTGGTGGCGAACCTATGGCACGGGTGCCAGAGGTGGCACTCAGAGCCCTTTCTGTGGGCACCCAGGCCTTCACCCCAACACAGAGTTTGCCAGATACGACTCAAGGCTTTCTCTTGTGGTCCAATACAGCCCAGGACGTGGCATGCTAGCGTTATTTTAAAGTGACATCCTTCACTGCCAGGACTACAGGAGGAGCAGAAAGGTGTGGATAGAGATGGATTGTCATTGGAGCTCCTGCTCTGGGTCCTCTGGATCTTCCTCTTCAGGGGACCCTGGAGGGAAACTACAAACCAAATTTCTCCATCTTTCTATTGTTTTGGTGAACTCAGGACACCAATACGAGTACAACCTGTGATACAGCAGGGATCAATAAGTTACTGCTTAAATTGGCATGTTGGCACTTTGCAACATACAAGTGAGATTTGGTTTTAGCTTGGGCACTCTGTCTCCAAAAGGTTTGCCATCACTGCACTAGGCTATGGGCTTAGTGGTTGCCTATATGTGGATTTTATGTAACTAAGAGCTGTTATCTGCTACTGTTACGCTGTGACATAGATTGCACTGGTATATAGAGAGGGATCTTCTCAGAGATCATTATTGTAACAGGGGCCCCTGCAACTGGATCATCTCTTGTGTTGTCTGAAGGTATTGTGCATAGGACTCTCTCACTATATACCCTGGTATGTGCAAAAAATGGTTTTTAACCCCTTAACACTCGGTGTGTGTGTGAAGAGGGCTCATTGGGTGAGCGCTCTTAATACAGAGGTGGGGTTTGCTGTATATTGCCTCTTACCTCTTCCGATGCGCTTGCGGCAGCATTTAAAAGACGATGGCACGTGGAATTGCAGTATATGGTAGGAACGATCGGACAATCTAGGGTAAATGTATCCTAGAGGGTCTAAAAAAAATAGTAAAAAAAAAAATTCAAAAAAGTTTCAAACATAATTAAAAAAAGGAAAAAACAAAAGATCAAATCGCCCCCTTTCCCTAGAACTGATATAAAACGTAATAAGCAGTAAAAATAACAGACACAATAGGTAATGCCTGATCTCTCCAAATATAAAACTACTTATTCGTACACATTTGTTTAAAGGAAACCTACCATTTCAAATGGTAGGTTTAAGCTGTAAACACTGAGCACCAGCTCAGGGTGAGCTGGTGCCGGTGCTTAGTTTCGTTAGTGTTAAAACCGCGGTATCGCGGTTTTAACACTTTTTAAACTTTATAGCAGAAACTGCTTCGGCGCTGCGTGCGCACGATCGTGCGCGCGCCTACATAGGAAATGCCGCAGGCGCGCGCAGCGCCGTAGCGGCTTCTGCCTATAAAGTTTAAAAAGTGTTAAAACCGCGATACCGCGGTTTTAACACTAACGAAACTAAGCACCGGCACCAGCTCACCCTGAGCTGGTGCTCGGTGTTTACAGCTTAAACCTACCATTTGAAATGGTAGGTTTCCTTTAACTTTTGAAAATGTATTAAAATGCAATAAAACCTATATATATAAATTTAGTATCACCGCGATCGTACCGAACTAAAATATAAAGCAGAGGGGTTATTTGGAGTGCACGGTGACAGTCATAAAAACGGAGCCCCCAAGAACGTGATGCAAACGCGTTTTTTCAAAATCAGCTTTGAGGAGGTTTTAGTTGCAGTTTTGTCATTTAAACAGGTGAAAGACATGAACTGAATGAGTGAATTTGATTTTGAAGGGTAAACCTGCTCCACAAATGTCATTCACTCGTTCAGTTCATGTCTTTCACCGGTTTAATTGACAAAACTGCACATAAAGCCTCCTCAAAGCTGATTGTGAGGCCCCTTTCACACTTGCGTTTTTCATGCGCGTTTTCTGCGCGTGCTTTTGACGCGCAGAACTTGCATTGCACTCTGACCCATTGTAACCAATGGGTCTTTTCAGACTTGCATTTTTTTCACGCACACACGCGCGTTTTTTTTGCGTGAAAAACGCATTGAAATTGCATTGAAAATCCAATTGTCACAGAGACCAAAAAAAGTTCTGGCTGGGGGTTACAATGATAAAATATACAGTTCCGACTTACATACAAACTCCGCTTAAGAACAAACCTACAGACCCTATCTGGTATGTAACCCGGGGACTGCCTGTATATATTGGTGGAGCTTTGGAGAATACTAGTTCTCTTCGTCAGACATGATGTTATGCATGAAACTGAAAATTCACAGCATTTTATACACCCGGCAGTGATCATCAAAGGATATTAAAAAAACTAAAACAACAGATTGATAAAAACAGGGAGATCTTATTTACAACAGGATGGCAATAAAAACATTAAAAATCTATGAGTCGAGACACATGAGCCCTGGTATTACTAGCAACTCGAAGGGTGCGGTCACACGGTGCATTTTGTTTGCATTTAACACGTGCGTTTTCAAACAGCTGAAGAAGAGCTGCGCCTTATTAGATTGTTGTCAACATTGCGTTTACAAAAAGCATACATTGATGCCACACGTGGCGCTTTTGGTCCGTTATTTTATCAGGCCTTTTTCGGTGCCATTTACAAAAGCATGCGTTTTTGCTAGTTTTTCCCAATTATCTTAATAGATAAACAGGTTGTACCATGTTTACCATGCGTTTGGCTAGTTTTGAAATAGTTTTTCTAAATTTATGAAAGTGGAAGCAGCTGTGAAAGTGTCGTCACTGGTGCTTACACTTCCACTTTCCATGAAGAAAAATGTTGTAAAACCATCCAAACACACGGTAACACGTAAAAACAGTGCGAAATGTGTCATTTTCTGGGGGAATGAGCTGACATTTTCATGAATATCATTTTGATAACCTTTTGATTAGTCTGGCTATTATCCCACATCATGTCACTAGGTTTCTTGTAAGTCATAGTTGATCTAGAGGGAGCTGCCTGTAAGGAAGCCAAGAGGCAATGTTTTCTTATCTCACCTTGGAAAATGTATTTGCAGATAGTAATGGGAAAATACATGCAACACATAGAAAAGGGAATGTCTCCTCATGTGGATGAAATGTTACAAAATTAAAAAAAATTGGTCAAAATATATAAATATTTAAAGTTTTTTTTTTTTTTAAATAAATATAAGATAACTGTCTGCCCTAAGGGAATCACATGTAGTTAATAGGAGGACACAGGTAGAGGAAGGAACTATAGAACTTTTCCCCCTCCTAAAGTGATCTATGGAGGAAACCGCAGCTGATGAATTTCTAAGAAAGACTAAAAATTGGTCACTGCTGACAACAAGCCTCATCCACATCCCTCTGTGTATAGAGAAGGTGTCAGGGTGTGGGGGAGGGGAGATGTTCTGTCATGTAATGGGGTAAATGTTTCTTCCACATGTAATGAAGGTTTTGTGTCTTGCAGGATTTATTATCTATTGAGGATCAGAGATGAATATTATATCTCCCAGTGATGGTAAGATTCTCCCGCTGTCTACCTCCGGCTCTTCTACTTCTTACACTATTACTGATATGATATCACTGCTGTTCTCACATCCGGCTGCAATTACATGTTCTGAGATTTATGCTTTATGTTACAATAACTAACAACAGTGATGAGGATATTACCTCCATACTGTGTCCTTATAGTGGTATCTGTGTATTGTGTATATGATATGTGTGTGTTATGTACATTACATGTATACAGGAGGCAGTGATGGGGATATTACCTCCATACTGTGTCCTTATAGTGGTATCTGTGTATTGTGTATATGATATATGTGTGTTATGTACATTACATGTATACAGGGGCAGTGATGAGGATATTACCTCCATACTGTGTCCTTATAGTGGTATCTGTGTATTGTGTATATGATATGACTGTGTGTTATGTACATTACATGTATACAGGAGGCAGTGATGGGGATATTACCTCCATACTGTGTCCTTATAGTGGTATCTGTGTATTGTGTATATGATATGTGTGTTATGTACATTACATGTATACAGGGGGCAGTGATGGGGGATATTACCTCCATACTGTGTCCTTATAGTGGTATCTGTGTATTGTGTATATGATATGTGTGTGTTATGTACATTACATGTATACAGGGGGCAGTGATGGGGATATTACCTCCATACTGTGTCCTTATAGTGGTATCTGTGTATTGTGTATATGATATGTGTGTTATGTACATTACATGTATACAGGGGGCAGTGATGGGGATATTACCTCCATACTGTGTCCTTATAGTGGTATCTGTGTATTATGTATATGATATCACTGTGTGTTATGTACATTACATGTATACAGGGGGCAGTGATGGGGATATTACCTCCATACTGTGTCCTTATAGTGGTATCTGTGTATTGTGTATATGATATGTGTGTTATGTACATTACATGTATACAGGGGGCAGTGATGGGGATATTACCTCCATACTGTGTCCTTATAGTGATATCTGTGTATTGTGTATATGATATGTGTGTTATGTACATTACATGTATACAGGAGGCAGTGATGAGGATATTACCTCCATACTGTGTCCTTATAGTGGTATCTGTGTATTGTGTATATGATATGTGTGTTATGTACATTACATGTATACAGGGGGCAGTGATGGGGGATATTACCTCCATATTGTGCCCTTATAGTGGTATCTGTGTATTGTGTATATGATATGTGTGTGTTATGTACATTACATGTATACAGGAGGCAGTGATGGGGATATTACCTCCATACTGTGTCCTTATAGTGGTATCTGTGTATTGTGTATATGATATGTGTTATGTACATTACATGTATACAGGGGGCAGTGATGGGGATATTACCTCCATACTGTGTCCTTATAGTGGTATCTGTGTATTGTGTATATGATATGACTGTGTGTTATGTACATTACATGTATACAGGGGGCAGTGATGGGGATATTACCTCCATACTGTGTCCTTATAGTGGTATCTGTGTATTGTGTATATGATATGTGTGTTATGTACATTACATGTATACAGGGGGCAGTGATGGGGATATTACCTCCATACTGTGTCCTTATAGTGGTATCTGTGTATTGTGTATATGATATGTGTGTGTTATGTACATTACATGTATACAGGGGGCAGTGATGAGGATATTACCTCCATACTGTGTCCTTATAGTGGTATCTGTGTATTGTGTATATGATATGTGTGTTATGTACATTACATGTATACAGGGGCAGTGATGAGGATATTACCTCCATACTGTGTCCTTATAGTGGTATCTGTGTATTGTGTATATGATGTGTGTTATGTACATTACATGTATACAGGAGGCAGTGATGGGGATATTACCTCCATACTGTGTCCTTATAGTGGTATCTGTGTATTGTGTATATGATGTGTGTTATGTACATTACATGTATACAGGGGCAGTGATGGGGGATATTACCTCCATACTGTGTCCTTATAGTGGTATCTGTGTATTGTGTATATGATATAACTGTGTGTTATGTACATTACATGTATACAGGAGGCAGTGATGGGGATATTACCTCCATACTGTGTCCTTATAGTGGTATCTGTGTATTGTGTATATGATATGTGTGTTATGTACATTACATGTGTACAGGGGCAGTGATGGGGATATTACCTCCATACTGTGTCCTTATAGTGGTATCTGTGTATTGTGTATATGATATGTGTGTGTTATGTACATTACATGTATACAGGGGGCAGTGATGGGGATATTACCTCCATACTGTGTCCTTATAGTGGTATCTGTGTATTGTGTATATGATATGTGTGTTATGTACATTACATGTATACAGGGGGCAGTGATGGGGATATTACCTCCATACTGTGTCCTTATAGTGGTATCTGTGTATTGTGTATATGATATGACTGTGTGTTATGTACATTACATGTATACAGGGGGCAGTGATGGGGATATTAACTCCATACTGTGTCCTTATAGTGGTATCTGTGTATTGTGTATATGATATGTGTGTTATGTACATTACATGTATACAGGAGGCAGTGATGAGGATATTACCTCCATACTGTGTCCTTATAGTGGTATCTGTGTATTGTGTATATGATATGTGTGTGTTATGTACATTACATGTATACAGGGGGCAGTGATGGGGATATTACCTCCATACTGTGTCCTTATAGTGGTATCTGTGTATTGTGTATATGATATGTGTGTTATGTACATTACATGTATACAGGGGGCAGTGATGAGGATATTACCTCCATACTGTGTCCTTATAGTGGTATCTGTGTATTGTGTATATGATATGTGTGTTATGTACATTACATGTATACAGGGGGCAGAGATGGGGATATTACCTCCATACTGTGTCCTTATAGTGGTATCTGTGTATTGTGTATATGATATGTGTGTTATGTACATTACATGTATACAGGAGGCAGTGATGGGGGATATTACCTCCATACTGTGTCCTTATAGTGGTATCTGTGTATTGTGTATATGATATGTGTGTTATGTACATTACATGTATACAGGGGGCAGTGATGGGGATATTACCTCCATACTGTGTCCTTATAGTGATATCTGTGTATTGTGTATATGATATGTGTGTTATGTACATTACATGTATACAGGAGGCAGTGATGGGGGATATTACCTCCATACTGTGTCCTTATAGTGGTATCTGTGTATTGTGTATATGATATGTGTGTTATGTACATTACATGTATACAGGGGCCGTGATGAGGATATTACCTCCATACTGTGTCCTTATAGTGGTATCTGTGTATTGTGTATATGATATGTGTGTTATGTACATTACATGTATACAGGGGGCAGTGATGGGGATATTACCTCCATACTGTGTCCTTATAGTGGTATCTGTGTATTGTGTATATGATATGTGTGTGTTATGTACATTACATGTATACAGGAGGCAGTGATGGGGATATTACCTCCATACTGTGCCCTTATAGTGGTATCTGTGTATTGTGTATATGGTATGTGTGTGTTATGTACATTACATGTATACAGGGGGCAGTGATGGGGATATTACCTCCATACTGTGTCCTTATAGTGGTATCTGTGTATTGTGTATATGATATGTGTGTTATGTACATTACATGTATACAGGGGGCAGTGATGGGGATATTACCTCCATACTGTGTCCTTATAGTGGTATCTGTGTATTGTGTATATGATATGTGTGTGTTATGTACATTACATGTATACAGGGGGCAGTGATGAGTATATTACCTCCATACTGTGTCCTTATAGTGGTATCTGTGTATTGTGTATATGATATGTGTGTTATGTACATTACATGTATACAGGGGGCAGTGATGGGGATATTACCTCCATACTGTGTCCTTATAGTGGTATCTGTGTATTGTGTATATGATATGTGTGTTATGTACATTACATGTATACAGGAGGCAGTGATGGGGATATTACCTCCATACTGTGTCCTTATAGTGGTATCTGTGTATTGTGTATATGATATGTGTGTTATGTACATTACATGTATACAGGGGGCAGTGATGGGGATATTACCTCCATACTGTGTCCTTATAGTGGTATCTGTGTATTGTGTATATGATATGTGTGTTATGTACATTACATGTATACAGGAGGCAGTGATGGGGATATTACCTCCATACTGTGTCCTTATAGTGGTATCTGTGTATTGTGTATATGATATGTGTGTTATGTACATTACATGTATACAGGGGGCAGTGATGAGGATATTACCTCCATACTGTGTCCTTATAGTGGTATCTGTGTATTGTGTATATGACTGTGTGTTATGTACATTACATGTATACAGGGGGCAGTGATGAGGATATTACCTCCATACTGTGTCCTTATAGTGGTATCTGTGTATTGTGTATATGATATGTGTGTTATGTACATTACATGTATACAGGAGGCAGTGATGGGGATATTACCTCCATACTGTGACCTTATAGTGGTATCTGTGTATTGTGTATATGACTGTGTGTTATGTACATTACATGTATACAGGAGGCAGTGATGGGGATATTACCTCCATACTGTGTCCTTATAGTGGTATCTGTGTATTGTGTATATGATATGTGTGTTATGTACATTACATGTATACAGGGGGCAGTGATGGGGATATTACCTCCATACTGTGTCCTTATAGTGGTATCTGTGTATTGTGTATATGATATGTGTGTTATGTACATTACATGTATACAGGAGGCAGTGATGAGGATATTACCTCCATACTGTGTCCTTATAGTGGTATCTGTGTATTGTGTATATGATATGTGTGTTATGTACATTACATGTATACAGGAGGCAGTGATGGGGATATTACCTCCATACTGTGTCCTTATAGTGGTATCTGTGTATTGTGTATATGATATGTGTGTTATGTACATTACATGTATACAGGGGGCAGTGATGGGGATATTACCTCCATACTGTGTCCTTATAGTGGTATCTGTGTATTGTGTATATGATATGTGTGTTATGTACATTACATGTATACAGGAGGCAGTGATGGGGATATTACCTCCATACTGTGTCCTTATAGTGGTATCTGTGTATTGTGTATATGATATGTGTGTTATGTACATTACATGTATACAGGAGGCAGTGATGGGGATATTACCTCCATACTGTGTCCTTATAGTGGTATCTGTGTAGTGTGTACATTACATGTATACAGGAGGCAGTGATGGGGATACTACCTCCATACTGTGTCCTTATAGTGGTATCTGTGTATTGTGTATATGATATGTGTGTGTTATGTACATTACATGTATACAGGAGGCAGTGATGGGGATATTACCTCCATACTGTGTCCTTATAGTGGTATCTGTGTATTGTGTATATGATATGTGTGTTATGTACATTACATGTATACAGGAGGCAGTGATGGGGATATTACCTCCATACTGTGTCCTTATAGTGGTATCTGTGTATTGTGTATATGATATGTGTGTTATGTACATTACATGTATACAGGAGGCAGTGATGGGGGATATTACCTCCATACTGTGTCCTTATAGTGATATCTGTGTATTGTGTATATGATATATGTGTGTTATGTACATTACATGTATACAGGGGCAGTGATGGGGATATTACCTCCATACTGTGTCCTTATAGTGGTATCTGTGTATTGTGTATATGATATGACTGTGTGTTATGTACATTACATGTATACAGGGGCCGTGATGAGGATATTACCTCCATACTGTGTCCTTATAGTGGTATCTGTGTATTGTGTATATGATATGTGTGTTATGTACATTACATGTATACAGGGGGCAGTGATGAGGATATTACCTCCATACTGTGTCCTTATAGTGGTATCTGTGTATTGTGTATATGATATGTGTGTGTTATGTACATTACATGTATACAGGGGGCAGTGATGGGGATATTACCTCCATACTGTGTCCTTATAGTGGTATCTGTGTATTGTGTATATGATATGTGTGTTATGTACATTACATGTATACAGGGGGCAGTGATGAGGATATTACCTCCATACTGTTTCCTTATAGTGGTATCTGTGTATTGTGTATATGATATGTGTGTGTTATGTACATTACATGTATACAGGGGGCAGTGATGGGGATATTACCTCCATACTGTGTCCTTATAGTGGTATCTGTGTATTGTGTATATGATATGTGTGTTATGTACATTACATGTATACAGGGGGCAGTGATGAGGATATTACCTCCATACTGTGTCCTTATAGTGGTATCTGTGTATTGTGTATATGATATGTGTGTGTTATGTACATTACATGTATACAGGGGGCAGTGATGGGGATATTACCTCCATACTGTGTCCTTATAGTGGTATCTGTGTATTGTGTATATGATATGTGTGTTATGTACATTACATGTATACAGGGGGCAGTGATGAGGATATTACCTCCATACTGTGTCCTTATAGTGGTATCTGTGTATTGTGTATATGATATGTGTGTTATGTACATTACATGTATACAGGAGGCAGTGATGGGGATATTACCTCCATACTGTGTCCTTATAGTGGTATCTGTGTATTGTGTATATGATATGTGTGTGTTATGTACATTACATGTATACAGGAGGCAGTGATGGGGATATTACCTCCATACTGTGTCCTTATAGTGGTGTCTGTGTATTGTGTATATGATATGTGTGTTATGTACATTACATGTATACAGGAGGCAGTGATGGGGGATATTACCTCCATACTGTGTCCTTATAGTGGTATCTGTGTATTGTGTATATGATTTGTGTGTGTTATGTACATTACATGTATACAGGGGGCAGTGATGGGGATATTACCTCCATACTGTGTCCTTGTAGTGGTATCTGTGTATTGTGTATATGATATAACTGTGTGTTATGTACATTACATGTATACAGGGGGCAGTGATGGGGATATTACCTCCATACTGTGTCCTTATAGTGGTATCTGTGTATTGTGTATATGATATGTGTGTTATGTACATTACATGTATACAGGGGGCAGTGATGGGGATATTACCTCCATACTGTGTCCTTATAGTGGTATCTGTGTATTGTGTATATGATATGTGTGTTATGTACATTACATGTATACAGGAGGCAGTGATGGGGATATTAACTCCATACTGTGCCCTTATAGTGGTATCTGTGTATTGTGTATATGATATGTGTGTTATGTACATTACATGTATACAGGGGGCCGTGATGGGGATATTACCTCTATACTGTGTCCTTATAGTGGTATCTGTGTATTGTGTATATGATATGTGTGTGTTATGTACATTACATGTATACAGGGAGCAGTGATGAGGATATTACCTCCATACTGTGTCCTTATAGTGGTATCTGTGTATTGTGTATATGATATGTGTGTTATGTACATTACATGTATACAGGGGGCCGTGATGGGGATATTACCTCCATACTGTGTCCTTATAGTGGTATCTGTGTATTGTGTATATGATATGTGTGTGTTATGTACATTACATGTATACAGGAGGCAGTGATGAGGATATTACCTCCATACTGTGTCCTTATAGTGGTATCTGTGTATTGTGTATATGATATGTGTGTGTTATGTACATTACATGTATACAGGGGGCAGTGATGGGGATATTACCTCCATACTGTGTCCTTATAGTGGTATCTGTGTATTGTGTATATGATATGTGTGTTATGTACATTACATGTATACAGGAGGCAGTGATGGGGATATTACCTCCATACTGTGTCCTTATAGTGGTATCTGTGTATTGTGTATATGATATGTGTTATGTACATTACATGTATACAGGAGGCAGTGATGGGGATATTACCTCCATACTGTGTCCTTATAGTGGTATCTGTGTATTGTGTATATGATATGTGTGTTTTGTACATTACATGTATATAGGGGGCAGTGATGGGGATATTACCTCCATACTGTGTCCTTATAGTGGTATCTGTGTATTGTGTATATGATATGTGTGTTATGTACATTACATGTATACAGGAGGCAGTGATGAGGATATTACCTCCATACTGTGTCCTTATAGTGGTATCTGTGTATTGTGTATATGATATGTGTGTTATGTACATTACATGTATACAGGGGGCAGTGATGGGGATATTACCTCCATACTGTGTCCTTATAGTGGTATCTGTGTATTGTGTATATGATATGTGTGTTATGTACATTACATGTATACAGGGGGCAGTGATGGGGATATTACCTCCATACTGTGTCCTTATAGTGGTATCTGTGTATTGTGTATATGATATGTGTGTTATGTACATTACATGTATACAGGGGCAGTGATGGGGATATTACCTCCATACTGTGTCCTTATAGTGGTATCTGTGTATTGTGTATATGATATGTGTGTTATGTACATTACATGTATACAGGGGGCAGTGATGGGGATATTACCTCCATACTGTGTCCTTATAGTGGTATCTGTGTATTGTGTATATGATATGTGTGTTATGTACATTACATGTATACAGGAGGCAGTGATGGGGGATATTACCTCCATACTGTGTCCTTATAGTGGTATCTGTGTATTGTGTATATGATATGTGTGTTATGTACATTACATGTATACAGGGGGCAGTGATGGGGATATTACCTCCATACTGTGTCCTTATAGTGGTATCTGTGTATTGTGTATATGATATGTGTGTGTTATGTACATTACATGTATACAGGGGCAGTGATGAGGATATTACCTCCATACTGTGTCCTTACAGTGGTATCTGTGTATTGTGTATATGATATGTGTGTTATGTACATTACATGTATACAGGAGGCAGTGATGGGGATATTACCTCCATACTGTGTCCTTATAGTGGTATCTGTGTATTGTGTATATGATATGTGTGTTATGTACATTACATGTATACAGGGGGCAGAGATGGGGATATTACCTCCATACTGTGTCCTTATAGTGGTATCTGTGTATTGTGTATATGATATGTGTGTTATGTACATTACATGTATACAGGAGGCAGTGATGGGGATATTACCTCCATACTGTGTCCTTGTAGTGGTATCTGTGTATTGTGTATATGATATTACGGCTCATACTATACTATACCAGTGTCTTTCCTGGCCTGTGCCGGGTTCCCCTGGCAGCACAATGACATTTCTGTACTGATATCCACTGCTGACCGTCCTCTGCATGTCCTGGAAGATTTCATCCTTGTGTCTCCCTCATATTCAGATGATGAGACCCAGAAGTTTTACCAGCAGCTTTGTCACTATCCACATCATGTCCTGAGGATGACGTATGAATATTTCCACGAGGATCTGATCTACATTGTGGAGAACTGGAGGAATCAATCACTTCTACATGAGCTGATCTCCCGAAATATCCCAGATCTGGAGGTGAGAGAACATGATGTGCCAGTGTTATATACAGGTGTCCCCTGTGTTATCAGGTGTTATATACAGGTATCCCCTGTGTTATCAGGTGTTATGTACAGGTGTCCCCTGTGTTATGTACAGGTGTCCTCTGTGTTATGTACAGGTGTCCCCTGTGTTATGTACAGGTGTCCCCTGTGTTATGTACAGGTGTCCCCTGTGTTATGTACAGGTGTCCCCTGTGTTGTGTACAGGTGCCCCCTGTGTTGTGTACAGGTGCCCCCTGTGTTGTGTACAGGTGCCCCCTGTGTTGTGTACAGGTGCCCCCTGTGTTGTGTACAGGTGCCCCCTGTGTTGTGTACAGGTGCCCCCTGTGTTGTGTACAGGTGCCCCCTGTGTTATCAGGGATGAATCTCCGGGTTATCAGAGTAAGGCCACGTGTACAGCGCCTCTCGCCCTTCCCATCCCTGCACAGTCATGGTAGCAGGACACACAATGTTCTCGCCGCACTGTGACCGCACAATAGACCTCAGTGGGGGCCGTGACCTCGCTGCCATTTTTGCGGGAAGCTCACAACCTTCTTTTACAGGCCTATGGCTTATATAGCAGATTATATTGTGTTAGTATTATAAGTGTAGCTATCCCGTCCTGCCCCACCCACACACATACATAAGGGGGTCATTATATTCTGGTAAATATTATGATTGTTACTTGTGGATTCAGGATTTTCTCCCCAACTATTCCATATATTCCTCTCCTCTGGACCAGCACATTATAGAGAAGACATTAAAGGGAACCTACCACCACATATCTACTTATAAAGGTAGATCGGGCGGTAGGTGGATCTATAGGACGTGAGGATAGACCTTTTAAGGGCTAATACTCAAGTCCCCACAATCTTTTGATAACTTTTATTTCGCTAATATGTAAATTTTCTAAAGAGGCTACTGTGGTGTGGAGTAGCCGGAGCTGAGGCTACACGGCGCGGCTACTACACGCCCCAGTAGCCTCTTTTATCCACCTACCAGATAACTTCGGCGCGTAGCTCCTCATAGCTGCACGCCCTCGCCTGCGAGCCCTGCCGTCTGCGCATGCAGGCCTGCGGCTGCGCAGTCATTGGAGCCACTGCGCATGCGCAGACGGTAGTCTTCGCAGACGAGGGCGTGCAGCTATGAGGAGCTGCGCGCCGAAGTTATCTGGTAGGTGGATAAACGAGGCTACTGGGGCGTGTAGTAGCCGCGCCGTGTAGCCTCAGCTCCGACTACTCCACACCACAGTAGCTTCTTTAGAAAATTTACATATTAGCGAAATAAAAGTTATCAAAAGATTGTGGGGATGTGACGATTAGCCTTTAAAAGTTCTATCCTCACGTCCTTTCAATGCACCTACCACCCGATCTACCGTTATAGGTAGATATTTGGTGGTAGGTTCCCTTTAAATATCTGTGTATATTAACCCTTAGTATTGTCTCCTTGTATAATGTCCCTTTTGTCTGACCTTTCTTGTGATCTTTCTAGAAATACATGAGTCTAGAACATGATGGAAACACCTTGGCACGGACTTTACTCCAGGATATTTTCCGGAGAGGAAGAGAAGCTGTGATAACGTTGTGGGTCAGTCTTCATGCATTACGGAAGGATCATGGTTCCCCGGTCCTGGACGCTGTACTGGAGGAGCTCGGCCACAGAGGTAACATTGTGTATGACATGTGTCACTCATCATATCCGGGGCTCATCATGTACAATGACCTCAGTAATACAGATCTCTGCACTGGATCAGTCATTCTCCGCAGTGTATAAATGTACAGATGGAGAAACGTGTAATATACAAAGGACTAACACTCTTATCTCACAGAGCAATAACGTTATAGAGACTTTGTGCAGCTGCTTTTTTATCTGTAAATGATTGTCCTGGGACGGGAAGAATATAATCAGATTGTGGATCTTAAATTTCTTTCACCAGATGTGATCACATATTAACCATTTACTCTCTGCAGAGAAAACACATCTTTTAATAATTATAAACTGGTGAATAGTTCTGAGAATGCATCAAATGGTCACACAGCAGTGTCAGCTGTGATCATACCCCAAATAGTGACAAGCATGTGGAGATAGTTTGTAGCAGTGTCCAGCCCTGATATGAAACAGAGGACCAGGAAATAGATGGATAGATCTAATTGTCTCTCTTACGTTGTCCTGCTTCCTCCTCTTGGCTGGTGTTGTCCTCTCACGTTGTCCTGCTTCCTCCTCTTGGCTGGTGTTGTCCTCTCGCGTTGCCCTGCTTCCTCCTCTTGGCTGGTGTTGTCCTCTCGCGTTGTCTTGCTTCCTCCTCTTGGCTGTTGTTGTCCTCTCACGTTGTCCTGCTTCCTCCTCTTGGCTGTTGTCCTCTCGCGTTGTCTTGCTTCCTCCTCTTGGCTGTTGTTGTCCTCTCACGTTGTCCTGCTTCCTCCTCTTGGCTGGTGTTGTCCTCTCACGTTGCCCTGCTTCCTCCTCTTGGCTGGTGTTGTCCTCTCACGTTGCCCTGCTTCCTCCTCTTGGCTGGTGTTGTCCTCTCACGTTGTCCTGCTTTCTCTTCTTGGCTGGTGTTGTCCTCTCACGTTGTCCTGCTTCCTCCTCTTGGCGGTTGTCGTCCTCTCACGTTGTCCTGCTTCCTCCTCTTGGCTGTTGTTTTCCTCTCACGTTGCCCTGCTTCCTCCTCTTGGCTGTTGTTGTCCTCTCACGTTGCCCTGCTTCCTCCTCTTGGCTGGTGTTGTCCTCTCACGTTGTCCTGCTTTCTCTTCTTGGCTGGTGTTGTCCTCTCACGTTGCCCTGCTTCCTCCTCTTGGCGGTTGTCGTCCTCTCACGTTGTCCTGCTTCCTCCTCTTGGCTGTTGTTTTCCTCTCACGTTGCCCTGCTTCCTCCTCTTGGCGGTTGTCGTCCTCTCACGTTGTCCTGCTTCCTCCTCTTGGCTGTTGTTTTCCTCTCACGTTGCCCTGCTTCCTCCTCTTGGCTGGTGTCGTCCTCTCACGTTGTCCTGCTTCCTCCTCTTGGCTGGTGTTGTCCTCTCACGTTGCCCTGCTTCCTCCTCTTGGCTGGTGTTGTCCTCTCACGTTGCCCTGCTTCCTCCTCTTGGCGGTTGTCGTCCTCTCACGTTGTCCTGCTTCCTCCTCTTGGCGGTTGTTTTCCTCTCACGTTGCCCTGCTTCCTCCTCTTGGCGGTTGTCGTCCTCTCACGTTGTCCTGCTTCCTCCTCTTGGCTGTTGTTTTCCTCTCACGTTGTCCTGCTTCCTCCTCTTGGCTGTTGTTGTCCTCTCACGTTGTCCTGCTTCCTCCTCTTGGCTGTTGTTGTCCTCTCACGTTGTCCTGCTTCCTCCTCTTGGCGGTTGTCGTCCTCTCACGTTGTCCTGCTTCCTCCTTTTGGCTGTTGTTGTCCTCTAGGTCAGTGATTTTCAACCTTTTTTGAGCCGCGGCACACTTTTTATACTTAGAAAATCCTGGGGCACACCACCAACCAAAATAGCACAAAATGACACTAAAACAGTCATATTATACATATAGTTATTAATATAGATTACTCAGTGTGAAACCTGGGCCTGTTTCGATAAACACAAAAGGGATATCCTGGCAGGAATGGTGGAAAGACGCACACAAAGCTCTTCCTCAACAGTTCTCAGTTTCTCCCAGTTTTTAGTATATGGTGCTGATTATTATGTGGATCATATACTGCAAAATAAAGGGGTACAATGAGAAGTACTATGGCCATGAGGCCAGAGTACAAGTGCCAGCTCATATACTCAGCATATGAGCTGGTACTTGTAGTACTCCAGCCTCATGACCATAGTATTTCTCAATTTATTGGTGGGCATTACCTTGGCGGTGGACAAATGCAAGAGTCTCTCCGCTCTCAGGATGATGTGCCGGCCTCGGTGACGTCATTTTGTCACGCGAGGTTCAAAGCTTGCGCATGTGTTATTTTACACGTCTCCTACAGTGTAAGAAGCCGTGACTGCGCATCGCTGCGCATTGCCAGGAAACAAAACACAGGGGGCACCATAGTTTGGGGAACTTTCCCCGCGGCACACCCGACCATGTGTCGCGGCACACTAGTGTGCCACGGCACACTGGTTGAAAATCACTGCTCTAGGTCCTCGGGTACACAAACCGACTCCTGATGAAAAGCTGTAAGTGACTATTACTGCAGTTTGTCCATCCACTCCCTGCACACCCCTGGAAGGTGTCTGGTCCCTATACATTAGCAGGCACTGACTTCTCCACTCATCAGTAGTAACTACTGTCAGGGCTATTTGGGACACTAAACCATCTATTGATACTTGTGGACCAGTGGTTTGGTGTCTCAAATGACACTTTATTTGTCGCTTTCTACTTGCAACAAACCTATATACTTATCTCAGTCAGGGACGCTTCACACCATGTTCAGTGTAGCCATGAGGCAAAATGGTTTTCAGGGGGAATCTTGTTTCCTGAATTTGGAGAAAACTCTTGTTATATTATATTTAGCTGCTTTAACTCCTCCAAGTCATTCAGTGTTCAGCAAGTGGTTTCTACCATTTATATGTAAGTGGTTTATTCTTGGGGAGGAGGACGGGGGTCTGTGAGGTCCAGAACTTTCTATATAAATCCATCTATGTTAGGTTTTCTACAGATTGTTGATATAAATTCTGACCTCTACCTATTGCTGTGGAATAATTGCAGTGTCTGTGGTAGTCGTACATGTAGATTCTGATCCATCTACTTCAGTGACTTTCAACTAGTGTGCCGCGACACATGGTCGGGTGTGCCGCGGAGAAAGTTCCCCAAACTATGGTGCCCCCTGTGTTTTGTTTCCCGGCAGTGCGCAGCGATGCACAGTCACGGCTTCTTACAATGTAGGAGACGTGTACAATAACACATGCACAAGCTTTGAACCTCGCGCGACAAAATGACGTCACCGAGGCTGCCGCATCATCCTGAGAGCGGAGAGACTCTCGCATTTGCCCACCGCCAAGGTAATGCCCACCAATAATGCTGACGATATGAGCTTTTGCCTGAGTATATGAACTGTTGGCAGAATACTCAGCATATGAGCTGGTACTTGTAGTACTCCAGCAGTATACTGCATATAACAATGAGAAATGTAAAATGAGAAATACTATAGTCATGAGGCTGGAGTACTACAAGTACCAGCTCATATGCTGAGTATATGAGGTGGCACTTGTACTCTTGCCTCATGGCCATAGTACTTCTCATTGTACCCCTTTATTTTGCAGTATATGAGCCACATAATAATCAGCACCATATACTAAAAACAGGGAGAAACTGAGAACTGTTGGGGAAGAGCTTCGTGTGTGTCTTTCCACCATTCCTGCCAGGATATCCCTTTTGTGTTTATCAAGACAGGCCCAGGTTTCACACTGAGTAAAATAAATTTAGAATCTATATTATTAACTATATGTATAATATGACTGTTTTAGTGTCATTTTGTGCTATTTTGGTTGTTGGTGTGCCCCAGGATTTTCTAAGTATAAAAAGTGTGCCGCGGCTCAAAAAAGGTTGAAAATCTACTGGTTTCATCTGGTCCCAGAGGTTGCACTAACATTTTTCCAGAAGGGTAATAATACTCCTCTCACCATTTTTGAGGAGTATTTTTAGGCGAGGAGGAGTATGAAATTTTCAGTAATGCATAAAAATAAATACTGCCTGCATCATTCATTTATGCATGAATATGATTGCAGCCAGTGTTTTGTGTGCTTAAATAGCCAATTGAGACAATTGTATTAATTTCACATCATGCATTAAATAATAGGGCAAAAGCTCTTTCCTTTTGTCTCCTTAAATTATTTCAACCTACAGACCAGACTATGGCCGCCCCTCCTCTTTCCAGACCATGGCTGACACCCCAGCCCCACCCCCTTTTCCAGACCTCGGCTGACACCCCAGCACCCCTGTCCAGACCTTGGCTGACACCCCAGATCCCTCATGTCTAGACCTCAGCTGACACCCCAGACCCCTGTCCAGACCTCTGCTCACACCGTAGACCTCCCTCACCCCTGTCCAGACCATGGCTGACACCCCAGACCCCTCACCCCCATCCAGACCATGGCTGATGCCTTAGACTCCCTCTGTCCAGACCATAGATGACCCCCCAGCAACCCCCTCCAGACCATGGATGACGCCCCAGACCACCCCTGACCACGCACGGGTTGTGATGCTGGTCATGCAGACCTGATTGTGGACAACGCTGGCCGCTAGAGATAAGCAGTCACGACGTCCGCGTTCTGGTTCTATCGTGAGTCCCGGACCCAAACAGCCCAACAACAATGCGGCAAATTGAAGCTCCTTGCAACTAGCTGTGACTGTGATTGGCCAGGGATGGCCATATCCACCAAAAATCATTATTGTCTCAGAAACTGCTTTTACACATTGTATACATGGTATATGCACCTAATGTATAACCCTGCCTGGGCAGTAGGCTGCTGCAGGTGTTACACTTATGAGACTACTCACTATGGAGTCAGGTCCCTGGTTGATCTGTTGTCACCTTGTCTTCTGGTACAGCCCCAGCCTTTCATATCTGCCACAACTATCACACAGAGACATCGGCATGGGGAGTGCTCGCTCAGTTTTGGCTTGTGCTTCTAAGTGGCTAGTGAACTTAAGTGAGTTGAAAAAAGCGGAGTTTGAAAAAGAGAAGTCCACAGAACTGTAAGGCCTCTTGCACACTAGCGTTGCGTTTCACGTGCGGGTGCAATGCGTGAAAAACTGACGTTTTGGCTGCGTTTTTGTTCCATTTTTCCTAAAGAGTAATTTGCGTTTTTGTTGCGTTTTCGGCGCATTTTTGACGCACGATTCAATGGGAGACTCGAGCATATTTCAAAGGGACCATGGTTTGGGATTAAAATGTGTTATTTAATTGAAAAATAATGTCTTCTTATAATTTGCACACATCTGCGATCTATTCTTCACTGTTCCGCGCGTATATTATCTCCCGACAATTTAGCAGATGTGAAGAACAGTGAAGAATAGAATAAAATCATTGTACACAGTGAACACAGTGACCACAGGATCATTTAAGATAAAAACACAGTGCAGAACACAGTGCAGAATAGATTACAGATGTTCGGCACATCTGCTTACTTGTCGGGAGATACGCGCGGAACGGCGCGAACAAAATAGCATGTGAAGAACAATATATATGTGTGTAAAGAACACATTGCAGATGTTTCCATACATCTGCAATGTCTTCTTCACACATATATATTGTTCTTCACATGCTATTTTGTTCGCGCCGTTCCGCGCGTATCTCCCGACAAGTAAGCAGATGTGCCGAACATCTGTAATCTATTCTGCACTGTGTTCTGCACTGTGTTTTTATCTTAAATGATCCTGTGGTCACTGTGTACACTGTGTACAATGATTTTATTCTATTCTTCACTGTTCTTCACTGTGTTTTATTAATTAAATGATCGTTCGCGAGCAGGGGAAATAATGTTATTCTGGTCACCTAGCAACCCTTACGTTAAAAACGCATTGCACTCGCATTGCACTTGCAATGATTGCGAGTGCAATGCGTTCTTGATGCATCTCCATAGACTTGAATGGTGCGTGAAAATTGCGCGTGACTCGCAAAAATAGAGCATGCTGCGATTTTGACGCGCGTGCAAACGAACGCAAGCACGCGCGTTGAAAACCACGCAAATGGAGAAAGACCCATTGAATACAATGGGACAGAGTGCAATGCGAGTTCTGAGCGTCAAATGCACGCGCAGAACTCGCGCGTGAAAAACGCCAGTGTAGAAGGGGCCTAAGTAACCTACATTTTATATCTCTTGATTTATATACTCATCACAGTTTTGTAACTTGGATATGGCTAGCAAGATTGGTGGTATGCTCCAGTGCACACTCTGCCACATGTATACACTGCTGGAGCAGGAGTTCCAGGGTGAATACCGCTGTGACAGATGTGCCCATATTTTTCTACTAGAAGCTCGTGTTAGAGATCTGGAGGAAGATATTGCACGGCTGCGAGCAATTGACAATCTTGAGAGGAGTATGCCGCTCACTGAGCAAGCAATAAGCGGGGTAGAAGTGGAGGGTGGAGAGGAAAGCCAGCAGGGCCAGGTGGGTAGCTGGGTGAGCTGTAGACGTAATAAGGCATGGATCAAAAACATTCATCATCGTGTGTACTAAGATTTCTTCAATCAATTACAATTTTTTTTTCTTGATTTTAATATTGATTTTATTCAAATCTTTTAGGCTCTGTTTTTAGAGTCTCCTTCTACAATTAATGAAGTGGTTGGGATTCATGAAGTGTACCAACAAAATATGGAGACCGAACAAACGGGTAATAACTCAACAGTTGAATTGGATCAGGAGGTAAGTTATAACAGGGCCTTTAAATTCAATTCAGCAATTAGAATATCAACTAAAAAAATTGTATTTGTTCTAGATGCAAGATTTAATTGCTGAATTAGATCTTCAGTTGTCATCAAGATCATCAACCTTGCAGTGTTTCCCTGATAACCCCCGCATAAGTGAGAATCTTCGATATGTAGTTTTTCATGAAGAAGAAGAAGAAAACAGGATAGGATCTATTTCATGGTGTACTTGTACACACTGGGGGTCATTTACTAAAGGCCCGATTCGCGTTTTCCCGACGTGTTACGCGAATATTTCCGATTTGCGCCGATCGTACCTGAATTGCCCCGGGATTGTGGCGCACGCGATCGGATTGTGGCGCATCGGCGCCGGCATGCGCGCGACGGAAATCGGGGGGCGTGGCCGAACGAAAAACCGCCGCATTTAAAAACCGAAAAAGTGTCGCTTGGGGACCGCTTACCTTCACTTGGTCCGAGGTGGTGAATTCCGGCGCGATGAGATGACTTTCAGCGCAGCAGCGCCACCTGGTGGACGGCGGAAGAACTACATTCATAAATCCCGGCCGGACCCGAATGCAGAGCAGAGAACGCGCCGCTGGATCGCGACTGGACCGGGTAAGTAAATGTGCCCCACTGTGTTCCTATGCCCACTAACATTGAATCCATATGTTGCTTTGAGATTCAAAATGTCAAGCCGTACCTGCAGTCATCGACTTGCATAATTGAACATGATTTGTTCAATATCTACTGCCGGAGACAAGACACTGGGTCAATTAATGTACGGCTTGCAGGACAATTTCTTCGTCCACCACCACGCAAAATTGTAAACAGGTATTGAAATTAAATATTCTGAAAAATCATAATCACAATAAATGTGATCCATTATCTTAAATGAAATTGTTAAAAAATGTCTACAAAATTTAGAGAAAATCTTACATAAGGTATTACTTGATACCAAAAATTGTGATTGTAAATTTTAAATATGGTTTTTATTTTTTACTACTTCTAAAATTAATTTTCTGTTTATTTAAACATTGTCAGATGTATTCGGAAAACAGCCTACCGTGCTTTCACTACATGGATTCATGGATTTCTCGGAGTCGGGAACAGGCGACCAATACCATCCTGTGTCGTGAATTCTGTTAGAAGTACATATCCTGATCCAGACAACGAATACGTTGGTTTCAAACCCTGCGACGATGATGCAGCAGAATTTTTTGCTCTTGAATAATTTTTTAAAAGTTATTTAGTTACTATAAATTATGTTAATTTATAAAATTTTCTTTTTTGTTTGCTATATTACATTGACAAAATTGAGTAAGGCTCCTTTTGCACTACAGATTGAAATTATCAGTTAATAATCCCATTGACATCAATGCAAAGTTTATTTATTCCAAGAAAGCGGTTTTCCCACGAGGGCAAGTTAGGCCCTATCTACAGGATATGGCCTAACTTGCTGCTCACTGTGGGTCTCAGTGCTGAGACCTACACAGATCATGACAATGAGGTGTCCAACTGATCCCTCGCCGGTCCTCTGACTAAAATGGGAGCATATGTAATGACTGTTCCGCTCCATTTATCTCTATGGAAGTGACGGAGATGGCTGAGTAACAAGTTCTCGTGATCTGCAGGGGACCCACACTGATCAACAAGTTAGGCCCTATCCCGAGGATAGAGCATAACGTGTCTTCGTGGGAAAACCCTTTAATTTATTTATAGCCAGGCATCAGTGACGGTTACTTAAATTTTACAATGATGTCAATGTGATTTTTAAATGATTTTTCAATAAAGCCACTTATGGCTATTGATCTTTTTTCCTGTGTCACACATCAACATGGAATATTGATCTGTTTATAAGATGTAAACAAAGTGTTATTGTTTATTATAAAAAAATGGAAAAAATGTTTATATTTTTTATTTATGGTTTTATGTTTCAGATTTACATTGTTTGAAGTAAACTTGGAATATTTAAAAAAAAATTGTTTGTTTTATTAGACTATCAGTTTTACAGGGAACATTCTCCAAAATGGTGAAGAGATATATTATAACACTGAGGTTTAACTTCACTTTAGTTTGAAGTGTGATAAAAACAAGTAAAACAAATCATACAACCAAGCTTTGTGAAAATTTTAATGTTCTTGAACTTATTATAAACAAAAAAATTCTTGCAAAATAACATTTTTTTTTAAATTTCAACAATGTCTACAACTTTTTTTATTTACCTCACTGTTAAACATGTTATGTAGTGTAAAACTGACGTGTTTAACACACTCATAAGGTATGAACTAGTAACCCAAATATTAGCTAAGGTTAGCCAAGAAAGGTTCTGATGAGCATCTGAATCTAATCAGTCTATGTCGTTGGATTTCCTCCTTGTTTGGGCGCTCTTTATTAGCTAAATTCGGCGGCAAAGTGGGAGCCCTGGAGGTCCAATCCGTGTTTAATTCCCCTCGAGCCAGTTGTAATACGTTTATTGATAAGTCCTCAAGGTAATCCACACTGACCTTTTCGTACACATCACGTATAAACCACCGAGATTTCCCCTTAGGTATTACAAGTGTTGTTCTTTTGGTGCCGATTTTTTGAGAAGTTTTTTTCTCAAATTGAACAACAGCTTGAGGCCTACCAACATTGTTGTTGTGTGTTAAAGCTGCTAATTTTGTGCGTGCCTCCATCGAGTCTATTCCAAAATGTATTCTTTTTGATCTGTACTTTAATGCAAGACTGTGAAAGTTTTCAAGTCTTCCTGTGTGGCAGTTATGTACGAGATTTGGAAGTTCTTTGATCAATTGTTCATTTTTTACAATCCTTTCCAAATTTTTGTATGGTGGGAATCCTTGCTTCAACCAAAACAAATCATGGTCCTCAGGATTCAATGGTGCATGACCACACTTTGAATAAAGATTTCCTTCCCATTCATGTATATTCACAACATGGTTTAGGACAGACAACCATTTTTCCTGCAAAAGATTTGGATTTCTTTCACAATTCTGTACACACCACCAAAAATGTAAGATGATCTTATCAACCCAAGGCACGAGTTCTTTACAAAGTCTTAATTTGCTGGCAGAAGTAATTTTTTTTTTCAGCGACTTGGCATAGTGCCAGATATCGAACTGATGATTTATTGTTTCATAATCTTCTTTTAATTTCTTTCTAATTCCGACATGTCTATCAGATGCAAAGATACGTATCTTGAAGCCTTTTTCTATTAGTCGATTAATGCAAATCTCAAAGCCGAATTTCTCCATTGCTACTGAAGAATTGCACTGTGAACGTTGCACTACTTCGAAATCTAAAATTTTACCTGTGATTGTGTCAAGAATTGTGTACACACAGTATTTGGCACTGTGTCCAGGGCTGTCACACTGCCCATCTCCTGCAACACACAGACCTTTTTTACTTATTTTGTCTTGATTTATCTTTTGATTTTCTTTCCATGCATAATCAATAACAGGAAATAAAAACTTAGTTTGGTATCTGTAGTAGGACGTCTGAGATATTCCAACCAATCCAAAAATCTCAAATAGTTCTGCAACCTTTTGAAAGTTCAGTCCACTAAATAGTATCGAGGCTGCGAGTAGAAGGTTCCCAGAGGCATAGTTTTTAATTTTTGGCTGGGATTCTAAAATGTGAAATTTGTGTCCTCCAAAACATTGACCGGTAACTCTGAAAAAGGATCCTTGAAATGTTTTTTTTATAGTTTTTACTCTGTTTTTGCAATTTGGATCAAATTGACAATGTACCTTCATTAGCACATTGTCCAAGCAACTTTCAAAAATAATAAGCTTGCGATCGTTTACTATTTCCCTTTCACTTGAGAATGTAACCGTGGGAGGTGGATTTTCAGGAAAAAGTGTGAGGTAGTCAAATAACTCTGAAGAATCCATACTCGGTTTTTCAGGAACAAAACTTGTTTCTTTATGATTCAATGTTATTGCAGAAAACGAAGACTCTGCTGTCGGGCATTCAGGTTGTTTTTCTGCATCACAATCAATTGGTGAAAGCGGTCCTATACCTTCCATTGAAAAAGCATGGCTTTCTAAGTCTTCTGTCTCAATATGGGCTTTTTTTTTCAATGGTGAGGTGAACTCTGTAATGGAATATAATATTTGTCTCGATTTGCTCGACATGGGGGTGGAGGCCATTGGATTTGCTGAGTACATGTCTGTGGAAGATATAGCACTGCCCATTGCAGTGGGCAATAATTCATCACGTACAAAAACCAATTCTGAATTTAGCAAAGTGTAGTCAGTTTGTGTACCAACACTATGCATCTGTTTGTCTAAGACACATTCTTGAACCCCAGGTTCTTCTAATGAAGTGGATGGAACTGCATTTGCCTTTGTTCTAGTCAACTCTAAAGGTCTTTTTCTATTTCGTTTTCTGTCCTTCTTTAGACTTTCCGCAATCACCGATTCTCCTTCTGGAACTCGCGGAAACAGGGTTGGAAGGGCATCCTTTTTCAGGACTCGACCGGTTGATGTGACTAAATAACAGTCTTTTTCAAAGTGCAATGAGCACAGTGCATATTTATTTTGCTTACTTCCATGACATATTTTGTCAGCCATACTCTCTACATTTTGAAAAATTTGGCCTGTTTGTAGAAGCCACAATTTAACTCTTTCACGATCACTTGGAAATTTATGTATCATGATATTTTCACTTGAAGCCTTTTTCCCAGACTTGTTAAGGCAGTGGTTCACAAGGCAAGACGGCATATTTTCTTAGAAAGACAGTATTGTATTCTAAAAAAGAGATTTGATAAACTAATTATATTATATATAGCTATGAAATTTTAAAAAAAAATTAATAAAAATTTAATACACTAATACTCTGAAGCAGATACAGAATGAATAAGTATATATATGATAATGTAAGGGAAACGGTCACCACATTTTGACAAATACAAGAGTATTACCAGTTACCATAGTGTACACTAATAGCCTGCGCTATTCATCGGTAGCCCTCAATGCTGGGATCACCAGGAGTCATCTGACTCTCCAAGCATGGGAGAGAGAGGTGCGAGAGGCATTCATAATTAGCAGCCTGGAGCAAATGACATACTGGGGCAGATTTATCAAGCTGTCTGAAAGTCACAATTTTTCTAGTTCACCATGGCAACCAATCACAGCTCAGCTTTCATTTTACCAGTGCTCATGAATATTTTAAAGTGGAGCTGTGATTGGTTGGCATGGGAAACTCGAAATATTCTGACTTTCAGACAGCTTGATAGATCTGCCCCATTGTGCCTGTACTCTGGCCTGCTAATTATAATTTCCTTTTCTAGGTGATCCAGGCATTGAGGAGTAGCGGTGAACAGCGCAAGCATCAAAATTAAGGAGCCTTAGTTATTATCTATGTGTGCTTTTACTACTGGTGACATCATAATGTGTGATCAGCTATAGGCACGCACAAACTAAGATAACAGGAAGCGGCAGGGACACAGCCAGAGCATCGCGAGAAAGCAGAGGACCTGCGGGCGGTGAGTGTTGGTTTTCAAAACGGTGAGTACAGAGTTTGTTTTTTTACTAGGGTGTGAATAGCCCTGGCCGACTGGCTGTTTATAACTGTATACTGTGGGCTTGTGCTGCTGGCTATGTATTAGGGGGGAGGGGCTGGCTCACTGGCGTAACTAGGAGAAGCAGGGCTCCATAACAGATTTTTGCATGGGGCCCCCCTTCAAAATATTCATACATACACACACATTTATACAATTACTAACATGTACACACTGAAATACACAACATAACATTCTACACTCACTTTTATATACTCGTCCACACATACATACGTATACACTCATAAGCACACATTCATGTACTCCTATATACATTTATACACTAATACATACAGTATATACAAACTCACTGTACATACATACAGTATATATGCATCAAAGTTGCATGCATACTGTTTATATACATACATATAGCATACATACATCATATTCTTTTACATACAGTATACACCCAATGTGTATACACAAACATGCAGTATAACAACACCATATACCCACATACTGAATCTATATACAGTATATTCACACAAAATGCATATACATACAGCTTATAATCATACATTCAGTATATGCAGCATATACACACACAGCATATATATATACACACACACACACAGCATATATACATACAGCATATACACACACACACGCACAGCATATACACACACACAGCATAGACACAAGCACAGCATACACACACACACAGCATATACACAATCACAGCACACACACACAGCATATTCACACGCACAGCATATACACACGCACAGCATATACACACGCACAGCATATACACACACACAGCATATACACAATCACAGCACACACACCACATATTCACACGCACAGCATATACACACGCACAGCATATACACACACACAGCATATTCACACGCACAGCATATACACACGCACAGCATATACACACATTCATTAACTATACATACATATTTAGGGAATTACATTTCTTGCAGACCGGCTGATGTGCAGTGGGGTGGGTCAGTTATCCTGCGAGACTAGGAAGTGTGCCGGCCGGGCAGCCACGGCAGCAACATGGCGGCCGAGGAAGCAGTGTGGAGGAAGGGTGGCCACGGGAGCAGAGTTGAGGGCGGTGAGCCGTGGGAGCAGCATTGAGGGCCGGCGGACAGCTCCCGGACCAGTGTGCCGGCCGGGAGGCTGCGGGACCAGGGTACCGGCCAGGCGGCCATGAGAGCATCATGCTGACCGGGCAGCCGCGGGAGCAGTGTGAAGGGCGGGTGGACAGCTGCGGGAGCAGTGTGCTGGCCGTGGGACCAGGCTACCGGCCAGGTGGCCGCGAGAGCATTGTGGCGGCCGTGCAGCCGCGGAAGCAGTGTGGAGGACCAGCAGGCAGCTCCTGGACCAGTGTGCCGGCCGGGCGACCGCGGGACCGGGGTAACGGCCAGGCAGTCGTGGGAGCAGCGTAGCGGTCGGACGCAGGAGAGGTGGGGCTGGATGGGTCAGAAACTCTGGGGCGGGTGTGATAAAGAGGGGGCGGGTCAAGGGATTGATCGTTTACCTTAATGCGCCGTATAGCAGGGCCCGGGCGGCGGTCGGATCGGGTACGGAAATGCAGCGCAGTCTGCAGACATTGTGATTGTGCCACTGCCCGGGCCCCTGAAGCTCACCGACCCCATAGAAACCGCTACGGCGGTAGTTACGCCACTGGGCTGGCATTAAACTGGGGGGTAGGGTCTGGCTATAAACTGGGGGGGCAGGGGCTGGCTATATGCATTGTGGGGGTATGGGCTGACTAGCAATATTATTGGGGGCATTGGCTGGATAGGTATATACTGGGTGGAGGCTGTAACCAATGCATTTCCCACCCTAGACTTATAATCCAGTCAATAGTGCAATACCCGGGTCTGCATATACTAGAGTATTTACATTATCTGTAATGCATAAGAAAATGTTTAAAGGAAACCCACCACTTCCGATGGTAGTTATAATCAGGGTGATCTTGTGCAGGTGCTTATTTCCGTAATGTTTTTGAACTGATATAAAGCGTTTAAACGCTTTATTAATCTTTATATACAAGTACCTTCACCGCACCCTGGATGGTGCTCGGCGCACCATGCGCGCAACCACTTCCTGTCCATGTGCACAAAGCGGTCGTGCGCGCAGCGCACGTACTACGGTGCGGTGCTGCCACTTCCTATATAAAGATTAATAAAGCGTTTAAACACTTTATATCGGTTTAAAAACATAACGCCAAAAAGCGCCGGCACCAGCTCACCCTGAGCTGGTGCACGCCATTTGCAACTTATAAACACCATTGGAAGTGGTGGGTTTCCTTTAATAGCTATCAGATTCACTTTGAATAAATGACAATATATCAAATATTGACTTTGAATAAATGAAAGTTACTTACGCAATGTGAACAAATCAGATGTAAGTTGATGACCTTGTGATTATTGAAAAAAACAGAGGCCTATAAAATAAAATTGAATTTATATTGGATTATGTTTATAATGAACTAATTAAACTATATATAAATTACTAAATTAAATAAAGTAAATTTACCGTTTTCTGTACAGCACGTTGTATTGAATTGCAGCGCTCGTGTCAATACTTCTAAAGACAATCTGTAAGTACAAAAGCAAAGATCAGTTTACATTTATTCTAAACTTTGGCTCCGGGTTGTCTTTTTGGGGTGATAAAGTAGAACAATAAGCTTTGTCTAAAAACCATTAAAGTCAATAAGTAATCTTACTCACAGCAACAGGAGACTGGAGAAGACAATAAAATCTGCAAATAAACAAATACATTAGTTTAGAGGTGGGTTATTTTAGAGAGAGAAGATGGATGAGGGAGATAGAGATAAAAAGAATACTTGCTTTGTTAGTAATTGGGTGACATAGACAGACTTCAATCAATATAATAATAATTTTTTTGAAAATTGGGAGACAATTCTTTGCTACATAGGTCCACATTTACAGTGCACTGTACTGTATGCATTTACCTGTGTATAGTGCAGAGTGCACCAGATTCAGGATTTATAGAGCACATTATTCTGGCATTTGCTGCATTGCTCAGACAAAGTGCAATTTTTTTTTCGTTGGTGAATCTTTAACATGGGGCATGCAAAAATATTCTGTATGACGTTGAATGTTAAATCTGGTTAACGGTCCAAATGAGCAACCGAACACCCCCTTGAGTGCAGAAATCCATGTAGAAGAAAATTGCAAAATCTTTCAGAAAAATGACTGCATTGAGACGAACATATGATTTCTCCAGCCCTATATTTCTGTGCCGTATGAGCCCGTATATATGTGACATTTTTCATCCGTATGCAGCACATATGCAACCTGTATTTTATACGTCCCCATAGACTTCTAGGGCATACGGAACTGAAATAGGGGACATGCTCTACTTTTTCATACGGTCATGTGAATGCATTCTTATGAAAAAAAAATTTCCAATTTAGATATTTGGAATTTTTAAAATTGGTTTTAAAAATTTCTCTCCATAAAGAAACATGGGGAACGGCGACGTACTATGGGAAAAGATAGGACATGTCCTATCTTTTCCATGAGAAATGGAGCCACACTTGTGCTGCAGCGTATGCTCCCTTTGCTGTCTGTGGGAGACGTATATTCAATGTATATACGTCCCTAATAAAGCAGTGTGAATGCAGCCTTAGATGCACACGTTACTGTTACCATATTCTTAAATTTTGCTACTTGCATGTAAGCAAACATTGTGATGAATAGGTTAAAATCAACACATTTTGAAACAATTTGGGTACAAAACAGAGGAAGAGAAATAGAGAATATTAATCATATAAACAGATATTTAGATAGTTTAGTTTTGGAAAAATAAAATTTGTTATACCAGAAGCATAAAATCGTATGGGAGGTTTCCTACTTACATCTTTCAACCTGGAAGTTCAGCTGCAGACTGATGAAGACAAGTAAATTATCTCTGAGTTCTGCCACTGATAAGAAAACACATCCTTTTAGAGGTTGTTGTTTGGATATTCAAATTAGATTAGACAAAAGGTAAAAGTTGATTATCTCAATCCTATTCTTTGTGCGGCACTATGGTTCAAAAAAAGATAGATAGCATTTGGAATAACAAAAATGTAATGTCGATTGGTATGTAAGGATATATATATATATATATATATATATATATATATATATATATATACACACATACACAAATCTAACATTGCTTTTAGGTATATATATACACACACACAAAAACATTGGTGCCACGGGTCTTTATATATATGTATTTATATACATATATATATATATATATATATATATATATATATATATATATATATATATATGATACCTAAAAGCAATGTTAGATTTGTGTATGTGTGTGTGTATATATATATATATATATATATATATATATATGCATGTATATACATGTATGTGTTTTTGAAATATATATGTGTGTGTATATATATATGCATATACATATAAATGTATATATACGTGTGTGTGGATATATAAATATATATGTATATAAATGCATTTCATTGGTTTCAGGGGTTAATGATACATACGTATCATTAGTGTGAGCGGTTCTTATGATATATATATATATATAAATTGGTGTCAGCATTCTTTTGAAAAAATAAATATATATATGTGTGTGTATATATTTAGTTATATAAAGAAATATATTAATGTATACACACACACACACATCTATATTTACTTATATAAATAAATATATAAACATATATGTGTGTGTGTATATAATATATATTTTATATACACACACATATACGGTATGTGTATTTATTTATATAAGTAAATATAGATGTGTGTGTGTATATATTTATCTACCTTTATATATATATATACACACACACACATCTATATTTACTTATATCAATAAATACACATATATATTTATTTATATATACATGCACATATATTTATTTAAATAAATAAATATATACATATATATTTGTGTGTGTGTGTGTAATATATATATATATACACACACACAAATATATATATGTATATATTTATTTATTTAAATAAATATATGTGCATGTATATATAAATAAATATATATGTGTATTTATTTATTTATAAATACACATATATTTATATATATATATTTTTTTTTTTAATAGATATGCATTTTAATAAACATTGGTGTCAGGGGGCTTGAAGTGCATTAAAACTTTTATTCATCATTGGTGGCAGTGGAAGGAACCCCCCTCTCGTTGGTGGGAGCGGCGAGCATAGTTTTTTTTTTTAGTGCACTCACCCCCACGGTCTTCTCCCCGAAGCCTCGCGATACTACGAGGCTTCGGGACTTCGCGCATGCGCAGTGAAAAGCCGGCCGAGACGCGAGTCGGCGAGCTGCTGCGCATGCGCTAGTGTGCCCGAGAGCACGGTGACGTCACCGGCTCTCGGGCACGACAACATTTCACACTGGCGCGGCGCCGACGCGATCGACGGTCGCGAGCTTTATGGAGCAGCAGGATCCGTGGTGCGCGCTGTGTGACGCACACAGAAGCGCCGAAGGAAGATTTTAGTAAAGCAAAGAAATAAAATATGTTCGAATACAGCGGTTTCTGGGTTAAATGAAAATATGGTCCAGCATCAGTTCATCATGAGCAAGCTAAAGGTATTTGTGGGTCAGAAGGGTCATTTTGAAGTGGTAGGTTTCCTTTAAAACCTCCTGTACAAAAATTTTTTTTTTGATTTTGCCATCTTCTGGCGCTAATAACTTTTTCATACTTTGGTGTACGGAGCTGTGGGTGGTGTCATTTTTTGCGACTTTTGATGGCGTTTTCATTACTATAATTTTTGGGACTGTGCGACCTTTTGATCACTTTTTATTAATTTTTTTATATTTTCCAAAATGGCAAAAAAATGTCATTTTTGACTTTGGACGCTATTTTCCGTTACGGGGTTAAACGCAGTGAAAAACCGTTATTATATTTTGATAGATCGGACATTTTCGGACGCGTCAATACCTGATGTGTTTATGATTTTTACTGTTTATTAATATTAATATCAGTTCTAGGGAAAGGGGGGTGATTTGAATTTTTAGGTTTTTTTAATATAATTTTTTTTTTTTAAACTTTTTTTTACTTTCACTTTAACTATTTTTCAGACTCCCTAGGGTACTTTAACCCTAGGTTGTCTGATCGATCCTACCATATACTGCCATACTGCAATATGGCAGTATATGGGGATTTTACTCTTCATTCATTACAATGTGCTGATAGCACATTGTAATGAATAGGTTAAAACGAGACAGCTTCGGGCCTTCGTGAGGCCCGATGCTGTCATGGCAACGGATCACCGCTCCCCGTGACGTCATCGGGGAGCGGAGATCCGCGCCAAGATGGCGGCGCCCATGCGGCGCCATCTTTTTGAAGCCTCCGGCAGCATTGCCGGAGGCGATCGCGGTGAAAGCACCCGCGATCGGTGCTAGCACCGATCGCGGGTGTTACCGGTAAGCCTTTGCTGCAATATGCAGTCGGGAAGGGGTTAAAGAACATCCAGGGATTGGAGCAGGAATCGCTACTGCACAGTAGAGTAGCAGCAGCTGGACGCTACAGACCGCACATCCAGTGTAAAATGCCAGGATTGCAAATGGCCAACAGTTTTATAGGGCTGTGAGCCTGTGTGACATCACATAAGCCTGCCGGTCGCTGATTGGCTTACAGGTCTGCAGATGTCATCGGGGGTGTTCCTTTCTCCTTCCCAGAGTTCTCTGCCCCATGTAATACGTTGTGCTCGCGCCCATATAGCTGAAAAAAGAAAGAAAAAAAAAACTTTGTTCCCGCGAATCAACGTAAACTTCGGCTTTGTGACGAATCAAATTTTTTGTGAAATTCATATCAAATTCTACTTTGTTATAATCGATTCGCCCATCTCTAATTGCTATCCATGTGTGAAGACTTTATTTTTTGTTTGCTGTTATGCTATGTGTGACACTGCTGAGCTGTGTATCTAATCCTCTCCTGTGTGATACTGCTGAGCTGTGTATCTAATCCTATCCTGTGTGATACTGCTGAGCTGTGTATCTAATCCTATCCTGTGTGATACTGTCTGCTGAGCTGTGTATCTAATCCTCTCCTGTGTGACACTGCTGAGCTGTGTATCTAATCCTCTCCTGTGTGATAATGCTGAGCTGTGTATCTAATCCTATCCTGTGTGATACTGCTGAGCTGTGTATCTAATCCTCTCCTGTGTGATACTGCTGAGCTGTGTATCTAATCCTATCCTGTGTGATACTGTCTGCTGAGCTGTGTATCTAATCCTCTCCTGTGTGACACTGCTGAGCTGTGTATCTAATCCTCTCCTGTGTGATAATGCTGAGCTGTGTATCTAATCCTATCCTGTGTGATACTGCTGAGCTGTGTATCTAATCCTCTCCTGTGTGATACTGTCTGCTGAGCTGTGTATCTAATCCTCTCCTGTGTGATACTGCTGAGCTGTGTATCTAATCCTCTCCTGTGTGATACTGCTGAGCTGTGTATCTAATCCTATCCTGTGTGATACTGCTGAGCTGTGTATCTAATCCTCTCCTGTGTGATACTGTCTGCTGAGCTGTGTATCTAATCCTACCCTGTGTGATACAGTCTGCTGAGCTGTGTATCTAATCCTACCCTGTGTGATACAGTCTGCTGAGCTGTGTATCTAATCCTACCCTGTGTGATACAGTCTGCTGAGCTGTGTATCTAATCCTATCCTGTGTGATACTGCTGAGCTGTGTATCTAATCCTATCCTGTGTGATACTGCTGAGCTGTGTATCTAATCCTCTCCTGTGTGATACTGACTGCTGAGCTGTGTATCTAATCCTCTCCTGTGTGATACTGACTGCTGAGCTGTTTATCTAATCCTATCCTGTGTGATACTGCTGAGCTGTGTATCTAATCCTCTCCTGTGTGATACTGCTGAGCTGCGTATCTAATCCTATCCTGTGTGATACTGCTGAGCTGTGTATCTAATCCTCTCCTGTGTGATACTGACTGCTGAGCTGTGTATCTAATCCTCCCCTGTGTGATACTGCTGAGCTGCGTATCTAATCCTATCCTGTCTGATACTGTCTGCTGAGCTGTGTATCTAATCCTACCCTGTGTGATACTGTCTGCTGAGCTGTGTATCTAATCCTACCCTGTGTGATAGTCTGCTGAGCTGTGTATCTAATCCTATCCTGTGTGATACTGCTGAGCTGTGTATCTAATCCTCTCCTGTGTGATACTGACTGCTGAGCTGTGTATCTAATCCTATCCTGTGTGATACTGCTGAGCTGTGTATCTAATCCTATCCTGTGTGATACTGCTGAGCTGTGTATCTAATCCTCTACTGTGTGATACTGCTGAGCTGCGTATCTAATCCTATCCTGTGTGATACTGCTGAGCTGCGTATCTAATCCTATCCTCTCTGATACTGCGGAGCTGTGTATCTAATCCTATCCTGTGTGATACAGTCTGCTGAGCTGTGTATCTAATCCTCTCCTGTGTGATACTGCTGAGCTGTGTATCTAATCCTCTCCTGTGTGATACAGTCTGCTGATACCTCCCTCACATCTCCTCTTATTCTTACAGGTTGGATAATAATGTTCTCCCAGACACGTCCTGCGTCCCGTTGGCTTCTGTAATAAGGAATAATCCGGACCTGAAGAGACTTGTCCTGTCTGGTAACCTCCTGGCTGGTCCTGACCTCCGTGTCCTGCTGGAAGCTCTGTCCGGTCTCTGCAGGTTGGAGAGATTTGGGTAAGTATAAGATATAATGAAGATTCTCTGGGTAATAGACACTTTGTATCTCCTGTGTCTGTTATTTCCGGAAGATTCTCCCTAATAATCTATAGATATACAATGTATATAGGAACCAAGTCCAGAAATCCTGTCTCTTATCTCTGTGATCCGGTAATACAGGAGCCGCACATGATGGTGATGGAGGAGGCCGGGGACACCCTGCACCCACATATCATCTCCAGCACCCAAAGTCTTACAGGACAGGAAGGTGCAGAGTTATTCCCCATCACCTCTGGGGGCGCCGTATATAAACCCCCTGACAGCACTTTGTGATAATATAGGACCATAATGTCATAAATATACAAGCAGCAGGGGGGCCCAGCATCTCCCAGTTAGGGGCCCCCAAATCCTTACTGTCCCTGAGTAGGAAGGTAGGTGGTCCAGGTACCTACCCGATACACATTACATGTAAGGAAGGGGCATAGACCCGGGGGCACTTCTAGTAGAAATCAGCCGCCGGGACAAACACATTTCAGGGAAGATTTTTCTCACTTTTTCATTATCAAGAGACTTAAAATAATCACAAAAATATCTACAAATAACAGAAGAGGGAAAAAGCATCAACCGAAGACCCGGAACAGTAGATAAGAGGGTCCCCAGGTGTGATCATACATATGTCATGTACACCGTATCACACAGGAGAGGATTAGATACACAGCTCAGCAGTATCACAAAGGAGAGGATTAGATACACAGCTCAGCAGTATCACACAGGAGAGGATTAGATACACAGCTCAGTGGAATGTATCACACAGGAGAGGATTAGATACACAGCTCAGCAGACAGTATCACACAGGATAGGATTAGATACACATCTCAGCAGTATCACACAGGAGAGTGTTAGATACACCGCTCAGCAGTATCACACAGGAGAGGGTTAGATACACCGCTCAGCAGTATCACACAGGAGAGGGTTAGATACACCGCTCAGCAGTATCACACAGGAGAGGATTAGATACACCGCCCAGCAGTATCACACAGGAGAGTGTTAGATACACCGCCCAGCAGTATCACACAGAAGAGGATTAGATACACCGCCCAGCAGTATCACACAGAAGAGGATTAGATACACCGCCCAGCAGTATCACACAGAAGAGGATTAGATACACCGCCCAGCAGTATCACACAGAAGAGGATTAGATACACAGCTCAGCAGTATCACACAGGAGAGGATTAGATACACAGCTCAGCAGTATCACACAGGAGAGGATTAGATACACAGCTCAGCAGACAGTATCACACAGGATAGGATTAGATACACAGCTCAGCAGTCAGTATCACACAGGATAGGATTAGATACACAGCTCAGCAGACAATATCACACAGGAGAGGATTAGATACACAGCTCAGCAATCAGTATCACACAGGAGAGGATTAGATACACAGCTCAGCAGTCAGTATCACACAGGAGAGGATTAGATACACAGCTCAGCAGACAGTATCACACAGGAGAGGATGAGATACACAGCTCAGCAGTCAGTATCACACAGGAGAGGATTAGATACACAGCTTAGCAGTCAGTATCATACAGGATAGGATTAGAAACACAGCTCAGCAGTCAGTATCATACAGGATAGGATTAGATACACAGCTCAGCAGTATCACACAGGATAGGATTAGATACACAGCTCAGCAGTCAGTATCATACAGGATAGGATTAGATACACAGCTCAGCAGACAGTATCACACAGGAATGGGTTAGATACACAGCTCAGAAATCAGTATCACACAGGAGAGGATTAGATACACAGTTTAGCAGACAGTATCACACAGGATAGGATTAGATACACATCTCAGCAGACAGTATCACACAGGATAGGATTAGATACACAGCTCAGCAGACAGTATCACACAGGATAGGATTAGATACACAGCTCAGCAATCAGTATCACACAGGAGAGGATTAGATACACAGTTTAGCAGACAGTATCACACAGGAGAGGATTAGATACACATCTCAGCAGACAGTATCACACAGGAGAGGATTAGATACACAGCTCAGCAATCAGTATCACTCAGGAGAGGATTAGATACACAGCTCAGCAGTCAGTATCACACAGGAGAGGATTAGATACACAGCTCAGCAGACTGTATCACACAGGATAGGATTAGATACACAGCTCAGCAGACAGTATCACACAGGAGAGGATTAGATACACAGCTCAGTGGAATGTATCACACAGGATAGGATCAGATACACAGCTCAGCAGACAGTATCATACAGGATAGGATTATATACACAGCTCAGCAGACAGTATCACACAGGATAGGATTAGATACACAGCTCAGCAGACAGTATCACACAGGATAGGATTAGATACAAAGCTCAGCAGACAGTTTCACACAGGATAGGATTAGATACACAGCTCAGCAGACAGTATCACACAGGATAAGATTAGATACACAGCTCAGCAGACAGTATCACACAGGATAGGATTAGATACACAACTCAGTGGAATGTATGACACAGCAGGATAGGATTAGATACACAGTTTAACAAACAGAATCATACATTATACGATACGCTTCACTCCTTACTAACACCGAGGGTGCAGCCACCTGTCACTGACCTTGGGGCTGAATATTTGGCGCCTACTTTAATGATAAAATTGATTGTATTCGCCATGTAAAATTGCTCAATGCACTCACCCCTCTTACCCCCTTCCCTCCCATACCTTACCTTGTTCACTCTCTTCCTTTGAGCCAGTCACAGAGGAAGAAGTGTCCGGGCTCCTTTCCTCTGCTCGCCCCACTACCTGCATCAGTGACCCCATCCCCTCACATCTCTTACAGTCTCTCTCTCTTCTGGTGTCGTCCCCTCTTCTTTCAAGCTGTTGTTACCCCTTTACTAAAGAAACCTTCACTGGACCCATCCAGTGCTGCTAACTACAGACCATTCTCTAACCTTCCTTTCATCTCCAAACTCCTGGAACGCCCGGTCTATCTCTCTATAACCCGCCCTCTCTCTCTATAACCCGCCCTCTCTCTCTATAACCCGCCCTCTCTCTCTATAACCCGCCCTCTCTCTCTATAACCCGCCCTCTCTTTCTATAACCCGCCATCTCTCTATAACCCGCCCTCTCTATCTATAACCTGCCATCTCTCTATAACCCGCCCTCTCTCTCTCTATAACCCGCCCTCTCTCTCTCTATAACCCGCCCTCTCTCTCTCTATAACCCGCCCTCTCTCTCTATAACCCGCCCTCTCTCTCTATAACCCGCCCTCTCTCTCTATAACCCGCCCTCTCTCTCTATAACCCGCCCTCTCTCTCTATAACCCGCCCTCTCTCTCTATAACCCGCCCTTTCTCTCTATAACCCGCCCTCTCTCTCTATAACTCGCCCTCTCTCTCTATAACCCGCCCTCTCTCTCTATAACCCGCCCTCTCTCTCTCTCTATAACCCGCCCTCTCTCTCTCTCTATAACCCGCCCTCTCTCTCTCTCTATAACCCGCCCTCTCTCTCTCTCTATAACCCGCCCTCTCTCTCTCTCTATAACCCGCCCTCTCTCTTAGCTAACTCCCTCCTTGACCCCCTACATCTGGTTTCTGGTCTATGTTATCCACTGAAACTGCTCTTTCTAAAGTCTTCAATGATCTCCTCACTGCAAAATCCAAAGGTGACTAATCCTTCCTTATCCTTCTGGATCTCTCGGCAGCGTTCGATACTGTGGACCACCAGCTCCTCCTCAGGGGCTTCGCTCCATTGGCCTAAAGGACACTGCACTCTGAAAGTGCGGTCAGAGAGATAGGAAGAAAACCACCAGAGTCTCCTTTTCTGGATCTTTCTCTTCTCATCTTCCTCTCAGTGTTGGGTTCCTCAGGGCTCAGTCCTAGGTCCTTTTCTCCCTCTATGCTAATGACACCCAGATGACACTTCTGCACATAACATCAGCCCTGGCCTAATCCAAAACACTAGTGACTGTCTCTCTACTGTCTCCAGCATCATGTCCTCTCACTTCTTGAAACTTAATCTTTCTAAGACTGAACTTCTTGTTTTTCCACCTTACCTAACCCTGACCTCTCCATCTCGATCTGTGGGATCACTGTAGCACCGAGGCAGCAGGCCGCTGTCTTGGGATTGAATTGAATGCTAATTGTTGCGCTTATTCACTCTCGACTAAACTCCTGTAACTCCCTACTAATCATCTTCCACTCTCCAAACTCTCTCCCCTACAATCTATTCTTAATGTAGCAGCCAGATTCGTCTTTCAGACCAAACGCTACACGCAGAGGCGTTGCTAGGATGGCAAAAGATCTGGGGCATGGGCCCCAATGCATTTGTATTAAATTGACAGGAGTGACCATTTTTGTACATGACCCCCTCAAATGAGTTTCCCGCCAAAACCAATTCCATCCATTGCCTGCAGGTGATGTGTCCTCGGACTGTAGTTGTTCTCTATCTTCTCCATTAGCCCCAGCATCACCAATTCTCCTCACTGTAAAGTTTACCACACAGGCATCTTATTGTTCCTATATCTTGGTCCCCTAACACAGTTATCCTTCTGCTACCCCTACATTGTCCCCATTGTGGCCCCCACAATAACTGACCCTCCACAATACATTGGCCTAACATGTAATAATGCACTTAATACCTCTCACCTTGATAATGCCCCTACCAAGTGACCCTTTCTAATTATCTAATTAGGAGCCGCCGAAAAATCCCCACACTAAATAATGCCCCCACCCACTGAATAATTCTCCCACATATAATAAGTCTCACCAATAGGGGATGTCCCCACAACCCTCCAGTATATAATGTTATATATAATGGGCAATTAACAATCCCCAAAGAAATTCATATTCTCTGCAGCCCCCACAACAATAGATGTCCCTCCTGCCCTTCACACTTATTGATGCCATCCCATCACATCCCAGTAATTGGTGTCCCCCAAAGCCCCCCCACAATTAATGTACCCCTTCAAAAAGGTGTATGCCCCAAAACCCCAACAATGAATACACCCCCAGCCCCTCAGAAATGGTTGTCCCCACCCCCAGCAATGCATGTGCCCCATAGACACCCAGCAATTGACGTTTCCCCCCTCCAAGCAATTGATGTCTCCCATAAATCCCCCCAGAAATGAATGTTCCCATTAGCTCCCCATCAATGTATGTCATATATAGCCCCCCCCCCCCAGAAATTAATATTCCACCCCACCCCTGAGGAACAGATGTCCCCCCATCCCCTCTGCAATAGATGACCCTCATCAGCCCCTCTCAGCATTTGATGTTGTCTTCAGCCCCACCCCCAGCAAGCAATGTATGTGCCCCATAGATCCTCAGCAATTGATACGCCCCCCACTCAGCAAATGATGTGTCCCACAAACCCCCCAGAAATTTATGTTACCATTACCTCCCAAGCAATGGATGTCATCCACAGCCTCCCCTGCCTCACAAAATTAATATTCCATGTCAGCCTCCAAGCACGGATGCCCCCCCAGCAATGGAATTTTCCCCAACCAGCCCCTCTCAGCAATTGATGGCCCCCTCCACCAGCTATTGATATCCCCCACAATCTCCCCCCCACAAGAAATTAATTTTTCCATTAGCTCCCCAGTAATGGATTCCCCCTGACAATGGATAATATCCCCCACATAAATTAATATACCCCCCCTTGAGAAATGGTCCATACACCCACATAAATGAAATTAATGTCCCCATAGCATTCCAGAAATTATGACCCCGGTCATTTAATGTCCCCCAGCCCCTGTCCCCCCAGCAAATTGGGCACCCCCTAGCAAATTCCTACACTGAATTAAAAAAAAAAACAACTTCATGCTCACCTGTCTTCTTCTTGCCTCTCTCCTCTTCTCGCTGTGTGGGAATGAGTCGCGGTGACGTCATCACACCGCGTCTCCGGCTCCCAGCGCTTTAGTCAGCTGGTAGAAGCAGGAGACGCGGTTTAATGACGTCACCGTGTCTCCTGCTATGTGTAGTGAAAGACGGAGCTTATAGCTCCATTCTTCACTGCAGCGCTCGCCTCTATCTGTGCCCGGAAGGGACCCAGATAGAAGTGAGAGAGGGGTGAGGACCCGGACAGTGGGACAAGAGTGCCGCTGATCCGGGGCACAGGCCAAAAGATCCGGGGCACGAGCCCCGGATCTTTTAGCCTAGCGACGCCCCTGGCTACACGGATGCATCCAGTTTGTGCCAATCACTGCACTGGCTGCCCGTCTCCTTCCGTATTCACTTTAAAATAATAACCCTCATCCACAAAGCTCTGAATAATGCTGCATCTCCCTATCTCTCCTCTCACATCTCAGTCTATCGCCCTTCCCGTGCTCTTCGATCTGCCAGTGATATTAGATTAATCTCTACCTTAATTCGAACCTCTCATGCACGTCTCCAGGATTTCTCCTGAGCTGCACCAATTCTCTGGAATGCCCTTCCCCGGACTCTCAGACCAATACCCAACCTCCAAAGTTTCAAACGTGTTCTTAAAACCCACATCGTGGACAGATCTATCATACGCACTAACTGCATGTAACGTCACCTCTCCCTTTACTAATCCATCCTATGTCTTCCTGTCTGTTATCTGGTAAACAGCAGATATATACCGAGCTCCAGGCTTTCCTGTGGCCACTTTCACCTTGGACCCTGTAAATAAGATGGCGGCTGATGGCTGGGTCAAGCAGCAGAATTTTTATTTATTAAATTACTTTACCGTATTTTTACCGACTATAAGGCGCACCGAATTATAAGGCGCACCATTAATAAATGCCTGCTAAAATGTCTAGGTTTATGTATAAGGCGCACCTGATTATAAGGATGAATGACCAGCAGGTGGCAGACCTGTGCACAGGTTCAAGGCAGCTGTTGTCTGTAAGTACGGTTCATATATAAGGCTCAATGAACTATAAGGCGCACCTTTGATTTCTGAGAAAATCAAAGGATTTTTTGTGCGCCTTATAGTGCGAAAAATGTGGTATATTGTTCCTTTAAAAAGAATCGCTGGACCATTCTACAACCTCTTGTGTCACCCCCTCATCCTCATAGTCTGTAAGCTCTTGTGTCACCCCCTCATCCTTATAGACTGTAAGCTCTTGTGTCACCCCCTCATCCTCATAGTCTGTAAGCTCTTGTGTCACCCCCTCATCCTCATAGTCTGTAAGCTCTTGTGTCACCCCCTCATCCTTATAGACTGTAAGCTCACTCTTATTGTTCCGTATGACTTTTGTCCTCCGCAATGTAATATTATATTTGTATATGTCCCCTGTGATTCGTAAAGCTACGGAATTTAATGGCGCCATATAAATAAAGATTATTACCATACCATTAGATTCAGCAGGCAGTATTAAACCCATCGTGTGTGATACAGTCACAGGCTTAGCTTGGTATCTAATATGATCATGTGTGATACAGTCTGCTGAGCTGTGTATCTAATCCTCTCCTGTGTGATACTGCTGAGCTGTGTATCTAATCCTATCCTGTGTGATACTGCTGAGCTGTGTATCTAATCCTATCCTGTGTGATACTGCTGAGCTGTGTATCTAATCCTATCCTGTGTGATACTGCTGAGCTGTGTATCTAATCCTCTCCTGTGTGATACTGTCTGCTGAGCTGTGTATCTAACCCTATCCTGTGTGATACTGACTGCTGAGCTGTGTATCTAATCCTATCCTGTGTGATACAGTCTGCTGAGTTGTGTATCTAATCCTATCCTGTGTGATACTGTCTGCTGAGCTGTGTATCTAACCCTATCCTGTGTGATACTGACTGCTGAGCTGTGTATCTAATCCTATCCTGTGTGATACAGTCTGCTGAGTTGTGTATCTAATCCTATCCTGTGTGATACTGACTGCTGAGCTGTGTATCTAATCCTCTCCTGTGTGATACAGTCTGCGGACACCTCCCTCACATCTCCTCTTATTCTTACAGGTTGGATAATAATGTTCTCCCAGACACGTCCTGCGTCCCGTTGGCTTCTGTAATAAGGAATAATCCGGACCTGAAGAGACTGGACCTGTCTGGTAACCGCCTGCCTGGTCCTGACCTCAGTGTCCTGTCTGGTAACCGCCTGGCTGGTCCTGACCTCAGTGTCCTGTCTGGTAACCGCCTGCCTGGTCCTGACCTCAGTGTCCTGCTGGAAGCTCTGTCCGGTCTCCGCAGGTTGGAGGAATTATAGTAAGTATAAGATATAATGAAGATTCTCTGGGTAATAGACACTTTGTATCCGGCTCCTGTGTCTGTTATTTCCGGAAGATTCTCCCTTTTAATCTATAGATATATAATGTATATAGGAACTAAGTCCAGAAATCCTATAATAACCGTCTGCCATAAATATAGAGGAGAGGAAGATACAGAATCCTCTCATTATTAGGAGCTGACTATAGCGCCCCCTAGAGGTCACATACAATATTCCAGGACTGGAGAGGAGACACTGAGCTGTGGATGACGAGCCCCGGCCTTGTCCTTCTCTTATCTCTGTGATCCGGTAATACAGGAGCCACCATCACCTCCCCACAACCCCCTGACAGCACTGTGTGATAATATAGGACCATAATAACATAAATATAAAGCTCTACAACCAAAAGTAACACAGAAGTGATAGGACAAGTGATGACCAGGAATCACCGGAGCAGGAAGCATAAAACCTGTGAAATGTCAGTAAGAAGTGTATATGCAATCAATTTTTACAAATCAAGACATTAAAAACATAAAATGTTAAATTGATATTAAGACATATCGGCAACGCTTAACAAATTACAATACACAGAATATTGGGCATAGCCACAGGCAGTGTGTCATGAAAAGAAGGAAAGAAAACCCGGATCGTCCCAACATACAGCCAGTCCCCGGGTTACGTATAAGATAGGTTCCATAGGTTTGTTCTTAAGTTGAATATTGTATGCAAGTCGAAACTGCATACTTCATAATTGTAGATCCAGACATTTTTTTTTTCCCTGTGACAATTGGTTTCAAAATTTTTTGCTGTAATTGGACCAAGGATTATAATCGGATAACAAAGAAAAATTTCAGCTCGCTTACCCTTGTAGCCATATATTAGATGCTGGTGCTGGGATAAGCTGAGCCGAATCAGTACAATGCAGGATAGAAGAAGGTAAATCCAGCACCAGCAGACATGGAAAATAAAGGTGTAGTAAAACCTCAATTTATTTCATCTTCATTTAAATTTTTTTTTTAAAAAAGGTACCATGATGGAGGAATCTGACGCGTTTTGAACTTCCAGAGAGTTCTTAAAGTGTAACCAAAGTGTAACCCCTAAAAAACATAATTCTACTCCAGGTGTCCATGGGAATTATTCCTCAAAGTATTTTGCCTCTCGGTCATCATTTAGTACCTTTTTTGGCCCATAGCAACCAGGGTTTCCAGCTCTCAAAAAAAAACTACAAACAGCAAGATAGAGGGGCGGGGCCTCCCTCCTGTCACCTCTTCACAAGCTGCTGACCAATGACACCAGAGCTTTCTATCTATCTATCCGACTAAGTAGCTAGTTAGACTTTTCTACTTTTTAACTAACTAGCTATCTATCCCATGTACATCTCATATCTATTTATCTATGTGTATCCTCTCTATCTAGCTATCTTTGTACCTACCTATGTAAAACTCCAGCACAGCACATAAGGGGACAGTGTGAAGACAAGGAGAGTCTCTCCTGCATTTTCCTGCTGTGGAGGGTAAGGTGATGGGGGATTGTGATCGCTCTGCATCTTGTGTCTGTGTGGATTATTTGTTTATATACAAGTGTAAGGAAAGCTGAGGGAGAGATGAGAGTTTAGGTGTTTTTGTTATCACATTAGGTAGTGTTCCTGGCAGCACATGACTGAGTGCTGGAGCACTGAGCTGTAAGGAGAATCAGCTGTGAGCAGAGAGAGAGGGGGGGTGGCTCTCCCTCCATAGTCAGCTCCTCAGTGAAGACGGATTGTGCCTAGCAACAGCCATATAAAGAGCCACTGACAACGGGGGAGGCTCAAGATTTGAGTAACTAATCCAATGCAAAAGGGCTTGAAATTACCTGCCCTACAACATATTAAAAGTTTTTTTAACGTTTTTTGACGGTTACTCTTTAATCATAGTAAGGTACAAACTCATTATATGAGGTTTTCAGCGGAAGTAGACGGCAATCGAGTCTTAGATTACGTAACATCAGTGGGGGAGGAAACAGTTTGACGGGTATGGCTAGCTAAATACAAAACAACATTAAAGGAATAAGTAAAGTTAATATATATACATTGAATCATTTCTTTAGACCATGATAGCAAGCATAGAACAGGTAGGCAGCACAGCGAGAAACAAAAGGGGATTCACATGTGGATACAAAGCTACGTTTCGGCTAGCTAAATGTAGCCATTTTCATTGGAGAAAAAAAATTATTAACAAAGGTAAAATAGTTGTTGGTTAGCAGAAAATCCAATCACTATTGCGAAAAAGACTGTCACGAATGCTCCCGCGACCCTCGTCCTGGGTTGCGGGCTCACCCGTGCCCCTCTCCATGCTTCAGCGCGGCCACAGTCTCACTTACCCTGTCCCCATTCCTTTTCCGGCTCCGGTGGTCATTCGTGCACGTCTCTGTCTCCTAGTGTGCACGTGCGCCGGCTCCTGAAGGTTTAAAGGGCTAGTGCACCATGCTGGCCTTTCCCAGAATCCTTTATAGCCCAGATTCTTCCTGCACACCCCACCGGATGTTTGTGCCTTTGAGAAAGTTTTGTTCGATTCTGGTGAACATCTCTGTACCTTGCCTTGGCCACCACCAGAACCTGCTTTGCAGCGAGCTCTAGTGAAAACCGGGTACCACTTAGACTCTGGTCCAAGGTGTCGGCTTACGTCAACATCCGTGGTGGTCCAGTGGGTCCACTACCCCTGGTGCCTGATAGTAAGACTACCTGTATTGGCTTAACACCATCGTGGTCCAACAGTTCAAGGAGGTTGCCACGTAAGGTCAACATGTTGCTGCAATTGATGGCTAATCAGCAGCAGAGACAAGTTCCTGTGGCTCCTCCTGCTACTCCGGTTGGCCTACCTTCCACTGAACCTAGGCTGAGACTCTCCATGCCATCCAAGTATGATGGGGACCCCATGTTGTGCAGTGGCTTTATCTTTCTTTCACTTTTTCATGTGCTCCTTGCACATAGACCGTTCCGTAACCAACTGTGTCGGCATAAGTTCAAAGGTGGCTTTCATCATCAGCCTCCTCTCCAGGAAGGCCCTGGCATTGACTACTCCTCTCTCGGACAGAAAAGACCCGGTCACAGCTATCCGGATCCGCAAAAGGTGATGAATGGAAGACTGCCTTCAATACTCGTGATGGGCACTATGAGTACCTGGTCATGCCATTTGGACTCTGCACACCAGCTGTTTTTCAGGAGATCGTCAATGGCATTTTCAGAGACTTGCTATATACCTGTGTCGTGGTCTATCTCGTTGATATCCTGCCGTTTTCTATGGACCTTGAGTCCCACTGGTCCCATTTACGGCAAGTCCTTAGTCGTTTAAGAGCCAATCACCTTTACGACAAATTGGAAAAGTGCCAGTTCCACCAGAAGAGTCTTTCCTTCTTCGGCTATATGATCTCTGACAGGGGTCTACAGATGGATAATGTTAAGTTGTCTGCGGTTCTTCAATGGCCTCGCCCAGTAGGACTGCGTGCAATACAGAGATTCCTGGGTGCTTTGCCCTTTAGAACTGGCAGTTTATTCCGCACTCCTCTCTTGTTTCTCCCCTTGTGGCACTGACTAAGAAGAACGCCAATCCCAGACTCTGGCCCCTGGCGGCTGAAGAAGCTTTCTTTAGACTGAAGTCAGCCTTTGCCCCAGACCCAGTTCCCACACGGCCTGATACGGAGAAGCCTTTCCAGCTGGAGGTTGACGCCTCCTCAGTGGCCTAATGTCGGCCTGGAAAAATTGACACTGGAACACTATCCCTGGTGATATGGTCGCTCTACACCTTGGTCAAGAAAGGGGTCAGAGATTCCCTAAATGTGTTAGAAAATGCGAGGATGTACCCATCAGATCCAGGGCTTTTACCGGCTGTGAATTTTTTTTTATAGCTTCCGAGACTTGTATCTCACTGATTTCCTCCTCTAGGCTCTCTATTACTGCCGGGCACAGCTCTGGGAGTCTAGTGTCGTCTGTGTATTTTGCCTCTAGTGCTGAAAAGGAATTTGGGCTCATGTTGGCAAATTAGCCCCTGACCCATGTTCTGGGTCATAGGCGCACCCTTGTGCTTCCCTGTGCCCCCGGGGCTCGGCTGCAGGCTCACTTACCTTTCCTTGCTCCAGCGCCGGTCTCTGCGCTCCGGTGCACGCGTCCCTGTGTCCTAAGGCATGCGCCAGTTCTCTAAGATTTAAAGGGCCAGCCCACCGGTGATTGGCCCTGGCTAGCCACCTTCGCTGTTAAATTTCCTGCCTCTTCCTGTGTCTCCTGTCGGATCTTTGTGCCTTGTGCCTTTGTGAAAGCTTGTCTCCTGTTTCCCAGGGCGTTTATAGTGATTTCCTGACTTCGCTCCTTTGCTGCCAGCCCTGACCTTCTGCCTTGTTCCTGACTCCGATCCTCTACCACCTTTTCCTGACCTCCAGCCTGTGCATGACTCCACCTCAGCCTTACGATACTGTACCTCGCCACCACTGCAAGCAAAGCCACGCCTTTGGAGCGACTTGTTGGTATCCCGCCGCAGCAAGTCCAACCAGCTTAGCGGCGGGCTCTGGTGAAAAGCGGTTGCCACTTAGACTCCGCTCCCAGGTGATGGCTTGCGTCATCATCCGCGGTGGTCCAGTGGGCGCACTACCCCTGATCCTTACAACGCCTTTCATATCAAACAGGAGAATCCACATTTTATATGCTATAAGGATTGTGTATGGAAGCTTCATAGAACCACTTGTCACTGTGCCCAATATGTTTGATTTTGGTTTCATCTGACCAGAAGCACCTTCTTCCACATGTTTGGTGTCTCCCAGGCGGCTTGTGGAGAAATGGCTTCTTCTTGCCACTCTTCTATAAAGCGCAGATTTGTGCAGTGTACGACTGATATTTGTCCTATGGGCAGACTCTCCTATCTCAGCTGTAGATCTCTGCAGTTCATCCAGAGGGATCATGGGCCTCTTGGCTGCATCTCAGTCTTCTCCTTGTTTGAGATGAGGGTATAGAGGGACAGCCGGGTCTTGGTAGATTTGGAGGGTCGGATCCTCCTTCCATTACAATATGATCGCTTGCACACGGCTCCTTGGGATGTTTTTAAGTTTGTGGAATCCGGCTTTAAGGAGGTATAGGCTAGCAGCGGATGTAAGCGGCCGTGTGTTAGTCGAGCTCCACCACTGGATTCCTGCAATATATAGTGCGGCCGCCGGGTTCGATACAAGACAGGGCTGACACGGAGCAGAGGGGTTTGGAGTATCGACGGGTGTTCCCCAAGCCAAAATTATGGGGCTGAAGCGACAAAAAGCAGCCATGAAACAGGGGGAGAGGCTTGGCCACGATGGTGCCCGCCAGCAGATGGGACCACGCGCGCAGGAGTCTCATCAGGGAGACACCGCTGTGAAGTAAGTGGATACATGCGCAAGGCCCCAGGACCGAGCGAGACATCCCAATTGGCCCCAGGACCGAGGGGTGCATCCCAATTCCAGCCAGCGCAGTCTGGGGGGCGTTCTCCGGGGTCCCGATATGCTGCACTGTCACCTACAATCTGAAGGTGAGGAGGATATGGCAGGGAGATAGCCAAGAATTAGAAGAGTAGCAGGGCCAAACGGTAGATTAGTATCAACCATGACTGGCATGGTACCACCAGTTGCAGCAGTAGAGATAGGGAAAGTGGGAACAATAAGCGGATTGAGATACCCGGGGTTCACCCCATTGGGAGGGCAAAGGGATTTGGTTCCTTCATCAATTAATAGAAGACGAGACTTTTAAATCCTTTGAGCAGCTGCAAGAATCCTTTCATCTACCACATACACAATTTTATAAGTTTCTCCAACTGAGACATGCGTATGAAAAGACGATCAAAGATGAAAGGATTCAAACTTCAAATCAGTGTCCTAAAATAAGCAGTAGGAGGGGGCCCGAGTAAGGCCCCTTTCACACTTGCGTTTTTCACGCGTACTTTTGACGCGCAGAACTTGCATTGCACTCTGACCCATTGTAACCAATGGGTCTTTTCAGACTTGCAATTTTTTTTTAACGCGCGTTTAAATCTCGACATGCTCTACTTTTGCAAGTCACGCGCGTGAAAAACGCACCATACAAGTCAATGGAGACGCATCAAAAACGCATTGCACTCTGAGACACTTGCAAGTGCAATGCAAGTGCGATGCGTTTTTCACGCATCAATTGCCATAGAAAAGACAGAGCTCAGTCCTGAGTCCATTGTTCAACGCATTGAAATTGCATCAAAAACGCGCGTGAAAAACTGAGACACTGAACAAACTTTGACTGAAAACTGATTGCACTCTGATGCAAAATGTGCGTTTTTCACTGACCAAAAACTGATCGCACCCTGATCAGACTCTGACGTGATCTGCAATGCAAGTGTGGAAGGGGCCTTAGGGAATTATATCCTGTATTTACTCTAGATTATTGTAAGAATACTTAAAAGAACACCCTCTTAATATAAAGGATAAATGGGAAGCAGATCTGGGGGAAATTTCTGACACTCAATGGGATGTAGTTTTGGAGAGTATACCATCATTGTCTCCGTCAGAGGCCCAAAGATTATCACAAATTTATATTCTGCATAGGGTGTATAAGACGCCAAGCTTGCTCCATAAAATAGGAATTCGGTCTGACTCTTGTTCTCCTAGATGTTCAACTCCAAATGCTAATCTGCTTCATATGATGTGGGAGTGTAGGGAGTTGGAGGAATTCTGGAAGCAAATTCTTCATTTAATCCGGAAAGTATTGTCGGTGGACTTAGAACCGGATCCGAGGGCTTGTTTATTGGGTCTGATCGAAAGTGACACCATGGAAGGAGCTACCTTGTTATGTGCACAGAAAATGTTATATTTGGCTCGTAAGGCCATAGCGGCTCGGTGGATTCAAACTTTGGCACCTACAGTGCAGGAATTCATAAACAAGGTCAACCATATAATTAGGCTGGAATGGGGAGTGTATCTAAAAAGGAAATGTCCTAAGAAATTTGACAGGATATGGGGCAGGTGGTTGAATACGGCGGGACTACCAAACAAAGCTCTGACAGATCTGCAGAACAGTACTCGATACCAAATGATGTTGTTAGGCACATAATAAATAGATATTTCTCTATCTAGGTCCTCTACACTCTTTAGTAAGACTTATAAGATCCGGATGAGCGGTCCTTTGGTACAATTATAAATCTAGCCTTAAACCGTCTGCTACAGTGTAAAGGGGTGGGGGTGGGGGGGAATGTTATGATGTTGTATTACTTTGGTCTTTTGTGTCATAGACTGTATGTTATAAAAAAAATTGTAAAAAACCACAATAAAAATGTTTTGATAAAAAAAAAAAGAATTAGAAGAGTAGGTTGAGCCCATGCTGACTGATGTTATGAGGGCTATGCAGCATAATACTTATGCACTACTGCATCTAACTGGCCAAGTGGGTAGTCTGAAAGAAAAAATACTACTTGTACGCAATGACATGCATAAAATGGCTGAGAGAACAACGGCTGTGGAGAATGGAGTACAAGAAATAGAGGAAGCGCTTCCGCCTGTGCGAAACGCGATACGTGAACAATCACAAGCTGTGCTAGCTCTGCAAGCAAAAACAGATGACCTTGAAAACAGACTGCGCAGAAATAATATTAGTGCTTATCAAGTTACTGCATTATAAAGATCGTGCTGGGCTGCCCTTTGTGGCGTGCCGGTGGCCATACGGCTCCTGCTGGGGTCCGCAGCGGCCGGCACACGATGCGCCTGTCCGCGCGATGCCCCACTTCCGGTGACCGGAAGTGACGCCGCGGAGACCTCGGCGCAGGAAGTAGGGCAGCCAGGGAGACGGGCTGCCACTGATGACGTCAGACGCCGGAAGGTGAGTATTTTAGACGCTCACAGTGTAGTTTCACTTCTGCTGAGGTCTCCATGGAGCTGGACAACATGGCAGATGTGGCTGAGACACGATCCCTAACCCCGGGTTCCGTGAGTAAACGCTTTTTGGAATGTGTGGGGATTATTTCCCTGTCTATTGCCATTGTTTGGGGTCTCTTATAGGGGTCTTTACTGATGTAGCACTCCCTATCTTCTTAGTTAACAGGAGAAAGATCTCCCAAAAGAAAGAGAAAGAGACAAACCCAAAGAGAAGGAGCCAGATAAGGATAGGCCTAAAAAGGCTCCTTCTAAGCATTGCCAAATTTGTAATGCGAAATTAGATGCCTCATGTAAGAAAAGCCTGTGTAAAGAGAAACCCTCATTTTTGGATGAGTTAAGGACCATTATGAGGGAAGAAATTAAGGCCTCTAAAGGGCCCCCCTTGAAAAAACCCCAAATTAGTCCTGAATATGTAGAGGATGATGAACAACCTTCATGCTCATACGAGATAGTCAGAAGACCAGGATGTTTTTTCACAACCTCAGGTGGTTAATGACCCAAAATTTTTGTTTGCCAATGAAGATTTGGATAGCTTAATAAAGGCCCTAAGGGATACCTTAGAATTGAGGATGGTAGTCGAGTGGAGAGAACCAGAGAGACGGTTAAATGTCCCTAAAGACTTTAAAAATCGCTTACTGTTTGACCCAGAAGAGACCAAATTGTGGGAGAACGTACCCAAAGTAGACATTCCTATTACCAAAGTTGTAAAAAAGACGGATTTACCGTTTGAGGATTCCACGCAACTTAAAGATGCTATGGACAGGAAATTGGATTGTCTACTTAAAAAACTTTGGGAGTCTTCTATGACTACAATCAAAACAAACATTGCTGCAACCTCAGTATCCCGCACTCTCCTATTCTGGTTAGGGGGTTTGGAAGACCATCTCAGGGAAGGCACCCCTGGAGCAGAAATTCTAGATTCATTGCCTTTACTTAAATCTGCTACTGCCTTTTTAGCTGATGCCTCAGCAGAATCTATTCGCTTTGCCTCAAGAGATGCCGCCCTCTCAAATGCCACCAGAAGGGCCCTCTGGCTAAAACAATGGTCGGGGGACATTTGTTCTAAAGCAAAACTTTGCAGCCTTCCTTTTTCAGGTGAATTCTTGTTCGGATCTGAGCTAGATGAGATTCTTGACAAAGCTGCAGATAAGAAGAAAGGTTTTCCTGAACCTAAACCTACACCAAAAAAGCAGTTTTTTTTCGTGGCTTTAGAGCAAACAAGGACCAACCAAAGAATAAGGGGAGATCTTCCTGGAGACAGGGCTTCTGGAATAGCTCCAGGGGAGGAAAGAATAAGCCATTCCTGTTCAGTTCCTCGAACAAACCAGAAAAGAAGCAATGATGCCAAGGGGGTGGGGGGGAAGGTTGAAGAACTTTCTCCCCCAGTGGAAGAACATAACAAACAACAGGTTGGTGACTTCCATTATCCAAGATGGTTACCGTATAGAATTTATGTCTTCTCCTCCTCATCGGTTTTTTCCGTCCAGGCAATCCTCAGGAAGTCTGACACATCATCTTTGGGAGCAAGTGTCTACCCTGCAGAAACTGGAGGTGGTTTGTCCAGTCCCCCCAGAAGAAAAAAGCTCCCTGAGTCTTTACCAAAGTCATGGCGGAAGTGGTCAAATACTTGAGGACCGAAGAAGTCCTAGTGGTCCCATACCTGGACGATTTCTTACTTGTGGGAGACTCGGAGAAAGTAGACAGATTACTTCTGAAAATCAAGGACTTCCAGAAGAGAAAATACATCTCGATACGAGCAGCGATGAGTCTTCTGGGGTCCATGACCTCCTGCATCCAATGTGTAGCCTGGTGCCAGAACCATACAAGACCTCTCCAGTCCTGGATCCTGTCAAAAAGGGACAAAGACTACCATCACCTGAATTTACGATTGAAGATTCCTTCAGCAGTAAAAAAAATCCTTAAACTGGTGGAAGGATCTCGATCACCTTCAAAGAGGTGTGAACTGAGTTCTCTGGCCAATAATCCAGGTCCAGACAGATGCCAGCACCTCAGGTTGGGGAGCTCTTCTTCCAAGGAAGTACGTTCAGGGTCTCTGGTCCCATTCAATTGTGCATCCTGAAACGAAAGGGAGCTGAAAGCCGTCCTAAAAACCCTGGAAGCCTGTACCGAGGATCTAAAAGGGAAGCACCTAAAGATCTTCTCCGACAATACAACTACGGTTGCATATTTCAAGAGACAGGGCGGAACAAGGTCGAAGAAACTTCAGACCATCTCCCAGAAAATATTTTCTTGGGCAGAAGAGAATGCTCTTTCAATTTAAGCAGTCCATCTGAGAGGCTCAGAGAACGAGGTAGCAGACTACCTCAGCAGGACACCTATTCTTACTCACGAATGGAGTCTGAAATCCGAAGTCTTCCGGGAGATTGTCCTCAGATGGGGAAATCCTTCCATCGATCTCTTTGCATCCAGGACAAATTCAAAAGTCGAGAAATTCTATTCCCTAAACCCAAAGGAAGTTCCAGCCTTGGGATCAGGACCTCCTCTACGCATTCCCTCCAGTTCCTCTGATCAACAGAGTTCTCCAGAAGTTAGTATCCAGTCCGGCCAAGCTGATTCTAGTAGTTCCGTTTTGGCCAAAGAAAAGCTGGTTTCCGCTTCTGCAAAAGCTAGCTCTAGATCTTCCTTTCATCCTTCCCAAGATTCCAGACCTCCTGCACCAGGGACCAGTCTTACACCAGAACCCAGGGTTTCTGAATCTATCATCCTGGATCCTGAAAGCGCCTTCCTGAACACAAAAGGACTCTCCTTTAAGGTAATAAAGACTTTGAGGAATAGTAGGAAGCCTGTGACCCATGCTATCTATCTTAAGATATGGAAAAAATGTTGTGCCTGGTCTAAAGACCAACCTAACCAAGATTCTCCCAATATCTGCCAGTTTCTTGATTTCCGGCAGGAGGGTTTCGACAAGGGATTACGGCCTAGTACCCTGAAAGTCCAGGTGTCAGCTTTAAGCGCATATTTTGATACAGCGCTTGCGGAACACAGGTGGGTAAAGAGATTCTTTCAGGCCTGTACCCGCTTAAGACCTACTGTAAAGGAATCTTCCCCTCAGTGGGACCTTTCCTTGGTCTTAGATGCGTTAACCTCAGACCCCTTTGAACCCAATGAGTCAAATAATTTACGTTTTTTAAAGCTTAAAACAGCATTTCTAGTTGCCATCACATCCGCTAGAAGGATAGGGGAACTCCAGGCCTTGTCGATTTGTGAACCTTACTTGTCGGTCTCTGAGGATAGAATTACTCTCAGACTTGATAGAAATTTCCTTCCTAAAGTTGTTTCTAACTTTCACAGGAGTCAGGAGATCATATTGCCATCTTTCTGTCGTCAGCCTAAGAATGCTACGGAGGAGAAGTGGCATCTCCTAGATGTAAGGCGTTCAGTACTTAGATACTTAGAGGTCTCAAATCCCTGGAGAAAGGACTCAAACCTTTTTGTTCAATTTGCAGGAAAAAATAAGGGAAGAAAGGCCTCTAAGTCAACTATTGGCCGGTGGATCACAAATACGATCAGGAAATGCTACGGTCTTAAAAGGTGTTCCTGTTCCTATGAAGTTAAGGGCTCACTCTACCCGAGCAGTCTCCACATCGTGGGCGGAGAGAGGGGGAGCCTCCATTGATGAAATTTGCAGAGCAGCCACTTGGAGTTCAAATTCCACCTTTGTTAACCATTACCGACTGAATATAGCCATGGCAAAAGATCTGGCCTTCGGCCGTAAAGTCCTACAAGCCGTGGTCCCTCCCTAACTGGGGATAATTTGGTATGTCTCCAGGGTGCCGTCATGGGGGGCGAAATGGAAAAAAGGAATTAGTCCTTACCGGTAATTCGGTTTCCATAAGTCCACCATGACGGCCCTATTATTTCCCTCCATTGTTATTTTTGTTGGTTTCTTGTTGTAAATACTGTATGTGACTATAACATACTAAATAAAATTGAGTTGAAGCCTATACCGGTGTAGTGATTTGGTATACACTGGTGGGAGGTTGGGGGAGGGCCTTTTAATACTCTCAATTTCCTGTCCCTACAGAGGATGGGGAAGCAACCTCCAGGGGGCCGTCTTGGTGGACTTATGGAAACCGAATTACCGGTGAGGACTAATTCCTTTTTTCTTGCTCTATGATTCAAAGTGCAAATAAACGTTTTCTGGTTAAAAAATGAAAAATCCGGCTTTAAGCTTCTCCACGACAGTAACACGGACCTGCCTGGTGTGTTCCTTCATGATGCAGAACCCTAGGACTAACACGGGGATTTATACGGAGACATGATTAGACACAGGAGGATTATATTTCTCATCATCAGGATGACATTGGTCCAGAGACTGAACTTCTGGAGTGAGTTTGCTGCACTAAAAGTAAGGGTGATGTCACACATGGCGTTTTTAGGCCGTTTTTAGTTAGTCGTTTTCAGATCGTAAAAACCAAACGCGTTCGAAAACTCATGCGTTTTTGTCCCTTTTTAATTGCGCAAATTCGAAAACCGGACAAAAACGCACTAACTAAAAACGGCCCAAAAAACGGCCTAAAAACCCCATGTGTGACATCAACCTAAAGGGGCCAAATAATTTTGCATTCCCCACTTTTCAGTATTTTTTTTACAAAAGTTTAACAGCATGGTGGCTCAGCGGTTAGCACTACAGCCTTGTACCACGGTGGCTCAGTGGTTAGCACTACCGCCTTGCAGCGCTGGGGACCTGGGTTCATGTCCCATCCAGGTCAACATCCACAAAGAGTTTGTATGTTCTCTCTGTGTTTGCGTGGCACCTAGAAACACAATTTATATTAAACAGGAGAATCTTCCCTTTAAAGGAAACCTAGCACATGATATGGTAGGTGTAAGATGGAAATACCGAGTTCACCCTGTGCTGGTGCCGGAGCTTATTTTTGTTAGTGTCCTAAACTGCTGTATCGCGGTTTAAAACACTTTTTAAACTTTATAGCCAAAGCTGCTTCGGCACACCAAGCACGCAACCGTGCGCGCGCCTACATAGGAAATGCCGTGGAGCCGCGCACACGGCCGTGCGCTTGGAGCGCGGAAGCAGCTTCGGCTATAAAGTTTAAAAAGTGTTTTAAACCGCGATACAGCAGTTTAGGACACTAACAAAAATAAGCTCCGGCACCAGCTCAGGGTGAGCTCGGTATTTCCATCTTACACCTACCATATCATGTGCTAGGTTTCCTTTAATATGATATAAGGAAGTTTCACAGACCCAGCAACATTAGGGCACATTTACTTATCTCATCCCCCAGTTCACAGAATTGTGCGACGATAATGCCCTGTGCCGCAATTCACTAAGATCATGCTCCCGATATCCTGCATGTGTCGCTTGCGTGTGCCTTAGCTTACAGTCTGCAGAAGTACATGCACCCTCTGAATCTGTATCTGAACCTGGGAAAGGGGGGTGGAATGATGCTGTGTGTATATTATATATATAATCATACTTTGGTAAAAGTTTATTCAGTTTTTCTACTTTAAAAAAAAACTTTATTCAGGAAAAATGACAAAAAAAGCTTCTTTTTTGACATTTGAAGTCTATTATTGGCTAATTTTATAGAGAATAAAATATGTAATTTACCCTTTAGTGGCACGGCCTTAAAATTCTCTAGTGACCGGGCATTTTTGGCGAATTTTCATAAGCGGCAGTTTAAGAGCCATAACTTTTTTATGCATGGTACCTTAAAAAAAATATATAATTTCGGGACACATGGAGCTAGTTAAAAAGTTAATAAAAAGGATCAAAAAAATTTTCTTTTTTATTTGGGGTTAAAAGTAGAAAAAAAGGCTTTGTTTTGCAATTTATAGTACTTTTTTAAAAAAATTTCAAATAATAATGTTTATTTTGAGTTAATTAATGAATTCCCTATTTTGTTTTGGTTGTTTTGTTATATAATGGGGCACATTCACACACCAGACACGTACTGTATATATATATATATATATATATATATATATACACACACACACACACACACACACACGCGCGCGCGCCATACGTGTACCATATGCACGCACGCACGCGCGCCATACGTGTACCATATGCACGCGCGCGCGCGCCATACGTGTATCATATGCACGCGCGCGCGCCATACGTGTACCATATGCACGCACACACACGCGCCATACATGTGCCATATGCAAACCCACACACGCGCCATACGTGTACCATATGCAAACCCACACACGCGCCATACGTGTACCATATGCAAACACACACACGCGCCATACATGTACCATATGCAAACCCACACACGCGCCATACGTGTACCATATGCAAACACACACGCGCCATACGTGTACCATATGCAAACCCACACACGCGCCATACGTGTACCATATGCAAACACACACGCGCCATACGTGTACCATATGCAAACCCACACACGCGCGCCATACGTGTACCATATGCAAACACGCGCGCCATACGTGTACCATATGCAAACACGCGCGCCATACGTGTACCATATGCAAACACGCGCGCCATACGTGTACCATATGCAAACACGCGCTCCATACGTGTACCATATGCAAACCCACACACGCGCCATACGTGTACCATATGCAAACACACACACGCGCCATACGTGTACCATATGCACACACGCGCCATACGTGTACCATATGCAAACACACACGCGCGCCATACGTGTACCATATCCAAACACACCTATGCCTAGAGGAGAGGAGGTTCTACCATCACCATAGACAGGGGGCATCCTCTACACCAGTGATGGCGAACCTTTTAGAGCCTGTTTTGTCAAGGCTTTTATTGTGTCAGCGTCCTAAGGACACAAAAACTGTTTCAAGAAAGAGGAGAAATTCAGATTATCATTGTAGGTTCCTTCCAGGGCCCCCTGAACAGCAAGAAATGCGGGCCCAGAGCAGGAGCTGCAATAATAAAGCAGCCTTGACTGCAACTCCTTGCTCCTCCTATAGTCCAAGGCTGCTAAGCATGTGTAGCTTTAAAATAGCACTGGTGGCCAGGGACAGTAGGAGGAAGTTTTGAGTCCTGTCTGGAAACTCTGTGCTGGGGTGATGGCCTGGGTGCCCACAGGGAGTGCTCGGAGTGCCACCTCTGGCACCCGTGCCACAGGTTCGCCATCACTGCTCTACACCTAGAGGAGAGGCGGTTCTACCATCACCATAGACAGGGGCATCCTCTACAACTAGAGAGGCGGTTCTACCATCACCATAGACAGGGGCCATCCTCTATACGTAGAGAGGAGGTTCTACCATCACCATAGACAGGGGCCATCCTCTATACGTAGAGAGGAGGTTCTACCATCACCATAGACAGGGACATCCTCTACACCTAGAGGAGAGACGGTTCTACCACCACCATGGACAGGGGGCATCCTCTACACCTAGAGGAGAGGAGGTTATACCATCCACATAGACAGGGGACATCTTCTACACCTAGAGGAGAGGAGGTTCTACCATCACCATAGACAGGGGGCATCCTCTACACCTAGAGGAGAGGAGGTGGTACCATCACCATAGACAGGGGGCATCCTCTACACCTAGAGGATAGGAGGTGGTACCATCACCATAGACAGGGGGCATCCTCTACACCTAGCGAAGGTTCTACCATCACCATAGACAGGGGGCATCCTCTACACCTAGAGGAGAGGAGGTTCTACCATCACCATAGACAGGGGGAATCTTCTACACCTAGAGGAGAGGAGGTGGTACCATCACCATAGACAGGGGGCATCCTCTACACCTAGCGAAGGTTCTTCCATCACCATAGACAGGGGGCATCCTCTACACCTAGAGGAGAGGAGGTTCTACCATCACCATAGACAGGGGGAATCCTCTACACCTGGAGGAGAGGAGGCTCTACCATCACCATAGACAGGGGGCATCTTCTACACCTAGAGGAGAAGCGGTTCTACCATCACCATAGACAGGGGGAATCCTCTACACCTGGAGGAGAGGAGGTTCTACCATCACCATAGACAGGGGGCATCCTCTACACCTAGAGGAGAGGGGGGTCTACCATCACCATAGACAGGGGGCATCCTCTACACCTAGAGGAGAGGCGGTTCTACCATCACCATAGACAGGGGGCATCATCTACACCAAGAGGAGAGGCGGTTCTAGCATCACCATAGACAGGGGGCATCCTCTACACCTAGAGGAGAGGAGGTTCTTCCATCACCATAGACAGGGGGCATCCTCTACGCCTAGAGGAGAGGGGGTTCTACCATCACCATAGACAGGAGGCATCCTCTACACCTAGAGGAGAGGAGGTTCTACTATCACTATAGACAGGGGACATCCTCTACACCTAGAGGAGAGGAGGTTCTACCATCACCATAGACAGGGGGCATCCTCTACACCTAGAGGAGAGAAGGTTCTACCATCACCATAGACAGGGGGCATCCTCTACATCTAGAGGAGAGGAGGTTCTACCATCACCATAGACAGGGGGCATCCTCTACATCTAGAGGAGAGGAGGTTCTACCATCACCATAGACAGGGGGCATCCTCTACACCTAGAGGAGAGGCGGCTCTACCATCACCATAGACAGGAGGCATCCTCTACACCTAGAGGAGAGGAGGTTCTACCATCACCATAGACAGGGGACATCCTCTACACCTAGAGGAGAGGAGGTCCTACCATCACCATAGACAGGGGGCATCCTCTACGCCTAGAGGAGAGGGGGTTCTACCATCACCATAGACAGGAGGCATCCTCTACACCTAGAGGAGAGGAGGTTCTACTATCACTATAGACAGGGGACATCCTCTACACCTAGAGGAGAGGAGGTTCTACCATCACCATAGACAGGGACATCCTCTACACCTAGAGGAGAGGAGGTTCTACCATCACCATAGACAGGGGACATCCTCTACACCTAGAGGAAAGGAGGTTCTACCATCACCACAGACAGGGGGCATCCTCTACACCTAGAGGAGAGAAGGTTCCACCATCACCATAGACAGGGGGCATCCTCTACATCTAGAGGAGAGGAGGTTCTACCATCACCATAGACAGGGGGCATCCTCTACACCTAGAGGAGAGAAGGTTCTACCATCACCATAGACAGGGGGCATCCTCTACATCTAGAGGAGAGGAGATTCTACCATCACCATAGACAGGGGGCATCCTCTACACCTAGAGGAGAGGAGGTTCTTCCATCACCATAGACAGGGGGCATCCTCTACACCTAGAGGAGAGGAGGTTCTATCATCACCATAGACAGGGGACATCCTCTACACCTAGAGGAGAGGACGTCCTACCATCACTATAGACAGGGGGAATCCTCTACACCGAGAGGAGAGGAGGTTCTTCCATCACCATAGACAGGGGGAATCCTCTACACCTAGAGGAGAGGCGGCTCTACCATCACCATAGACAGGAGGCATCCTCTACACCTAGAGGAGAGGAGGTTCTACCATCACCATAGACAGGGGACATCCTCTACACCTAGAGGAGAGGAGGTCCTACCATCACCATAGACAGGGGGCATCCTCTACGCCTAGAGGAGAGGGGGTTCTACCATCACCATAGACAGGGGGCATCCTCTACACCTAGAGGAGAGGAGGTTCTACCATCACCATAGACAGGGGCATCCTCTACACCTGGAGGAGAGGAGGCTCTACCATCACCATAGACAGGGGGCATCTTCTACACCTAGAGGAGAAGCGGTTCTACCATCACCATAGACAGGGGGCATCCTCTACACCTAGAGGAGAGGAGGTTCTACCATCACCATAGACAGGGGGAATCCTCTACACCTAGAGGAGAGGAGGTTCTACCATCACCATAGACAGGAGGCATCCTCTACACCTAGAGGAGAGGAGGTCCTACCATCACCATAGACAGGAGGCATCCTCTACACCTAGAGAAGGTTCTACCATCACCATAGACAGGGGGCATCCTCTACACCTAGAGGAGAGGAGGCTCTACCATCACCATAGACAGGGGGCATCCTCTACACCTAGAGGAGAGGAGGTTCTACCATCACCATAGACAGGGGGCATCCTCTACACCTAGAGGAGAGGCGGTTTTACTATCACCATACACGGGGAGCATCCTCTACACCTAGAGGAGAGGAGGTTCTTTTAGTTTCATAGTTTATACGGTTGAAAAAAAAAGACACCTGTTCATCAAGTTCAACCAAGGAAGGGAAGGGATTGGATGAGGAAGGGATTTAGGGGAAACAATTCTATATAACATAACCATCAATGTTTTTTAGGTGTAAAAAGGCATCTAGACCCTTCTTAAAGCTCTCTGCTGTCCCTGCTGTGACCAGCCCCTGAGGCAGGCTATTCCACAGATTGACAATTCTCATAGTAAAAAAGCCCTGTCGCCTCTGGTGATTAAACCTTTTTTTCTCCAGACGGAGACAGTGCCCCCTCGTCTTTTGATTTGACCTAATCTGAAACAACTTACCACCATATTTTTTGTATGGACCATTCATATATTTCTATAAATTAATCATGTCCCCTCGTAGTCGTCTCTTTTCCAGACTAAATAAATCCAGTTGTTTTAATCTTTCCTCATAACCAAGACCCTCCATACCCCTTATAATTTTTGTGGCTCTACGTTGTACCCTCTCCAGCTCCAGGGCCTCCTTTTTATGGACCGGTGCCCAGAACTGGACAGCATATTCCAGGTGAGGCCGAACCAGTGCCTTGTACAGTGGTAATATTACATCCCTATCCCGAGAGTCCAGACCACTGCTGATACATGACAAGATCCTACTGGCTTTAGAGGCAGCTGATTGACATTGCATGCTGTTATTCAATTTATGATCTACTAGTACCCCCAGGTCCTTCTCAACAAGGGACTCTCCCAGATTTGCTCCCCCAAGGACATATTTTGCCTTTGGATTATTGGGCCTCAGGTGCATAACCTTACATTTATCCACATTAAACCTCATTTGCCAAGTGGATGACCAAACATTCAGTTTGTCCAAGTCACCCTGCACCCTATGAACATCCTCCATAGACTTTATTACACTACACAGCTTTTACTACTCCCCCCATCCTCCATAGACTGTATTACACTACACAGCTTGTACTACTGCTCCCATCCTCCATAGACTGTATTACACTACACAGTTTGGTGTCATCTGCAAAAATAGACAGTGCTATTAATTCCTACCTCTATATCATTAATAAATATATTAAATAGTAGTGGGCCAAGCACAGAACCCTGGGGTACACCACTCATAACTGGTGACCATTCCGAGTAGGAATCATTGACCACAACTCTCTGGATACGATCCTTCAGCCAGTTTTCAATCCAATTGCAAATGTTTTCTGCCAAACCAATCGCCCTAATTTTACCCATCAGGCGTCTGAGGGACAGTGTCAAATGCCTTAGCAAAGTCCAAGAACACAATATCCACAGCTGCTCCTCCATCCAGGCATCTGCTCACCTCTTCATAGAAGCAGATAAGGTTAGTTTGACAACTTCTATTCTTAGTAAACCCATGCTGGTTATCACTTATTATACTATTTGATGTCACATACTCCAGTATGTAGTCTTTTACTAACCCTTCCAATACTTTCCCCACAATGGAAGTTAAGCTTACAGGCCTGTAATTGCCAGGCGAAGTTCTAGAGCCCTTTTTATATATTGGCACCACATTTGCCTTGCGCCAGTCACTTGGCACCACACCAGACATTACGGAATCCCTGAAGATTTTAGACAGTGGTACAGCAATAACAGAACTGAGTTCTTTAAGAACTCTGGGGTGTAACCCATCTGGTCCAGGAGCTTTGTACACATTGATGTTATTGAGCTTAGATTGGATAATGTCTACATTTAGCCAGTCTACTATATTACAGGGTGCATGACCCGCACTGGTACCACCCAAGTCAGAAGTTCTCTCTTCTATTGTATAAACGGAGCTAAAAAACCTATTAAGTATCTCCGCCTTCTCCTGGTCTCCAGTCACCGATGCCCCATTTTCAGAATAAAGGGGTCCAACCTGTTCTGACCCATTTTTTTTGCATTGATATACCTAAAAAATTTCTTGGGATTTGTTTTACTATCTTTAGCCACCTGTCTTTCATTTTGTATTTTGGCTGATTTGATTTCTTTTTTACAGATTTTGGTAAGTTTTTTGTAAGTATTGAAAGCCTCAGGTGACCCGTCAGATTTATATTTTTTAAATGCCCTCTTTTTCTCATTAATTGCCCTTTTAACTGTAGCTGTAAGCCACGCGGGGTGTAATCTCGCCCGTCTATACTTGTTACCTGTAGCCACGCGGGGTGTAATCTAGCCCGTCTATACTTGTTACCTGTAGCCACGCGGGGTGTAATCTCGCCCGTCTATACTTGTTACCTGTAGCTGTAGCCACGCGGGGTGTAATCTCGCCCGTCTATACTTGTTACCTGTAGCTGTAGCCACGCGGGGTGTAATCTCGCCCGTCTATACTTGTTACCTATTGGAATAAATTTAGAAGTATAAAAACCCAGGATAGATTTGAATTTCTCCCATGTAACATTAGTATCACCATGTGACAGTATCTGATCCCAGTCTATATCCTGTATTGCAGCCCGGAATTTCTGGAAATTAGCCCTCTTAAAATTCAAAGTTTTCGATTTTCCCACCTGTTTCTGCTTTTTAAAGTTTAAGAGGAAAATAATTATATTATGATCGCTGTTCCCAAGGGGTTCCCGGACACTGACATTTTGGACAATCTCCTCATTGTTAGAAATCACAAGGTCCAGCAATGCGTCACCTCTTGTGGGATCTTCTACAAGCTGCAACATAAAATTATCCTGCAGAATATTCATAAAATGTCTTCCCTTCACAGATGAAGACGAGCCCTGACCCCAATTTATATTTGGAAAGTTAAAGTCTCCCATTATCACAACGGTCCCCTCCTGTGCAGCCCGCTCCATCTGTTTATATAGGTGACCCTCTATTTCCTCAGAGATGTTAGGGGGCCTATAAATTACACCATAAATAATTTTTTCAAAGCTCTCTTGGCTTTGAATTTCAACCCACAAAGTTTCAGCCTCCTCACACTCTTCTGAGACCACTGACTCATTCACAATCGCTTTTAAGTCTCTTCTGACATACAGACATACACCACCTCCCCCCTATTACATACAGACATACACCACCTCCCCTCCTATTACATATATACATACACCACCTCCCCTCCTATTACATGTATACATACACCACCTCCCCTCCTATTACATACAGACATACACCACCTCCCCTCCTATTACATACAGACATACACCACCTCCCCTCCTATTACATATATACATACACCACCTCCCCTCCTATTACATACAGACATACACCACCTCCCCTCCTATTACATACAGACACACACCACCTCCCCTCCTATTACATATATACACATACACCACCTCCCCCCTATTACATACAGACATACACCACCTCCCCTCCTATTACATATATACATACACCACCTCCCCTCCTATTACATGTATACATACACCACCTCCCCTCCTATTACATACAGACATACACCACCTCCCCTCCTATTACATACAGACATACACCACCTCCCCTCCTATTACATACAGACATACACCACCTCCCCTCCTATTACATACAGACATACACCACCTCCCCTCCTATTACATACAGACATACACCACCTCCCCTCCTATTACATACAGACATACACCACCTCCCCTCCTATTACATACAGACATACACCACCTCCCCTCCTATTACATACAGACATACACCACCTCCCCTCCTATTACATACAGACATACACCACCTCCCCTCCTATTACATACAGACATACACCACCTCCCCTCCTATTACATACAGACATACACCACCTCCCCTCCTATTACATACAGACATACACCACCTCCCCTCCTATTACATACAGACATACACCACCTCCCCTCCTATTACATACAGACATACACCACCTCCCCTCCTATTACATACAGACATACACCACCTCCCCTCCTATTACATACAGACATACACCACCTCCCCTCCTATTACATACAGACATACACCACCTCCCCTCCTATTACATACAGACATACACCACCTCCCCTCCTATTACATACAGACATACACCACCTCCCCTCCTATTACATACAGACATACACCACCTCCCCTCCTATTACATACAGACATACACCACCTCCCCTCCTATTACATACAGACATACACCACCTCCCCTCCTATTACATACAGACATACACCACCTCCCCTCCTATTACATACAGACATACACCACCTCCCCTCCTATTACATACAGACATACACCACCTCCCCTCCTATTACATACAGACATACACCACCTCCCCTCCTATTACATACAGACATACACCACCTCCCCCCTATTACATACAGACATACACCACCTCCCCTCCTATTACATACAGACATACACCACCTCCCCTCCTATTACATACAGCCATACACCACCTCCCCCCTATTACATATACACATACACCACCTCCTCTCCTATTACATACAGACATACACCACCTCCCCTCCTATTACATACAGACATACACCACCTCCCCCCTATTACATACAGACATACACCACCTCCCCCCCTATTACATACAGACATACACCACCTCCCCTCCTATTACATGTATACATACACCACCTCCCCTCCTATTACATACAGACATACACCACCTCCCCTCCTATTACATACAGACATACACCACCTCCCCCCTATTACATACAGACATACACCACCTCCCCCCTATTACATACAGACATACACCACCTCCCCCCTATTACATACAGACATACACCACCTCCTCTCCTATTACATACAGACATACACCACCTCCCCTCCTATTACATACAGACATACACCACCTCCCCTCCTGTTACATACAGACATACACCACCTCCCCTCCTATTACATACAGACATACACCACCTCCCCTCCTATTACATACAGAAAACACCACCTCCCCTCCTATTACATACAGACATACACCACCTCCCCTCCTATTACATACAGACATACACCACCTCCCCTCCTATTACATACAGACATACACCACCTCCCCTCCTATTACATACAGACATACACCACCTCCCCTCCTATTACATACAGACATACACCACCTCCCCTCCTATTACATACAGACATACACCACCTCCCCTCCTATTACATACAGACATACACCACCTCCCCTCCTATTACATACAGACATACACCACCTCCCCTCCTATTACATACAGACATACACCACCTCCCCTCCTATTACATACAGACATACACCACCTCCCCTCCTATTACATACAGACATACACCACCTCCCCTCCTATTACATACAGACATACACCACCTCCCCTCCTATTACATACAGACATACACCACCTCCCCTCCTATTACATACAGACATACACCACCTCCCCTCCTATTTGCCCTGTCTTTCCGAAAGAGTGAAAAACCTTGAATATTAACACCCCAATCATGCGATGCATCGAGCCATGTCTCTACTACACCAACAACATCTAACTGTTCCTCTAATATCAGAGCCTCAAGCTCGCCCATTTTGCCTGTGATACTTCTGGCATTTGTGAACATACAATTTAATTTTCCACAGTTATTTATCCGATTTAAAGTAATTTTACTGGCACATATATCCTCACCACTGTACTGTAACTTGTGGATCTCCTTATCCACTGCCTTAGGCCCCCATACACCGCCCACATCACCACCCACCAACATAACCTGCCCCCTCTCTGACCTGTCTACCCCTTCAGTGTCTTCCTTTTCCTCCTCCCCCGATCCTAGTTTAAATACTCCGCCACCCCTGCTAGGATCCTCTCCCCCAGCACAGCAGCCCCCCTTCCACTTAGGTGCAAGTTATCTGCAGAAAACAGCTTGTACCCCAGGGAAAAGTCAGCCCAATGCTCTAGGAACCCAAATCCCTCTGCTCTACACCAGGATCTGAGCCATGCATTTACCTCCCTGAGCTCCCGCTGTCTGCTCTGTGTAGCGCATGGCACAGGTAGGATTCCGGAGAATACTACCTTGGAGGTCCTTTCCTTAAGCTTTGAACCTAGTTCTTTAAAATGATTCTTCAGGCTCCTCCACCTGCCATCTATTCTGTCATTGGTACCAACATGGACCACAACAGCTGGGTCATCCCCAGCCCCTCCCAGTAATTTATCCACCCTTTCCACCACATGCCGAACCCTGGCACCAGGGAGACAGCAAACCATTCGGTTGAGGCGGTCTTGGCGACAAATTATTCTATCCGTCTTCCTGATTATAGAGTCCCCTACAACCACTAGCTGCCTTGGCTTGCCTGCACTCCCATCCACCCTACTACTAGCTGGTCTGCTCCCCCGGCTGTGAGGGAGAGCAGGATCCGCTAGGGCTGCCATTTCTGACACTGACGTCCTGACATCATTGCACAATTTTGCAATTTTGCTTGGATGTTCAGAGTCAGAGTTGGCCTTCCTTTTCTTTGACCCCTTCCTACTCCCTCTAGTTACAGTAACCCAACTACCCACCTGGCCCTGCTGGCTTTCCTCTCCACCCTCCACTTCTACCCCGCTTATTGCTTGCTCAGTGAGCGGCATACTCCTCTCAAGATTGTCAATTGCTCGCAGCCGTGCAATATCTTCCTCCAGATCTCTAACACAAGCTTCCAGTAGAAAAATATGGGCACATCTGTCACAGCGGTATTCACCCTGGAACTCTTGCTCCAGCAGTGTATACATGCGGCAGAGTGTGCACTGGAGCATACCACCAATCTTGCTAGCCATATCCTAGTAACAAAACTGTGATGAGTATATAAATCAAGAGATATAAAATGTAGGTTACTTACAGTTCTGTGGACTTCTCTTTTTCAAACTCTGCTTTTTTCAACTCCACTTATGCTCACAAGCCACTTAGAACCACAAGCCAAAATTGAGTGAGCTCAAAAGTGAGTTGCTAGACCTTAATTTATCAGGTGTGAACACTAATCCCTCCTCCCAATTAGCAGACCAGGCAAAGAAAGGAAAAAAAAAAATCTATTTAAATTGTGACACTAAGAAAAGTGCCTCGCTATTACCTGTATACTCAGTCCACAATCACCCAAACAACAGATTCACTCTTAACACACACAAAACTCCGCTTTTTTCAACTCACTTAAGTTCACTAGCCACTTAGAATCACAAGCCAAAACTGAGCGAGCTGAGTTCTACCATCACCATAGACAGGGGACATCCTCTACACCTAGAGGAGAGGAGGTTCTACCATCACCATAGACAGGGGGCATCCTCTACACCTAGAGGAGAGGAGGTTCTACCATCACCATAGTCAGGGGACATCCTCTACACCTAGAGGAGAGGAGGTTCTACCATCACCATAGACAGGGGGCATCCTCTACACCTAGAGGAGAGGAGGTTCTACCATCACCATAGACAGGGGACATCCTCTACACCTAGAGGAGAGGAGGTTCTACCATCACCATAGACAGGGGGCATCCTCTACACCTAGAGGAGAGGAGGTTCTACCATCACCATAGTCAGGGGACATCCTCTACACCTAGAGGAGAGGAGGTTCTACCATCACCATAGACAGGGGGCATCCTCTACACCTAGAGGAGAGGAGGTTCTACCATCACCATAGACAGGGGGCATCCTCTACACCTAGAGGAGAGGAGGTTCCACCATCACCATAGACAGGAGGCATCCTCTACACCTAGAGGAGAGGCGGATCTACCATCACCATAGACAGGGGGCATCCTCTACACCTAGAGGAGAGGAGGTTCTACCATCACCATAGACAGGGGGCATCCTCTACACCTAGAGGAGAGGAGGTTCCACCATCACCATAGACAGGGGACATCCTCTACACCTAGAGGAGAGGAGGTTCTACCATCACCATAGACAGGGGGCATCCTCTACACCTAGAGGAGAGGAGGTTCTACCATCACCATAGACAGGGGGCATCCTCTACACCTAGAGGGGAGGAGGTTCTACCATCACCATAGACAGGGGACATCCTCTACACCTAGAGGAGAGGAGCTTCTACCATCACCATAGACAGGGGACATCCTCTACACCTACAGGAGAGGAGCTTCTACCATCACCATAGACAGGGGGCATCCTCTACACCTAGAGGAGAGGAGGCTCTACCATCACCATAGACAGGGGGCATCCTCTACACCTAGAGGAGAGGAGGTTCTACCATCACCATAGACAGTGGGCATCCTCTACACCTAGAGGAGAGGAGGTTCTACCATCACCATAGACAGGGGACATCCTCTACACCTAGAGGAGAGGAGGTTCTACCATCACCATAGACAGGGGGCATCCTCTACACCTAGAGGAGAGGAGGTTCTACCATCACCATAGACAGGGGGCATCCTCTACACCTAGAGGAGAGGAGGTTCTACCATCACTATAGACAGGGGGAATCCTCTACACCGAGAGGAGAGGAGGTTCTACCATCACCATAGACAGGGGGCATCCTCTACACCAATAGGAGAGGAGGTTCTACCATCACCATAGACAGGAGGCATCCTCTACACCTAGAGGAGAGGAGGTTCTACCATCACCATAGACAGGGGGCATCCTCTACACCTAGAGGAGAGGAGGTTCTACCATCACCATAGACAGGGGGATCCTCTACACCTAGAGGAGAGGAGGTTCTACCATCACCATAGACAGGGGCATCCTCTACACCTAGAGGAGAGGAGGTTCTACCATCACCATAGACAGGGGGCATCCTCTACACCTAGAGGAGAGGTGGTTCTACCATCACCATAGACAGGGAGACAGGGGACATCCTCTACACCTAGAGGAGAGGAGGTTCTACCATCACCATATACAGGGGGCATCCTCTACACCTAGAGGAGAGGAGGTTCTACCATCACCATAGACAGGGGGCATCCTCTACACCTAGAGGAGAGGAGGTTCTACCATCACCATAGACAGGGGACATCCTCTACACCTAGAGGAGAGGCGGTTCTACCATCACCATAGACAGGGGACATCCTCTACACCTAGAGGAGAGGCGGATCTACCATCACCATAGACAGGGGACATCCTCTACACCTAGAGGAAAGGAAGTTCTACCATCACCATAGACAGGGGGCATCCTCTACACCTAGAGGAGAGGAGGTTCTACCATCACCATAGACAGGGGGCATCCTCTACACCTAGAGGAGAGGAGGTTCTACCATCACCATAGACAGGGGGCATCCTCTACACCTAGAGGAGAGGAGGTTCTACCATCACCATAGACAGGGGGCATCCTCTACACCTAGAGGAGAGGAGGTTCTACCATCACCATAGACAGGGGGCATCCTCTACACCTAGAGAAGAGGAGGTTCTACCATCACCATAGACAGGGGACATCCTCTACACCTAGAGGAGAGGAGGTTCTACCATCACCATAGACAGGGGCATCCTCTACACCTAGAGGAGAGGCGGATCTACCATCACCATAGACAGGGGGCATCCTCTACACCTAGAGGAGAGGTGGTCCTACCATCACCATAGACAGGGGGCATCCTCTACACCTAGAGGAGAGGAGGTTCTACCATCACCATAGACAGGGGACATCCTCTACACCTAGAGGAGAGGAGGTTCTACCATCACCATAGACAGGGGGCATCCTCTACACCTAGAGGAGAGGAGGTTCTACCATCACCATAGACAGGGGGCATCCTCTACACCTAGAGGAGAGGAGGTTCTACCATCACCATAGACAGGGAGCATCCTCTACACCTAGAGGAGAGGAGGTTCTATCATCACCATAGACAGGGGACATCCTCTACACCTAGAGGAGAGGAGGTTCTACCATCACCATAGACAGGGGGCATCACCTACACCTAGAGGAGAGGAGGTTCTACCATCACCATAGACAGGGGAATCCTCTACACCTAGCGGAGAGGAGGTTCTACCATCACCATAGACAGGGGGCATCCTCTACACCTAGAGGAGAGGAGGTTCTACCATCACCATAGACAGGGGGCATCCTCTACACCTAGAGGAGAGGAGGTTCTACCATCACCATAGACAGGGGGCATCCTCTACACCTAGAGGAGAGGAGGTTCTACCATCACCATAGACAGGGGCATCCTCTACACCTAGAGGAGAGGAGGTTCTACCATCACCATAGACAGGGGGCATCCTCTACACCTAGAGGAGAGGAGCTTCTACCATCACCATAGACAGGGGGCATCCTCTACACCTAGAGGAGAGGAGGTTCTACCATCACCATAGACAGGGGGCATCCTCTACACCTAGAGGAGAGGAGGTTCTACCATCACCATAGACAGGGGCATCCTCTACACCTAGAGGAGAGGAGGTTCTACCATCACCATAGACAGGGGGCATCCTCTACACCTAGAGGAGAGGAGGTTCTACCATCACCATAGACAGGGGGCATCCTCTACACCTAGAGGAGAGGAGGTTCTACCATCACCATAGACAGGGGCATCCTCTACACCTAGAGGACAGGAGGCTCTACCATCACCATAGACAGGGGGCATCCTCTACGCCTAGAGGAGAGGAGCTTCTACCATCACCATAGACAGGGGGCATCCTCTACACCTAGAGGAGAGGGGGTTCTACCATCACCATAGACAGGGGGCATCCTCTACACCTAGAAGAGAGGAGGTTCTACCATCACCATAGACAGGGGGCATCCTCTACACCTAGAGGAGAGGAGGTTTTACCATCACTATAGACAGGGGGCATCCTCTACACCTAGAGGAGAGGAGGTTCTACCATCACTATAGACAGGGGGCATCCTCTACACCTAGAGGAGAGGCGATTCTACCATCACCATAGACAGGGGCATCCTCTACACCTAGAGGAGAGGCCGTGCTACCATCACCATAGACAGGGGACATCCTCTACACCTAGAGGAGAGGCTGTACTACTATCACCATAGACAGGGGGCATCCTCTACACCTAGAGGAGAGGAGGTTCTACCATCACCATAGACAGGGGCATCCTCTACACCTAGAGGAGAGGAGGTTTTACCATCACCATAGACAAAGGTTCTTTACTGTAAGAGCAGTGAGACTGTGGAACTCTCTGCCACAGGAGGCTGTTATGGCGGACTCTATGTACATGTGCAGGAGAGGCCTGGATGTCTTTCTAGAGAGCAAAAATATCACGGGTTATGGGGATAAAACATTTATTTAATTCTAAAAGGTTAGACTTGATGGACTGTCACCTTCAGGAAGTCCCCAGTGTCACCAGATCTGGAGAACACAAGATGGTACAGATTCCTCCTCACACCCATCAATCCCCAACTAATCTGCGGAGATGAGGAAATCCTCACAACACAAAGTCACTAACACTGGATCTGTTTTATCTTCTAGTCTGAGGGACAATGGATTCTCTGAGGAGGAGAAGAAAGAAATAGAAAAGCTGCAAAAAAGAAAACCCAATATGAGAATATATTACTGAGGAAACCGAGAGCAGAAGTGTCTACGTGCTGATCCCAGGACATTATGGACAATTCTTCCGCCAGTGTTAGGAGGTTTCCTGGTGAATATCACTGATAAGATGTTATACACAGTGACCCCCACTAATACCAGGTGTATACAGGAAATTTCCCGTGGAGGTGATAAGGGAATACGTCGGCGCCGCGTGGATCCAAAATACTACCAGATTGTAGTGAATATTAAAGCTTGTTCTTTATTACAGTTTAAAAACAAATAAATGAAACATTCATCATTCTGCCACTATGCTGACTGGTACGGAATTTGCATAAAGGTGCATTGGTTTATGCCCTCAGGTGAGCAGCTAAGTTTTATCATATCTATCTGTTTTTACCATAACTACTTCACGAGATCAGCGCACCTGTTTCTCTTTCCTTCCTCTCATCTCATGAAATCTTAACACCTGGTCCAGGTGCTCTAAGAGATGATTTGAAGGTAACCTCAAACTCCATTATCGTTACAGGTGTATACAGGACACATATACAGAACCTCCTGTACCATATATTATACAGGATACAAGGGGTTACACACAGTGACCCCACTAATACCAGGTGTATACAGGACACATATACAGAACCTCCTGTACCATATATTATACAGGATACAAGGGGTTACACACAGTGACCCCACTAATACCAGGTGTATACAGGACACATATACAGAACCTCCTGTATCATATATTATACAGGATACAAGGGGTTACACACAGTGACCCCACTAATACCAGGTGTATACAGGACACATATACAGAACCTCCTGTATCATATATTATACAGGATACAAGGGGTTACACACAGTGACCCCCACTAATACCAGGTGTATACAGGACACATATACAGAACCTCCTGTATCATATATTATACAGGATACAAGGGGTTACACACAGTGACCCCACTAATACCAGGTGCATACAGGACACATATACAGAACCCCCTGTATCATATATTATACAGGATACAAGGGGTTACACACAGTGACCCCACTAATACCAGGTGTATACAGGACACATATACAGAACCCCCTGTATCATATATTATACAGGATACAAGGGGTTACACACAGTGACCCCACTAATACCAGGTGTATACAGGACACATATACAGAACCTCCTGTATCATATATTATACAGGATACAAGGGGTTATACACAGTGACCTCCCACTAATACCAGGTGTATACAGGACACATATACAGAACCTCCTGTACCATATATTATACAGGATACAAGGGGTTACACACAGTGACCCCACTAATACCAGGTGTATACAGGACACATATACAGAACCCCCTGTATCATATATTATACAGGATACAAGGGGTTACACACAGTGACCCCCCACTAATACCAGGTGTATACAGGACACATATACAGAACCTCCTGTATCATATATTATACAGGATACAAGGGGTTACACACAGTGACCCCACTAATACCAGGTGTATACAGGACACATATACAGAACCCCTTGTATCATATATTATACAGGATACAAGGGGTTACACACAGTGACCCCCCACTAATACCAGGTGTATACAGGACACATATACAGAACCTCCTGTATCATATATTATACAGGATACAAGGGGTTACACACAGTGACCCCACTAATACCAGGTGTATACAGGACACATATACAGAACCCCTTGTATCATATATTATACAGGATACAAGGGGTTACACACAGTGACCCCCCACTAATACCAGGTGTATACAGGACACATATACAGAACCTCCTGTATCATATATTATACAGGATACAAGGGGTTACACACAGTGACCCCACTAATACCAGGTGTATACAGGACACATATACAGAACCCCCTGTATCATATATTATACAGGATACAAGGGGTTACACACAGTGACCCCACTAATACCAGGTGTATACAGGACACATATACAGAACCCCCTGTATCATATATTATACAGGATACAAGGGGTTACACACAGTGACCCCACTAATACCAGGTGTATACAGGACACATATACAGAACCTCCTGTATCATATATTATACAGGATACAAGGGGTTACACACAGTGACCCCACTAATACCAGGTGTATACAGGACACATATACAGAACCTCCTGTATCATATATTATACAGGATACAAGGGGTTACACACAGTGACCCCACTAATACCAGGTGTATACAGGACACATATACAGAACCCCCTGTATCATATATTATACAGGATACAAGGGGTTACACACAGTGACCCCACTAATACCAGGTGTATACAGGACACATATACAGAACCTCCTGTATCATATATTATACAGGATACAAGGGGTTACACACAGTGACCCCCACTAATACCAGGTGTATACAGGACACATATACAGAACCCCCTGTATCATATATTATACAGGATACAAGGGTGTTAAGGAGATTGCACTTGTCTCGGACGCCACGTTGCGTCCTCTCAGCCATTTTAAAGACTCAGGATTCATGTCACATAACTTGTCTAGTGATAACTAAAGTTTGGGTGGGGTTTCTATTCAAACAAATTAAGGTAGAAAAAAAAACACAGACTCGCTGGCACCACCTAGGGGAAGGTATTCAGGGGAGCACCTGGGCATTTTGTTTATGTGAAGACAGCCAATGGTTCTACATTCCTTTGTGTGCTTACATCCAATTGTGTTGCATTTCCGGGGTCAAACCACCCAATAGTATTGCCCGCTTGTGTACTTGTACGCCCTATGCAAAGTGCCTAATGATTTTCTATAAAAGTGTCTTAGTGGCAAAAATAAACAGTTTTTGTCTTGAGCTATTCATCAGTAAGGACAGTGTGTCTTTTCTGTGTTACTCTATTCCAGCGCCGGAAACAAAGACTCATATAATTCAAAAATCACCTAGCAATGCTGACAGGGACTGTTAAAGCCTCGTGTATCCAAAGACCCTTCTGGTCATCTTTAACATATTTGGCGCCCTTGAACCAGTGGCTCAGGTGTGGATAGCTGACCACTTAGGCAAGTTTCAAACAAGTCTATTCCTGTCCTATGAATGGAATTGACAGGTGCACCAAGGGTACACAAATTTTATTGTCTACCTTGATATGTCACTTCTGTTTCACTGGCTGGACGGACAGAGTAAGGTTGTCTCTGTGTGTAATATATTCTTATTGTTCACTGTAACCTGGGTTCACTGTGTTGGCAAAGAACCTCTTGTAAGGTGATATGACAGACTTTTGAGAGCTAGCAGTGACCATATATGTTGTAGAAAAAGGTCTGCAGTGCCCCTTGTGGATTGTTGAGGTAGTTGGGTGAGTTTTTGAGATTGTGACTGTTTCTATGACAGTTTTGTTTCTGTAAGTGGTGTATAGAATCTGGAAGTTTGCAGAGACAAACCCTGGCCAGGTTTACGAACCTTTCCTCCGGGATTGGGATCGTCCCCATGATGCGGTAAGGGACCGCAGAGTCTCAGGGACACTGACGGAGATTTTACGGTTGAGCGTTAACTCCTTGGTTTGTGAAGGTCTCTAATTTGTACTTACTGATAGTTAGCGGGGTAGTCTAGAGCTGTAGGTACGGAGGATATCTATAGTCCTTGAACAAAACAGGTATTCCACAGGTCACAATATGGGTAGTGAGCAAAGTAAGATTAGCTGGGCACTGCAGAGCTAATAAAAAAACAACTGACATAGTGTCACACAGGAAAGGTAAAGAGTGGGTGAAAAGAAGTTATGAGGTTTTGAAGTTTTTGGGTATGGTAGATGATATGGTGTGCAGAGGTGGGAGACAGCACTTGATGAAAATGGTGGCACCCAGGCAGAAGGTTGGCTTGATGTAAGTAGGTAGTTGGTTGTGAAAGTATACTATGATGGAAAGGAAAGTGGATGAGGTTGATTACTGGAGACTTAGACCAGTGACTACTGATGGACCAGGAGAGAGTGACAGGAGGAGGAGGAGTGCCCGCTGAAGAGAGAGACGGGTGATAAGGGACATTTCAAAGTTTTTGATGTGGAGAAAGTTGAAGAAAAATAGATTTTATGTATTTTCCTCCCTGGAAAAAGTAAAAAAAATATGGCGTCTAGGATCCGGACTAGCACCCTCTTAGACTCCACCCCCTTAACCCATATCAGCAGAGGTGTGGATAATAATAATAATAATAATAATTCTTTATTTATATAGCGCACACAGATTACGCAGCGCTGCACAAGCATGTCAAATTGGTCCCTGTCCCCAAGGGGCTCACAATCTAAACAACCTAACAGTATGTTTTGAAGTGTGGGAGGAAACCGGAGTACCCGGAGGAAACCCACGCAAACACGGAGAGAACATACAAACTCTTTGCAGATGTTGACCTGGGTGGGATTCGAACCCAGGACCCCAGTGCTGCAAGGCAGATGTGCTACTCACTCAGCCACCGTGCCGCCCAGGGAGTCAGGAGAGACCACTTATTGTGATGCCCCCAGTTTCTCCCCAGACCATGTCACTAGTCACACCCCTGTACCTGGTGGTTAGAGAAGATGACACGCCCTACCAATCTTCAGTGGCGGCCATCTTAGAACAGTTTATTTTCTCTGAAGTTAATTACCTATGACTGTACTCTGTCGGCAGCCATAAAGGCTGATTGAGGACAATAGTTGTAGAAAATAACTGGTTTTTGTTGTAGTTAAGCAGCTGAGCACCTTGGAGAATCTTGATAGATGTCTGGAATAAAAGCCGGCGAAGGTGAATATTTTCACTAATTCTAGATTTCTGCTAAGAGGATTCTTGTAGTGGGAAGTTGTTTGTTTTATTAAGGTCCCGATAAAACTTATTTGATTCTGATGATTAAAAGAAAAAAATCCTGTGGCTTAGAAGTGATTTTTACAGCATCTCCTGTACGTTGAAAATGGAGATGGCGGGGGCTCCAAATCCGGGCTCTTTTGGATTGGAATGCTGTGTCTGTGTTATGCTCGGTGCACAGTGTGTGACCTTGGAGAGAATTCTGCTTGAGATTGATAAGACGGTTCAGATTTCTCTGTGTCCTCCATGAACTGACTAAGCAAGGACAGAGCCCCCAACTCTATGACATTGGTGTTTAGTCAAAAAGGAAACAAAACACTTCATTTAAGTGTCCCTGGCTTTTGTTGAGACACTGCAGTCTGGCCAGAACTTTATAGGTAGCGCAGAACGCTGGGCTAGAGATAGTTATGGGAGAATCCCATGTGTGTAGATGAGATAAAGCAGATACCTGAACAGTTATAATAGTTCCACTGGTTACAGCTTTTGGACACATGGGGTATGACCTGACCGTGTAGTGTACATCTAATGCACTTGCCAGCTGTTTTGTAATGGGTTATTACCAAAGGTGTTAACAGACTAGAGACTTCTCAGCCAGACTGGTGTACAGAGGGACTGATAAAACTGTGACAGAAAGCCAGTGGGAACAGAGACCAGGATCAGCAGTTTCACAGACCATTGCCAAAGTGAGACAGAGAAGTTCCGTTCCCGTGAGAGAGTTGGGAATGTTACAACTGCGGGGAGGAGACATTACCAAAGTGACTGAAGTGAGTGGCCACATCCTAGGAAACGGAGACGCCCCCAACAGAGCAGGACTAGGGCAGGGGGTGGTAACGGACGAGGACGTCGGCAAGCACAACCTCCCCAAGACAGAGTTAGTTCCTTTTGTTGTTCCCAGTCAAGAGAAAGACCCAGAAAGAACAGCCGGATACATGTAGGATGGTTCATGACCTCTGAGCTGACAATGAGTGTACTGACGCTCAGTGGTTCCTAATCCACACACCTCACTGGCAGCAGTCCCCGAGAATGCCATATTCTTCACTGTTATTTGATTTGGCAAATGTTTTCCTCTCTTTGCCCCTACATGAAGATTGCCTGCACCTATTGCCTTTACCAGTTCAGTATTCCAGTACATATGGTGCAGATTCCCACAAGGAGGAGGGGGGGGCAAACTCCATACCCCACGGTCCTACAGGGAGTAGACCTGCAGACTAGGCCCCTTAATGGGTGATGTTCTGTTAAATATTATTGATGAACAATATTCTAATTTGGGTGTGAAAATGTACTCGGAAGAGTTGATCAAGCACAACATGGTCAATGAGATACAAATGTGAGGATTAAAATACAAATGGTGAGTAAGTGTGTAATAATCATGAGTGTAAGATCAGGACCATATATGGCCAGTACTTGAGTTGTATGGACATTCTTGATGTATACGTAAAATACAATGGAAGGAAACAACCCCCAACCACATCCATATGGCTTTACTATATAATGGTCTCTGTGTTAGCTGGTCATAAAGGAATGTTACCATATATGGTTATGGACAAGGCCAATGGATGAGTTTGGCTCATAATGTAACTCTATAGGACTGTAGTCTTTATAAGTGACTGTCCAAGGGGGATGGAACATTGAGCATATCACACACACCAAGCTCGCTCTCACACGCTGACATATGGAGGAGATTTAAGGACACAAGATGGAGATGAAGAAGGAGGAAGAAAGACCAACACAAGATGAAGAAACCTTCACCTGAACATAATTTCATGGGCTGACTGTAACACATGACTAATAATCTGCACAAGTTTTCTGTATTCTGCAACCTGGACGACGGCAATAAACGTAACTTTTTATAATAATTACTTTTAGTCCTTCTATTTTTAGAAGAACATATTAAAGGACACGGGAAAGATTTAATATTCAATACGATATTTTATTACATGTTCTTTTACAGTATGTGGATGACATTATGTTATACTGTTTTGTGCCTCCATTTTACAGGTTTGCCAGGATGCATCTATTGACCTTATGTGTTTTCTGTTCCAGAAGGGTTGCAAAGCTTCCAGAGATAATCTCCAGTACTGCCAGGAGAAGGTGGTCTTCCTAGGCCGCAGCCACAGGCAGATACCTGACAGAGGGAAGAAAGCTGGCAGTCCAGAATATGCCCCTGCCCTGAGGCCCTAAGCCTCTTCACATGATTCTAGGACTGGCCAGCTCCTGCAGCCTGGGATAAGGTCTGCTGCCCCCAGCCTGATGTTGCCCCTTGATGACTGCATTGCCTCTTCCCCATTTGCCCTTAGTCAGGAGCCAATTGATGCATTCCACAGCCATAAGGTGGCAAATCCTGTCTGCCCCAACCCTAGGCATATCCTATTGAACCAAACCTTTTATTTTGCATCTAGGCCACAGGTGTCTTAGCCCAGGAACGTGGTGGCCTCCCCAGTGGCCCACTATTAAACCCGGTTACACTCGTGAGGGGAGCCCCTCATGTGTCAGTAGCTGCGGTCACCAATCTGCTCAGCAAGGCCAGCGAGTTGATCCTAGATCACTCAATTACTGTGTAAACCCCACATGACTTGCACAGTGGGGGTCATTTACTAAGGGCCCGATTTGCGGTTTCCCAACGTGTTACCCGAATATTTCCGATTTGCGCCGATTTCCCCTGAATTGGCGCATGTGATCGGATTGTGTCACATCGGCGCTGGCATGCAAGCGACGGTAATCGGGGGGCGTGGCCGAACGAAAACCCGACGGGCTGACCCTGTACCTGACCACGTGACTGTCTCCTTCTAAGGTACCTCAACCTCCGCTGCAACCGTGGGCTAGTCGCACCGGCGGAGCAACCTGGTGGTACCCCATCCCGCTTTGCGGCGGGCTCTGGTGAAGAACAGGTGCCACTTAGATTCTGGTTCTAGGTGTCAGCTAGTGCCACCTCCTGCGGTGGTCCAGAGGATCCACTGAACCTGCACCCTTACAGGCGTCCATTGCTCATCTAGTTAGAGAATTTGCCTTCCACTGCTATATCAGAGAAGGTAAGTCTATCTTGGCTGCGGTTCTACCCCCCCCCCTCACCCTCATTATCTGCAGCAGCTGCATTTCTATCTGATTATGGGTATGTTTGTATGTATGTGTAAACTGTGCATGATGTGTGTCTGTGTGTTATATGCAAGTGGTAGTATATGTGTATTCTAGTGTATGGTGTGTGTTTATGCATGAGATAAATTGATCACACGCATAAACACACATCATAAATACACATATAGTACCACCAGATACACTTGCAACACCCCTGCCAATGTATAAGCAAGGTGGTAGTTGCGAATAGCGCCCTCTCCATGTCAGGATCTATCTGATGAGCCTGCGCAACTCACCCAGAAGATAATGCTAGAAAAGGCAACAGTTAAATGGGTGTAAGTAATTATCCAATTATGTAGCTTTATTGTGATTGGAAAGGTGCTACCACCTGACCAGGGGGAGTATAAAACCCCTGTGCAGTGGGAGCACATGGTCTTATTATGTTCTAATCCCAAGGAGACAGAGTGTGTAGCACACCTTCAGTACTGCCATGGACACTAATCCCCGGAGCTGAGTCAGGAGACTCTAACCCAGAGCTGTAGCTTCCACAGTTTGGACACAGCTCCATCTCAATTCTCCCAGCCTGCATCTACTATCAGGCTGTGTGCACCATTCCTACGGACCACTCTGTGACCACTCCAGTAACCAGAATCCGATGTTAATCGAGTTTGGCTGTTGCCTGCTGTTTGAGGTTCAATAAAGAACTGTAAGTTGATTTGCACAATGTTGCCTCCGTCTGATCCCTGGATACGGCTGTCTACCACCACGGGCTTCCCCATCCATTACCCAGGGACTCATTCTACAGATACTCAGGGGTTGCCCCCAGGAGAAACAAGTACTTCAGCCTCTCCCTCCATATTTCTTGCACACACCACCTGCTGGAGTGCTGCCAGGCTGTAGGATAGTCCTCCAGTCCCCATACCAAGCACCGTGACATCAATGTGCCCTAGGCCGCAATCGCCAGCCACTCCGGTATTCTGGGCCCCGGCTGCCTCCAGGCCCCAAGAAAAGGCTATGTCCCGGTGGGGGATGTTGCACACATATACATAAACATATGCATATAACACACAGACACACCTCATGCACTTACAGCTTACTCATTCATACACATATGTGTAATATATGTGTGCAACACCCCTGCCAATGCATGGGTATGCTGGTAGTTGCAAATAGCGCCCTTTCCAGGTCAGGAGCTGCACAACGTTGCCTCCGTCTGTTCCCTGGATACAGCTGTTACCACCATGGGCTTCCCCTCCATTACGCAGGGACTTATCTTACAGAGACTCAGGGGTTGCCCCAGGGAGAACCAGTATATCAGCCTCTCCCTCTATTGCCAGCCACTCCGGTATTCTGCTGCCTCCAGGCCCCAAGAAAGGGCTAGGCCCCGGTGGGGGATGTTGCATATGTATCACACACATGTTTATGTGTAATATCATGTACAAAAAAAAAATTTCTCAATTTTGCCGCTAATCTTCTGGCATCAATAACTTTTTCATACTTCGGTGTCATTTTTGCATGATGAGGTTTTCAATGCTTCTATTGAAGCATAGGGGCACCGTTACTATATTGGCAACTGTGAGGGGAATGTTACTATATTTGTTACTGTGGGGACATAATAGTGATCTGTAGAGTAACAACTGAACAGTATTAAGATAGAGGAGATGATGATGAAGTGAGCAACCTAAAGTTGATGGGGCACATTTACTTACCCAACCCGTCGCGATCTCCGAGGTGCATTGTTCAACGAGGATTCGGAGCTGCTGCGATTCTCTAAGATCATGCGTCCAATTTCCTGCATGTATCGCTTCCCCAGTCAGGTCTGCCGGAGTTCACCATCTTCTTCCCGATGCATGCAAGTGCATGGCTTGCGACACCATTTTGAATGTTAAATCCTGCGTCCTAATCAGTTGGATTGTCCATCGGCCCGCACCCCAATTTGTGGCATGAAAGTAGGCGCGTTTGCAAGGAGGGGCACAAGTCAGAGAGCACTAGAGTTTGTAGGTCTCCTCTACACACTGCTGGACAGAGTGCCTCAAACTCTAGAGCTCTACACACACAATAAGGTCTTGATCCGAGGGGAAAGGGAATAGCAGTGCTGACTATGAATTTGATTTATTAGGAGAGGTGAGTAGAGATGTCATTAAATCCATGTCATGTATATGTGTCAGATATTAGTAGAATCTTCAAAAGTGTAGCAAAACCTAGACCCTGATGATCTAAGCACATTGTCAGCACACAGCATCTAATAGCACAGAGGGATCATGAAGTGTCTGCGCAGCTAGAGCCTGCCCAGTTTTACACCGACCATCACTAAGTGATAGCAATAAAATTGCAAAGTAAGGGGTTAAAATAATCTTTATTTAATAAACAACACTAGGGGGTTAACATTTGAGAATGTTCTTTTATAGGAAAACCCTTTCCCGAACCTTGACGTAGAATCACATCTTGGCGATCCCGGCAGTATGCGGTAGCTGGGATCCTGCAGTAACAATCGAGATCACGACTAACACGATCCCGGCTGTTTAACCCTATAGACGCCACGGTCAAAGTGACTGCGGCGTCAATAGTGCACCGACATGACAATTGGGACCCTTTCTGCAGGGTACGAAGGTGCCAATCGTTGCCAGGTCAACCCTGAGGTCCGATAAGGACCCCAGGGCTGCCTATAGTAGCAGCCTTCTAGGATCGTGCTGAATGCATAGGCTGATTAAGTAATATGCTGCAATACATTAGTATTGCAGTATATTACAATGAACAAGTCATCAAATGATCATTTGTTCATATCCCACCCTGGGACAAAACAGTAAAAAAAAAAAAAAAAAAAAAGTGCAATTAAAAAAACCCTATTAAAAAAAAGAATAAAAGTCCCCTGAAGTGAAAATCACCAAAAAACACAACATATTGGGTATCACCATGTCCGTAACAACCTGTACAATAAAATAGTCACTGAACCCGTACAGTGAACAACGCAAAAAACGCACAAAAATGATGAAATTTTCTCAAAATATTTGTTCTAGAATCTGCAAAACAAATTAACCATAAAAAACCATATAAATGGGGGATCGCCGTAACAGTGATGACCCATAGAATAAAGATAACACATTATTTTTATGGGGAAAAAAAAATGCTAAAAACCATAAACAAGAATTAATGATTTTTTTAACCACCACCTTAGTGAGTGAGTTAAAATCTGATTATTCGCTATTGGAAGCCCGGAAATGATACATGAAAAGTGGATCTCATCCACAAAAAAAAATAAAAAATCCCCCACATGTCCAAATTACAAAAAAAATATAAACATTTTATAGCCTGTAAGATGTGACATTGCAGATCTGCTCTGAATGGCTAGTTCTGTTCTATGCCCGGCCGTGAGCCCATACAGCAGTCACCACCATATATGGGGCATCCTCAGACTCGGGAGACATTGGGTATAAAACTTTGTGGAGTTTTTTTGTCATTTAATACTTTGTGAAGGTTTCATTTTTGGCCAAAATTAATGTATTGTCTAAAAAAAAAAAAAACAATGACAGCTTGTAAATTAATCCTCCATCTTATTTTAACCCTTGTGAAACATCTAAAGGGTTAACACACTTCTTAAAGGAAACCTACCATTTCAGATCGTCGGTGTAAGCTGTAAGTACCGAGCATCAGCTCAGGGTGTGCTGGTGCCGGTGCTTAGTTTCGTTAGTGTTATAAACCGCGGTTTTAACACTTTTTAAACTTTATAGCAGAAACTGCTTCGGGGCTGCGTGCGCACGATCGTGCGCGCACCTACATGGGAAATGCCGCAGGCGTTGCGCGCTCACGGTTGCGCGCAGCGCCGAAGCGGCTTCTGCTATAAAGTTTAAAAAGTGTTAAAACCACGGTTTATAACACTAACAAAACTAAGCACCGGCACCAGCTCATCCTGAGCTGGTGCTCGGTGTTTACAGCTTACACCGACGATCTGAAATGGTAGGTTTCCTTTAAAGGGCACCTTCGGCTGCGCGGCCGGAACTACTGCGCATGCGCAGTAGCCGGGGGACTCGGACTCGCAGCTACCAGGAGCTGCGCGCCGAAGATTTCCTGGTAGGCGGAGTAACGCGGCTACTGGGGCGTGGAGTAGCCGCGACTAGTAGCCTAATGTCCGACTACTTTTGTAAAAGACACCCGGGACGTGAGGATTAGCCCAAAAAAGGGCTATCCTCACGTCCCATCCATCCACCTACTACCTTTATAGGTAGAATCGGGGTGGTAGGTTCCCTTTAAAGTTTATTTTTCACACATTGCAGGGTGCAGTTTCTAAAATTGTATAAATTAAGGGGTTTTACTGCTTTTTAGGCCTCTCAAAGTCACTTAAAGCTGAGCAGGGGCCTCAAAATAAGGATTTCAGCGATTTTCAGAAAAATTGCACCCAAAACTCTGGATGTCCTAACAACCTAGAAAAGAGAGAGGAGGCATAAAACCCTGAGCCGATATACAGCAGACATTCGGGAAATGTTAGCTGTAAAGTTACTGGGGTGCTATCACTATCTGCCTGAAAAGCAGAACATTTTGAACTTTGAAAATGAATAATTTTTAGAAAATTTCCTTTTTTTATCATAACTAAACATAAAAGATATCATCAAAATGTTTCTATTACTTTGAAGTACAATGAGTGACGAGAAAACAATCTCAAAATCCCCGGGATATGTTATAGCGTTACAAAAGGTAGAACCTCCTATAATGGAATACAAAAAAATGGGACCGGCACTGCACAAAATGAGGTCAGGTAAAGGGTCTAAAGGTCAATGCAGTTAAAGATAGCTTAACCCCTTCCCGACATTTGACGTAATAGTACTGCATGGCGGGAGGTGCGTTCCCGCAAAATGCAGTATTATTACGTCAAGCTTCTGGCGCCGGCTCCTGAACGGAGCCGGCGCCAGAAGCTGCGGGTGTCGGCTATATATTATAGCCAACACCTGCCTCTAACACGCGCGATCGGAGATTTCTCCGATCGCGGGTGTTAACCCCTAACACGCCGCGGTCGCGCTGACCGCGGCGTGTCAGAGGCATTTAAATGTAATGTGAGGGGAATCGGACCCCCCCGCGGCGCTTACCGGGGGGGTCCGCTGCTCCGATCGCAGCCCCGGGACTGCCGGTGCCCGGGGCTGCGAGATCTTCATCCGGAAGCCGGGTCCTGCCTTCTGGCAGGACCCGGCTGTAAGACACTGGGCATGCGCAGCATGCTCAGTGTCTTACATTACACAGTGCAATACATCTGTATTGCACTGTGTAACCTGTAAAATAGCTTGAACAAGTGATCAGAAGATCACTTGTTCAAGCTTAGATGTCATTAACTGTAAAAAAAAGTTAAAACAATAAATAAAGGTTTTTTAAAATAAAAATAAATAATAAAAGAAAGTGAAAGTCCCCCCAAACACCACATTTCCCTTTACACAAGTAATAAAGTATAAAATACACTAAATCACAAAAAACCCCACTTATTTGGTATCGCCGTGTCCGTAACAATCTGTACAATAAATCCTAATCATAATTGGACCCTTTAGGTGAACGTGGTAAAAAAAAAACCCCAAAAACTTGCCAAAAATTAAAACTTTTTATCAAATTGCTTTACAAAAAATGTTCTAAAAAGTGATCCGAAAAAGTTACAAGCGCCAAAATGATACCACTGAAAAGAACAACTTGTCACGCAAAAAATAAGCTCACAACCAGCTCCGTCAACCAAAAAATACTATAGTTATGCCACTATAAAGATGGCAATACTAAAACAAATGCAATTTTTTCTATTCTAGTTTTCCTTCAATAAAATTGGACAAATAAAAATAAAACTATATAAATGAGGTATCACCGTAATCGTAGTGATCCGTAGAATAAAGATAATATATTATTGTTATGCTACAGCGAACACCCCCCCAAAAAATGCTAAAAATCCAAAATAAGAATTGATGATTTTATTTTCCTCCACACGAAAAAAGTTAATAAAATTGCTTTGATAAGCTAAAAACCCACTAAAATAAAGTTTTTTTTTACAGTGTATCGCGTCTCGCAAAAAATAAGCCCTTATTTGTCTAAATTGCTTAAAAAATAAAGATTGTATAGCCTATTCCCAACGCGCGTTGTAATAGAACGGTGCGGCGGGTAGTGACTTGCCAACACCGGTCAGACACAGTGATCGGGGTAAGACTGCGGCTGTTCCTGACAGCCATCCATCCTGCCCCATGGACCAGAAGGGTTACGTCCCCCCCACACACCCCCAGTTTATTATCGCTGCTATTGGCTCATCAATTCAGACGAGCCAATAGCAGCGAATTTACTTATGACGTCAGTAATACCGATCACCATGTCTGTAGACACGGTGATCGGGGCAGGGTGGTGGCTGTTCCTGACAGCCACCGATTTTACCTTGTGGTTCAGAGGGGTTTTGTTGCCCCCCTCTGTCCATGTTTGCCGCTATTGGCTGGTCGATTTGGTCCAGCCAAAAGCAGCAATATTCGTCACAATGGGCATTGCTAGGGTGAATAAGAGCAACACTTGGCGATAATTTCCCTACGAAAAACGAAGATATGGTACAAAAGCGCTGGCCGTGCACATTGTACAGATTATGCTGTACAACTCTTACGAGCTGTTCCAATGTGCATGTCCTGCCGTATCATTTCTCCGTTTTCAAGAGGAAGATATTAGGAAACTAATATTGGGACAAGAAGGACGGGGCCCCTGTACCTCTGGTTTAGATGTTCCTGTATTTTGTCAGGGCAGCATTTTCACGGTAAATTCTGCTGCTTCTAAAGGAAGGACTCAGAAAAGAGTTTGTTCCAAAAGAGGAGTTAGGATGGACACTATATACTAAGGATGGACACTATATACTAAGGATGGACACTATATACTACTAAGAGACCTGCGACAACTCCAGAGTGACAAAAGTTTAGTTGGTCCCCTGGTCTATTCTACCTCCTTATACGCAACACATTCACAATTCACGCCCAACCTGTTGTGAATTCAGTAAAATGAATAATTTAACAACTGTTAGGTCCCGTTGCTCCCTATACCCCTCCATTATTTCATAAGGGGCGCCACATAACGGGCACTGAACGTTCCAGAAATAATTGCAATTTCCATCTTGGACTCCATCGCACATCGTATTTGGAAACCACCTGTATGTTCAAATGCTCATTTCACGACGTGTATTACACTACACCACATATTACACCTTGCTAAATTCCCCAAGGGGTGTACATTCAACAATTAGGGTCACTTTTCGGGTTTTCCTCTGTTTTGGTACCACTACGGCTCTCCAAATGTATCCTGACACATGTGAAGGATTTCTTGCAAATTTGGCCTCTAAAAGACAAACATCCCTCTTTTCCTCTACTGTGCGCCCATAAAGCATTTTATATGCACATGTGGGGTACTTCTACACTCAGGAGAAATAGTTTTACACCTTTTTTGGGGTTATTTAATATATTATCCCTTGTGGCTTACAAAAATTAGGAGTAAAGTGACATTTATAGGAAAATTTTCACCTTTTTAATGTTTAGGGCCTAATTGGATCATTCACCTGTAGGGTCAAATACATATATTACACATTGCAAAATTCTCTAAGGGGTGTGCGTTCAAAAATTAGGGTCACTTTTCGGATTCTTATCTGTTTTATACCACTAGGGTTCTCCAAATGCATGTCAAACATTTCTGTCAAATTTGGCTTCTAAAAGGCAAACATTCCCCTTCCCTTTTACTGTGCGCCCATACAACATTTTATATACACATGTGAGGTACTTCTACACTCGAGAGAAATAGGTTTACACATTTTGAGGGGTTATTACATTTTTTTTATCCCTTGTGGCTATAAAAAATTAGGGGTACAATGACCTTTATAAGAAAATGTTCACCTTTGTCCTATTTAAGCCCTAATTAAATCAAACACCTATATGGACAAATACTCATATTACACCTTACTAAATTCTCTAAGGGGTGTGCTTTCCAAAATGGTGACACTTGTTGGGGTTCCCCTCTGTTTTGGTACCACTACGGCTCTCCAAATGCATCCTGACACATGTAATGGATGATTGTCAAATCTGGCTTCTAAAAGGCCAAAGCCCCTCCTTCCCTTCTGAGCCCTACTGTGTACCCATACAACACTTTATATGCAAAAGTGGTGCAGTTCTGTGCTTAGGAGAAATAGTTTTACACATTTATGGGAGTTGTTTCATCTTTTATCCCTTGTGGCTTACAAAAATTTGGGGTAAAAGTGACTTTTTTGAGAATATTTTCACCTTTTTTCCCTTTTGGGGCCTAATTGAATCAAACACCTGTTGGGGCAAATACACAAATTACACCTTGCTAAACTCTCCAAGGGGTGTACTTTCCAGAATGGTGTCTCTTGTTGGGGCTTTCCTCTGTTTTGGTACCATTAGGGCTCTCCAAATTCATCCTGACACATGAAAACTTTTTCAGCCATATTTGCCCTGCAAAAACGAAACAACGCTCTTTCCATTCCAAGTGCCCCCCTGTGCCCGTACAGCAGGGTACAGTGACAAAATGGGCATTGGCATGCTCAGGAGGAATTGCCCTAAACATGGTAAAATGCATTTTCCTTTTTAACCCATTGTGAAGGTGCAAATTTTAGTGTTCAATGAATCTATTGTAAGATAAAATTACATTTCTGTAATTTCACTTTCATTTATCTTTCACCCTCATGAAACGCTCAAAGGGTTAACAAAATTCCCAAAGGTTGTTATGAATATTTTGAGGGGTGTAGTTTCTAAAATGGTGTCATTTGTGGGGGTTTTCTATCATGTAGGCCTTATAAAGTCACTTCTAACTAAACTGACCCTCCAAAAGTAGGTTTTGATGATTTTCGTGAAAATCTGAAAAATTGCACCTAAAGTTATAAGCCTCCTAACATCCTAAATAAAGGAAAAGATGTTTGAAAAATGATGCCAAGTTAAAGCAGACATATGGAAAATGTTAGTTATCAAGTTATTTTAGTGATATGACTAACTTTCCAAAAAGTAGAAAATTTTGAATTTTGAAAACATTGTTTTTCTCAAAATTTTTGGCAAATTTCCATTTATTTCATAAATAAATACTAAACATATTGATTAAATTTCTCAACCAACATGAAGTACAATGTGTCACGAAAAAACAATCTCAAAATCAACTGGATATGTTAAAGCGTTCCAAAGTTATAACCACTTAAATAGACACATGTCAGATTTTAAAAAATGGGCCGTGTCAGGAAGGTGAAAAGTGGCTTCAGCGTTAAGGGGTTAAACCACAAGAAGAAGAAAGGATACATGCCAAGTGACCAAGACAATACATTCTTTATTCATATATCAAAAAAACACCACACACAAAAAGAGAGAATAAAAACCATTAAAAAAAAATGTGAACAATCACAGAATAATCTACCACAGGAAAACCCGACATGTGATAGTGTTAGTGATCCTGGGACCACCAGCTCCCCCTGGAGACTAAAGCCTTATGTAATACAAAAAGAGATACAACAATATTATCCTGTAAGGGATTACACATTGGGCTAGGGAGAATGCGGTACCAAAATATAATGTAAGCGGATTGCAAAAAAGTCACAAAAAAGGGGGGTATTTTTTGTATAGAGCATGAGGGTATGCAAGCAAAAGTCAATAAATAGATGGTACCACACTGCGCACCTAAATCAAGAGATAAGCAAGTATTACCTGTGTGGCAAACATACACACAAGAGGGAGCTGGGGATGACCACCCCACACGTATCACCACCTGCTGTGGCTTCCCCAGGGGTATCTGTATGGTGTGGTGCGTCCATTTATAAAGGAAGATCCCATGTGTTGGTAGTGAGCTAAATTAGCTCAGCATCAAGCACTCAATGTGGTGCAACAGAGAAATGTGTCCCCGTGTTCTCAATGTGGTGCAACAGAGAAATGTGTCCCCGTGTTCTCAATGTGGTGCAACAGAGAAATGTGTCCCCGTGTTCTCAATGTGGTGCAACAGAGAAATGTGTCCCCGTGTTCTCAATGTGGTGCAACAGAGAAATGTGTCCCCGTGTTCTAAAGAGTAAATAAGCCAGAAACTGGTACACTAAATGCATGCACAAAACAGGGGATGGCATAAAAACCTACAATGCAAATAAATAGATTACAAAAGTGCTATCTATAAAAATGTTCAGATCAAATGTATAAAAAAAAGCACAAAATTGTATAGAGTATACATGAGAAAATCTACATGCAAAAAAGGGGGGAATGTACATAGAAAGGTTGTACAGTGAAAATAGTGTAAGATAACAATATAAAAATCAGTGTATGTGACACAATATTGTATAAAAAAGAAATAAATGAATATTAAATAGTGAACTAACCTATAGCATGTAATATACTTAAAATACTATAGAACATATAATCTATCACCCCACCAATCAACACATACATACTATCATGGGCCCATGCATCATACATTCAACCAAACAACCACCATATGCAGAATGAATCTGCATATTAGAGATAAACAACATTGGGGATCATTTACTAAGGGCCCGATTCGCGGTTTCCCGACGTGTTACCCGAATATTTCGATTTGCGCCGATTTTCCCTGAATTGCCCCGGGATTTTGGCGCACACGATCGGATTGTGGCACATCGGCGTCGGCATGCACGTGACGGAAATCGGGGGGTGTGGACGAACGAAAACCGACGGATTCAGAAAAACCGCCGCATTTAAAAAAAAAACGTGCCTCGAAAATTGCACTTACCTTCACTCAGCCCGTTGTATTCCAGTGCTTTGCGATGCTCTTCAGCGCAGCAGCGACACCTGGTGGACGTTGGAGGAACTGCCCTAGTGAATCCCAGCCGGACCCTAATCCAGCGCAGAGAACGCGCCGCTGGATCGCAAATGGACCGGGTAAGTAAATCTGCCCCATTATGTGTGATTAGATGATGTCAATATAAACTAAGTGAGTGGTTGCATGGACTACGTGCCCATAAAGTGCAAGTGCAACAATTTAAATGCTAAATTGTACTACAGTGAAGTAAAATGGATGGATGGGGGCGAAATAGTCAATGCCAGGTAGGATACCCACCCATGGAATGATGCTCATAGGGATCAACGGAATATAAAAAGCGGACGAGACATTCAAGAACATTATTCAAATCAAAGATATGTATGGATACTTATAGTATATACGGTATCAATAAAAAGGTATATCTGAGTCCAGAGTGCCACGGAGGGCCAGCAGGAGAGGGAGAGAGTCCACAACAGAACGACTATGGTGGTCGTGAGCAAGTAGAGCCTGGTGGATTCCGTGGTAAACTAAGCAAACTGATGGGATGAATCCATTTCTGGGATGGCTGTTCAGGAATGTATCAAATAGGTGGGTGTCCAGAAGAATTTTGGAGGAATCTAAGAATGAGCTCCCTCTTGTGTGTATGATTTAGGTGCGCAGTGTGGTACTATCTATTTATTTACTTTTGCATGTATACTCTCATGCTCTATACAAAAAATACCCCCCTTTTTTGTGACTTTTTTGCAATGCGCTTACATTATATATTGGTACCGCATTTTCCCTAGCCCAATGTGTAATCCCTTATAGGATAATATTGTTGTATCTTTTTGTGTTACATAAGGCTTTAGTCTCCAGGGGGAGCTGCTGGTCCCAGGATCACTAACACTATCACATGTTGGGTTTTCCTGTGGTAGATTATTCTGTGATTGTTCACTTTTTTTTTAATGGTTTTTATTCTCTCTTTTTGTGTTGTGTTTTTTTGATATATGAATAAAGAATGTATTGTCTTGGTCACTTGGCATGTATCCTTTCTTCTTCTTGTGGTAGAACCTCCTATAATGACACAGGGCAGATTTTAAAAATCAGGCCTTGTCCTAAAGGTCTAAAATGGCTTGGACCTGAAGGGGTTAATAAACCTTTTTTTGTATTTATTGTTTAGTAAATGGGCTTCCTATGTCTATATATAAATCAATACAATTAATTAAATAATTTTAGGTACAAAAAGGTTGATATAAAGAGAACCTGCCATGCACATCAACCCACTCAAAATAAATACTTCATTAAAAACCCTAAAAAAAACCCTATTGCCCTTATCCCTAAATGGTTCCCTTTCATAATTGCAATATTAAAAAAATCTGTATGTAAACTTATATGTAACTCACCTGATGTGAGTGCAATGATATTGATGGGGTCTTATGTAGATTAGTGATGTGTCGTTCGCGAATGAGCCGGCTCACTTAAGCCCGCCCTAAACCAGCTCACCACCGCCCTTTAACCCGATACAATCGTGTTAAAAGTGGAGTGGCGTGGGGTGATTGACTGGCATGCGGCTCCCTATTATACATGTAAAAGGGAGCCGTTCAGAAGCCAGATGAGCCGGCTCTTCTTAGTGAGTGAAGCCAGATCACTAAGAAGAGCCGGAATTCCCATCGCTATTGCAGATGTGTCACAGAGTGACAGGTGTCAATGCTAGGACATGCTACTGTATGTAACTAGTACTTAGGGACCGCCTGCCAACATTTAACTACAGACTTATACAGCTCCCTTTACTTTCACCTTCAGGTGCAGTAGGAAGTTGTTTACAACTTGCTGGAATGTTGATAGAGAGAGACAGACACTCCAGCAGAAAGGTGGGGACTGAGAGAGCTGGCTATGTGAAGAGTCAACCTCAAGCTGCCTTTAGGAATTGTTTTTAGGGAGTCACACGTCTCTCTCATTCATGAGGGGGCTGGGTAAGCAGTGTCAGGGTCAGTGAGGAGGTGGGGTATACAGACTGTATACTGCAGCTCTCTGCCTCCATCACTGGGACAAGGGAATCAATAAAAGTTGGCTCTAATCCCATGGAACAGGTATAAAGACATCTAACGTGTACTGTGTGTGGCTACCACGGGGTTCCCTGGTGACAGATTCTCTTTAACCGGTTAAGGACCGGGCCCTTTCCCGTTTTTTCATTTCCATTTTTCACTCCCCACCTTCAAAAATCTATAACTTTTTTATTTTTACACGTAAAAAGCTATGTGACGGCTCATTTTTTGCGTAACATAGTGCACTTCATAGTGATGGTATTAAATATTCCATGCCATGTGCTGGGAAGCGGGAAAAAAATTCCAAATGCAGTGAAAATGGTGAAAAAACGCATTTGTGTCATATTCTTGTGGGCTTGGATATTACGGATTTCACTTCACGCCACAAATGACGCATCTAATTTATTCTTTGGGTCAGTACGATTACAGGGATACCAAATTTGTATAGGTTTTATAATGTTTGCATACATTTACAAAAATTAAAACCTCATGAACAAAAATGTTTTTTTTATTTTGCCGTCTTCTTGTGCTTATAACTTTTTCATACTTTGGTGTATGGAGTTGAGGGTGGTGTCATCTTTTGCGACTTTTGATGATGTTTTCAATGATATTATTTTTAGGACTGTACGACCTTTTGATCACTTTTTATAGAATTTTTAATTTTTTTTTAAATGGCAAAAAAGTGCCATTTTCGACTTTGGGCGCTATTTTCCGTTACGGGGTTAAACGCAGTGAAAAAACGTTATTATATTTTGATAGATCGGGCATTTTCGGACGCGGCGATACCTAATTTGTTTATGATTTTTACTGTTTATTTATATTTATATCAGTTCTAGGGAAAGGGGGTGATTTGAATTTTTAGGTTTTTTTATTATAATTTTTTCTAACTTTTTTTTAACTTTTATTTTTACTATTTTTCAGACTCCCTAGGGTACTTTAACCCTAGGTTGTCTGATCGATCCTACCATATACTGCCATACTACAGTATGGCAGTATATGGGGATTTTACTCCTCATACATTACAATGTGCTGATAGCACATTGTAATGAATGGGTTAACCCGAAGTAGCTTCGGGTCTTCGTGAGACCCGAAGCTACCATGGCAATGGATCGGCGCTCCCCGATGACGTCACGGGGAGCGGCGATCCTCGGAAAGATGGCGGCGCTTTGCCGGCGGCGTTCTGCAAGAAAACACCCGCGATCGGTGCCGGCACCGATCGCAGGTGTTACCGGTAAGCCTTTGCTGCAATATGCAGCAGAGACTTACCGGCTATGGAGAGGGCCGTGAATACACGGCGGGCGGTCGCGATCCGGTTAAATAGAATATTAACATAAGGTGCATTGTAAATACAGGAATAGTTGATTAGAGTAGGAAGCATTTTTTGTCGAGCAACAGGATGGACTTCTCACTCCCCATTTAGAGAGCCTGTTAAAAATTTGAATCCCGCCCCTTTTTACCCAGTTATTTTCACATTTTTTGTATTGGGGCTATTTATGAGGGATACAGTATTGTAGGGTTCCTATCTTAAAGGGGTTGCACACCTGACCATGTTTTTTTTTCTGTTTATGCAGCTCAGGTATACAGAAATGATTGAAGCTTAGTTGAAATACCAGGCACTACCCAGGAACAGGAGAGGAGCGGTTTTTGGAAGAAAACAGACTTGTTTTTCAACCTCCTGACATCCCCTTTAAGTGTTATACATAGGCCCTAATTCACCAAATGGAGACCCTTATACCCAGTTTCATATGCAGTTTACCATTATTTTGCTAGTTTACTATTCCACTCCGCCCCCTACCCTCAGTTTATCCTCTTCCTTATGCCTCCCCTTTTTGATTACAATGCGCCCCCTCTTCAGATTACCAGCCCCCACCCGCAGCTTCTTGTCCTGTGTAAGGAGATGGTCATGTCACCTCCTGGCGCAAGGTGAAACGTGACGCAGGGAGTTGGCAGCTCATTCACCATTGAGACTCCACCCAAAATTCATCACAGTCCCACTGCATCCAAAACATTTGGAAAGTACAGTATAAACAATGAAGTGTCAAATACTACTCCATTGTCCCACAAATACAAATTACAGGCGGTCCCCTACTTAAGGACAGCGACTTACAGACGACCCCTAGTTACAGACAGACCCCTCTGTATATAACTATAGTCCCAGGCTGCAATGATCAGCTGTAAGGTGTCTGTAATGAAGCTTTACTGATAATCCTTGGTCCCATTACAGCAAAAAAATTTCAATTCCAATTGTCACTGGGACAAAAATTTTTTGGGGTCTGGATCTACAATTATAAACTATACAGTTCCGACTTACATACAAATTCAACTTAAGAACAAACATTTGGAACCTACCTTGTACTAGCTTGGGGACTGCCTGTATTTAGTATGTCAAGTGTTCATCCACATGGCAGTAGTATTTCTGTTAACAAGTAAGACAGGACACACTAGGGCAACGATGGCGAACCTTCAAGAGACCGAGTGCCCAAACTGCAACCCAAAACCTTCCTACTCATCGCAAAGTGCAAGTACAGCAATTTAACCTGAAAAAAAGATGGTTTAGTTAAGAATCAATAATATTTTGTCTTAACCCCTTAGTGACACGGCGTGGAAAGGCTCTAGTGACCGGGGCATTTTTATCAAATTTTCGTTTTAAGAGCCATAACTTTTTTACCTTAAAATTTTTTGCAGTGTTTTTTTCGGGGCACTTTTGTCAGACTGTGCACGTTCCTCTAGGCTAAAACTGCTTGTGCAGGTATTTTCAGAAGTGTCTGCGCCGCTATTGTGTCATATGTGACGTTTTTGTGGCACAGCTGCGCTGCTTCCATGCTACACAAATTACGGGGGCGTGCCGTTGAATGATCCGACTGATTTGGACCAAGCGCCGTATTTAACTTGCAAATTGTGTCGGACCAGTGCAGGGAAGTAGTAAAGCGTCCATACCTTATGTCAAACCGCCCACTTCCTGAAAGTGACAGGTACCACGCCCCCTTTGATTCAGAAGTACACGCCCCTTTGATTTAGTCCTATTTCTCTCCATTTTTTAATGGGGTTTCTGTAATGTGAAGGTGCAGGGTTGATGTAATGTGTGGGTACCTGTATGTTGTGCAGAGTGAACCCCCCTTTTATATGATCTGTAGCAGATTCATATCATATTGGTTATCACACATAGTTTCATTTAATTTTAATTGTATATTTATCTAATGCAGTGAAGTATAAATTGAAACCCCCTATGATTCAGTCCTATTTCCCTTTCTCCTTTTTTATAGGGTGCCCTGTATGTAATGTGTTGTATGGCATGTGTAATGTGTGGGTGCAGAGTGAGCCCCCCCTTTTATCTAATAGGATGTAATGTGTGGGTGCCTGGAGGCTGTGCAGAGTGAACCCCCTTTTATCTAATGCAGTGTTCTTACTTCAAGTATAAATTTAAATGAAATTGTGTGTGATCTCACTTTATATTAACTTGGATGTAACAAATAGTTTAATATAACTTTAATTGTGCGTATTTATATATAATGTTTTACCATAGATAAAATGACAAAAATGAAACAGACACCTCTAAATTGAATGTTTTATTGAACAAAAAAAATTTATACAGCAAAGAATAATAAAATGTATTAATTGCATTAATCTGATAGAAAAACAATATCTCAGATAAAAAGAAATATTACTATGTTGTAACAGAGTTTGATATAACTTAAAACGCTAATATAATACAAAGTTAAATATTGAGCAAAAATGTATACAGCAAAGAATAATAAAATTGTGTATGTATTCTGTAGAAGGTCTGGACGAGAGCCTGTGAGAGGCTCAATAAGTTTAGAATCTAAGGGTCGCTCTGTCCTTATATTCTGTTCTCAGCTGATAAGATCCCATTAGCACATGGCCCCTACATTAATTACACTGTATGATGCAATATGATGTATCAGAAAAGAAAAAACAGAAGTAACGTGAATGCTGAAGTGCTAAGATATGGGAAAATCTGTCAGGAAGAACCTGACAGGATATACTTTTTACACAAAAACAGAAGTTTAACTACACTTACCCAATATGCTACATCAGCATGTATAAGACTAGTAGAAACAATCGCATTACAGAGTTAACCACGCGGTTTGTAATAAGGGGAGCCCCCTTTTCTTTAGGAGTAAACTTCCCTGTGTTATCCCCAATGGGGTGGATGAAATAGACAGTCCTCTGCGTGTAGTAGTGAATGATTCGGATGGTTCAATCAGTGACATTTTTATTTCTTCCAGATTCTCTCGCGTAGTTGAATTACCCACAACTGTAGATGGGATATTTAGTTCAGCCATGGCTTGCAGAAAGGTGTCCCATCCAGTAGGTATTGTGTTTTTAGCAGGCTGTGATTGAGTCTTCTTGCGTATCAGAGCTCTCAAAATGCTGCACCATGCGTATCTGGAAAGGACAACAATTACAGTTCATATATATTTCAGGCCATCAAGTCCCCTGACTGTGATACTTAACTTTAATAGGTTCTTTTAAAAAAGAAATGTTTTGCCCTGGTTAACTTTGTTCAGACCCCTACAAGTCATATGTAGTAATAAATTATGCCCAACCCCCGCTAACTTTTTATACTCAGCAAGTAGATTGTGACAGTATTTTCTGTAAGGGTGTTATGTCCTGTATTTCATTGCAAGGGAATGTTCTAAGATCCAGCTGTAAGTACCTATTCATACAAGATTTTATTGATTGCGTATTCTGTCAGAAGTGTTAATGAAGGATGTCAAACGGCTCATGCAATTCTACATTTCTACAGAGCGCTGTAGTTTTTCTGTAGATAACTGATCTGTGTATGTGAGAGGCGTTTAGTTTTGCAAACCCAGACATTGTTTGGGTCTAAAGCGTGGCTTACCCTCAGTATCTTTGTAAGCTTTATTTTCTGGCGCTTCAGGGATTGCAGGTAATGAGGGCGATCTTTTAAAATTTTCGGTCGTTTCATTACATCTTCTGCATCAGGTTTAGCAATTCCAAGTTGCAGATTTTCTTTAACACGTTAGCGACGCTAGACGATATAGATCAGGGGTCTCAAACTCAATTTACCTGGGGGCCGCTGGAGGTAGATTCTGGGTAAGGCTGGGCCGCATCAAGTTTTCCACACAAAATGCGCTTACAAAATATCATTATTCAGATTCAAATGTCATGGCGTCTCCCAGTGCAAGGAAAGCCCCAAGCTGGGAGACGTGTTTTCTCTATGAACGCGTCCTGTGTACCGAGGGGTCCCAAGCTCCTACCGCACTGAGCCCAGTCAGGGACACTCCATTCCCCCCCCCCCCCCCACACCCGGTACTTGCCTCCCCGTGTCCCTCCCATCGAAGAAGATGAAGTCGCCGCTCTGACCTGCACCAAGTGCGTTCAGAGCGGCGACTTCATCTTCTTCAAGTACCGGAGGGAAGGGGATTAACCGGTTACGGGCCCTTTCCTGTTTTTTCATGTCCATTTTTCACTCCCCACCTTCAAAAAACTATAACTTTTTTATTTTTACACGTAAAGAGCTGTGTGATGGATTGTTTTCTGCGTAACAAATTGCACTTCATAGTGATGGTATTAAATATTCCATGCCATGTACTCGGAAGCGGGAAAAAAATTCCAAATGCAATGAAAACGCATTTGCGCCATTTTCTTGTGGGCTTGGATATTACGTCTTTCACTGAGCGCCCCAAATGACATGTCTACTTTATTTTTTGGGTCGGTACGATTAAGGGGATACCAAATTTGTATAGGTTTTATAATGTTTTCATACATTTACAAAAATTAAAACCTACTGTACAAAAATATTTTTTTTTATTTTGCCAAATTCTGGCGCTAATAACTTTTTCATACTTTAGTGTACGGAGCTGTGGGTGCTGTCATTTTTTGTGAAATTTGATAATATGTTCAATGATATCATTTTTAGGACTGTACGACCTTTTGATCACTTTTTATAGATTTTTTTATATTTTTCAAAATGGCAAAAAAGTGCCATTTTCGAATTTGGGCGCTATTTTCCGTAACGGGGTTAAACGCACTGAAAAACCGTCATCATATTTTGATAGATCGGGCATTTTCGGACGCGTCGATACCTGATATGTTTATGAATTTTACTGTTTATTTATATTTATGTCAGTTCTAGGGAAAGGGGGGTGATTTGAAATTTTAGGTTTTTTTATTATTATTTTTTTTTTAAAACTTTTTTTTATTTTTATTTATACTATTTTTCAGACTCCCTAGGGTACTTTAACCCTAGGTTGTCTGATCGATCCTATCATATACTGCCATACTACAGTATGGCAGTATATGGAGATTTTCCTCCTCATTCATTACAATGTGCTATCAGCACATTGTAATGAAGGGGTTAAAACGAAATAGCCTCGGGTCTTCGGAAGACCTGAGGCTACCATGGAGACGGATCTCCGCCCCCCGATGACGTCACGGGGAGCGGTGATCCCAGGTAAGATGGCGGCGCCCATGCGCCGCTATCTTTTTGAGGCTGCAGGCAGCTTTGTCGGCAGCCATCGCTGTGAAAGCACCCGCGATCGGTGCTAGCACCGATCGCGGGTGTTACCGGTAAGCCTTTGCTGCAATATGCAGAAAAGACTTACCGGCTATGGAGAGGGCTCAGCCCGTGAGCCCTCTCCATGCAGCGCGACCAGGTGGGGGCCGCAAAATATTGTCCCGCGGGCCGCAGTTGGCCCGCGGGCCGCGAGTTTGAGACCCCTGATATAGATCGTCTTTCTCCGCGGGTACTTCACGCAAAAAGACGATCTATATCGTCATACATTGAAACTGTCACCATGTGTTAACACATGGTGACAAGTCCGTGGCGACAGCTGTCAACGACAGCGGATCGTCGCGGACATCGGGCCAGGGACCTATCACAGCCGTCCCTGCCCGACGATCACTGTGATTGGTCAGGGGATCCAGCTTGAGCAATCACTGTTAAAGAGGGAGGGGAGAGCTGGTTCCCGGGTCTGATTCTGTCATATTTCGTGACAGAAGTGACAGGATCAGAGCCGTGAACCGAAGCTCTGTCCCCTCAGTGTGTGGAAAGTGCCCCCTCACAAACAAATACCCCACAAAACCCAATCCGACCCCCTCCACACCCCTGTTCTTCATCTTTATTCAGTGTGACAGACGGAGCTGTCTTTTTATTTTGTGTGTGATCAGGGACAGCGAGTAGGGACATATACTGTATACACAAAAGCAGTATATAAAATCGTACGTTATTACATATACTTACACTGACCTTCAGCGTTTGTATCCCTTCCTGCGCTGACATTTCAGTTACTGTTTCTTGTTTTATCATAAAATTAAAAAAAATACTAAAAAAAATATAGTTCTAGTTTTAAAGATTTAGTATCAGTTTAGTACTGTAGGGATACATTATTACATATACTTACACAGAC